>NC_137677.1:53765805-53998305 GCF_963989245.1 Nansenia antarctica | reverse complement strand
ATAGAGGCAGCATGCATAAGCCCTTCCTAAAATCATAAACATAGAACTCCCTGAACACAGGGATTAACCTGCTCATGTCCTGGCTTATACTATGGATGATAAAAACAATCTGGGTGAACCTTCATTGAATATGTTTACATAAGTTCACTTTCAGCCCCTGCGAGCCAATAGAAACCTTCTCAGAAACCCGAGACTGTTCCAGCCACCCTAGTCTGGACACACCTGGAAGTCAGGTGACAGGTGACAGATTTTACAACAGTCTGAGTCAATCATCAGCCTTCACAGCTAGACAATACACTATAGCCACTGTGAAAAACAATGGACAATACAGTGCTTTCAGAGAGCTGGAGGAACAATGGATTATTTCACCACTCCATCCACACCCCTCTTCCAATATCATTCAAAACCCCCATTCCACTCAGTAGCTATAACATTTCAGAAAACTGGAAGTTAAATGACGACAGTAAATGACCATGATATCACAACTCTGATGGTTGAAGAATTCCTGAGCCCACTTTCTCCCTCATGACTAAAATCTTGTCTATTGTTGTCACCCTGCTTCCTCCCACCGTCTACATCAGCATTGAGGGTTTCCATAATCCTACAGTATGTTGATGACCAGACCAGGCCAACCACAGCATAAACACAGGATAATAAAATGTCTATTCACTGTCGGGAGCTCAGTCATTCTGTCAGCCCACAGCTCTGACCACAGTCCAGTGTAATGCCACACTAACGGCCCTGATCCTCTTCCACTGCACAGAACTCACTGTATTTGACCTTGGAGATAATAGCACACATCCTCATAACTCTTAAAGATCGGTAGGAAAAACACCTGTTGGGTCCTACCACAAATGAAGCCTCGGTGACATTGCAACGTGACTATTGTTCTAAGCAAGTGGGTCTGGCAAGAATCAACCACTCACGAGTCCACTCTCAGTATTACATGACATTGGTAGTGACCAAGGCCTTACTGTACTTCAGTATACAACAGTCATACAGAAATACAATATGGCTATCTGTATCATCTCCAACATATGGATAAGCAGCTTCATAAACAAAACCAACCCACCAACCCTAAAAAGTTCAAACTAACTGCTTTAGTTCCAGAGCCGTTAAGTACAGCTCTATTCCACTTTGACAGCTGTGCTTCCGCAGGGCATTGGCTCCCCCGTCCCTCCCATCTATGAACCTCTCACTACAACCGCTTCAGACTGAAACAATGGGGCTCTGTGACGCCTGAACGTCCTATTACAATACATTTGGTTATTAAATTTCAGTCAATACACGCCTCAGGAAATCCAGGAGCTTCCTCTAGACTAGAGTCACAACAAGATGACACATTCAATCTGTCCCCTATCATTGAGAACTTGAGACTTTTGAGCTGGGGAGGGGACTTTTAACAAGAGGGATCCAGTAATTAAGTCTAAGGAATGCAGTACAGAGCTCCCTCCTGTCCATGTAGCTGTGTTTAGCACCAGCCAAGTCCACTGTTCCTCTCCATTGGTGCAACAAAGCACTTTTGAAATGTGAGCCTGCACCATTGTGTGGAATAATTGAGATCTGATAAAAGCGGAGCGGATTTTTCAGACAAGCTGTGGAGCTGCGTGGCAAGGAATGGAAAGGCCAACTCAGAGTTTTCAGGCACCTGCTTTACCACAGTTCTGCTACAATGAGACCACAATGAAGAATCTTATCAGAGAGCTACAGTACACACAGGTTTTCAACTATGTCCATAGAACCGCCGAGCTTTGATGAAGTAACACAACCATTTCAGCTCCTACCTTGAAGTCTAAAAGTAGAACCCTAAGCATATTCATTATGTAAAAAAGTACATTCATCTACTTATAGTTGTTTGTCTCACTAAACTACATAACCTAAGCTAAGCTCATTCATGACTTACCACCACCTGTGGCACTGCCTCCACCTCCGCCTCTGCTCCAGCTAAGCTCTTGTACTGCTGGGGAGACTCGATCACCAGCTCCTTCTTAGGAGATTTGGTAGCCCTTCCTTGCATTGTCAACAGCTGTGCCCAGAAATCTCCTCACTAGATCCCAAAGAGTAGCAGACAGCCAGCATGTCCAATGGAAGAAAAGCCTTATGCAGGGTAAAGTCAGGAAAAGTTCTCCAGAACCCCTTTCTCTTCTTCACACAAACTCAACTACTCCTCTCTCTCTCTCTCTGACTGCTCTGTCTCTGAGCCTCAGCCCTGGACTCACACCCAGGCTACGAGGGACGGCCCCTCCCACACTCAGCTGTGCTGCCTGTGGGGGTGTAGCACGTACACACACACACACACACACACACACACACACACACAGTACACACCACACACACACACGCACACACACACACCGCCCTGCAGTCATATGACCCCTCACCATCCACCTGCACAATAATAACACAGGCCTGACTAAGACAGACAGAGGCCACATTCCTCTGCTCCTAGTCCAACCAGGGACTGTCCAGGCCTTATGTAACACAGATGGAAATAGAGCTGGGTTCCATTTCAGGATTCAGGAAAAGATGGAAGGAAGAAAGAAGGGGAGCATAACAAGAGGCTATGATCATGAGCTCAAATCAATATTTATTATGCAAGAAATCCAACAAACCTCAGGAGGATTCATACCTCAGAGGAAACCCATATACACATCAGCAGCAGTGAGAAGCATTGGTCTCCTACATGTCTACATCACAGTGAAGCTGTCTGACTCAGCCATTAGATTTAGTTTGTAGCGAGCGAGTGCTTCAGAAACGTCTTTTACAAATCCTGACCCATATAAACGGCTGTCTGAAAGCCAAAGCACTTTCTGTCCTTTCCTCGGTCCTTTCCCCAGAGTTTGACAATTTAGCAGCTGAAAAAAACAACGATGTTGACTTCAATTGACGTCAATATATTACGATTGTCATAGACGACATCACAGTCTAAATCCCTCATTACATAATACAGTATAAGTGCCACAGGAGGGTCAACGGTTCAACTGTCTCCTGGTTGTCAGAAGGGGAGGACAGGGAGACGATGTTGGTCTCTTGTCTGTACGAGTCCCTGGTTGTTGATGCATCTGCTAGAGGGGCATTCCATTCTGACTCAGCCCCACTCCAACCACCTCAGAGATCTCTCCCCCCCCCCCCGCCGAGCCACAGCAGGGGGGCTATTATCTTTTCACACTTGTGTCAAGAATTAAACGCAATGGGGGAATGTCTTAGAGAGGACTACAGCTGCCCCCCCACACACACACTCATCTAGACCACTCACATACAGTATTGTAGTCTCAGGCCCTGTAGTCTAATATAGGCTACATGCCTTCTCCAGCTCCAGGACACCCCCCCCCCCACCAGCTTCCAGTCATGCACAGAATAAAGAGAAGTACTGTGGAGAGCATAATATTCCTGACAGGTTCCCTAGAGGAATGGGTTAGAAAGTGTACGTCATCTCTCTCTGGGTCTCAGAGCGGGAGAGTGAGTCTTCCTGTCTCTGATAAACACTGGCTGCACTGGCCTTTTAGAGCCACTTGATTATGCAATGATTTGTGTTTTACAAGTTTGCAAGTTTGAACTTTCCACCACTTTACATATTTTGAGTGACTCTCGTTTGGTTGTTGACTATGCAAAGCAGCGTACATACTTGTGTAAGCACAGTAAACTACTCCTCTAGCCTAACCACAGTTTCATGAGAAGTTTCATCAGATTTTGCTTTGAAACACCCTTGTTTACTATGACATGCTCTTCATGGGATCTAAGTGACTTATTGTGTGGTTACTATCTATTGCACAAATCAAGACCCTAGTCACCGTTTGTTAATAGCAATAACACAGAAGATGCATTGAAAGGCTAATTGTTGCCGTATTCAGGCTAAAACACTACACAACTGATCAACTCCATATACCATGACATTTCCAAATGACTATGTAACAATGTTGATACAATGTTGTCGCTAATGTAATTACAGTATTATTACTTTACACAGATGTAGGGGCAAATTAATGTAGTGTTATCCACTACAATAGGAAACGCTATATGGATTGATGGTCTATCTGAAAACACCTGTATACTGTATATGCTCTACAGTACACTCTATCATGTGGTTGATCTATAACCTACACTTTTCTGCAAGGTATTTAAGTCCCTGCTCACCTTTGACTACAACTAAAATACATTTGGAGTGAGTGGAGGAACCTGTCTGGTCGTTGGAACCTGTGTGGTCGATCGTTAGGTGGGAGGGGCGGCACCCCAGCTAAGTCATCACCAATTACAGAATCTCCATTTCTATCCTGACGGTCAAAGAGCGACAGCCTCTGCGACAGCCCCCTGACACGAAGACACCTGACACAAAGACAAGGGAATCAATCCGTGGAGTCCATTGAGGAAGCGGAAACTATATATACTAAGTATTTTCATTCTTTTTCATCTTTTTCTTCGCTACTCTAAGGGCCGGTTTCACAGACAAGGCTTAAGCCTAGTCCTGGACTAAATCACACTTTCAATGTAAAATCTCCATTGAAGATGCTTTTTAGTCCAGGATTAGGCTTAAGCCTTGTCTGTGAAACCGGCCCTTAAGTGTATTAAGCACTACCTTAATAGTGCTAACCCACACTAACCTCCCTACTTGCAAGCAATGTGACCAATGTGCCCCCAAAACCCCTGCCCGATCATTCCACTCTTCCACCTCAGCTGGCCGCCCGGCACCGCCACCTCTACGTGGATGCAGCAGTCGCGCTACTTGGTCACGGCTTTTCACCGTGTCTAAATGGTCCCTCCTGAAGACCTCTTCATCCCCACTACCCCCCTATACAGTTTCTCTACTGTAAATACATTAATAAAAGTCATTTTTCCTTCTTCCAGCATTGTGACTGTCAATGGCCCCTGGTAGATTTATTAGATTTATTTTTCTTATGATGACTGATGGATAGATGATTCATTTACTTAGAGAAAAAAGGGTTGTAAAGTCTTTCTGGATAAAGGCGCCGGCTAAATGCCCAAAATATAAATGTAATATAAGGAACAATAACACATTAGGAGTGTGTATGACTTTGATCAGGGAGCTGATATGTTTGTACAGAGTCCCGTCCTGCTGGTTTCCTCTCCCAGCTCCTATCTGCAGTGGTACTGTAGGAGATAGGGTAGAGAAAACTTCAAAGACACTTCCTCTCTCTCTGCACTGCAGCGCTGCTGCTGCTGCTATTCCCACATGGCCGCAACTACACACAGAACAGAGATGGTGGTGGTGCGAATTTGGGGTTTGTTCCAGTTGCACAATTGATTCTCAGTTTCTATTGGTTATTATACAGTGGGGTATGTTGAAACAGTGGGGTATGTTTTATTTATGTTATCACGCTTAAATACAATGTTGACTTACCATATCATTGTGCTGCATTATACATTATGCATTATCTGTAATGTGTTGCTGTGTCTTTAAGAGTAAAAATGTTATTGATAGACTGTGACGGTGCACAACACAGAGGATGGGATGGGGCAGAAGTCTGCCACAGCTACCATAATTTTTCATCGTTACTGCTTCTCTTTTTGGCCGTCCAGACATTTTCTGAAGCACCTCTCGTTAAGAAGAAAGACTTCCTTCCTCGGCTCTAGTCCTCCTACATCCATCCTAGAACTTTATTGGGTTTCATTCTGCATCATCACTCCATCGACCTGTTATTTTTAGGACCCAGACTTTTATTTGGAAAAATGTCATACATTGAAATTGGAATGTCTGCATGTCTGCGTCTTGCCGTGGGGAATAGCTACAAAACACTGTATGAAACACTAACAATCTCTACCATTGTGACTTTTTTTAGAGCTCGGAGTGAAGTGAGCACAAAGTGTACACCACGTATCTCTTTCAAAAACACCACATATCTCTCTCCTCAGAGGATATAAGGCCTAACACAATGATTGCCAGGTCTCAGTATGAAGTGGTGTGTGCCTAGCCTAGGCCAAGTTAGCCAGACACACCCACACCCAGCAATCCCAGGCTGAGCAGGACTGAGACTAGGACTGGGCGGTGGGTTACATAACAATGGCTTGATGCAATAAGTTGGGCCTTCCCAGCAGGAGCCAGGGGAAAACAGGGGTGGGTGTAACTTTGGAATGTAACAAAACACACACACATCCCCTCCCCTCCCCATCACACACCCTTCCCCGGCACGAGGGCCCACCGCCTGGACTGTTTTCACTGCCTCGCCTCTGGGGAGGGCAAAGGCGTCAGGTGAGACTGAGACCATACATTGGAGATAAGGACAATGATAATACCAGAGCACATTCACACCCTCTGTTGACGTCACCACAGTAGATGATGAGGTGAGACGACTAGGAGGCTCCTCTCCAACAATGCAGCAGGGAAACAAAACACATCTGGGATGGCTACAGCTCGGTTACATTTACATTACATTTCCATTTTTGCCCTTTAGCAGATGCCCTATTCCAAAGCGACTTACAATCAATCCATTTGAGTAAGTGAATCATCTATCCACTAGTCATAGCAGGAAAAGTAATCCATGCTCAGGCCTGCAGTTGTTGTGCTAGAAGAAGGAATAGTTTTTTTCCCCTTTATTGACACAGGAGAAACAGTACAGGGGGGTAGTAGGTGTGTCAGGAGACACAGTGCAAGGGGGTAGTAGATGTCTCAGGAGGGAGCTTGGTTACTCTGTGATATCTACCTCTGCCTGCATGACACCATGACAGTGAGTGATACTCTTGTCACAAAGTTGAAGGCCAACACAGTGGGGGAGACAATGTAATGCAACTCTATTGAACAAATAATGTGTTGGTTGGCCCGTCAAGTTTCAAATGGATATGTACTGTATGTGGCCACAGTGTAACTCTATAGCCTCTCGGAGAATCAAAAAGAGCTGCTGTTGCTGGGGCTGGTGTTGGTGTTGGTGTTGGTGTTGGTGTGAGAGGAAGTGCTGGAGATAACAGTCTCCTGTCCCAATCACTGTGTGAGAGGGCCAAGGAAAGCACCTCAATGTTATCTGCCTGTCTGGAACACTGCACTTTACCATGGCCGCGACGCCACGCAGAGTAGGAAACAATCACGACAAACACAGCAATCCCCTAGCTAGCTGCTGCTGTTGTTGTTGTTTAGCTGTACTAAGGTCCAGTATGTTATAAGTGGGGGAGTGAACAGATTTCTTTGCTCTGTAGAGAGTTGACTCCTTATTGTTTTCATGTGGATGTTCTTGTGAACGCCACGCAGTATTGACGAGGTTCGCTATCTGTGGTAGCTGCCAGTTTCTTCTGGCAAACAGGGATTAAGGGAATATAAGAATTTTTGGAGATATGGTCTTGGTCTTATACTGTACTACACAGAACAGACAAGGCATACACACAGGCACATATTAACACTTTGAATATCATCTAAATATATACAATCTTAAAATATCAAAATCAATGTAATTAGGAACACGTGCTTATGTTCTAAGAGGTAAGCCAGAAGTCAATGAGATCACTTTACTGTTTCTAGGGGAAAGCAACAGAGCATTTTGCCTGCTAATTTTGAGGAGTGGCTACTTCAACACTGTGGCTAATTCACAGTGATACTATGCAGGCTTAGCTTGGTATTTACTGTATTCAGTCTAGCCTATTCCTATGAATATGTGAAATAGATAAGGTGCAGAACTACACCAGCCCCTGAAAGCCGTTCGTTTGTCCCCTAAAGGCATCATTCACCCCACCCCCTGAAGAGCGTGAGATGTGAGTTTCCACGAGGAAGGAAATGGGTGCGCTGCTGTAATCAGAGTGAGTGAAATAACAGAGCAGTTAAACTCCCAAAACAATGCCCCCCTAATTACTTTTACTGTATGAGCTGTGTGTATGTGTGTGTGTGTGTGTGTGTGTGTGTGTGTGTGTGTGTGTGTGTGTGTGTGTGTGTGTGTGTGTGTGTGTGTGTGTGTGTGTGCGTGCGTGCGTGGCCCACAGTGTCATTAGACCTCATTAACCCCTCCTTTGAATTCCCACAGAGATAATGACCTACAGGCACCATAGGGGAGTAACAGAGGAATACACATACTGTATAATCTCAGAGTAGGTTCATGGGATTAAAATAAATGAAAATGGAGAAGAAATCTTTACTCTACTACTGTAAGATAAATGAAACAGTTTACCAGTGCCATTCACTTCACCATGCCAGTGCCATTCACTTCACCATCCATTTGAAACATTGTTTCATGAGGTCAGTGTCAAAGGACCTAAAATGTGCATCATCAACTTAAGAGTTGTATTTATTTTTTCGCTGTATCGGTTACACAAACACAGCACAGACAGTGTGCCAGGCAGTATCATTGTACCTGCATTTGTTTCACCTGATTGATTTCAGACAGTGTCAAAAGCTGAGAGGGGATTATATCAGCAACGTTAGATGGTCAGAGCATCTTATCTCTGAGCTGTGAAGTCACGTTGCCCTTGACCCAGTTGCCTCCCCTCAACCATGGACCAGCAGCAGACCCTGTCACACTGTTCACATCACAGTAAACCCAAATGACAGCTGAGGGAAGGAGACATGGCACACGTAGTAAGGGCAAGCAAACAGATAGGGTACACACACAAAGGGCAAGACAAGCTGGTACCGGGCAGAAAAAACCCCGCCAGCAGCCTCAGAGCTGAAGGGCTGATTGATTTCTAGTAGACAGAACCCTACTATCTCTCCTTCAGAACGGTTAACCCATGAAGCACATCACAGGAGGAGAATCAGCCCTCCTCCCCATACATTTCACATTATGATGCATCTACTGAAATATTATGTTCACTTCTGCAGCTGGAATGGATGTCAGATAAAGGAGCAAATCAATTGATTTATCATCAAAAACGATGATATTATTATGCTCAATGAACATAAAAGCTTTTCAAGTGGCTTTGGGCAGCATCTAAATGGAACTAGAGAAGCGTCATTAAAAGCTGAAATAGAAACAAAATGCATTTATCTCTTTTTTACACAGATCAGTGGCTTTTGAGTGGGTCTTTCTGGAAACCAGTCAAATTCATGAACTGGCTCTAAATAATTGATCGATCTCCCTTTTCACATTTTGCGTCTATGGGAAAAGGGTGTTTGATGTTTGAAGAAACCTAGAAAAAAAAAGTTGCCTACATAATTCACAGGCTAAGTGATCTATGAACTGACACTGAAACTTGACACCACTTTGATAATATTTCGATTGAAGAAGCACCTGGCAGCGGTTCAATGTCAGGAGTGAGCAGGAGTGTATTTGTATAATACAGTAAAGGTGTGGATATAAGATACTAACTAGTTTGGCAGGTAGACATACAGCATAGGCAAGCAACAAAACATTTGCATAAATACACCCACATCTCTGCACACCCAGACCCAGACCCACACACACACACACACACACACACACACACACACACACACACACACACACACCTTCAGTACTGCTGGTGGTGGCCATGCCCGTGACTCTCTCCGGCTGTCTGCTGCTGCCTGCTCAGCCCCTGTTGGCCCATGGGGGGGCTCGGCTGTGCTCTTGCAGATGTAACCACAGTTCCTCTCTAACACCGTGCGCAGTCCATCAAACACAACCACGCTGGTGGTGCACCCCATCGTTCCTGGTCCAAACAAGCATCCCTCAGGAGAGCCGGTGGATGACCCAGTTTTACCTACTCCGGCTACATTCCTACTGGACCTCAGCTCCACTGCTTCACAACTTCAAGACGACTACTACTACAAAGCTGTTGCCCTGGCCTCAGGGAAGCAGAGATAGAACTGGAAAACCTGGAAAGTGAGTTTATTCCGCTGAGGAGAGTAGCCTCAGTCTGAGCCACAGTACAGCGGAGTTATCCCCGTCTGTGTAAGCCTCTGTTAGGAGTGCCTCAGTCAGCAGGGCAAGAGAAAGAGGGAGAGGGGGAGAGAGAGAGAGAGAGAGAGAGAGAGAGAGAGAGAGAGAGAGAGAGAGAGAGAGAGAGAGAGAGAGAGAGAGAGAGAGAGAGAGAGAGAGAGAGAGAGCGAGGGATGGGGGATGAGGGGATTCTGAGAGCACTGCTGCAGCATCAGCCAATGCTGAGCCTTGACACACAATTCCAGCTTCTATCTGCTGCTGGTGATGCTGCTGTGCATCTCTCTCTCTCTCTCTCTCTCTCTCTCTCTCTCTCTCTCTCTCTCTCTCTCTCTCTCTCTCTCTCTCTCTCTCTCTCTCTCTCTCTCTCTCTCTCTCTCTCTCTCTCCCTTTCACTCAGCCTCTCCCTTCTTTGTAACCTCAAATGTCTTTCTTCTATTTGTTCATTGTCAGACAACATCTGTGAATGAAAATACTTGCTGTTGTTTCATTCTCTGTGGTATGTATTCTGAAATAAGTAGGCATAATCACACCCAAACACAGTACTTTTACAGTAAAGCACATTATGTAATCAGGAGGGTGAATGTGATGAAGACAAAAGGATTAATAAAGAGTTAAAGATGGGGTTAATGAGCTGTGTTGACTCCAGCCTGGCACCCAGCTTCCACAGTCAGGCAAACAGCAACATGGCTCAATGCTCATCTAGTTCACATCTAGAGACACAGAGCAACAGCAAAAGCAAATCCTCTCAAATCCAACCTGATTACAGTAATACCTCATTTCATAACTTTCAATAAATTATGAGGTCATTAAAAATGTTTTAATTCATGGCAAGATTGTTCCATGAAAAACAGCTACATTCAAATGTGTATTTCTAATCTTCTCAAGCAAGGAAAAGGTCATGGTTTGACATCTATTTAATCAGTGTGCAAACACACCAATACCGTAGCAGCTGAGTGTCTACAGACAAAATCTGCTTTACTTTAGAGACTGACATTCGAGAACGGCAGAAATCCCCTCTTATGGTTGAAAGGTCCAATGTACTGGCCAGGGCCTCTGCTCAAAGCAATCCTCTATTTACAAAACATACCAAAGACATGCAAGGATTAAAGCCTTTTATGCTGAGACATCAAAGCAGTGAGTTTTACTAAATAAAGATTAGCCTCTGCCTGGATCATGAGACGCCGTCCTCCCCCATCTGCCCAGAACACACACAGCTAAATTTGATTCTGCTTCAACCTTCTAAATGCTAGAATATGACTCATCCCCATACTATGATACAAATCATCCTCAGACAGCTAACCTTACAGAGGAGTCTGAACTACAGTTTTATTTTGATCTCTTATCTTAACTGGCTCCACACGCTCATTAAGGGACTAGTCATCATGATCAATTAGTGCTGGAAGACATAACAAAAATCCATGAATATCTAATACCTGTAAGTCAGTGCCAATGGTATGAGTCCCTGTCTTAGATGTGATAACCCACCTCCAGTTAAGTCTACAGACAGAGTCTTTAGCGCCATACCTCATGTCCTGATTACAGGTCAGGGACAGGAAGACAGACAGGGAAACAGGAGACTGTCCATCTTTGTTTATTTATTCCTGTTTAGAGGGACAGAGGAGGCCTCTGCTTCCTTCAGCTGTGGGTTGCAAATGTCACGTAAGGTCATACTAAAGCACAAACAGAACACACACAGAACACACCCAGAGCTACCATGTACCAAGTGGGGCACATCCCCTACATACTGTTGGGTTAGTGCCAATGACAGTACCCCATAACGAGACATAACTAACCCTAACCCTATCTTACAGATTCAACCTTTACGTTTAACGATCAACTATTATCATTGCACAGAGTACAAGTATTGAGACAACGAAATGTAGTTTGGCATCTAACCAGATGTGCAAATAGTAGCATAGTGGACATGATCTGTAGACAGTGCATGGCATTACAGTATAAGGTATTACAGCGAGTATAAATATATGAACATGAAAGTGAATATACATGTGAAGAATATCAATATGATATGTACAGTTATGTACAGTATGGTATTTACAGAACAGGCCAATAGGTGTTGAGGTATGTAACATATACATATAGACGTATAATTATAGACCGATACAATCTGGTACGCGCAAACAAGCAGTAGTGCAAAAGCTAAATTGAAGCTTAATGAGAGTGATCACTTAAGGCAGCCTGGCAGGGGTGAAATGATCAGTCAGTGGGTCAGACTCAGTGTAACTGGAGGGCATTTGCTTCCTCCATTATAATGTACGGTAACTGTCACACATAAGGACCATGAGATAGATCAGTACGACACACCTCCATAGTCTGCAGCATAAGAAGTGGATCATCAGGGTGTGCTGGTACACTGAACTCCCCCTGTTCACACACTGAACTCCTCCCTGCCTGCCTGCCTGCCTGCCTGCCTGCCTGCCTGCCTGCCTGCCTGCCTGCCTGCCTGCCTGCCTGCCTGCCTGCCTGCCTGCCTGCCTGCCTGCCTGCCTGCCTGCCTGCCTGCCTGCCTGCCTGCCTGCCTGCCTGCCTGCCTGCCTGCCTGCCTGCCTGCCTGCCTGCCTGCCTGCCTGCCTGCCTGCCTGCCTGCCTGCCTGCCTGCCTGCCTGCCTGCCTGCCTGCCTGCCTGCCTGCCTGCCTGCCTGCCTGCCTGCCTGCCTGCCTGCCTGCCTGCCTGCCTGCCTGCCTGCCTGCCTGCCTGCCTGCCTGCCTGCCTGCCTGCCTGCCTGCCTGCCTGCCTGCCTGCCTGCCTGCCTGCCTGCCTGCCTGCCTGCCTGCCTGCCTGCCTGCCTGCCTGCCTGCCTGCCTGCCTGCCTGCCTGCCTGCCTGCCTGCCTGCCTGCCTGCCTGCCTGCCTGCCTGCCTGCCTGCCTGCCTGCCTGCCTGCCTGCCTGCCTGCCTGCCTGCCTGCCTGCCTGCCTGCCTGCCTGCCTGCCTGCCTGCCTGCCTGCCTGCCTGCCTGCCTGCCTGCCTGCCTGCCTGCCTGCCTGCCTGCCTGCCTGCCTGCCTGCCTGCCTGCCTGCCTGCCTGCCTGCCTGCCTGCCTGCCTGCCTGCCTGCCTGCCTGCCTGCCTGCCTGCCTGCCTGCCTGCCTGCCTGCCTGCCTGCCTGCCTGCTTTCCTGTGTGCTGCTGTGTTAATATTTCAGCAGCACTTGACACACTGAACTACATTTGATCAGGCGCCATGAAATGGGCTGTGGAGGAGAGCAGCTGAGCCTGAGGATGGCGGCAGGATTCAGAGCTAGAGAATGATAAAAAAAAAAAAAGAGAGAGAGAGAGAGAGAGAGGCTTCAATACTCATTGGTCGCTTAGCAATACATCCCCTCTTCGTTTCATCCCATTCCTCACGGCTTTAAAACACGTTCCCCCTCCCCCATTGGCCTGTGCTCTAAATGAGAAAAAGTCTGTCAGACGGTGGAAAAGAGGGCTTTTAGGCTTTACATATAGAACAGCTAGAAGTAATCTGGTGGAAAACTGCATTGTCAGAAATCTCCTATTTGGGACTATGAGCAGTAGGTAGAGTAGGCATTGAGGTATCGTAATATGATTTCTCTTGCTCGAAGTCACAGGCTACTGCAAGTGTTGTGGCCCCATATCGATGGAGGATAAAAGGTTGGCTTATGACAACAGATTGTAAGAGAATGACATTACAGCATACTACCGCTGCCCCATTCAATAGACACAGAGCTCAGGAAGAACAGTAGCGTGTCCCTAAGATACACAACACACTAAAGTCTTCTGCACACACACACACACACACACACACACACACACACACACACACACACACACACACACACACACACACACACACACACACACACACACACACACACACCTCTTTGTCTTGTAAAGCATGTTTTATCCCTACTAAAAACACAAGTTGTCAACAGTGACCCAGTTATTATTGAGTGAGCAGCAATACAAAGAGCTCGGTTAAACAGAGTGATTCCTGGAAGTGCCGCAGCTGGTGCAGAGAAAACTTGCGCCTTGAGGACACAGATTTCTGTTGTGCATGTTTAGGCATGCCCACAATAATGTGATGACACTCATTTACTAAATACGATTACAAATCTATTGTCTATTTCTTGATCCCACACTGAACATGATCTTTTTTCCCATTGATTGATGAATCTTATAGTATTGGTTTTATGCATTTAACCTTAAAAAAAGACAATTCATTATTTGGGGTTGTTTCAGGTTTCAGGTTGACCTCTAAGTGACTTTTATGATAGCATTCCTGAGAGTGGCCCATAAAAGCTAACCAGCTGGTCACGGTGTCAGTCAGCTAGAG
The DNA here is from genome assembly GCF_963989245.1 of Nansenia antarctica. Lineage (NCBI taxonomy): Eukaryota > Metazoa > Chordata > Actinopteri > Argentiniformes > Microstomatidae > Nansenia > Nansenia antarctica. The sequence continues at coordinate 53,984,206 of NC_137677.1, read as the reverse complement.
AGAGGCACTATTTGACACTGTAATCATCCTCATACATAGAGGGTTGTTGGGATGGAGGGATTTTTTTTCTTCACAGCAAGGCAGTGCAGAGAACCTTATGCATACCGCATGCAGGAGGAAGCGCCCAGGCTCTCTGTATTCTGAGGTTGTCTGTGGGGGGTCTCACTGCACTGTGCCTCTCCACTCCTACCATTCACCACCACTCCCATCCCCATCACCACCATCTAGCCAATCACAAGCTCAGAAGTTCCCCAAGAGAGCAGATACTGCAAATACTCCATGATAAACCGGTACAGATAACTCTGCAGTAGTGCAGGGGGAGAATATGCTGTTCTCCCTGTGGTGTGCAGTGTGCTGGGGTGTGCTGTTTCTGTATTGTGCTGGTCTAGTCTGTGCCTTTACTGTACTGTACTGGTGATGAATAATTCAGGTCAAACCCCCAGTGTTGAGTGCTGAGTCACTCAGATCAGCTGCATCTCTCTACTGTCCTTCTCCTTGTACAGCACCGTCAGCACTTACACCTCTGGACAACAACCACTGGGACTGGGATGTGAAGGACCCACAATATAACCTTTCAAATACAGTCACCTACTGACTCACTGACCTCATACGCACCCACTCCATACGCTCACACACACACACACGCTCACACACACACACACACACTGTCACCTACAAACAATGCATTCACCAGCCTCAGCAGAACGACCAGAGGATCAGTATGTCTGGGTTAGGTTAATAAAGTGCTGCACTACACACTCCTATAGACTAGTATAGACTGCGGCCGTGCCACCGCAGTGTGTGACTGTCTGTCAGCCATGGGAAATCAGATTTTAAACCTCTAGGGGACTAAGCGCGAATGATCGGGGGGATTTAAATGGGCTTATTGCATGCTATGGGGGTAGAGCGTTGGGATGGTGGATGGTGTGAGTGTGAACATCCTGTATGGGACATGGAAGCTCCTTGTCCTCTAGCCCACGGCTGTACACAGCTGCTGGCTCCCAGACAAGTGCAGGCGCCTGTCTGTCTGTCTGTTTGCCTGTCTGTCTGTCTGGACTGATGTAGCAGAGTGGATTACTGCTGCCAGCCAAACAACAACTCTATCCACTGTACGTGTTCGTTCATCCTCTTTGGGTGATCACTCTGGTTTCGCTCCACTCCAATGTATCTGATGGTTGGTGGATTCTACTGTGCAAGGGAGATTGAAAAATAAAACTTAAATTCAGCAGCATGTGAGTGCTGACTCATGGTGACTTTCCCTCTAAACATTTGATGTTTATTCATAAGCATATTGAATGAAGAGGGTCAGTGTCCTGTGTCCACTGGGAACCCTGGCGGAGTGCTCTTCCCATCCCTGGCCCATATGGATACAGCCCGATCCCTGGCTGCAGGAGACTGGTCCCCAGGGACAGAAACTGCTCAGCTGCTGCAGCTACTGTGTGTGTGTGTGTGTGTGTGTGTGTGTGTGTGTGTGTGTGTGTGTGTGTGTGTGTGTGTGTGTGTGTGCGTGTGTGTGTGTGAATCTTGAACCATACACACTGTATAATGGGTTGTAGTACTCGGGCAGAGGACTCAATGGCACGACTCAGAGACAAAATAATTAAATTCAAAAGAATAGGCTTTACTTACAAAAAAAGGTTTGGTACACAGATAAGCAGTCATTAGGTAGGTATATAATCCAGTAAGAGAAAGGCAAAGCAGGGGTCGGTACACTCACACACAGGTCAGTTCAAAGGGAAATCCAATAGGGAGCAGGCAAAACAAGCTAAGTGAGAAAACCACTCAGAGATCAAAAATCATGAATACTTAATAGTAGGAATTGCTGGGACATTTCAGCCCAAAGCTGAAAGCGAACTGGCACAGAGACATGGGTAAACACAGACTAAATACACAGGGAAAGACGATGAGGGACAGGTGGATCAAATCAAGGCAGGGTAGACAATCACACAGACGGGAAAGACACAGTGAGTAAAACAAAAATAAACAGGAACAATAAATAAAAAAAACATGAAACAAAGACATGAAACATGAACTAAGGAACGAGGACGAGACGTTCAAAAGGGTCAAAAGACCTGTCACAGAGGTTGGTTTACCTGTCACAGAGGTAGGTTTACCTAGGTTTAGAGAAGGAAGGCTCCAACATGGCAGACATCGCTGTGATTGTCCATTGGTGGACAAAGTCATGCACTGGGGTCATACTATATGGATTCATTACCATGCTCAGCTAGATCAATACGGCTGTGAAACCCTCTGAGAGAGCGGTGGGTCACCATGTTCACCGAAGCATGACAAGTACAACCATTACTACTATGACTATCCCCCTTGCTCTGGTCCACCTGGGGACACAAGCTAAGCTAGTGCACTCCACATCTGGAGGCTGTGGACAGTGTCACTGGCCTACAATAGCCCCCTAATGGAGTCCCCCCCCCTCCTGGGACATTACGTGATAGTGTAATATCCAGCTGTTAGTAGTACGCTGGGGTGGGGTCTGATTAAAAACATCAAAGGCAGCACATGTGGACAGAGAGGGTCAACTGAAGTTTCTCTCCCCACGGTTTAGATCATGGAGGGTCCCATGTACACAACCCTATAAAAAATCTCTGGCCTGGAGGAGTGGCGGGGGAGTCATGAGGAGCTGGCATCTCTTCTGAGGAACGTCCAGGGCACGAAGGTCGTGTTCACAGCTGGCAGCGTCGCCATGCCCAGGGTTGGCTATGGTGCTGTATGAGGGTAGTGTGTGTGTGTATGTGTGTGTGTGTGAATGTGTGTGTGCGTGTGTGTGTGTGTGTGTGTGTGTGAATGTGTGCGTGCGTGTGTGAGAGAGAGGATTATAGTGGACAACAGTGACATCACCCCCGGGTCCAGCGGAGTGGTGAAGATAACACAGCATAGCTCACAGCTGGGTCCCTCTGGGGAGGTGGAGGGGGAAGTGGCTGTTTCCTTCTGATGTGTAAACCTTGTCACAACAAAGCCCCTCACTCTGTCCACATTTGCTTCAAACTCGCTTAAACCGCCTGAACCTTATAGAAGGTTTATGGAAATGTATCATTTAAATGTTAACCTCATCTAGAGTTTAACTGGAAAGAGTGACGGTTCAATGAGTCAAAACAAAGGCAGGAGCTCTGCTTGGTTGAAAAACGACTATAGAGGGTGGACTTAGAGTGAAAGGCTCATTGTTTAAAACCACTGGAAACTGGTCAATGGGTCCTGAAAGAGACACAAATATTGGAGCACTGACAGACAGTTCCAACTTCTGAGCAACACAGAGGAGAGATGAAGTCTGTGATGACACGTGTGCTTGCAGACAAGTAGGAGGGACAGGAGAAGTAATATGGATGGAGTTTATACAAGCTCAACATTTAAGATGCCAATGCATGGGTTTACATTACAGAATACCTCTTTACTACAGACCCCACACAAGCACGCAAGATGTTTCATTTACTACAGGGCTATAGACCACGGCCGACACACAGACCCTTAAACCTCTCTGCTGATCTGCAGCTGACTCCAAGTTTAGCCTGTCCCACTCCAAATGGCACAGGACAAATAAAGGGATACATCCTCTTCCTCTCACTCAGTATTTTGGGATGGTTTATTTATCCCAGGGGAAGAAACCGACCCATTTTCCTGAGGGGCACTGCTTCTCTACTTTGTACTGCTGCCACTGGCTGCAGCATAAATAACTTGGCCCATTGCACAAACACACTCACACTCACACTCACGCTCCCGCTCACGCTCACACTCACACTCACACACTCACACTCACACTCACACTCAGACACACACTCACATTCACACTCACACTCACACTCTCACACACACACACACACACACTCACACTCACACTCACACACTCACACTCACACTCACACTCACACACTCACACACTCACACACACACACACACACACACACACACACACACACAAAGAATGAACACAAGGCCATTGGGAAATGTCGCCTTCAGAACTGCATAGAGATAGACACACACTACATCTCTGTCTTTAAAGGTGTACTCTTTGCATTTCATTTGAATTCAACCTCCTGTACCCCAAATATTCATCACTGGTGAGTAGTGTTGTTCCGATACCGATACTAGTATCGGCATGGCCACCGATACGCACAAAAATGCTGGTATCGGTATCGGCGAGTACTTTACAAAAAGGTATTTTTTTTTTTTTTTTTTTTTTTTTTGAGTTTTACAAAGGTTTTGAGCAGTGCCAGACTAAGTGTTAGCAATAATTTTACATCGAGGTGAGTATGCGGCTCAAAAAACATGTTTTTTTGTTTTGTTTTTTCAAACGCCGTGGTATCGGATCGGTACTCGGTATCGGCAAGTACTGCACGGTCAGGTATCGGTATCGGTATCGGGATCAAAAAATTGTATCGGAACCACACTACTGGTGAGTGGCACATCATCTATATGCCACATCATGCTGTTGTGCATGCTCTTTCCGAGGTGCCCACTGCAGCAGTGACAGTCTGAGGCAGTGCCAAGGTGCTGTCACTCTGTCACCCTGTGCCAGCTGTGGTTGGCTCACAAAAGACAACACACACAGTTTCACTATGGAGGGTTTTCGGCTGTGATAATTATGCACTCAGGATTGGGAATTACATTATCAAGATATCTTTCTGAAAATGTTATCACAAAAAACTATAACTCAGACATTTCAATAAACATGAACAGTATGAATTACTTATTCTGCAAACGTTCTTGAACGGTGTTGGCCTGTTCTGTTATTATGATTGAACTTTATTCTCCTGTATTCCACTACTGATGTTTTTTCTGTACTCTAAGCCAAACTCTTGCTCAACTCATAAGAGATCAGTCTTGGTAAGAGTTCAATAAAACAATTTAGCATATCATTTTCAATATCATATTAGTAATCTGAGTATTTTGTGATTTTTTTTAACCATGATCCATTAACCTCTCAAGTCTCCAACATCTCCATGTCCGTACTGGACAGCACAACCAATGCAGATACTGCCACCTACAGGCTACTGGGCATACTATATGCACACACAAGCTTTGTTGTTTATTCATTTTCATAAAACCCTTATTTTAATACCACAACATATTTGCATACATTTGCAATTAATCGTATATATGGCAAGCAAGACAGATTGCTAGTTAGACATGAAAATACACCACATAAACCCAGTCTTGATTTATCCAACTCTACACTGCCAGGATAATGATGTAATTGCATAGGTCCCGTCCAAGTAGTGAGTCATAGTCCAATATAGTTGGATATCCATGCTGTTTACTAGACATGTGTTTGTTTTGGTGTGTGTCGTTTGTGTGTAGAAGCGTTGTCATGTTCTTTGATGTGTAGTATCATTCTGTCACTAATATCATCTTACCGACAATAGTGAGCCTCATGACCATGTTCCACAGAAAGTGTCACTTCACACGGACTCAGCAGATCCCTGGCCCTCAATATTCACACCAATGACAGTACATGACGACTCAACACACACTGGCTCGCCAGACATCACTTCGGGCGTCATCTTCACCAGTCACAGAGCTGACCGATTGGTCGCCCCATCTATCCATCGGCACAATGCAGCCATTGTTACGTCCAGGTTGAGGTCATGGGCAGCAGGGCAGCGAAAAAACAATCAGTACTCTGACACAGGGAGAGCTGACCACCGCGGGCAGTAGGCCTACAGTAAAGGCAGTTAACTGTATTTACACAGACTAGAACCACATTCAAGACCACAAACACGACCACTATACCCCAGGCCTAGTGATAACAGGAACTGTGAGGAAAGCCATCTGCATTTCCGATAACAGTGGACCAAAATGAGGGGACAGGTCCCAACGTGCAGTCATCCGGTTGAGTGCTGAGAGATCCTACCACAGGCCCACACTTGTCTGCCTGGGGGCCACCTCTGTGAGGGAACATATGACTAGTTACTATAGCCTGACATGACTCTGCATTGACAAGCGCTACACTGATAATCCCTGCGTAGTGTTATTATAGTATTAGAGTGTTTGACAGCAGGTTACTAATAGCTTGCTTATGAAATAAACAGAATTACAGACATGCCACGCAGTACAGTACTTCCAGTAATCAACCTTCTGTAGATGGAGCAGTTGGACTGTAGATGAAGCAGTCAGTGGTGATGTACTAACGCGTGCATCTAACTGTGATCTTATTGAATTCTGCAGTATAACAACTTCCTGCAATCAATGCAAGCATACAGTATGTTTGCGTGTGGAAACACAGATTGAAAGAATATCAATCAAAGACTCCGGCTAAAATTCCAACAAGCATTTTGTTATTCAAAAACAAGTCTAGAAATCATTAATCAACAAGTTATTAACTACATTTCAGATCCATTTAAAAATTAACGTAACACAATAAGGAGTTGAACCTTGGCATTTTGTCTGGGGAAATGGTTCATCCAGTCATGGAAGCCACAGTAGGAGATGCTTACCACGAATAGCTTGGGAAAACCCCCATTAGAGATGGCCATTAAGGGATTACCCAACTACTTGTTTGTCCAACAGATGGTACGCACCAAGAGTTCCTTCAGAAATCCCAGAATAAAAACCAGAGTTACACTGAGTGGATTAAAGAGAAGTTTACTTAACCCCACATTCACGTATGTAATTTGAGACAGTAAATCTTTTTGACAGGATTGACACACACACAGACACAGACACAGACACAGACACAGACACAGACACAGACACAGACACAGACACAGACACAGACACAGACACAGACACAGACACAGACACAGACACACACACACACACACACACACACACACACACACACACACACACACCCACACACACACACACACACACACACAGACACAGACACAGACACAGACACAGACACAGACACAGACACAGACACAGACACAGACACAGACACAGACACAGACACAGACACAGACACAGACACAGACACAGACACAGACACACACACACACACACACACAGACACAGACACAGACACAGATACACACACACACACACACACACACACACACACACACACACAGTACAGTGAGTGTGTAACATGAGAAAGGCATTGGGTGGAGGGAGAAGAAGAGAATGGCAGGAAGCTATCGTCACCCAGCCAGGGCAAGCTGAGAGAGGAAGGTGCAGAGAGTGGCGTGGGGGGGTCTCAGTGGGGGGGGTAGGCTAATCCTTATAACACCATACTGAACACCAGCATGAGACGGGACCCTGTAGGCTGTGAAAGTAGGACTGAGGGAGAGACAGTGACAGAGAGACAACGGGGGGGAAGTAGGGAATTAAAGTCACCCATCAAGTATTAACGTCAGAGTAACAATATAGGTTAGAAGGGTAGAGGAAACTCTGACCTTTCAAACATACTCATATAAAAGCCCTACTGTATATCATTAGTATCATTGAGAGCTGAATACACTGAGTCTCTGATGAGATATCGTCCTCTGGCAGATGTCTGTTATGCTAGAGAGGTGACGGAGCAGCCGGGAAGGGGAATGGAAGTAGTTTGGATCCTCCAGGGATCAGCTAATCTTGGCTGGCTTTTTCTCTGTAATCAGTGGAAAATCCTTTTGAGCCTGGTTCAGCGGGAGCTGTCTGTCCACAATCAGGGGAAATAAGAGGGGGGGAGATGGACACGTGGATCCGCCCACCTGCACAGCTCTAGCTCTAACTGTGCCACCGAGGTCCGCAGGGAGGGCATTAAACCTCTTCGATGGACAGTGGGCGACCCTGAGGAGTTGGCATAAGGAGCTGTAGGTGACTAGACAGTATGCAAGATTCAGCAAAGGGGAAAACAATAGTGGCAGCAGTTCAGTTTGGCTCCTAAAAATTTAAACTATCTGGCTCAGCATTTAGTTCGTTTATAATCTGCAGACGACGTCTTTATGACTGCTGTGCTGTGCTGGCTGGCTGGCTGGCTGGGCATTGGCACTGCAGTGGCCAGGGGTGGCACCTCGCCCTGCTCCTGCCACAGCTGTGTGAGAGCTGGTATGACGGTGGGGGTGGGGGTGGGGGTGGGGGGGGGGGAGTGCCCAGTGAAGCCCCCCTTGGAGCCCCCCCCCCCGCCCTTCCTGACAAAGGAAACACATGTTATGGGATACATCCCTGTTTTAGAACGGCTGGCTGCCTGGGACAGTCAATATTGGACTGCATAGTTTAGTCTCACGGCCTGTCTGTGTCTTGAATAGACCAACATTCTGCACTCTGACCAGAGAGGTCCACACACAGCCCGCCCCATCGCTCTCAGTCACGTGTAGCTCCACGTATAGCTCCTAACCCTAACCCTAACCCTAACCATTCCATACTTCAAGCTCCCTAACGTACTTTCATACAGCAGTGTTTTCAACTGATGCACTTTCTATTGCTAGCCACTCAACAAAGTTCCTATCTAAAGGCATAGAGGCAATAAAGCACTAAGCAGCGTGCTGGAGCTGGATTGCGGGTGTAATCTCAGATTAACTAAACTGGTCAAAGGAAGATGGTAGAAGATAAGGAAAGGATTGGATGAGGCATCCTCGTATCATAGGAAGTTAACCTGCCCTCAGAAACAAGGATCACCCAACTGTGCCAAAACAAAAAATACCACTTTAATAGGTTATTCAGTCCTGGATGCCCCTGTAATGGTAACACAAATGAGAGATTAAGAGAGGTAAGATACTGTGCTCTTCATCTCAGCAGGGCACAATAACAACAGAAGTGTGTGTGGTAAAGCACTCCCCTGACACTGTCCTCCAAACTGGGGCTCTGGTTTTAGTCACACTCTCTGTCTCTCTCTCTCCAGACACACACACACACACATCAACATGAACGCACGCACGCACACACGCACGCACACACACACAGAAACACACACACTCACACGCACACGCACACGCACACGCACACACACACACACACACACACACACACACACACACACACACACACACACACACACACACACACACATATATATCCACACACACAGTGCATGGCTGGGCCATAAACAGAGTAGGGTCTGGGATCACCTCTGAATCTTCCAGCCCAAACAAGGCTGATCGAGATCAGGCCCATCGGCTTACAGGCCCATCCATAAACACCCAGCTTTATTTACTGAGTCCCGTCGTAGCAAAGTGCAGGCACAGTGCAATCCTGCTTCCTAATGGTAAGTCCCTGTAAAACAAACAGAGAACAAACAAAAACAGGCCCTAAACTGGAGCTGTTTTTCCACTGTACACAGAGGCTTCGACAGAGAGACTAAATATTGACTTGGGCGATATGCTTTCCTGATTTCCTGAAGTCACTGTATGGTTTGTTCCCCTTTCGCTTGGACTTTAATTTTCTGCCGGTCAGCAAACGTAACCACAAATGCACAGGCATTATCATAAATAACACTGCCCTTGCAGAAAAGTACAACCTTAAAACAGACCAACTCATTTGTATGTATATTGTGGGAGAGGTACAGCACAATGGCCTTGTGTCGGGTTTCAAAAACAACAGTTCACTCTTTCAAATACGGTTCTTGAATGGTCCACCACTTAATATAGAACCCATAACTCTACAACAATCAAATGATTCTCTAATCTTTCCCTGAGCACAACAAAGACACAGATGAAACACCCACAACTCAACTCTAGTGATTCAGTTTTCCATTCCACATCAACAAAAACTCAAACAGCTTTACAGGCTATAAAGCACTACCACCAACCCTAATTCCCACCCGCTCCAGTCCACACCCAATCCAAACAGCAGGCAACCTGGAGGCGAACTCCCCTCGATCCCCATGCTGCCTCTGGGAACAGCCCCCCATGCCCGTGGGCTGGGCCGCCCCCTTCCACCCCCCCCCCCCCCCCCCCCCGCGGCCTACAATTTCAGACTGAGGAATGCCAAGTATGCAGCCAGCCTGGTGAAAAGTCATTAGAGTTGAGCCCCACTGGCCGCGGCAGGACCCATACAGACACAGGCAGTGCAGCGCACACAAGATTACTTTATGGATTACATTTTATCCCTAACCCTAAACTAACAGCAGGTAGGAGGTAGGGTACTCTCAATTGAGGTGATTGCATAAAGAAAACACCCCTAAACTTTCCACTAAATCTTGACGGATAAGATAAGCGACATGGCACTATACACAAAGAGAAACTACAAGGGGGAAATCCCAGAGAAATGTCAACAAAGTCTTTACAAACTTTCACTTTCTCTTGGGGGAACCAGGACGTTTAAGTAGTTCCCCTAACACTCCTCAGCAGTCCTTTATCATCAATACAAATAAATACCAGCCCATTTCCTGACTAGGACAAACACATTTTTAAGACTCCTGAATGTATTAAAAACACTTCAGTAGGTTTTGTTGATGAATTTAATGAATATATATACTGTAGCCTACTCGAATCCCTGTTGAACTGATCCCAGAGGACGCTGGTGTGTATGAATGGGAGGTCAGTGACCACACCAAGCCAATATCAGGGAGGGCATGGCATTGTGAGTGTGTGTGGCTGCAGCTGAATTGATGACACACTCTTCAAAGCTTCTTCAGGGCTACAGTATAAGGTGGCCTGGGGTGGTCCAGTGGTCTAGCACCATGTTCTACAGTGCACACATTATGGCCATGTCGGCATGGGTTTGAATCCGGCCCATGCCCTCCCTTCCTTACTTTCCTGTCTGTCTTCACTATATCTGTCGAATAAAATGTCTACAGTAGAAGATGTTTGGCTCTTTGACAGAAATACCCAATCAGACAGACACAGAATTTCTATGAGAGTGAGCTGTGACTACAGTCTTTACATTCTCAATGACTAAGCTGACTAAACAAAGCATGTTACATCTAACAGATCATTAACATTCACAATGACGTGCTATGAATTATGAACTGTTGGATGTGAGTGGATGTGGCACCTTCAGAGAAGAGAGGAAAAGAGACATGGAGAGAGGGCAAACAAAAATGAGGAAAATTGGCAGTGGTTCAAAAATGAGTAGAAAATGCCATGTAGAGGAGAAAAGAATACAGATGAGAAGGCTTAGTAAACGCTTGCTTTCCTTTACCCTTCAATTACATTCTTCAGGGCCACTGGTCGGTTCCCACAATTACAACTTTAAGGTAATTGAACAGAGGAGAGAGAAGGGAGGGAAATGTTAGTTTTATAGACAAATCAAGGGGCCTGAAAAATAAACACACCTCGACAAAAAAATAAACAACCCTTTTAAATGAAATCTGCTTATCATTAGTCTGCTTCTGTAGATCACACACTTCCCTCACTTGTCCACCAGCAAACAGGGACCTGTCTCCGGTGGGCTATGTCCTGTTACACACAGTTGGAGGTATAGTGCTTTTGAGGCCATAATCCGCTGAGCTTAATCTGCTGGTCGGGGGCAGGGCACGTGTTCAGAGAGCTAGCGATCATACTGGTAAAGCTTTTAGGCTTGACCAATTTCACCCATCAGTTAATACATGGCGGGCTAGCCACTCACAAGCCAATGGATTAGCCCGGTGTGTTGTGTTCAGGCAGGCACAGCCACAGGACAGGTTTCCTGATACATCTGTGATTCACTTCATGTTGAGGGGTTGGGCCATGCTGTGAGCGTTTGCCCGTTAATGGGAGCCATTAATATGTCTGTTCCAAACTGCTGGCTCAAGCCTGATGGACACTCACTGCCTGTACTCTATTATGTTGTCTTTCATAAGAGGTGAGGTGGAGGGACTCACAAAGCCACAGCCACATGTACCTCATTAAGCAACAGTGAGTCGTGGGAATTAATGAGCTTTCTCAACATACAATCGTCACACCCAAAGAGCTGAGCGATGTCAAATTAGATATATCAGTTTCATGTGATATCTCCTCCCAAGCCAAGCATCTGGGACAGATGCTTTCCTCTCTGTTCAATGTCTGGTTTAGGGGCCTAGGGCCTTCTGCTGGGCTCAGGAAATGACACTGTACAATAAGCCTCTTACTAGCATGTCACAATGTGAGTTCAGTCACTCAACAGGTTTGACTAATTAGATCACAGATGACAATGACAGCAGTTATCAGTTTACAAAGGACACTGTAAACTGGATTTACCACATCATCAGAAAAGGCCAGAAGGATATGAGTCAGTCAGTCCCCCACAGTCACACCTATGTGTGGGCCCTGATGAATCAAACTAGCATCCTTCTGCCTGGAGGCTGGAGTTTCCAGTTATAACACTGATTGTATTACAGCAGCCTACGAAATGGAGGTAAGATTAACACTGAATCCAACATATATTGTACAGCATTCGGGCTGTAGGCCTATCGCAAGTCTTCAAAAGTGTGTCAGTGAACGGGAGGGTGGGGGGGGGTTCAAACTGTAACCCAAAGCAATGTAGGAGGCACGACTGCTACTGTACCACCCAACCACTCAGATCCTCCAAATAATTCTCCATCTGGATGGATGAGATGAGAGAGCACCAGGCCCAAACAAACTGTCAGAGCAGCTGAGAGCATTCCAGCCTCCAAGAAAACAAACCTTACCTCAGACTTTAGTTAAGATACAGCAACAAGCCTAGACTAGACCAATACTTGACTCATGCTGTATATACAGTATTTTGGTGCCCAAACCAAATCTTCAGAGTTCAAATATCGTCAATGAAAATGCTTTCAACACCTTGGTAAGAAGCCAATAGTTTGGCAGAGGCGGTCTTAAGTGTTGAGCATGACGTGAAGCAGGTCTCAGAGCAGTGCCTTGCATTTGTTAACAGGAAAGCACCATCCAGCCAGGCTCTTTAGAACTCAGGCAGTTTCTTATGGTAACCTCCCCTGTGTTCCAAAACAGTCCGCCTCTCTCATGGGGAACGGTCACAGTGGGCGGGATACTGCCAGGCGAGGCCAGCCCTGCCTGCACTCCCATTACAACCACAGGAAACCACCTCTATCTAGGAACTCTCAGGCCTCTGTACTCCCACAAGAAGATGAGAGACAGGAAGTCATGGGCACTTCCTGTTTGGGTAGGCTTGAAATATTTTTGGGCAGAGTTGGTCCAGGGGAGTATTCCAAGCGGTGGAACGTTTATAACTTCTTTGGACATGGAACTCACAACTCCAAAGAGATTCATGTCTGTTTTGTGAACAACCATGATCTTTCTAGTGATTAATGATAATCTAATGAATATGACTACCGGTATATGTGTATACAGTAGCGTGTCTGACTTTGCCTTTGGTTACAACTAAGAGTTATTTCTATCTCACCAGGCACAATTACATAACAGCCATTAAATCAGTCCACACAAATAGGATCCTGGGCTTAGCCACTAAGAAATCAATGGCCTATTGTCCCCATGGGCCTATGTATTGCACATCAGAGATTACAATGATCTGTGAGCGAGAGGGACGAACACAGTAAAGTACTTCCTCGTTGTGAACCAGTTTTTTTTCTTCTTTCAGCACGAAATGGTTAAATAAGCCACAAGTTTGAAGCGACCACAAACGACACCTGCAGATTAGTTACAAGTGTCAGGTTTGGAGACATTTAGCGGACGGCTTTATCCAAAGTGACTTACAACAAATACATTTGTCTGAGACATTCTGATTAGTGGTTGGACTGATGCTCTACTGGCAAGGATCGCAAAGAATCTCTGTCGACTGGTTAGCCATAACAAATACATTTATGGCTTCTAAGTGTCTGAGAAAGAATCCACAACGGTTAATCACTTTTCCGATTTATTTATTTTTAAAAGCTGTAACAGTTTGACCATGAGATCATTTGAGTTAGCTACATCACGTACGACGTGGAAAACCAAGACTTGACAGACCCTGGCTATAAAAGACTCTTTCACACATGATGGACTGAATTATCCGATGCCTCAAATTCTTCACTGAGGAACTATACAGCATCTCTCTCTAGCCATGAGGGCCTTGAGTGCTTCTGGTTTGGATTAAAACCACAACTGCCAAGAACCCTGCCCAACGCCAAGCAGACAATGTTTATGGCCAGCCCTGTGGGTGTGTGCTCTAGTTTCTCACTTTCCTTGAAGCATTCCCTGCCACAAACCATGCATCACTGGTCATATCTGTGTCATGTGGGCTTTAAATGTTTCCAGTCTAAACTGCCTTTTAGCATTCAGAGCAATTCCTCATTGCACGGATTAGCAAGAATAGAGACAAAAGTATGTCAGTAGTATTAAATCCGAAAGTGGTTGACCCCATATTCCCCTTATCTACTCTTGTCTTGTCTTGTTCTATTTCTATGCAAAGTAAATGTCATTGAAACAGAGCGAACACATCTCCTGGATAACGTACCGTAATTGAATGTACAAGGCCTCTCGAACTCGAGCCAATACCCAAATGAGCTTTCTCTTCTTGGAGGAGCACAACAAGGTCAATACCGTCAATACATGGAGCCGTAATGATGACCAATGCAGTCTCTCATTAACATGGCAGGCCAGAGACTATCACTGAGGATAACTGTACATGGAGTACTATCCTTCAGGTAGACTAGACTACAATGAAGAGGACTTGTGCAGTGTGTTAGAGTCGTGTGTAAGATGTTGCCTTGTCCAAACCACAGAACACAGGAGAGAGTGTGTCCCTTAATGGTCACATGGGCTTTAGAAAGGCCTCATGCATTATTGACCCAGCCAGAGAGCTCATCTCGTCAGCTATCTGTACCCCCCTGGGTGAGCCGCGCAGTGTGCCACTTATCATTACACACGCACACGCGCACGTGCACGCGCGTGCGCACACACACACACACACACACACACACACACACACACACACACACACACCAAGCTCAAGCAACATGTTAAAAAAAATTGTATTAGCTCCACAAAAGTGCCAGCAGGTACTGTATGGAACATTGGTATTGGTATTCCAAATGCAGTTTGTTTGTGTTTAGGTCCAGTCATATGAGCCGGAGGTATCTGTGAAGGGAGTGGGGTTCAGGTCCTGGTAGCCTTGTGTTAAGCATGGCCCCCCTGTGGTGTGGTGTCCATGGTAGAGCTTGATGGATTAAGGAGAAAGAGAGAGACAGAGAGAGGGAGAGAGAGAGAGAGAGAGAGAGAGAGAGAGATCATGACTGAGCAGCTAATGGTCCTGTACAGCACAGGCCCTCTGGCCCTCTGGTGTACAGCACAGGCCCTCTGTCCCTTTGCACAACTGGCAGAACATCATCTCCGAGAGAGAGAGAGAGAGAGAGAGAGAGAGAGAGAGAGAGAGAGAGAGAGAGAGAGAGAGAGAGAGAGAGAGAGAGAGAGAGAGAGAGAGAGAGAGAGAGAAGGGAGGAGTCATGGCCAAGATGCATAGGCCCTGGAAACCAGAAACAACCCTCTAATCTTCTGACTGGCCTGATGGCACATGCAACAGCCCACCACCTACCACTCTGTGCACCACCGTCCACCACTCTGTCCACCACTCTGTCCACCACTCTGTCCACCACTCTGTCTGTCACTCTGTCCACCACTCTGTCCACCACTCTGTCCACCACTCTGTCCACTACTCTGTCTGTCCACCACTCTGTCCACCACTCTGTCCACCACTCTGTCCACCACTCTGTCCACCCCTCTGTCCACCACTCTGTCCACCACTCTGTCCACCACTCTGTCCACCACTCTGTCCACCACTCTGTCCACCACTCTGTCCACTACTCTGTCCACCACTCTGTCCACTACTCTGTCCACCACTCTGTCCACCACTCTGTCCACCACTCTGTCCACCACTCTGTCCACCACTCTGTCCACCCCTCTGTCCACTACTCTGTCCACCCCTCTGTCCACTACTCTGTCCACTACTCTGTCCACCACTCTGTCCACTACTCTGTCCACTACTCTGTCCACCACTCTGTCCACTACTCTGTCCACCACTCTGTCCACCACTCTGTCCACCACTCTGTCCACTACTCTGTCCACTACTCTGTCCACCACTCTGTCCACCACTCTGTCCACCACTCTGTCCACTACTCTGTCCACTACTCTGTCCACTACTCTGTCCACCACTCTGTCTGTCCACCACTCTGTCCACCACTCTGTCCACCACTCTGTCCACTACTCTGTCCACTACTCTGTCCACCACTCTGTCCACTACTCTGTCCACCACTCTGTCCACCACTCTGTCCACCACTCTGTCCACTACTCTGTCCACTACTCTGTCCACTAATCTGTCCACCACTCTGTCCACCACTCTGTCCACCACTCTGTCCACCACTCTGTCCACCACTCTGTCCACCACTCTGTCCACCACTCTGTCCACCACTCTGTCCACCACTCTGTCCACTACTCTGTCCACCACTCTGTCTGTCCACCACTCTGTCCACTACTCTGTCCACCACTCTGTCCACCCCTCTGTCCACCACTCTGTCCCCAACTGGAAAGGGCAGCATCCATAGTTATCCATATCAGCTTCAAACAGCTAATATGACTACAGGACTCATGATTGTAAGGGCTAGAAATGTGACTTACACTGAGGCATTTCAAAACATTCATAAAATCATAATATGATGATACTATATTATGATGATACTGTATTATAGTAAACCTCATAGGCAATCTATTACCTATTACCCACAACTGTTCCATATGTAATGAAATTACCCCATATAGACAATGTTACCTCTGTCCCCAGTGTGTCACAGCTTAACTCTCAACACGACCACCTGACGTACGGTATTCCTGGGACGCACACATCCCCTAGCGTAGAGGGGGCAAAGGAGCAGGGAGCCGACTTCAGCAGGTGTTACGGAGAAAAAAAAACGTTGAAATTCTGGTAGTGTAGGCATGCATTCAATATCCCATAAAGAAGAACCGGTCATGGTTCGTACAACTGACCTTACTGTATGAATGGGCTTCATGTGCCCACTTCATCGTCAGTAAACACAGCTGCACCTGCTTATGAAATTAAAGTCATGTAGAGTCAGGACAAAGTCAGTCATGATGACCACAGGGAGCACACTACGGTGCTTATTAAGCCATCTGTAAGCTGTTGTTAGGGTTCATAGTGACGGTTCATACCACAGAATCGCTTGGGCGAGTCAAACCACACCAGCATCTCTGTTAGTGTCAATGATGCCTGAAGAAAAAGCATGAAGGATAACAACACAATGGGAGACGAGGGGAAATGGACAATTACACAGACTATGACCGGATGAGAATGATCAACGTTTGTTGATGTTCATTATGTTAGTTTGATTGGTTGGAACCATACAAAAGGAAATGCTCTACCCCTCTGCCTGCCGGATTACAGGGCATCTGATTTCTCCATCGGCCTCTCCCCGAGAAAGAAAAGGAACTCAAGGAGCGACTACACAGATACTGCACTAATGTCCTACAGTACATTATGACATTGTGTCTTTCACACAGGCCCATGAGTTGTACACACCAGTGAATCCGATAACAACATATTTGTGCTCTGTTGAAAACGATCAATAAAGTCGATCACAGCATGGTCGGTTTGAATATGCAAAGGAGAGGGGACAAGCTACGGTACCCTCTGGTCACAAAAGGTCATCTGGACACTGATATTGCCATAGTATGACATTGCTCCTGCCTCATGGTTTACAGTCCCCTAGGGCAAGACAAATGGCAAGAACACTGATGATCTAAGTATATTGCCATTAGATAAAATGCAACATGGGCTATTGATTGCAATTATACGAAGTTCTGCCCCCAGCTGCTTTCCAGCACTTAACAGCTCATTCCCAGCTACAACTGATACGTTAAGCTCATCTGCAAGTCAATGTCCTGAAGAGACCAGAGTATTGATATCTGAGCAAAAAGGTTTCCGCACCTATCGGAACTGCGAAAGCAGAGCGGATCACAGAGACCTTAGATACAAAGGAATTGGAAAGGCATTTCACTTCTAATCTAATAAGGGAAAGCAAAAGTGCTAACTACTGTTTTATCTCAAAGGCTGGCTAGGAATTGCTGCCACCAGCAAAACAAATTCAAAGCTGATAACGGCCATTACGGAGCTAATGGATTCATAAAGCTGGCTGTGAGTGTGGAGAGAAACAGAGGGACATCTCAGCTATGGGCCTTGTCCACTAGCACGTCCTTTATTCCAACAATAAACAAAGGGCCTCTGCCCAGTGTGTGCTCTCAGAAACATCATACAACTGTATTGTTAGTGGAACCCTAACCCTAACCCAAACCTTAGATTGTATCCTGTCCCATCATCAGCTTGAGTAATGGTAAAAGACAGTGGCAGATAATATGTATGAACCATCCAAAGAGGATCTATTTGATTATTTTTGATTATTATAAATGATTTGTGTGTATTCTAATTACAATCTTTCAGACAGAAAGAAGACTAAGAACACAATACATTTATCTATAAATGCAGACTGAAATACAACCATCCACAATGGGGGGACGGGGGACGGGGGGGTCAGTCACAACCTCCCCTTTATGTTACTGAAAGAGATCCTTCTTTTTCTCCGACGGTATTTACATGTTTCATGGAGGAATTAATTACAATCTGTGTACAATCACATTCCTGTCCCACTGAGGGGCTCCACAACCACTCCAGCACAACAAGAGACCTATACTTCCACTTCTACAGCTCATACCGGTGGCCATATGTGTGTCAGTGAATGGACACTAGCTGGAGGATGTTATTGGATATTCCTATCCTAGAGTAGCTGTAGGCCTTCTTGAACTTGGGGAGTTGTTCTTCAGTCTTGTTGATTTTCAGAAACACATTATTTAGCATATTCCTCATTTTCTCCTACTCCAGGATACGGTACTCTGGCTCAACTCCGTAGTGAAAATGAATAAATAATATGTAGGTGTGGTCGTGTGTCTGGGATCTTGACTCAGGATTCCATTTCCCTGACAGAGAGCTTGGACGGTGTCCGTTTCAGTTACCTAGCAACTTCTTCAGGAAAGTTGGAACAATCGCCCTGAACACCACACCGAACACGTAGACAGACAAAAGGGTCAACTCCTTTCTCCCCTAAGCCTTTGCAAAATTTATATCATCATGACATATAAGGCTTCCATTGCCCAAATGTTACACACTGGACGGTCAAATTCATCATTACATCAATGCCATCTGATACCTGGGATATCATCCATGAAATTGTTGTCAAATACTTTCCCCTGTAATGAAGTGCCTTTCTGAGTGCCTCTGTATGAAAATGGATAGCCTTATTGATGCTAAATATAATAGGCCCTAATGAGGCACATATTCTGAATTGTTTTATGACATGAGACACTTCAAGAACACAGCAGTGCCAACATGGTAATTTATACAATTAATAAGATATTGCGAAACACATATTATGGGCCAACTGTACCACGGTGGTTTTGAGATACTTTTATGGCATTTCCCCTAATTATCATGCAAAGGCGTAGGGGAATGTCTGGAGTCATCTAGTCTCATACATCCATGAGGTGTTTTAATGCTATTCTTTCTGATGTCGCCATACTGTACTGTCTGTCCAGGTCAATATTTATGTGCACCTTTTACATACCTGATTGTAATGACACATTCAGAGTATCAAGGTCAATGATACACACATATCTGTTATCCAGGATAACCATGTGTACCACAGATTACATTTCCAATTAATAATTAGACACTGGTGGATTTACCTTTTCTAAGGGTTAAAGGACAAAGGTGGTGTGAAAATAAAATGTGACCAAAATGGACTGCAACTTCATGAAGTGAGTCAGTGGGTATTAAAACCCCCTAACCCTAACCCATTAGGCATTATGTTTTGTGAGATGGAACCTTTGTATTTGATGAATTACTAACTCAGAAATGTCAACATTTTAAAAATAACACCACACAGGCATTAATAAACACCTAATGGATCAGATTATGTAAAAAACTCAATTTTGTCAAAACTGGAGATAGAACCTTATAATTCTAACGTCACGACATGTCATTGAGTTAAACCCCCAAGTCAGTATGAATAATAGTGCGCTGTACCGGCTGACCTCGAATCAGCAACCTTGCGCTTTGTTTAACGACACATGGAGAATGTTTGACAACGTTGCCACAATTCTATAGGCAACAAAGTCATAATACCCGGGATATCGTAGCAGTAAGAGGCCTAGTTGAGAGAATACAGTTAATACAGTATGAGAGAAGAGTAAGGTTAGATAGTGGAATTGTGTAGTGTACTTACAACCAGCACGGACGTCCTGACCACCTCGGAAACACTTTGCCTGAGTTCAGCCGCAGTTCCAGGTTTACTCAGACCCCGTGTAAATCTCCTGGTCTCCGGGAGCACTGGAACAGACATCGTCCAGCTCTGGCTTTCATAAATGTCTTTAGGAATTTATCAATTGTTATAGAAGGGGTATAAATAAACTAAATGCATCAATTCATCCACCGGCTTTTCCGCTTCTCACTATAGCGCGCACCTTGAGTTGGACACTGGATCATGCTGTCGTACTGGTTCTGATCTCATCATTTGCACCATTAAAGGTGAAAGTTGTTTTGTATAATTCCCCAGCTATTACTCTTCCCTTCGGAGTTATTGTTGTCATAATAAAGCATTATTCTGAGCTGTCATCGTCTGATTATCGCGGTCCCTCGTCGGTACATGTTACGCTCAACCAGAAGGCGTAATCTGCGTGCGTGCCTTGTTCGGTGAACGGCCCCGTACCACACACACTCCTCCCTCCTCATTGATTTACATTACAAAGGCCTGCCCACCTACACAACTCCGATGAGCCCATATGAATGTACTGTACTGTACAGTATTAATGTAGGCAGGTAGCTCATGGACCGCCCATATGGTAGTCAACATTATAGTATCGCCGACTTCGTGACGTTAGAATTATAAGGTTCTATCTCCATTTTTGTCAAAATTGAGTTTTTTACATAATCTGATCCATTAGATGTTTATCAATGCCTGTGTGGTGTTATTTTTAAAATGTTGACATTTTTGAGTTAGTAATTAATAAAATACAAAGGTTCCATCTCACAAAACATAATGGAATGTAAAAACTTTGACGCGCAATATCTCTGAACTACCCTAAACGGAGATAGAACCTTATAATTCTAAGCTCACCTATTGTTATTACATTAATAATACAGTACAGTTCAATTAGGCTAAACGTCATTTGCATGTAGTTATGAGTGGATCAGTACAATTCTACAGTACAGAATTAACCTCATAGTTCTTAAAGTGTCTGGTAACAAGTCTAGTACAGAATAGGAATCACACATTATCTGGCTGATAATGTAGTAGAATACATTGATTTTTTACTATAATCTGCTGTAACCAACATTGATATTTTTACAGTTTGCTTAAGTTATGACTCATGTTAGATGACTTGGGATGATGGACGTTTATAGCCACAAACCTTGCAGCATCCTGACTTCAGTGTAGTATTTGAATAGTTTGTTATATTAATATTTTCTTGGGCAACGATGCCATCTGTAGGATTACTGAGGTATGTAACACAATTGGAATGTGTTCAATGGTGCACTGAGGTGATGGCGGTGACACACGGGGCTATCACATCTATGGTAGATTTTGTGGACCGTGCAAATAACACACAACACATTTTGTTCAAATGAGGTTTTTATTGCTTTCATTTCCAAAGAACTCTCTGTTTTCTGGGAAAACACAGCATTCCCTCAACAAGGAAAACCAAAGTTTATTCCACTCGAATGCTACACTGCAAAACCCTGTCATATGCATATATCCATTTCATTTAGACATGTTAAAGGTTTCTTTACACATGGGAGGCAGCCTAGTCCAACAAGGGGCAATGGTACTTGGGAACTGAAAGTTTATATTTTGTTTCACACATATTCTTTAAAGCTTTCCATTACAGTTTCCTTCATAATACACAGATTATGAACATGTCTCACATTTCTCACACAGTTGAGGGCGGTATCATCATAGATATAGAACAGGTCAGTATCTACGGTATAATAGTCTTCAGAATACCCTCGGAAGTATCCATACAGCAACAATCAGCATGTAACAGAAATATTCACTTTACTTGAAATGGCATTTGTGGTGATGGTAGCTTCCCTGACGGCTTTGTGATTAGTCCTGGAGTTATGACAATAATACGACAAAATATTTGTATACCTTGGTAATCAGTTTTACCAAGTTTTGTATCAGTTTTTCACAAGGTCTCACACATTGACCAGAGACATCTTCTAGAAAACAATTATTTCTAATCTCATTCTATGAGGCCTTTTTTCATCGCCAATGTAATAAAATTGCATTAGAAAGTCTAGGACATTGATACAAATTGGTTTGGCACTCAAGCTGTTGGATTTCAAAGCAGCTTTTCCTGTCAAATTAACAAGGAGACAAAAACATGAAGATGCAGTGACATTCTAACTATCTATGAAAAAACAATTAGAAAAATGCAGAATGTCTGTATCAGCATAATGTCTGTCATAAAAATAACCAATGACAAATGTAAAATCAGAATAGTAAGTGGTTCAGACCGTTTAGAAAACAGTATAAAATGACATCCTACAAAAGAGGTTTCAGAGCCGAGTAAAAATGCTGAAAATGCAGTCTCTGATGCAGTCTAAACCAGCGGACATGTCACCATTAAAGCATTAAAAAGCACCACGGTTGTGCATGGACACTGCTCAATGTACAAATGTCCCAGATAATGTTTAGAAAATGAAATCGAAGAGTCCAGAGAACAGAAGTGAAGTGCGGTGGGGTTCTGCAGCTTGCTGCTGGAGGGTGTAGAGTGGCAGGGCTGGGGGTGACCAGACCCATGGGAGGGGGGGCGTAGAAACAGGGAGAAGCCCCTGCTCTTTTGGTATTAGTACGGATGGGGCTCTTTACGGCTCAGGATGCGAGTGCGGCTAGCGGAGACCGTAGCACTGCGGATCACCTCCATCCACCTGGGAGGAGAGAAACACAGAGGCTTTCAGCACTGGCCGCCCCAATCCCCAAGTCACCCAAAATCAACCAGTCACACAATTAAGTACACAGCAGATGTGCAACAAAAAAAAAAGGAGAAAAAAAAGAAGGTGTACTGTTACCTCTCGAAAGTGTACTCGCTCTCAGAACGGAAGTAGTAGACGTGGGATTTGAAGTGTAGTTTGAAGACGTAGTCCTTGTGGATGTTTTCAGACTCGGAGGGGATGGTGACAGAGTATCCCAACAAGGGGAGACTAGCCAGAGGATAGTCATCCTAGGAGAAGGAAAGACAGAAACAGTAAACCATTTAGAATTACATTTACTGTAAATCATGCCCAGTACACTATATTGAGCAAAATATGTGACATTAATATCTGTTCTACTATTCAGTAGTACCAAAAGGGAGCTGACAAGAGCGCATGAAAACGTGATTAACAGCTACGCTTAGATGGCACATAGATCTGAAATTCCTCAGAGAAACGTGATATTCTCAAGTGCAGTGCAGTTTAGACTAAACAAGGTCATGTTGAAGATCTTGGGTTGGAAGACGGACACAGGGAGATTTGTCTTGTGGTTGTGAAATGTCCAGTCAAACCAGGACAGCTCTCACCTGGTGGGTCTTGTAGAAAAACAGGCTGAAGTTTGTGAAGACCACCCAGAGCTTCTGCCAGCCGTTGCTGTTCTTGAACTTCCTCAGCAAGTTTCCTGACAGCTGATTCTAGTGTAGCATAATCAGGATTGGATTAAAGGTCACAAAACAGCATTGGTCTATTTAATAGAGAAACAACAATCTATACAACAACAGTCTATACAACAACAATACAAAATAAAACATGCAAAGGGAAGTACACACGTGGCAATCTGTGATTAAATCAAACTTCCATATAAATATACTGTTCCTACTTAATGTGTGCTATTCAGCTTTCAAAATAAACCCACTGTGACTGAGCACGAGGACTCGCTCTACTCCAAACTGTGGTTTATCTGAGGTAAGTACAGCTATAAACAACAACAACTTCTAGCCTGGTGTTCATCCAACCACAGTTTAAAGTAATTGAACTGCGTGTGACCTCTTCGGTCACATTGAACAACTGCCATCTAGTGGTGGTTTCTGTAAATCACATACTTAAACTGAACCATCATGCTATGACAGTACTGCCTCTTCTCAACCAATTTTAGATGACTTAAATAGAATAAGTTGTGGATGAAAAGTGTGAAAGAAAATTGTTCAAATGTTTATCATCAACACCCTCAAGGAGTATGAGGTGCGTTGTAAGTACAGTAGTGCTAGAATGCCAGGGGCCTCTCTTTTCTCCCTGGCTCCTTCTTTACCTCTAGACTCCTGCAGGAATCACTAAAGGAGAGGCTCTGAATTCGGTACCAGCAGATAAGAGAGAGAGGCACTGGTCCCTGGCCACTGCCGGGCCCCACCCCAACCAGGGGGGCCTCGCACTCACTGATTGGACTAGGGTCCTCTACCACGGAGGACAGACAGACAGACAGACAGACAGGGAAGAGAGACAGACAGAAAAGAGAAAGGCAGGGAGGGACAGAGACACAGAGACTGAGTAGGTGTAACAGCAAACACAGGCATGCAGTACTAAACACAGGGGTTTAACGGTGGGTCCAGGCAAGGCTGTGAAGAGGATGTTACTTCCACAAAGGAACATTCAAATTACAGGACATTTCTGATTAACTCCTATCTCTTGGAGATCAAGGATAGGACACGGTCATGTGTGAAGTGGGTGCCTAGTGGGTGTTTATGAAGAGAAGGTTGGAAATCTGAAGTTGGAGACAGAAACCAAAGAGAGGAAAAAACGAGGGCAAAACCACACAGGAAACCACAGCTGAGATTAGATAAGGAAGCCACACTGGAGAGAGTTAGCCACAGAGGGCAAGATGAGAACAGAATCCTTACAGTGCCCCTCATGTCTGGTCTGTGGTGGGCTCAGAGTAAACAGCCTGATAACATTGATCAGCTACAATTGTATGTACCATCTAAGAGTGAAATTCATGGTTTAAGATAGTCATGCCAAGCTGATATCCAATACTATATGTAGGTACAGTATAACAGAGAGTTCACTGAGGTGAGAATAATACTAATTATGTAAGGTCGGACACAACCACTGAGGCAATGCCCAGAGAGAGGGACAGGGGGCACTGGAGGAAACTGTTCCCATGGGGAAGAGAATCACATTAAAGGAGGAAAAGATACAGCACACACTCAGATACAGATACATAAAGAGAGAGAGAGAAATGGAGGGGAGGACAGCACTGAGGCTGGGGCTAGCTGGTACCTCCACGGCTATGCTAAAGTCCACCATGGACACGCTGGTATTCCTGTGCCAGCACACATGCACTGTGGTGTTACCACGGTGAGGGGCCTGCCTCTCCAGGGAGGTACGCGACGCCGTCAAGTCGTCCTCAGACTCTGGCTCCACCGAGGAGTCCTCAGGGCATTCTGGGAAATTCAGGAAGCTGTTACTGTCAGACGCAAATTCTTTGTGCTTAAACCTCAGTGGGCCTCATTCTCAATTTTGTTATTAAATAATGATAATTAAATACATTTCGCTATGAGATTTCTAGAAGAGCATAAACTGTATGTGCAAAGACCAAACAATGAATACAACTATTCTCTTGGCCTCTGAGATGCATAATGGACTCTCATCCCATATGGTATGGACTCGATACGTCCCCAGCCTCTGTCTATGTCAACTTACTGTTGTTAGTCAGACTGCTGGGCAAGACGTCAGATGACAGGCCGTTACTGCTCTCAGCCAGGTCAATGGCCATCTTAATGTCTTCCATCCACTTCTCCATCTCAGACAGTGAACTGAAGGGGAGAGGCAAAGAACAGCTGCTCATAGTGGACACATAGTACAGTGATAAACCCTTGATGAGATACGGTACTCGAAACACAACCAGCACCACAATGCAGGGAAAGGCAATCACTTTCTTCTGGTGCCGAGATTCATGTTGTTATTTTTATGAGCAAGGGTGCAGTGTAAATTATGAATGTGCCTTTGTGATTATACAACAGCCTTATTGTTGACTCAGGTGCTGGAGGGACCGGTTGTCTGCTGATTCGCAAACCACTTTTTTATTTATAATATTGGTATTCATATCACAACAACATACAGCCATGTAGGCCTTGTAATAATATTAATATTAGCATATTAGCATAGCATCTCATTGCTATTCCAGTCATAGCAGTTGATCTAACCAGTCATACCTTGCTGCTACCACCACTGACTGGCGCTGTCCAACCAGAGTGAAGGCGTGAGGCACACCCCACTCATCCTCACTCTCTCTGATCTGGAGACACACACACACACACACACACACAACACATGAGAGGCTAATACTTGTGGGAGGGACGTCGTAGAACAGCATAGAGAGAGAGTGTGTCAGAGATACTTAGGGAGATAGGGAGAGAGAGAGGAGAAGGAAAGAGAAAAGGAGGGAGAAAGAGGGAGAGGGGGAGGGGGTTGAGATAGATAGCAAAAGGAGATACAGAGGATCAGCAGTTCATTCACAGTGAATAATGACAAACCCGTGACAGCTCCTCTACTGTGCAGTCAGTGCTGTGAGGGGGGTTGGAGAAGAAGAAGGCCACTTACAGTCATGCCATGGAGGGGGAGCTGCCCGTGCACTTTGAACTGATTGGTCGGTGTCATCCCTCGACTCGTGTACAACAGCACATCGTTGAACTGTCCTCAAAGAGAAAGAGAAGAGGAAAGAGAAATGATTAACTTGTAGCTAAGCCAACTTCATCCCACACAACATAGAACACTAAGAGTGAGTATGGAGGACCCTGTAAATAAAACAGATCTGTCGGGGTTTAGCCTGGCCAGCTAGATAACATTCAAAATGTTTCTGACACATGGGTTTCATCTTCCTCCTTGATGCCACACCGTAACAGAGATTGACACAGGCTCAGAGAACAATGCACAGCTGTGTGGAAAGATAAGGCAAAACCAAACCCCCCTTGGATATGTGTGCCTAATCTTTCTCTTTTGACCAGGAAATAGAGCTGTACTATTCTTAGATGGTCTACGGTACAGAGTAGACTAGAAGTACACAACTATCTACCTATTGAGATCACACTGACTGAACAATTCCATCAATAACTCATTCATGCCATCATCTCAGAGCGCATACATTACCAGGAAAAACATTCTTTGCTGGAGGCCTTTTCCAGAGAGCTTGCTGAGGCAACCCAACCGGATGAACTCCTGCAATACAACGATCAACGACAAAGCAAATGTCAAAGGGGAAAATTGACACAGAAGACTGGCAATGAGAAGGTAGTACGAAGAAGAGGCGAACCTACCCCTCCTCCGTTAGCAAACACCTGAGTAGATCTCTCCTTGAACTCACCCGTCCTGGAATGACTAGATTGTCAATGCCAATCAAATCCTTCTTAAGCTCCAGAAGCTTCTGGAAGTTCTCCATCTTGATCATGCTTCCCTGGAGCTGGTCCACAACTTCTGAAACATCTGCCAGGGCAGCTAGAGACCAGGGAGAGTAGGCTCCATAAGTATAACTATAGCTAGAGAAAATAGTGCAAAAAATACCTAACATCTCAGAATACTACTGATTGTTTATTGTACCTTGTCTTTAACAATGCTCTTTTTGCACATGCATATTGGAGCCCTAAATGTGAGGTCATACAGTTCTAACGCATCAGGGGGCCCTCAACTGCACCATGGGCCCAAGCCTGCATCCTCAGACCCCTAATAGAGTTACCTCTGCAGTCCCTGAAGTCCACGTGCGTCGGGGGGTAGTGTTTGCACAGGCGCTCCAGGATCTGCTTGTAGTGCATGAGGCGGTGCAGGGGCCGCAGTATGAAGACGTTGAGGGGGATGTAGCAGACCTTCTGCAGCTCAAAGTCCCTGCAGAGGCCCTCTAGCCTGCGGGAGGCCCGACACGCCTTCTCCAGCTCCACCAGAGCCTCCGACTGCTTCTGCAGGTGGGCCGTCAGGGGCTGGGGGGCAGAGGTTACACAAGTTAGTATGGACCTGTACTGTATGTGTACCATCCATGGCCATAGGCAGAGACTATAGTCAGCATACTGTATCTGGTCATGGAGGGTTGCTGCAGATATGGCCATAAGTTAATTTATCATACAAGAAAGGTTGAAATCATGGCTGAAGTTGAGCTCTGAAATCATACCTTCAAGCCCTGGAGGTTCTTAAGCATGACATCACCGATGCGCTGGTAGTCACCTTTGATATGGGCATTAGAGCGTCCTTCCCTGAATAGACAAAAAGAAGTGATTATCTCTCCAACACTATCTCAGATCTCATACTAGCAGTACAAAGTTGCAACGAACTGCTAAAGAATACTAAAGGGACTTGAGGACAATTGCATATTCATAGCATCACCAGCACTCGTGCAGGGAAATTCCGATGAAGTTCAAGGGACATGGGAATCCTTTAACGGCACACATAAATACTGCCAGCAGGTGTCTCTCTTGAGCATGAATCGCACTAAATGGTGTGAGACATAACTATGCAGACTGACATCATCCGCCAGGCTCCTCATTCATAATATGAACCAACCATACATTATGGAGGGCAGTAAAAACCTGAGAGGACATTCTGAATGTCATGCCATTGATATACAAGCTACACATCTACATCTCCCACTACCACCTCTCTCTCTTCCCAAGATTAACCAACAGCAGGGCTAAAATAAGTCACCGGGGTCACATATTTGAATATGCAAAAAGGAAAAGGTGATACATGTATCTGTGCTCCATGCTACAGTATATGTTTGCTCATTTGCCTCTCAGCCCGTGGTTAGACATGCTGGGGTGAGGTCATAGTAAAGTCGTTTTGGGAGGCTGAGGTTGCATGGCTTTCTTGGGAAGACAAGATGATGAGATGATCCGCATTGTGTCCTCACCATCATGTTACATTTACATTTAAGGCATTTAGCAGACACCTTTGTAACTGATGGTCTGAGTTCTGACAGATCTATCAGAAGTCTATGCATCATAGATGTGTGTGTGTGTGTGTATGTGTGTGCATGTGTGATTTAAAGGCTACATCATTAATAAGAGAAACAGACAGTGGAAACCCAGAGGCAAGGAGGGCCAGCTCTGATGCAGCACGACTGTTGCCATAGCAACCCCAGCTCCCCGGGTCATCTCAGAGGGGGTGTGTCTCAGATGAACCCTCTCAGTCTGAATTCCAATATCGCTCATTAAATAAAGGCCAAGCCCTAAGATCAATGAGTCCAATTACGAACGACATACCACTGACCACTATTTCCAAGGGGACTTCTCTGCAAAAGTGCTTGACTACGTGTATTTTGAGGAAACTCAAATAAAAAAAAGCTATAAAAGACATGTTTCACTGTGAGTGAGTATGATTATGTTAAGACGTTATTCATCCAGTGCCTGTCATTCTATCTCACCATAGAGCCAGCCTCTGCTCCACCTCCCTGAGGAAGCCAGAGTGGAACTTGTACAGGGGGTCAAAGTTGGGGATGATGGTGCTCCTCAGAGACTCTGGTGTGGCCTCGTCCTTCATCACAGAGGTCTGGAAAGACTGACAACACACAGACACAGACACAGACACAGACACAGACACAGACACACACACACACACACACACACACACACACACACACACACACACATTTGAGCGCTTCGTTGCATCATGTTCTCAATTGCAGCAGCCAAATAAGGAACTTCTCCTCTGAGAATGAAGTAAAATGCAGCGGTTCTGGTAGATTAGAAGGCCATCTGCTTGGATTGTATTAAACCTGACGTGCTGCCAAAAGTCCTCTGTGTTGTTGCTGTCTAGCAGTCACAATGTTGCCCTCATGACGTCTCCCAAATCCTGTTAACAACCAGGAGATTGAATGGAGGCATCAATGGCCCATCATTCCTAACACGACCCTCAGTGACCATCTCATTAAAGACTACCTGATAAGATTAAGGGATGACTAGTCTACAGTATAATAGGAGAGGACAGAAAAGGAAACACAGCATGGAGGAAGCATGGGGCTAGAGGGCCTTGGGAAGTAGACTGAGGGCAACAGCTGCTCCTCAGATGACTTCACCCTCAACAGCACCAGCCAACGGGGGGTGGGGGGGGGGAGAGAGCCAGAGAGGAAGAGAACCAGAGAGCCAGAAAGAGAGAGATTAACAGAAAAGGCGAGGGTAAAAAAAAGAAGGGAGCAGCCAAACCAAATATTTACGAGATGCGTAAAAGGGCTTCTCTGAACATCAGAGAAGATGAGAGGAGTGGCAGCCCTTCAACAGTCAGTTGAAATGTGGTGATGTAGTCTCTCCCACATGGATGGGAGCTCTGCTAAAGAACCATAACAGTCTCATGAGGCCTCAACAACACTCACAGAAACCTCCCCACTGATTGCAATGGAAGGAGTTATTCTTCCCCTTTAACATCCTGTTTTATTTTCTTTCTCTTTTTGTATTTCCCCTGAGAGACAAAAAAAGGTGGCCATGTGTTTGTGTACAACAGAGTGCCTGTGGGAGCCGAAGAGAAAGGGACAGAAATAGGATGTCATCTGGAGAGCACAGAGGCACTCAAGGCCAAACCACTCCATTGTTTACTGTTTGGAGATAAACAGATACATTTCAGAGTGTACAGAAAATGTGAATCACACCTGCCAAAATCATCCTACCGCTGCATGGCTCCCCCTGTGTGTTGTCTCGTCTGTATGCTTTGTTATTAGGCAGCTAGCCGGAATAATCAATGTTTGCTGCCCAGAAGACAGCGGAGAGGAGAAAACAAACAAACGAGCAGTGTTTCGGTTCCCTGAGCGGAGGCAGCATACATCTGGCATGTTCTTACCACTGTCACCACCTCCAGGTCCTTCAGATAGGTCCTCTCTGTGGTCAGCAGCTCCTTGGCAATGAAGTAGGCCTTGTCAGTGGGGAACCTCTGCCGAGCAAATAGAGGAGAAGGATTTTACGGAGCAGGGGGTAACATAACTGTTTATACTAGAAAGCTATTGGAAAATATAGAAATTGTGGCAAGTCTTGATGCTTTCTCATAGTGTGTCATACAAGTGTTTGACGTGTAACCCAATTATTTCATCAGGTTCTCTATGAAGTACACAGCACTGTTCCCAGAGGAGATTTATTTGGGGCAGGTAATCTAGGTCCTCCACTATTTTAAGTATGTAGACTGTGAGCCCCTCTGAGGCTTGCGTGTCTGGTTTAGAATTCCGATGGTCTACACAGGAGCTGACACAACCAAGCTTCCTGTCAATGCCTTTTAAAAGAGGGCCCTCTCTGGACCACAA
Organism: Nansenia antarctica; assembly: GCF_963989245.1. Lineage (NCBI taxonomy): Eukaryota > Metazoa > Chordata > Actinopteri > Argentiniformes > Microstomatidae > Nansenia > Nansenia antarctica. The sequence continues at coordinate 53,953,146 of NC_137677.1, read as the reverse complement.
ACCTTCCTCCGAACCTCGTCTTCGTCGTCGGTGCGAACACTGCCGGCGTCGTTGAGTAGGGGACTGGTTAGGGGGGAGGGATGCTGACCGTCCGGACTGTGACCACAGAGCTCCACTGGCTTCTGACCGTTGACCATACCTTGAGAGTTCCCAGAGGAGGCCGAGAGATGAGGGCTGTTGGACACCACTCCTGTGGACGTCATGGAGTGAATGAGAGAGAGAGAGAGAGAGAGAGAGAGAGAGAGAGAGAGAGAGAGAGAGAGAAAAAAAGAGAAAACGAGTTAGGGCTGAATAAGTGAAATCCAAGCTATTAACAAACTCAACATGTATCAGGAATAGCAATGAGTTCTAGTGGGTGGGTGAATAGCCTGCAGCTAGTAGTTAGATGCATACAGACAAGAGTCACTCATGACTCACTCACTCTGTCCAGACAACTCTAGTGCTCTTGTCTCTGTGTCATGTCTGGGATCTCAGCACACTAGCACACAGACACACTGCTGTTGGGTTGACACTGTCTCCTACTGTACATGAACTAGCTAGGACGCTTGACAGCATACTTGCCCACCACTGTCTCCTGTCCTCTGATAGCACCATGTTGGCATGAACAGAACAATGATTAAAACCAGCGCATCGCTAGAGAGAATATGCTACTACACACTATGATGGAAGGGAGGGCCGGGACAGCCACCCAAATACCAAACACACACAATCACACACAGACATAACCACAAGACAGACACAAATGAGTGTATATAACCAACTATATACAGACATTTAGCAGACCAACGCTATATCTACTAGATCACACGATGAGAGGGGCGGGGGACTACCATCTAGGTCGATCACAAGACAATGTCGGGGTCTTAAAAAGAAGATTCTGGAGTCCCACTTCGTAAAGGTCAACTTTATTGACACTAGTGCACAACTGTTTACAATGTTAAAAAGTATAGAAGTCTCTCTATAGGAGAGATGGTCAAAAACAGTCTCAGGGTCCAGTGTCAAAAGAAACATCAACACAAGACTGTAGTACGTATGTAAAGTGTTATGTGAGTGAGTGAGAGAGTGAGAGAGAGAAAGTGTAAAGGGCCGGAATGAAACTACGTTTTTAGCACATTCTCGGCACATAACCTTATAGCATATGGATGTCACAGTGCTTGATATCCTCCACAGGATAATATTTCTATCAACAGTGCCGTGTCGCTATGGTAACGACTATATCATTACTTAATTAAGACAGGCCAGTTGCTTGTCATGAAAGCAGACTCAAGCTATTGTATACAGACCCATCCAGTCCCAGTGGCCATTCATAGAAGTATGGTAGCACAATCAGCAGCAGATGTAACATTTTGCATTCAAAAGTTATGGTGTAAATGTCATACAGGTTGAGTGCTAACTGGGATATATTGTAGTCTTTCTGTGAGATGAATTAACAAGTTGTAAGCAGTATCCAATCGTTTATCTACTGCTGATAATTCTGCTTCTGCCCTCTCCTATGTGTACTGGTGAATGGTTACAGGTTTGCAGCGAGAGAGTGAGGTGAGGGTACATATATACATACATCCACAGTGAGCAGCCAGGGCAGGAAAGCATACACACCATGCCTGAGGCCCGGGTTAGCCAGTTTTGGACATGCAGTAGAACCTAGCCTGGCACCATAGGATGACACCAGCAGTAGAGAGCAGCACACACACAAGCCTGTCCTATAGACCCTGGAGTTAAGGCTGGCACAGCTTTAGGGTATCACATTAGATGACATTAGCTATACTAGGTTAGATAGGATTCAAATAGCAGAATTCTAACCTTTTATTTTTTTGCTTTATGTCAGCTCTTCAAGGAGTGAATGAAGGAATAGCTTTCAGCTATGTGCAGTAGCCCAGCAGCACAGAGCCAAATAGGGCAGAGCTTGGTGCATCTGTGTGGGTTCACGTTGACTGCAGTGATCCGGTAACTTGAAATGACTCTCATGCCCTCTCTTTAGATTAGCATTTATCATCTTGTTTTGAGCCTAATATTGTTTGCCATAAAACATTTGTCTTCATAAAAAAAATCTCTAGGCTGTATTCAATTTGGACCTCATTGATAAATAAGAAAGTTGGCATACAACTACACAATAGGCAATAAATACTTTAGAAGACTAAAGTCAAAGCTAAAAATGTCTCCGAGGCCAGCAGAAGCACATGACAGTGATGAATGAGCTGAGAGACTTGGAGCTTTGAAAAGTTGCCCTTAAATCGCCTTTCAGCCTCACACACACACGCACACGCACACACACACACACACACACACACACACACACACACACACACACACACACACACACACACACACACACACACACACACACACACATTTAGCATTCTGAAGCCTAATCCTACTTTCCTCTGTATTCCCAGAGTTCCTGTCATCCTGAACAAAGTCCCATTTTCTGTCCTAGTCAGTTACCTGGATCACTGCATTAAAGGGAACCCAGTGGAACCTTCCTTTTGTCTTCACTCAGGCCTCTTTCACACCGGCAGTTCCGAACGCCGGTTCACGTTCGCGTGCCGAAACCTCCGAACGTTGACGCTGTCTGGCAGAGCCCGCGTTCGAGCCCGCGTTCATACCAGTGTATCATTCGCCAGACAGCGCCAACGTTCGGAGGTTTCGGCACGCGAACGCGAACCGGCGTTCGGAACTGCCGGTGTGTAAGCCCTAACAGTGTAATGACAGAGCAGTAACACATTAGGACAGTACAGTGCAGGTTAACATGCTTCCAGAGCTGGGAAACAGAGACACGGTGAAATTCCACTTCCATAAGAGCATGCTGACAGAACAGTGCTTACATTAGACAAGGACATTTGGGGGGGGAAAAGCATTGTGATATAAGGACAATAAACTCCTTTATCCAAATCATACACTGCAAAGAATGCAAACAAAATGACAATGACGAGAATGAAGCGAAAAAAAAAGGAAAAAAAATCAGGGAGCCATAAAACAAAATCAACAAATAAACACAAAAGTGCAGAGTCATTTTGTTAGGAACAATTGCAAACTTTGCAATGTTGGAGAAAGGACAAACCAAGTAAGTCATGTATCCTACACCCTGGTTGAGCATTGTGAGAACAACACAAAATGAATGTGTAAACAGATGTTTAGGTAGTAGACGGGTAGAGAACGAGATGCCAACAGTGGGCATCAGAGCCAAAGTGACGCCCTAGTGATGCCCTCGTGATGCCCTCGTGATGCCCTTGCGGCTGAACTAATACTTTTACAAAGGTCTCTCTCACACTCCCTCACGTCTAACAAAAAGACATGCCTAAAATCATAGCTCACTGCAGCTTTCATAGACCACTAGTGGGTCTAATGGATATCTAATGGATATCGGCTGGCCTCTCCATCAGGTTAGTAACACAAGAAGAACAACAGAACTCTATTGAATATGTTTGTCCAGTTAACTGATGTTCACCAGAACAAGGTATTATGACTATGAAACGGTATTATGGTTGTGTTCACCTATTTCTATCACCTTTGTGAACTAACAGTCAAAGTCAGTCAATCCGTTGCTGCTAATCAGAACAGACGAGAGGTTACCGTAAACATAAACAGTATTGAATATCAATTAGGAGTTCAAGTTGGGATTTGCTGCAGGCTGTTTGGAAAGCCTTCTCAGCACGCACACACACAACACACTTAGACAAAGACATGACCTACTGCTGTCGCTATGGTTACAAACCACATACTGTACGTACAGTAAGCAAAGCACACAGCCAATACAATTGTGCTCTTCTAAGTAACTCCATAAATATCTACAACACTGAAACAATCAGTGAAACAATCAGTGCCACATGACATGTAACATATTAACGTGTATTACACAAAACGACCTAGTCGTCTCTTCCAACTCTAGGTCTTCTCAACACATAATCAATCTATGAGATCTATCTATATGTCTACAAATAAGTACAATACGGATTAGAAAAGCAACAACAAGTGCATATACAGTAATGTATGAAACATTGACCAACCGCATCATTCCACTAACCAGAAAACAACAATATCATTGTTTCTTGGATTTGTTTCTTTCCCTATTATGAAGACACATGACGGCATTGGATAGAGCATCTCAACTCAGCAACAGTCACAAGTTCTACAATGTAAAACACCACCGTGAGTTTGTGAGTCCAGTCTGCTCACAATTCATAACAACAATGTGCAACCTCCTGAAAACCCAGAATTCCCTATTCTTCATCCCAAAAGTTAACAGACACAGAGCCTGACCACACAGACGCTGTATTCGTTGAAATGATGCTGCACAGTGTTTGTTCAATGAACTTGGCACTATAAAATAACTGCTCTCTCTACTTGAGAACCACCTGGCGTGAGCAGAGAGATGCAAACTCAATCAGAGCAGACGGAACATGAAAGGTAAATTCCCCATAGGGTTATTTCATATGGAAGGGAACATAGAGAGCCTCCCTCATACCGATTCAAAAGGGCAGTACAATCCAATGGGAATAAGTCTGGCTCAGAGAGAGAGAGAGAGAGAGTGAGAGAGAGAGAGAGAGAGAGAGAGAGAGAGAGAGAGAGAGTGAGAGAGAGAGAGAGAGAGAGAGAGAGAGAGAGAGAGAGAGAGAGAGCGAGAGAGCAAGAGAGAGAGCGGGAGAGAGCGAGAGAGCGGGAGAGAGCGAGAGAGAGAGAGAGAGAGAGAGAGAGAGAGAGAGAGAGAGAGAGAGAGAGAGAGAGAGAGCGAGCTCATGACCGAGCACACACTCAGCTAATGCCACGCTGTGCCCATGAGGAGTATGGAGCACATGGTGTACAGCACAGCCCCTCCTGACTATCTGTCCCATTGCACAACTGGCAGAACATCATCTCCCAGGATAACACCAAGAGCCATCCCATCTAACCCTGAAGAGCAGGTCTCTGGCCATGGCCCCACCTCCCCTAACAGCTGAACACTTGAGCCCCATCCTCATCACTAAAGGTAAGGCAACTGTCCTCCTCTGTCTCCTCATCCAGCTGGAGGCTACCGAAGGAGTACTTGCTTCTGGGCATGACGGAGGGGGAGGAGGGATTGACAGCTATGGGGTAACCAAAGGTGAGCGGGTGCTGCTGGCTGCCGGAGCTGCCCGTGGTCGTCTCTATCTCCTCTGAGTCACTGGACTCTGAGCCACTGCTGGAGCCGTCAATCATCTGTACCACCCCCGTGTGGTCCACACACCCCCTCTGTACAGGGCTGGGCTTTGGCTGGCCCGGGGCCGACAGGCCGTTAGCCATCATGCGGCGCTCCAGAGCAGCCATGCGCTCCAGCCTGGAGAGTACCGCCCGGGGCTCGCGCGAAGGCGTGGAGGTGGCCTGGACCTGGCTTAGCATGAAGGGATCTGTGTCAGAGCGGTTACGCATGTTGTGGAGCTTTGGGAGGTGTGGAGAGCGGCTCGTGATCGGGGAGTAGCTGCCACAATGGGACAGGCTCTCGTCTTTGGGCCCCAGGCCTCGGGCATTAAAGCCCTGGTGGGCCCGGTCGTCCCAGCGGGGGGAGGGCGAGGGAGCGGAGCCGTGGCCGTTCTGCTCGGCGTGGCTGAGCGAGCCTGTCCGGTGGTGGAAGGTGCTCATGACGGGGCTGGAGGCGGAGCTCTTAGAGCCGGATATGATATGGCGGACTGTTAGGGGGCTGTTACGCTCCTCTGCTCCACGGCCCGCCGCCTCCTCCATCATGGTGCTGTGGAGGGGGGCGCGGGGGGGCCCGCCGCTGTAAAAGGACATGTTTGCAGACTCGTCAAACTCTTGATTCAGGAGGAGTGGTTCTGGGGAAGGAGGGGCCTCCCTGCACTTTACCCTACCCAGACTATGCTCCTGCTGTTGGTGGTGATACGCATCGTTAACATTTAACACCCCACCGCCCCCCCGGACCATTGCCTCCTCCCCATAGCTGTCGCTAGTAGTGTGAGACCTGGTCACCCGGCCCTTGGTCATGTCGTATTCACTATCTATGTCACTGCAGTCAATGTAGGGGATGGAGGTGCTGCTGCCTTTAGCAGATCGGGAAGCTGGACCTGTGTTCAGAAGGTCTGGATGGGGATGCCTGGTGGGGCCTCGGGCCTCCTCCACCCCCGGGCTTGGGCTTGGCCTGTCGTCACCACCACCACCACCACGGCCGTTCCTCTGGTTGGCGGGGCTGGACCGGGTCCGCAGGGCTGAGGGGTCCTCGGCGCTTACCAACGCTGACTCCTTCCAGTGGTGGCGGGGCGGAGAGTCTACCCGGTCACCTAGAGCACAATTCATAGTCTGAAGAGTAGAGAGAAGAAGAGGGAGAGGACAAGAGGATTAAAAAGTAAAAAGAGGAAAAAGGAAATGGAGTTATTGTGTTCATAAAATGTATTATTTATACTTTTGAAGCACTACTATCTAGTGTTCATAGTCTTCCTTTGCATAGATGAAAATATACTGTGTGGTCAGACACAGGAAGCCATTTAGCACTTTAGCCTCTTAAGGGCTTTTTGTATAGGAGAAACGACAATGACACTGACTTCATTTGGCACTTCAGGGCGGCGTGGGGAAGGCAGTGGAGAGAGGCGGTTGCTGTGCTGGATCCTGCTGTGTTTTCTGGGAGAGACAATGACACAGTTCAGTTGGCCTGTTTATGTACCTGGCAGCCCCTAAACAGCCCATGTCTGATTGGTTAGACACCAAACACCAACACAGTGTCTTACCTTTCAAACGGGATCTTCTTAAACTCTGAGTCCTTCACATAATCAATCAACTGCTTTTGCGTCCGACCGCTAGGGGAAAGGCACAGGGGGGAGACGATTGAGGTTAGTGAACTTTCGGCAGAGCTGTAGTGGGAAAATGAGATTCAGAGGCAGCGGTTCTTCATTAGTCTTCATCAGCTATATAGTGTCCAGGCAGACAGAAACATGGTTCATTATTATGTATGACTGAGGCCAAGTCTACCTGAATCTGAAGGAGGATCCTCGGGTAAACAGCACAGGCTTGGGCTTAGGTTTGGGCTCCTCAAACAGGCGGAAGAAGGCGTGGTACTCCACACAGATCTTCCAGAAGACCTTACAGCAGTCCCGGCTGCCCATCAGGAACTCCAGAGTGTCCTGGTACGAGCTCTGCTGTAGGGGGACACGAATAGATGTGGCAGGATATTCATAGAAAATCAATAACGGATCTCCCTAAGGTTGACTATACCAATACATGTCCATAATTATTATGACTTACGTTCAGGTCCGGTCTCAGCTTGATGAGAAAGCGCTTCCTTTTGAAGCTCAATTTGCGCACTTTGGACCAGTTGAAGGCATTGATCTTGGTGTGTCCCTAAAGCCAATGTGACAATATACAATCATATCAAATCATATATCAAACAGTACAAATCTGAATATTCATCTTGTTTATCTTGTTAACAAATTTAACTTCTTTATTCTTAGGAATAGAACTCGTTCTAAGTCTCAAGTGTTTCGTGAGTAAAGGAACTGTTAGATGTTGTAAACCCGTCTGAATCAATCAGAAAATGACCATTTCAAAAGCTGAATGACATTAAGACAGCATTGCATTCATAACAAAGCAATAACCTAGTAACACATTTAACTTAAGACAATGTTAAAAAGACATACAACCCGTCAGAATTCCTCCTGCCACACACCACAACTCTGTGTTGACCTAAAAGGTAGTGGCAGTCACCTGAAAGACCAGGACACCGGTGTGTGCCACGGACAGGCTCAGCTTGGTACCCTCCCGATCCTTGGCAGGGTGGAGTCGTACGCCATACATCTCTAGCCTGCGTGCCACCTCCAGCAGCTGGTAGTCTGACTCTGCCGGCGTCTGGCCCCTGCAAGCACACACACAGCATGGTGTCTTATTCAAGTCTCAGGTAAGTCTCACAGATGTTTAATGTCAGGGCAAGATGAAGTTGAGGTGGGGGTGGTGGCACATAGCAGAGTTTTTTAAGGGTTAAACTGTTTCAGTGAACTGTGGACTTTTACATTATGGCTCTAAACCTGACTCCTATGTTTCTATAATTGAGGTGAAAGTCCAGGCCTGTGACTTAATGACTCCCATGTTAAGCTGACACCACTGAGGTTTGAAGAAACAAAGCAGTAGACTAAACTCACTTCCCTAATTCTTATCAGAGAGAAAGCCTTCCTGTTTCCTGTGTTTGCTACTTAATTAGAGATTTAACTCTCAGCATGGCTCCCTGCCAGAAGAACTGTGGTTAGTGTTATCAGCAGAAATAAATAAATAAATAAAAGTCAGGGAGGCAGTCAATTCTAATGGAGTTCCTTTCATGTGTCCGCTGCTGCCTGCTGAGCTCCCATCTCCACTATAGCTGTAGCGCGGGGGTGAGACAGGGGTCGGCCATGTTTTGGCACATGTTCAGAGGCAGCCTGCATCGATGAAGGGGGATGGTGGGAAAAGATCTGGATCTGGAAGTTATCCACCTCAATCTGACCAACAGTGCAGAACTCACAATTGAGAGTCAGGTAATAGGAAAAGTACTGCGGAGTGCGGGAAGGTAAGTGAGTTCAACAACCCGTTCCCCTTATGCAGTCCTGCCATGGGGGGATATGACCATGGGAGTCCAAAGCCGTTAGGCGTTAGCTATGCCAATGTGTAATGTGTTGCTGTAGGTTATCGTCCAGGTTGATTCCAGTCCTTTTTAGGAAGCAATGGGGCCTTTTGTTGATAAAACCAGACATTTACACATTTAGCTCCAGGCAGTAGCCACAAAAACAACCCGGGGTCTTTGCCTTGTATAAACATGATAAAATGCCGTGAAAGAGTGTACTTTCACCACTGTTCATTCAGTGGTAAGTTGCTGAATGTGTCACCTGCATATAAACCTATCCCTTGGGATATGTATGAGGTCTTTTACAACCGTTTCCTGTTCAGGGTGGACCCGAATAATGGCTGCACACAAGCTCTTGTTCCAGCCACACACACACACACACACACACACACACACACACACACACACACACACACACACAGTTCTTGAGCAGCTACGAGCACTCACACATTCTTAGAGTGGAACTCCATGATCTTGTCCATCAGTGCCATCTGGTCAGGGATGTAGTTGTTGTTGAGGAGGTGCGATCGACTCTGGCTCTCCTCAAAGTCGCCAATCTCAGCTGGACAGGGACATGGGGAGGACAGAGGTAAGGTCAACATAGGCCGTGCACTTTTGCCAATCATGTATTGTACATTGCCCCACACATTACAGCTTGATAACATATCTGATTTGCATATGTCCCTGAATATAATAGATATGTACATGTGTATCCATAAAATAGAACAGAATAGATAGAATCAAATAGAGCTGATCCTCAACAGTTCCTCTTCCTGACTTTCATCACAGTGTGACAGTCCCCTGTGGTGGCAGATGGAGGATGAGGAACGGCTGGGTTTCAGAAGGCTCTGAGTGTTTCTGGGCCAGGTACTGACTGACATGTGAGCTTATTCCAAAGCAGTCTTCCCACAATACGTTTAGACAGAAGTCTGAAAGGTATCCATGGCAACACACAAATTCTCGATTTGCGCTGCTGGGCCGCATTTTTGTTTGACACAGTTTGAAGAGGGTTCCGCGTGAATAACATGTTGTGTTTTTCCTAGAAATGTAGTATCTGCTCTATTGATTCCCTGATCTAGTGGGCCACAGGGAAACAGTCATGGGAGACCTACACTGGATAATATGGGAGACCAGCAGGGCAGTGCTACTGTCATTGCAGGTCAGACGTCCACAGGCCAGGTCAAGCTTTATCTGCAGGGCAAAGAGGTACCTGGACGAGACAGAGCAAAACAGAACAGCTATGAATGGATTGAAAAGGACGTTTTTAGTAATCAACATAAAAACCTGTCCAACAACACCAGAACAACTTCAAACACTTGGAGATGATCCCAGCTAACCAACACCATCTATAATTCAACAGGTTATGAAAGGAAGAGAGCTACCTGGGGTCTGTCTATGTATTTGACACATAAGCACCACACCCAAAACTGACTGTTGTTGATTGAGTATTTTTTTAAATGATAATTGAATTATAGGAGATTAAAGAACACGTTATAGGTGTTTGTATGACAGCAAATGTATCTCAGGTTAAATATGAACAGTGAAGACATACTTCAGAGCCAAGGCATTGCCATACACCGAGAAAGAAATCAGAAAAATAATTTGTCTTATGGTAATCACTTGAGTGCTCCATTAGGAACATGAAGACATAAATTACATGACTGTAAGACATGAAATACATGACTGTGAGACATAAATTACATCACTGAAGAAGAAATAATAATCTGCCGCGAGGCTGAGACACATGACTCTTTCTGCATTAGCAGGCACTTTCTGCGACATCTGAGTCATTTCCACACACTCTGACCTGACCAGAAAATTACTTTAATTACTCTAATGGAACAGAAAAATATGTCTGCTGATAGCCTGCTGTGTAGAGTCAGTCTTATACAATGCCTCATTATCTGTACATGTACAGCACACAGTATCTCAATGTCAAGAGCCAGTCAGCTACACATTCTTATATCAAGCACTTGTGGAGGAGGACATCCTAGCAGAGCTGTCTAGATTGAATCTGTGAGAAGGTATGTTGCTTCCTGCTGTTGAGTCTTACCTTGTCAGTTCTTCCAGTAACTGTGCATGGTCAGGGGGAAAGAACTTCACCACAAATCGCAGGACAGTGTGCTTGGGCCCTGTAGGTGTGAGAGGACACAACAATTATGACAACAGCTAAATAAACAACATCTTACATACATTCTAAAGAGCCTATCTTGACATATTCTAATTCTCAAATTTGCTGTGACATGAATCTGAGTTCTGGGTGTTGCGTCACTCACTGACCAATGAGATCATAGCATAAGCCAATTGTTTGCTGTTCTTAACAACAACCCTTCATGGAAAACCAGCGATGTAAGTTTTATGACTCAATATGTGAAACTTAAATAACAGCGCCTCAGACTGAAGGAAAGATGGCCCTTGTCTGATTAAGTTTGGTCTTATGAGAGAGTGTTGAGACCACAAGTAAATTAATTCAACTGTGTGTCTCCTTTTCAATGTTTCCACATTTTGCTTAATACACTCTGCTCACACACCACTGGTGGGTTAGTTTAAGCTAATTTAGACACATTGACTTTCTCATAGACTGATAAATCTACATTGCCAGCTGTAAGGGCACTTACGTCGGAGTTGCTTCATTATGGGCTTTAGGAGGTCTAGCCAAACCTGTTAATAGAAGAAACACACATTTCCTTGAGTCTGCACAGATTGAAAAGATGTTTTAATTTAAAAGGCAAATACATTACAAAATAAAGAACGAGCCGAAGTTTGAGAATCTTTTTCAACACTCACCATCATCTTGTGGTGGTCTTGGAACTCCAAGCCGAAGTAGTCGCCCTCGATGAGGTTCAAGTGGGAACACACCAGGTCAAACAGCACCTTGCCCGACACTCTTTGCTGCAAAAAGACAGAAAAAGAGGTTAATAATAGTAATACATGATTTGATGCAGTAGTCATGGTAGCATACTACAGTAGTCAGATGTCATTATGAAATACACGCAAACTAAGACCATGGTACCAAAAAGGCTGAGACATTGTCCTTCTGGTTTCAAAGACCTATTCTGCGGACACTAAACTGGGAATCATCAAGGAGGATCATATGTGGATCATAGAAATTGGCACAACGGACCTGCAACAAACAATAGACGTTTCCAGTACTATTTAGTAGTCTGGTGCAAATGACTGCATGGTGGCTCCAAATAGATGGCATCCTTAGTTGACTAAGTCCAACTCCTCCTCCTCCTCCTCCTCCTCCTCCTCCTCCTCCTCCTCCTCCTTCCCACCAAGTCATTGCTCCCTCTCCCTCCCCCCAGTGCGAGGAGCAGACAGGGGGGCGTGTCTGTCGCTGGGACTTTGTTCTATGTTCCCACTGTCAGTCAGGGAACTGAGGGACTGACGATGGCCCAGCTCCCTTTGAAGCTGATACACTGGCAGCACTCACCTAGGAGGTCCATTCCTTCACTCAACTCTTTGAAGTGTGACTCATCTGGCTGTTTTTCCCAAACTAGTTCTTACCAGGGAGTTCCCAGGGAGGAACATACACAGGCGACACCAAGGCAACCCGAAAAGCCACCATGCCTTTTGAGAGAAAAACCTCCTCATTTAGAGGCACAAAGAGATGTCAGGGAGTGCAGTAAAAGCACATCTACTGGAAGTGTCCTCAGTAGACAGAAGCATGGCAGGTAGTTGGGGTGTTCAGCCAGATGGCATTCTTTTGACTGGTTTTCACCAGAGCAGAACATAGCACAGTCTCAGTATGTGAGTGTTTATGGGAGCAGTCCCACCCAGGCTAGGATAATGACCCTCACCTGCATCCAAGTCTGTTTCCACCCTTCTGTACCCAGCCAAATCAAATCAACTCAAAGTTTATTTATCAATTAAACAGAATACAGCTATAGTCAGTGCAATGAAATGCTTAGGGCAAGCTAGCTCCACAACAATGCAACAATCAACAAACAAACAATCAACAATGCAATATAATGATTAAAACATTTTTTTTAACATAAGGTGGCACATAAAATTGTGGTATTACCACGAAGAAAAATAAATTAAAAGTTTTTGCTCGATATTGAATTATTTATGTGGTGACTTCTATACCGTATGACATATAGCCTAAACAATCATTTAGACTTTACATCCTGATCACATCTTGACAAACTAAAACAGTTGGATAGCATAATATGATAGCTTAATAAGAAGCATCACATACTGCATTCGTAACAACTTGTCTTATGTCCTATAGCATGGGTCACTAATTACATTTGTCCAAGGGCCAGAATTCTTCGAAGCATACACTGTGGGGGCTGGACTTTGCATTGCTTTTATTTTATTTAGGCATAATTACAGCTGACAGATTTGATGACTTTGGCATTTCTAGGGAAGTCATTGAGTTTGTGCGTGTCCATTCACGATCAGTCCAGACGGTGAATTCTCCACTAATGCGAAGGATGGGATGCTGCTGGACGAAGCCGCGAGTCAAAGTGGCCTCCAGCGAAATGAAAGCTGCTCTCTGTGGAGCTGAAAGCCTGAGCACTTTTGGGTGGCTTGTCCCCAAGACTATGGCGCACTGAAGACGTTGGCTATGCAAATCAGCGTTCTCAAAGATGAACGCTATCAAGACATTGATGAGAGGAACCGACTGTCAAACCAATCTTTGGAGCACTGCTTGCGCATAAGCCTAATTTTAAGAAGCTTGATTTTAAGAAGTTAGTGTCAGAGGGGAGATGTCATTTCTCCCATTAACCAAATGTGATTGTATTTCTCCCATTAACCAAATGTATTTCAGACATCATGCCTCTTTTTTAACGCTCTCTTTCGGGGCCAGCTGTGAGAGAAGTAGGGTTGGGTACCGAAAACCGGTACCAATATGGTACCGGTACCTATACATCTGGTACCTACCGGACCGAATTGCAACAGAGATTTCGGTTACTAACTTCAGTACTTCTCACTCGCCCCCTGGTGCTCCGAAACAGACGTTACATGCAACAGTCAACCGCACGTGCCATCGCCCGTTAACGTTCCACTGATCAGTGCGTGTAGTGGTGGTGAGCTGAGCAGTTGTGTGACGAAGAGTGAAGAAGAGTGAGTGCATATATTGAAATTATTATATTATCCGAATCATATTATAATTATTATAATTATTATGATCATATTATCGTTCGAATTTCGAATTAACTTTCTCACTGGTCGCAGCAGTCAGTAACGTTGCCCTGCTAGCTAGCTAAGCTACCAAAAGCTCACCGTTACAATGCCGAAGGCAGATGAAAATGAAGCGTTCTAAAGTGTGGCTGTATTTCACCCGAATAAATAACAACAACGTGAAGTGCATAAAATGTTCAAAAGCATTTGTGTGTAAAGGGGGGAACATGTCGAACTTAATGAAACACTTGGGATAAATTTGAGAGTAGATGGGTGCACTATATTTGATAGCTTGCGCAACCCTTTGCAGGACATGGTTTGAGGTTAGCTACATTTGTAGCACATTGCCTGGTAGGCCCCAGGGCTCAACATAAAGGCAAACATAAAGTAAATTTTATGTTCGGACAAGTAGACTTCCTCCTGCACTTGCCCGACGGACAAGTCAAAACAAAGTTTTAAATCAATATGTATTAATATCCGCAAAAAAACTATTCCTCCTTCAGTTGTCAGATCGGAAAAGTAATAAATGTATTAACGAGCTATGCACTATTGCCGCTGTTCTGCCAATGTATGCTGCCTTGTCAAAAAAATCTAGTTGTCGGCTGAGTAGGGGTGCTGAGTAGGGGAGCATGGGGGATGTTGTCACACACTGTCTAACATTTACTGAGTGTGCACAATACATATAAATGTCATACCAAATGAAAGTCTTGGGCACATATTTTGTATTGATTATATCTTCATATCTTATTTCAGTATGGAGCTGTAGACCGTTAAATAGACAGTGTGCATTTGTGACAATTTGCCCCATCAGCAGATAAATTGTTACACTACGTCGGGCAAGTTGTCACATTGGATTATCAACAAATAAGAATACAACAAATTAATTGTGAATACTGATTATAATTTCAAATTCCAAAACCAAATTCAACTTAATTAAATAACAAAAAATTTAAACAATCATGCCTATAGAATCTGGCAAATCATGCCTTTGAATCAAAACATTAATGCTGGCAGAGCACACATTAATTAGGCCTAAGTGGCATGACCACTTTACTTTAAACTTTCAAATCGAGCGTTCTCTGGCGTGCACGGAGATCCACAGTAATTGTTGGAATTGGAATGTATTACTGGCTTGTAGTGTTTTAGTAGACAGACAGACAGACAGACAGACAGACAGACCCAAGCATGCACGCGTCATCATATTTGGACAAGTAACATGAGCTCCCGGACAAGTAAAAGATAAATTCACCTGGAAAAGCCATGTCAAGCCCTGGGCCCCTATCTACACCAACACATTAACTTATATCAATGGGATTTAAGTGTTGCAGTGAATTTGTAGTGAAACAAATCTAAATCCACACCACCCCAGCCAGCAACTGAAGCTTCCCTGCTCTGTCTCTGTCTCATCCCTCCACATTGAACTGTGCAGGGCAGATATCTACACACCACAGAGGGCCAGCTGTTTCCATAGGGTGAAGGGCCTTAGATGGGGGAGGCCACCAGCCAAACACCACCCACCTCACACACACTGCTGCCACAGCCAGCAGCAGCCTAGATCAGCAGTGTACCGCACCACAGAAAACCTGTCAGGTCAAAAAATATATATACTGAGACGAAATCTGACGTAGCTTGTGTTTTCTGCATCAAGTCCAAAGATACTCTGCATTACCTATTGCTCAATAACATGGGGGCAGAAAAGGGAACCAAGGGTATAGGATAAAGAGAGTGTTGTGGTCTCTCAGCAGCAGTAGTCTCATAGTGGGTCTCATTCAGTGCTTTAGTACAAAGCGGAGATGAACAGAGCTAAGCTGAGCCGAGCAGGGCTTGATTAAAAGCAGTGGCACGCTGGAGTAATAGCCCTGCCATCTCTGACCCCTGCCGCCGACACAATAAGAACCTCAGCCATTAATGAAGCATGTGAGTCACTGTGATTGATCACTGCCAAGTCTCAGTCTACCGAATGCGTGCACACACACACGCGCGCGCGCACGCACGCACGCACCCACAGACACAGACACAGACACAGACACAGACACAGACACAGACACACACACACACACACACAGACACACACAGACACACACACACACACACACACACACACACACACACACACACACACACCTCAAGCAATCAATCACATGTCAAACACATGATGTCTAGCCCCATCTCACCGTACAGCACCGTGCACTGTACTCTCTAGCAAAAAGGTCACAGTGTATCAGCAAATACCACGCTTGGCAGCTGACATTTCGTCCAGGATCTACAGTGCCGGGAGAATATCACACATGCTTCTGCCGTGGCCTCTATCTAAGAAGCATTTCAGATGGTTTCCACGGTAATGCTGGTATGGTGTCAGTCCTGATTCAGTCCTCTCTCAGTGCCAGGACAGAAGTCCAGGAAGCCTCAGTCTGGGTTGAACTTGTTTGAACATGGTCTCATAGGATCCTACAACTGTTTACATCTCTGAGCAGAGGCACGGAACTCCTCAGTACACTGACCTCTACAAGCTCCGGCTAACAGGAGAGGAGTAACTAGAGATGACAGCTCGTCTCCACACATGTCTGCTTGGGAGTACACGGCATGGTCAAATCTATCCCATTCGCCCACCCCCTTTCTCCTGTTGGTAAACTGCTGTCAGAGAGACCCTCCGTCTGGTCAGTTCTACACAGCTTGGAATTCCTCTCTCTCTCTCTCTCCAGTCCCAGTCTCCTACCCCCCAAGGGGGTACACATTGGTACGGTCCACTTCACCCACCACATTGAGCCAGCCCACTGCACAGTCAGCCCCCTCATGAGGGGTGTCAACACATTCCCTGTGCCCTAGGCTCATGCATGTAGAAGACAAAAGGAGTCGTGCCTGGTTAGACAGGAGAGGTATTAAGTAGGGCTGAAGTCTGGGCCTGCCAGAACCTGACCAAGCCAGTGTGTTAGCGCCAAGGCAGTGTGCCACACAGCACCAAAGCAACACAAATCACCACACTGGCATCTGGAAAACCAAGCCAGACTAAAAGCCAGACTGCACTAGCCACAGAGAATGAGACTAATATTCCTATGTGTCCTTCTTTATTTGGCTGGTCCTGGCCGAGCTAAGATCACAGGGCTGGTAACTTACTGCTGGCTACAGTAGCAGTCACATGCTTTCCCCTTCAGTGACTCCTCGTGGAGCCTTCATTGGAAACAGATGTGAAGAGGAGGGAGCTCTCTGTGCTTTCTCTCTTTGTTGTGATTACAATCGATACTGTAGGAATGTATCAGGAAATCAACATGCAGAATATCAAAGAGAAGTAGCATAGCATGACTACTTAGATTTGTATAAAGATCAAGTAGCAACGCGGGTCAAGTTCAAACCATCTGTCTTCCATGATTTCATGAGCATCAAATACATTCAGTAATGATATAATAAAATGATACCCATTGAATTGCAGAGGTGGAGTGATCCAAAATACCTTGGGGACTATGTGTGTGTGTGTGTGTGTGTGTGTGTGTGTGTGTGTGTGTGTATGTGTGTGTGTGTGTGTGTGTGTGTGTGTGTGTGTGTGTGTGTGTGTGTGTGCGCGTATGTACGTGTGTGTACGTGTGTGTGTGTGCGTGTGTGTGCGTGTGTGGACTGTAGGAGAAAGGTAGTTTCTTCATTGAGATTCGGGACATGTGAGTATCCAAGGTAACTCCACTGCAGCAGCAGTCTGACAATAGCAGAGGAATAGGAATCAGCACTGGTAATCCTGTCATCATTTCCCCCAAAATGCACACATTCTCACTGAGCAAGTGCGTGTGTGTGTGTGTGTGTGTGTGTGTGTGTGTGTGTGTGTGTGTGTGTGTGTGTGTGTGTGTGGACTGTAGGAGAAAGGTAGGACAGAGGTCAAGAATGATATGATGAGAGAGAGAGCGTGCGTGCGCTTGTGTGCATGTGTAAGAACAGTGTGCGTGCGCTCAGAAATGGGACAGCCAAGGCTTTAGTTTCATCACACAAACACTTCCACTTATGGGTTGTACTGTATATAAAGACACTCATTTACATCAGGAAAACTAGAAACTAACAGTGCATCTACTGCATCTACTTAGTGAAATATAATGCATGGGTATTTCACTTAAAATCAGGATCAGTGATTAGAACCCTGCTCTTCCCGCATACCACTCTGAGCCCAAACCACAAAATGAAAAAAGAACTGTAACATCAAAATGTAGCAAAAGTGGCGATTCTGCCGCCACAGCTGTCAAAGTCATTATGTCACAGTAAGCCCAAGCTCCTGGGCCTGAGAGGACAACCATGACAAGAATGTCCCCTGCAGTCAAAAGAGGCCTGGGTCTCAGAGATGGAGGTAGCTTGCTTTGATTATCCTCCTCCTACTCCTCCTCCTCCTCCAAGCCTCCCCTGACCAACCCTCTCAGTTCGCCTGCCTTCTAGTGCCTGAATGGCTTTAATGTGCTTGGAGTAGACAGATGGAAACCTATTGATTTGGCATATAGTATAATTAAGTGTCCTGTTGTGGCCATTGCTGTGCTGAATGGTAAACAGTGCAGCGCACTGTGCGGGGAGAGTCTCCCACTGTTAATCTGAGTGCTGCAAATCACCAAATTGATTTAACGGCCCTGGTTTGCACAGTGCAGAGTCTCTGCTCGGCCAACATATCACCATGGAGCAAACCAGAAGACTGGGGCAAGACATTTTGTACTAATTTGATGCACTTAACCATGACATTGTGTATGGATACCATGGAGCTCTTATATGCCTGACTCAGAGGATCATGGAAATAGACGGAGGGGCAGGGGATTTCGAAGGAAGTTGAAATAACCCGAAAAGACTGGCCCTCTTCTCCCCTTTCCTACCTCAATCCTTTTCAGCACATTTGAAATTCTGGCACCATGCTGGTTTTGCTCAAACTGCCAGCCGCAAATATTCCTAAAGCCAGGGATTATTGTCCCTCTGTGTAGGATTGCCTTGCTTTCAGGAAGGCACCACTCTTTCAGAAAGAAACGCTCTTACTGTTCTTCAGCTGGAGCGACTATGGGCAGACACAGTGACATCAAATACTATATACTGTAAAAATGACAATGACATTAGCATGACAATGCTGTTCATAATATATCCCTGCAGCATATGATCTGCCCCTAGATATAGCTAGGATTATTACTCTCAGTCTCACTGCTCTAGAGATAAGCATTCAAGGCCCTTATCAGATAAAGACAAGAACATCACTTAGTTGTGATAACAACATCTTATCTCTATGGTCTTGTCTTTGAAGTTTATGCCAGACATTTTGTTTTACGGCTGTCAGGACAAGCTCATCATATTACACTCCTTAAAAAAATCTAAATATGTATCTCCATCTACAAGTTTGTGTAACAAATGTTAAGACTACATTCCAACTGGGCTGCAGTGATGTAATGGAATTGGATGCAGTGTACGCCCCTCAATAGGAGACATTACACCTCCTCAGCTCATATTATGTCCTGTGTTTGCCTGTGTCACTGTAGGACGCACCACCAAGGGACCTACTTTGGCCAGGCTTTAAATACAGCACAGTAAGCTACTCATGTGAGCCAAGCCAATCAATAGGGTAATCAACAGATTAATTGACTGTAGCTCAACATCCTATAGCTGAATGAGCTGTTAAACATTGTGTGCATAAGCTGAATACAAATACTAAAATGGGAAGTTTAAGTAGGTTATATAGATCATATTTTGTGCCAGAATATTTTCCCACTCAAATGACCTCAGTTGACCTTCAAAACATTGTTGGGCAGGAGTTCAGCAATATCATGTTGGCATGGGCCCACAAAAGATAATATCTGTTCAGTCATACCAGAATATGAAGCTGTCGCGAAATCATACTGTAGTTAGCCTATGCGGAGCCAACCAAGTACAGTGCCAATATGCCAATCAGTGGCCACAGATTCACCCTGAGGGCATGTGAGGAAACGGTGGCTTTTGTTAATCACACAGACTGAAATGCCAGGGCCCAGGTCACAGCCAAGGGAAGGCAATAACAGAATGGCAACCGTAAGTGATCTGTTCATTCCAGCCACTATCAGCTCTCTGCAGACATAGGTCCATATAGACCAGGGACATGTGGTCAGGGGAGGCAGAGCCTAGAAACTAGCTGTTACCAAAATAGCTGTTGCGAAAAGTAAATAATACAAATAAATATTACGATTTTCCCACTGATTTGTGATTTCAATAATGATTTCAATATAATTTCCCGCTGCAAATACAGGAAGAGACGAGAGGTGCGGCAGAGACAAGCTCAGCTTCACCTCAGAAACTGGATGGAGCGCAAGCACTAGGGGCGGCAGCTATCACGTCTGCCTCACTGAGGGGCATGTAGAGCCCACATAATTGACCCACTCTCTCCCTTCATGTTAGCTAGCTCCAGCAAAAAAATTCCAGCGCTACAAAAATTGAAGGTTTTATATCTAACCTAAAACAATCTCAAAATTGGACTTTCAATCAAAACAGGGAGTGATAAACAATGGAAGACCAATGCCTGAGCTTAAGGAACTACTACTTCAAACGAAAGGACAGGAAATAACACTTGTTTCAAATGGAGTGGTGCTGCAACTCGTCCTGGCTGTCAACACGTAGCTAGCCATAGCACTGTAGCTAATTCGTAAGTTACCTGTATGCATGCGCAAAGAATGCTCATATGAAATATGAAACATACGGTTGCCAATAGTATTGTGCAAGCTTCCAATTGAATGGTGAATTTAAGCTACCTCTATCGGGTTCATATGTGTAAATCTGGCTCTGATATTAGCCAGTGCTCACCACATGTCACTGATATAGACACACTGTGAAGTGAAGCTGAGGAGGGAGAAGGCACGAACAGGCCTGCCCTTTAACTGAGGGTAGGAGGATATAAAAAAAAAAGCAGAGCCTGAATTACATGTAGGAAGGTATTTAGGTATTCATGCAAAGAAAGGGTGGGAAAGAAACTAAAGCCACCAAAGTCCACTGAAGCTCAGAGCTAACCAGCCACACCTATATGCCTGAAGCACAGAATCCAACCAAAACATGCCAAAACAGGCTTGTATCATTCAACTCTCGCAAACAATGACCCCCCCCCCCCCCCCCCAGAGTCACGAACTTTGACTAATCTGTGTAATCCGGAAAAGCATGTGTGGCCTCTGTGAGAATGAGAGAGTCATATTGTACACATTACAGATTATCACCAGAGTATTTAAGGAGCAGAGGAACATCTGCTGTATTAGAAGCCTGCGTGTTGTTTCAGATAGATCAAAGTCTGGCCAGGTATTCTCTATGGCTCAGACTCAGAGATGGCTGCATCAGATAAGAAACAGATGGCACATAATTCTTCTGAAAAAAATAAACACCAAAGTATGTTAATTAAGTGCATGTAAATGTGGTCTTATCTGTAAAAACAACAGCGTGGCAATATATTGGATCAAACATGCTTATGTGCAGCACCAGGAATATCCAGGGGTGTGTGTGTGTGTGTGTGTGTGTGTGTGTGTGCATGCGTGTGTGTGTGTGTGTGCGTTATGCAGACACATTATATTTGTAAGAGTGTTCATTGGTATTAATATGCAGAGAGTGTAGGTCAGCAAATCCACAGAGCTAAACACAATGTTAATCATGCTAACTACGAATGAAAGGTAAAGATCCTGCAAATTCCACAGAGAAATTCAAGGGATATCAGTGTTGATATGCCCTACAACATCAGCACGTGGGAAGTGATAGCCACACAAATGTGTGTGCAGTAAACCAATGTGTAACTGCCACACTGCCTGAGAGAGGCCTCCCCTCAACTGACAACACCTTGCTAATGACCTAACACTGAGGGAGCCAGCCCCTGTCTGTTTGGGGAATAGAGTGCCAGGAACAGAGAATGGCTTTGACACAGACACAGAGGCACCTCACACCCAGCCTGCTGAGGCTGCCCAGTGCACAGTGTCTGGGGTGGGTCCTACTAGGGTGCAGGGGGCTGTGGTGGGGGGTGACCCAGGTTGGGACGGGACACTCTCCAGACACCGCAGGGGTGAGAAGGGGCACCGGTGGTGCCGCTCTGTGGCCCTTTGCTTTACCCATAATCCCGCTGGTAATAAATGATGACAGCCACAGATGCTCCTCTTGTGGTGAGACCAATCAATGTGTCTCCTCCAGATTAGCCTAAACTACTTAACCTTCAGCACAACAAATCCACCGTCACTCCATAGTCCTGGAAGGGAATGAGGGTTTGAGTTTTACTGTACGTGTTGGTGAGTGACTTCACAGGGTTTGTCTAATATAATAATAATAGAGAGTTGGATAAAATGCTGCAATCACAAATAATCAGGTGGTAAAATTGTTTGCAAAATAGCCAAATAGAATATCAACAAAGACAACAGCTTAAACTACATGGTTGTTTTGAGGGATGAATCAATAAGTCATTATAACCCCGTAAGCATTTCTACATTCATCACTTTCCTCCAATTATTAAAACAATGATTTAGGCTAAGCCTGCCAATAAGAACAGTATGCTGTAAATCCCCAGTCAGTCAGTCCAAATAGAATTGATCTTGGAGAAGCAGATGCAGAGCCTGAGGTCCACTTCCTCTGTACAGGGATTAAGGTCAACAGCCAAGAAATAATTTCCTGTTTCTGACAAGCAGCAGTGTAGTGTGATAAGTACAGCTAAAATAGCAATTCAGACCCATGGATGGTCCATTTAGACTAGCCCTGTGATCCCAATGGCTTTGCGAAGGTGACATCAATCACTCCTCCGATGGAACGTCAAGGATTTATTTAACCCGCTCATACGATAATACAGTATTATACAGAAATCATAGGTTCATCAGGTTTTTGAAGCAAAGATTCTCTCAGTAGGTTTCGCAATGGACAAGTATCTCATTTTTTAAGACTACAGCATTGCAGATGATCCACAGCCTGAAGGTACAGTCTTTCTCTGAATAATTCAATGAGAGCTATAATAGTCAGTGATTGGAGAGCTGGCCTGGTAGTGTGTTCCCTCTCTTAATTAAATCCACCGATTAAGGATCAGTAAGGCCAGTGGTCCTGGAGCAGCAGTGACTGACACGTACAGACACAGACATAATGGCTGCATGATCCACACCATCATGATGGTTTTGGTGGGAGGCATCTTTTGTCCTCAGTCTGGTAGAGTATGAGCTTGTGCTGCAGTCCCAAATGTCAGCCTAACCTGCTTACCATCCCCCGTGGCATCATTCTGCATAAAAAACTGTGGTGTAAAATCAGCAGCAGCACATTTCAATAGTGTGACACAGTGGGCGCTGCCCTAAGGTGAATATCTCATATTTAGTGCTGCCATAAGAGATTGTGAAGCGAAAACACACAGAGTGCCCTGCAGATATGAGGGGCTGGTGTTCCTTCCCTGGCTGCAGGCCCCTCCATCCAACAGGAATGTAGGTCTTTGTGACCACAGAATACAAATTCTGCACCCTAGGAGGAGGAGAGGGAGCCGGTAACCATAGCAACTTAAAAAGGGGACTAATTCTTAATCCCTTAATAAAAGTGGAACCGTTCGAGACGGGAGAATGTTGATAGCATGCTAAATAGTTTTTGGTTCAGTAACACAGAAGAAGTAGTTTGAGAGATCATTATCTTAACACAAAACAATGCGATTTGGAGTACAGTATTGTCTTTTGTGCTCTACAGGGACTACTAATGTGTATAACCTTAATATTTACCATACCACCATTCAAAACCACCAGCTGGTAACACTGTGACCTCCCTGTGGAAAGCACTTCATCAAGCATCTTTCACTTCACCCGAGACTCCTCTAGAAATGAGAAGTGGGCTGGGTCCTGGATCCTAATAGCCTTGGACCTCGGATGGGGCCTGACAGGCTGAACTCAGTCCAAGGGTTCACACAATTCAGGTCTGTGCTCTGGAGAGCAGCCAAGACACCCCACTATGCTGTGTGTGAGTGGCTTTAGAGGACTGAAGAGAACAGGGGCCTCTGAGACAGAGACACCCCCACCAACCATTCTGGCTGGATCAACAACAGCCCTCTTGGCTGAAGGAGATTTATCAGAAATGGATCTAGTTGGGACTGTCATCACATCGTTGTAGGCTTAAGCCCCCTTCAGTGAACCTAAATGAAGGATATAGAGCAGTAATCTGCCAGTCATTGATCAGAGTGGAGAGTAGTAATGAATCGTGGTGAGAGGTGGTCAGGGATAAGCTCTACTCCCCTGGGTTCCTGGAGTCTAACCAAGATAACATGGAAGAAGAAGTGCATGGACAACTTAACTCAGACACTAAGGAGGAACCAGTTATAGTAATACCGATGCTAATGTTGACTAACCCAATCTATGCGTAAACACTTGTTTACAACAACTCCTGGTAAAAGACGTCAATTGAGACTCAGTATGAATGAAAGCTTGAACACATCGTGCCATTCATCTGAAATGGGTCTTAATGTAATTAGACGAGGGAAGTCACATGAAATCCTCTTCCAATTAAATGCAAAATCACAAGACTTCTGTCATCGATATCCACTTATAGTATGGACCATGACAGACCCTGTATGCCTTATGCCTCCAAGCTAGCAATATCATCTCACTAAAAGTAAATAGGTAAATAACATGTATTGATTGACCTTTAATTAAGGGGATAATCAACGGAGGATTTTTTCGACTATGAAATTCACCCTAACTGTATTGACAAAGCAGAATCAATTTCATAGAGATAGATAACTACACTATCTTTTGTGAAGGTAAAACATCTTGAGAATGTATCTTTAAAAATATTAAATATGGTAATTTATGTCAACACTACATATGGTTAATACTTCTATTCATTCTTCAAGATGGACTGACAAAGCAGACAAGCAGGCTGATTTCTGAAGAAACACCAATAGAAAACAGGCAACACGCTGGCAGAGCTGGCTCCAGTGTTGGCAGTGGCAGTGACAGAGGAGTGAAAGCAGCCATTTGTCACTGTTGTGATAGTTTAGAAAACCTGAAATGCCCAGTTGCCCACAACAAACCAGTCCTGCTGAGTCTATGAAAGGAGAAATCCCCTGGGACAGACCCTTTGATATCAATTAGGAGACATTCCCACATTGAGGTCGCATTGACAGGGCTTTGATTCATCCAGTGCTGCACTTCCAGTCATCATTCTCCAATAGAGACAGACACTCAAAGCCTGAACAGAAGGAATGTTCCGGGGTCTGAAACAATGGAGTCCAAACATACCTTACAGAAAATTCACAGAGAGGAGAAAAACAAGACAACCCAGGGAAACTGTGCGGCGATGTGAACTATTGGGTGTTCCAGGCCAAATGAAACCTTGTGTTTTACCATTCATGGTTTGATGTGATTAGTTCCTCTCAGAGGCTTATGCAACACTATTTTCTTTAATTGGGAGAGCACTGCTGTCACGTCAATATCCGCCGTGCCGGGTTGAGCACAGCTGGGGCTGCCGTTCACTCTCTCTCTCTCTCTCGGTCTGTCCCCCAAATTCAATTACAGCGCGATAGCAGTGGGACATAGTGAGAGTGGAAGGCCTAGGTAGAGCTGCAAGGAATGTTGCAATGAAAGTCAAACACATTATGATAGTGACATCATAGCAGGCATACTGCCCAGGGCTCAGGTGCTCGGTACCAGGGGAAGGCTTCCATTTAGACAGTAAGCACAGCAGAGCAAGCTTCTTTTTCGAGACAAGGACATTGTGTGGATATTTCAGGGATGAGGGCATTTTCCAGTCCTCATGTGAGTGCAAGGTTTTTGACATGAGTTCCGGAGTGTCGCGGGTAGAGAAGCAGATAATTTGCATTTAATGCTGCTGAACATACCGAAACAGGGTTGTATGGGCATGGTAGAATGCCTTTAGATTCAAATCTGAGTGGTATTTTCAGCCCAAAAAACTTCAATGGCATGTTTTGGGGACCCCCAGAGACCTATATTAACTTGTTGTCCCTTCAAGGACAGGACAGCTGAGTCTATCTACTACCAGTGGGATGGGTACAATAAGGCACCCAGAGGAACAGTAATGCCGGTGATTTCATGCAGCACGTCCCCTTTGACATATTAATTAGCCTTCGGAATATCAATGAGAAATTCATAATTCATAGAACAGGAGCAGTGTAGCTGTGAGGCACCCTGGTACGGTCTCCCAGAGGCTCCAGCCAGGGTGAATTCAGACTAGAGCAGGCTAGCGAAGGCTAATGGCACAGCATCCACACCCATCAACATTTCACCTACAGTGTGTATTATTGCTGATGCTGCTATTGACTGACTGACTGACTCCCCTCTGCCATTCAGTGGGATGCTAGTTCAAATACAGGCTAATGAAAGAATGTGAATGCAATCATCAAGGGGGTAAATGGAATGGAATAATGTATGTATGCACCAGATGCAAGAGCTGAACTGGAAGATAGAGAATCCTCCATCAAACATCTGCAGGTAAAATCTACAAAGAGATTCAGGATCCTGCCTTTGTGGATGGACAGCCATATTGTCAGCCATATTGACAGACAGACAGACAGACAGAGACAGACGCCCTCAGTGGCAGAGCCAAAGAAATACTGGAAGGTTCTGCAACGACAACCACTTCTGTTTCCATAGGAACAGATTCATAAAGCCATCAGTTCACCCAATGCCCCTGTCCACAGGGAGGAACCAATAGAATGTTGAATCTCTATATACCATCACCAGTACCAGCGGAATACACACTGCTATCCGTCAGTATCTATCACCCTAGGGTATTCCAATAACAGCATGCTATTACATGGCAAATGTATTTGAATGTAAAGAATGCAGCAGTACTAGATATTCCACCAACGGCTTGTTTACAAGGGCAAGTCTGTTGGCTTATCAAAAGTCTTTATGTGGCCCCAGTGTATGGGACTTTAACACCATCACTTGTGTTTTACTGCCTTTTGGAGGCCTGTTATGTTGCTTTATTGCAATGATGGCAGATCTATGCGCGATGGATAAAATGCTGCTGTACTCCGGCAGCTTCAAAATGCTCAAGGCAGTGAATAAATCTACAGCTCCAATCACTTCATAAATACACACAGCATGGCAAAACTGACATGATGGAAATATTTGCCATCCCAAACATCAATCAATCAATCAATCCCTCACACTCTCAAATAGAACCCCCCCGCCCAGCGCCCCCCCCCCCCCCCCCCCCCCCCCAAAAGGATTCATATCAGGGAAGGCTGACAGAAGAAATGTAACGAGTGATCCTCAAAGAAGTCACATGGTGCCACCGACTGCACACATCAATATCGCAGAGGGGTAGAGTAATGTGATTTCCTCACACTGTTCAGAGATGTTTCCTCAATAAGAGAGACATGGAGACTGATAACGGACAAGATAACAATCTCACAATTTCCACTGAGGAAAGAATCTGTGCAGTGTGTGTAAAAAAAAAAGAAGAGCATCCAGGTAAGACGCAAGGCTTGGTGGTCCTGGGTGACATTTGGACCAGTTGACAACCCTCCAAGACCCAATGACATTACAAGGCGAGAGGGAGGAAGACTGCTCTACATGGGAAAAATATCCCCCACATCCGTCTGTGGGATTTCAATTTCATGGCTTGAGAATGGCAACCGTGGCAACAGTTCAGAGTTCATCTATGGAAAGAATGAGGCAATACGGCTGGCGTATATATTAATATCTTAGACGTCTGTAAAGTGAACATTTACAGTAAAGAAAACCTAATATTTAAAGAATATCATCATTTTCTGTAATACTATGCAGCTAAATCATAGGCATCCACTCAGTAGTAAAGCATTGGGAAAGACCCTCATCTTTATTTATGAGTCTGCTACAATACAGCAGGCCTTTCTTTGATAAGATACCCCACGTTGCCCCTCAAATCCCCTCGTTTATTTTCATGATGACAGAGAGCACCTCCCCCCTGTGCCCTCGCCACACTGAGGACAATGGCATCTTTCACTGAAACTGGGTCAATCAACCCTGAAACGAGGAAGGGTTAATAATCTCGAAGAAAGTATTGCCGACCGTACCTTCAGTCAAAGCAATCAAATACAAAAGTGGTACACACAAGGAGCATGCTGAGTCTCCTGAATATGTTAGGCGTAATTAGTGTGCCACATATCCACATGCTAGCACAGCACAGCACACTGTACTGCACTCACATTAAAGCCCTGCATCAAGAGCCCCCCCCGCCCCCCCCATCTTTGAAGGAAATGGTAGCGGAGATCAGTGGAAGACAGAACTCTGCAGCACAGCAACCAACACAGGCTGAGACACACCACCACCCCCACCCCCCTCCTTTCCCTCCTTCCCTACACCTCCTGCTTCTGGGTGCGTAGCCATGGCAACCCACAGACGACAGACAGTCAATCCACAATCTAATGTGGCCCCTCTCCAACAAGCTCATATAGCAATTAAATGCATGCGCACGTATATGCAGAACAACATGACGATCACAAACGACCACCCTTACTATCTAATCGACTGCATGTTTGATGCCAGGGAGAAGGAGCAGGGTGCTGCTGCAGAGTGGAGGTAATGCTGAATGACAGGGGGTGGGGAGGGACCCTGACAAATACATTTCCAAGGTGGCACATTCTCAGAGAGTAATCACAGATGAGCACGACTGGCACGAAGCAGTGCCAGACGAATTGGGATGTAGCTGAAGTTCGTACAGTCTAGACAGAATTCTGTTTTGCCTGCACTTTAACAGTGCATAATTGAAACCCATACGAATATGAGTTACAGAGAGGCATCTCAAACATCATGATTGGAACCCCATGGCATCCCTCTCCTGCGTCTCACCCTCCCTCCCTCGCTCCCTCCCTCGCTCCCTCCCTCCTCTTTATAGTGATGCCTGGCTAATCAACTGTTCTCTACAGACACAACACTCTAGTCTAGACTCTAGACAACATGACAAATGAAAATCATAGGGACATGCTGTAGCTTCAGACTGTCTTTAACAATCCCTTCATTCAGAATGCTCTACTGCTGAGCTACAGTCACCCTGGGGGAGAGGTTGCCATGGCCACAGTCCTATGTGAAGCATCTCTTAAGTCTAAGCTGCTGGTCGGTCTATCTGTGACAGTTTTGGTTTGGAGTATTAACATTCTCCTCTCACTCCCCTATAATACATCCAAAAATAAAAACACACTCAAATGTGTATTCATCAGGGAAGGTTTAAGAGTCACACACCACACTCCTGATTGAATAAATAGAAGAATAGAAGAAGTAATTTCAGAGAAAAGGAGTGAGACATTAAAACAGGGTAAGAGACCTCATTTCCAAACTATAAAGCTAGGTAATAGGATTCATGGTTACGGGTTAAGGCATCGCGCCAGTGCCATCCCTTCATAGGAGGATTTCCTGGGTGCTGCTAGGGCGAGCAATCAAATCCCATTCATCATGCTCGGCCAATGACATGTCATCAGAAAATGTCACCGTCAAACGATGCTCTATCAATGCCATCCATCCATTACAGTCTATTCTCCCCTGAGTGGCTCCGCTGAGCGGCTTCTGAACCAGACAGAGTTCTCCACCACTGGTCACAGCTAAAACAGGATTTCCTTACATTTACAATTTTGGCATTTACGCAAACGCCCTTATTCCAAAGCGATTTACAACGAATACATTTGACTAAGTAAGTGAATCATCTATCCAACACAGTCCTAGTAGGAAAAAGCAATCTAAGCTCAATCTAGGGACCATTGTCAGTTGTCGTGCTAGAAGAAGGACGATTTATTTTTTCTCACAGAGCAAAACGCAGAGACTAGGGTTCTTTATTCTGAGTACTGCATTCCTTACATGGAATCCACCTGTCTTACACAACATGAACTTCCCCAACATGAAACAGGACACGCTGGGGGTCTTCACTGGTCAGTGACACGACGGTGGCGACATGGCGTCTTGAATGATCCATTACGCATTCCTCTCACTGAGAGGAGACAAGGATGGGAAAAAGGAAAAGGGAAATCCCAATGGTTTGGCCATGCACTCTGTGAGCAGTTAAGTTCTGCCCCCCTGACGTCATCATGGTCAGTCAGACTGCGGCCCTATTGGATCTGCCAGGACCAGCCCTCAAAGAACTCCTTCATCATGTTTCCACTCATTAAGTCACTCAGGACCTCATTACCATTCATCTGACAACAAGGCACGTTAGAGCTGCTTGATGCCCTTAATTACTTCCCATTCCAATGACTGATTGTGTGCAATGTGAAAAGAATGAGTATGGTGGTGGGCCTTTTGGACCGGTTATGGTCCCCGTCCTATGAAAGACAGGTCATGGCTGTGTGATATTGCCCCAAGAGCTTGGGTGGTCCTTCTTACTCTGGTGTATTTTACTGTATTTTGGGGGGTTGTGGCTAAATCTATTTGCAGATTTACGACTGTGGGGTACCCATACTGATGAAACCTGATATAGTGGAAAACTGAAGAGTTGTAGCTACTAGCTAGCCTACATGAACTGAAATCTACTCAAACTGACTAATATAACAGGGTAATGCGTCAGTGCTGCTTAAAAAGGTCAGATATTTGACACGAGACATGAGAAATAGGGAAGACAATCTAGCTTTTGTAATGTAAACACATCAAATCACTGGATAATAATCTCCAGGATTTCCGTCACATGGGTAGAAGTATCTGTTCAATGCATTTCCTCCTCAGTGACAAATCTAAAAACGGTCCAGATGAAAAAGCAGAAGAACCTTTGGAGAAGCCATTGGAAATATAATCCATTTTGCAGCAGTGGACAGTGGGGTCAGCCTCTTGGAGTGAGATGAACAGCCCCTCCATTACACAAGACCCGTAGCAAAAATCACTGCGACTGAATGAGTTACTATAGCCTCTGACCTGCTCCATTAGTAGACCAGGGCCCATATCCCTGGGCCTCCGTCACCATACACGTGTTTGCTGTATTGCTAAAAATACCCAAGAGTCTAGATAGAAACCACACTGCAGTACAACCCTATCCGTTTTCAATGATTACTCCTTGTGGAAAGAACAAGTACTGTCCAAGAGGATAATGGTATGATATTAGAGGATGATAATATCAACTAGATAGAAACAAAGCTATAGGGGTACACATACTATTTACATCCCAGCATGCATAGCACACAACAACCCGTAATCTTAATCTTTCTTAACCCACTGATCTAAGCATTGTTGCGGAGCAGAAGCCAGGGTTAGACAGGATTGTGTGTGTCTGTTCACAGGATTAGTAGCAGGCTACAGCAGTGAGCCTCTCTACCTCTTAGTGTGATTAGGATAGGACCTTCATATAACATGCTGCTGATGTATAATGCATTAGTGAAAATGAGCTTGTGCCGTATTAACATCAAAACAATTTGCACTTGGTGTGATCCTGGTGTCTTAGGAGCAGGGGTAATCACACTCAGTCTGAATGAGACCACGGGGAGAAACTGTGTGGTTCATGCCGCCAAAAACCAAAAAAGAAAAAGGTGACCAAAACGCTGAACTAGAACTTTAGACTAGACTTTATCGTTAAATAATTTAGGGCTTTTTTTAACAAACAGATCTTGTCCAGAGGCAGAACAGTGTGCCTAATGGATTTAATATTATATTTTAATATTTGGGGGCTTGTCTCACATTAGGGAGGGAGGAGAGAGAAGGTAAGTCACAGACACGCATGCATGCATGCACGCGGAGAGAGGGAAGCCGAACGTCCCACATTAGGCTGCCATCCTGTTCTTCTTCTTCAGTGACATACCAGTAATGTTTGGGCGATAGGTAGGGATTAATGGGGTGTTTCCTTTATCCAGACGAATGAGCATGATGCCCTGTCCCTCCCCTACAAACAGTCACCTCTCCATCCTCATTGCCATTCCTTTTCCCATTCCCATCCCCCAACTACATGCTACCCTAGAACACAGAAAAACAACCATTTGCACCTTCACACTCTCTTACATCTATCAGCAGACACCAGAATCTCCAGAAAGACACACAAATTGGCATGATGTTCCGTTTAAACATCTTATAGCTTGTCATGTAACTATTAACTGGTTTAGAAAACAATAAAACCTGCAACAGCCAGCTTGGTATGTTGACCCACTGTTGTGTGTGTGCCATTCAGGTCTGATTCCAAGTGCATTTAAGACTATTTTAGACTAAAAGCCGTGTGAAGAACCAGACACTGGGGAGGGACAGTTTAGTTCACAGCCAGTACACTAAGTAGGCCACAGCCGGTTATGTGACCCAGAAGACCAGCACAGACGACCCCTTTTTGTGTCCTTACAATCCGATAACAGACCGACCAGGTGGAAGTTTATACCTCGTCAATAGCAGGAACATACAGCATGCCGTATCAGTTACAGGGGTGTTTTTACTGCCCGAGAACATGAAATATACACTTCTTCTCACCCTAGCCTGTCACAATCAATGTTATTCACCGATTTAACTATAACTACCTGAACTCAATGCTCCTGTAATGGGATACACAATCCTGAATATTCAATTGTCTTATCAGGGTGGTTTCAAACCACCGATATTTGGCCAATGGGAATCGTTTCCTCAACCTCTGGAGCTACTCTAATGGATAGAAAATTAAGCTAAGCCCACAGATACAGTGATCATTTGCCTTTATTACTGTAGTAACAATATCCATCACCTCTGAATCCAAG
Source organism: Nansenia antarctica (assembly GCF_963989245.1). NCBI lineage: Eukaryota > Metazoa > Chordata > Actinopteri > Argentiniformes > Microstomatidae > Nansenia > Nansenia antarctica. Next base: position 53,920,897 of record NC_137677.1, on the reverse strand, counting down.
CATAGTTTGCATTTCATTTGCACAGTCCTCTTCGTTTTCAAGCTCAGAATGATATAGACCAACAGGCAGAGTCAATTATGGGATGACATGGGGAGGGGATGGCAGGTAGTTATTGATGCAATTAAGGGCCTCACACTGCCGGCCCAAGGCAACGTTGTCGCAGCAACTGCTGCCAAGACATCAACGCTGAAGGAGAGTGAATGCCCAGTCTTGATTAACAGGATGCTAGTAGCCATAACACATCTATCAACGAACGTGGCTAAAGGCAGGGGTCCTGGATGTCAAGCTTTTCATTACCATCACTGTTTCTACGTCACCATGGGAACAGAAATGTCTTCCCTACACGTTATCCTCTGGGGAAAAGTATTCTATATAGTACAGCATCTAACTCCACATCTTAGGCTCACACGTCACACCTACACACTAGTTTGTTCCAAGGATACTACTAGGGAGACATTGTAGTGAGAAGCCTTATTCAAGAGCATTGCCTACTTTTGACAAGCACTAGTAACCCAGTGATCTCACCATCAACACATTCAACAGATATAAAAGGCACACTTGACTCAGCAACAACTGGATGATAATGTGTCCTTCCAAAGATACATTAACAACCGACATAACACATCTATCAACATGGCTAAAGGCAGGGGTCCTGGATGTCAAGCTTTTCATTACCATCACTGTTTCTACGTCGCCATGGGAACAGAAATGTCTTCCCTACACGTTATCCACTGGGGTAAAGTATTCTACTCTACAAAGGCGATACACTGGGCATTGATACAGACTAGATGCGCACAGAACAGCATCTCAAAAATAACTCTTCATAGCACCCAAAAAATCATGAGGTAAATAACCTTTTACATTTTGTTTACACAAAAGACTACAATACCCATTTTTTTCAGGCAAAATATGAAACAATGATTTTGGAGAATGGACTCCATTATAGGACACCGCCAAGCAAAACATTTTACAGTACCATGAGCATAGACATCTCTCCACCCAGAGCTGAGGCAATTGAAAAGATTGAATCTGTGTTCAATTGAGCATTCGGAATAGCTTTATGTTAGCAGGCCTTCCCCATCTCTCTCATGTGCCGGTGTTCTCAGTTTGCATGAGCCAAGCATCCCTGCAGCAGTCATAACACACAGTTAGAACTCCCAGTCACTTCAGCTCAGCTAAATCAACATGACATTTTTGTGTCTACAATAACGCTAGCCTAAAAAAAAAGGCCAGGTCAAATGCATGTATTAGCTAATTAAGTACTAGTAACTAAGTACGACTCATTAGCTGACTGTACTGCATTATAGAAATAATTCACACGGAGCTTGTGTTCACCCCTTTACAGTGTAGAATAATGCTGTAAGCATCAAACCTACATTCCATTACTCAAGATGGCATCATTCCTACGCAACACTCGGAGCCTCGACCGACAGACATCAGTACAGACATAGATCAATAGCCTACATCCTCCAATTTTTACTGACATTTTAGGTTTCCAATGAAGAAACACACCTCTCGTGGTCTGGGGTGGTCCAATGGTCTAGCACCACGGTCTACAGTGCACACGTGCCCATGTCGGCATGGGTTCGAATCCGGCCCATGCCCTGCTGACATGCCCTCTCTCCCTTTTTCTCCTTACTTTCCTGTCTGTCTTTACTGTATCTGTCCAATAAAATGAAAAATATGAGTTTAAGAAAAGTTAAAGAAAAAAAAGAAACACACCTCTCCATGCAGATTCTCCACTCTTTAGTTAACCTGAGTACAGTTGTCAACAGTCTGATGTATGGGCCTTGGAGTTATATTATATATAGGAGGAATGTTAGACCAAGATGAGGCTATTTCAATTGGTTACACAAGGTTCATGTGGAGCTCCAGGCACTGTGTGACTTGAGGCTCACAGCTACAAGCTGGGAAGAAGTGAAAGAGCTCCTAATTAGTAACAGTGACTTAAAAAAAAAAATATATATATATATATATACAGTATATATTGGTCTTTGACACATCAAATGAGAGAGTGAATGTAGCTGTTAGGCAATGAGACTTAAATCATGTTACTCAAATTCTATTTAAGTGTCAGTTCTCAGTGGAAAGTAGAGCACTTGGGAGCAGCAGCGCTACACACATTAGCACTCCTGAAACGGCTGCTTTAAGGTCCAATCCTGAGGGCCTTCCCAGGAAGTCTCCTTGCATGCTGTGGGAACAAGACGTTACCCACAGCAGTTGGGAGCCTGCCAATTGTTCTCTGCAGAGTCAAACACTTCCATACTGTAGTGCCCACGCCGTCAGTCACAAAGGTCCGTTTCAAGCATCTTTTTACTACGAGGTTCCATTCACACACACGGCTCCTCTTGTCTTATCTATTCCCCCCCCCCCCCCCCCCCCTCCCCCATCACCGCTTCTTCCCTCTCTTCACCATCTACCCATCTTGCTCAGTCGTTCCAAGCCGGAAGAGCTGTGGTCAGAGGATATTGCTAGTTCTCCCATTCTCAGGGAAATAACAGTCCTATTCCTGACTCCACCCTGTATTTCAAGTGCTAAATCAGGGTTATAGAGTATACCTTACTGAAATGCCGCAAGGTCAGAGGAATGCTTTGAAAAAAAGATAGTGGTGTGCAGTAATCTGTTTTTGAACGTTTCAACATGGCACTATGATTTGCTTACATGATATCTGCAAAATATCTATATATAATCTGCTAAAGTTGAAGTTTACTGGTAACTGGTAAAGCTAACTAGGCTTACTATACTGTGACTAACATATAACTGGACATGAGAAACATTGTCAATCTACTAAAGGTTTCCTCAAGCATGACATATATTCATATCATTTTCACAAAGCTTTCCATTACCCAATGTGATATCACAGAAACATATTGCAGCTCTCAGAACATCAGTCATTTATTATCAAGCAGATTCAATTCCACATGAAATGAGGCAATCTCATAGCATGACCATTTGGAGGTATAATTTTATGCAAAAATGTGTCACTCCATTGACAGGCTCACGAAGCAGGCAATATCAAGCTGCTACAATCTGAAAGCTAATCTTTAATATCCAGTGTGGTTGCCTATAGGTCAATAATCAAGTGCAATTCATCATGGCAGATCTGCCCATTCAAGGACATCAAAACCCATCCCTTCTCTAACTATAATAGTACAGCATCTAACTCCACATCTTAAGGCCAATGCACACGGCCCCGATTTTGTCGCACCGCCAAATTCGATTCCATTGTTTTGAATGAGACAATGCACACGGCGTGCGATGCGATATTATCGCACGACAACATTCGATTCTCCATTCACACCAATTGAAATAATTCAAAGAATTGAGAATCGAATGTTGTCGTGCGACAAAATCGCACGCCGTGTGCATTGGTCTTTAGGCTCACACCTACACACCAGTTTGTTCCAAGGATGATACTACTAGGGAGACATTGTAGTGATTAGCCTTATTCAAGAGCAGTGCCTACTTTTGACAAGCACTAGTAACCGAGTGATCTCACCATCAACACATTCAACAGATATAAAAGGCACACTTGACTCAGCAACAACTGGATGATAATGTGTCCTTCCAAAGATACATTAACATATCTATAATGTGCTTTATAAGTAGAATTTGGGGCTGATCAGACTGGACTCATTCATGTATTGAGCACCTTGACATTTATTCAGTTGCCATGCCAACCTGTTACCCTTAACAACAGACTGCTGTCGATTCTTGAACAGACTGTTTTAATGTCGACGGTATGACAAAAAAGGGCTTTTGCACACCTGTATTCTCTTTGATAGGTGCTTAGAAAAGAACAGACTGAGTAGAAAAAAAGAGTCTGTCTCTGCTTGCAATAGTAGTAATACGCTTATAGATGCAACGTTTCAGTCAGAGACCCTTGTCAGACAAACATGTCAAAGGTATAAACGGTTGACTGGCTAACAACTTATATATGACAGCTAGTATTCTGTAAATAAACCTTTGAAACATAACAACAACAACAACAACAACAACAAAGACAAAAAAGTGCATCTGGAGCATAAGGAGCGAATCAAACACAGTATTGCGCTTAAAGCAGAACTCACCGAGACGTCAAAGACCTCCTCTGTGGTGTCGAGCATGCGGACCCTGACTGTAATGTGTCGTCCAGGGGGCATGGTGGGGGGCCGGTGGCCGGGGTCCAGGGTACTGATGCCCAGGGTCTCCTGGGCACCGAGACGCTGGGCAGCTGATCTGGGCTCTGGCTCCACCATGGTGCTCTGCTCCACTACCGTCCAGCCTGGAGGAAAGACAGGACATGCGTCAGGCACATACACATTATGCACACATACACACCCAACACAAGCACACACACATCCAACACACACACCTCCTACACGAAGACACACACACACACACACACACACACACATACACACACACACACACACAGCTTGCCTCTCTTTTCAGATAGCCTAATGCATTTCAGGTAATGTCTGTCAACTACTCATTGTTCGATGTGAACATTATAATGACAGGAGGGGACCTTGTCTCCTCTTCAAAAAACCAATAGAGGAGAGGTGGGTGGATTACATAAAGGCAGGAAGACCCAGAGGAGAGAGTTCACAGCTTGTGTGTCAGGCTAGCAACATAATTGCAAATGAAGTATTTGCACTCTATGCTAATGGATGATAATTGTAGCTTTTGGGAGAAGCAATTAGCTCGCTCTCTCTCTCTCTCTCTCTCTCTCTCTCTCTCTCTCTCTCTCTCTCTCTCTCTCTCTCTCTCTCTCTCTCTCTCTCTCTCTCTCTCTCTCTCTCTCTCTCTCTCTCTCTCTCTCTCTCTCTCTCTCTCTCTCTCTCTCTCTCTCTCTCTCTCTCTCTCTCTCTCTCTCTCTAATTTCAAAGTGCAAAGTTAATTTGATAAATGAATAACAAGGGCACTCCATAACATCAAAGAGTTCACTCAAACCTACTCTTTGTTGGGATTTTCAAAGCACATCAAAGACCAAAGACACACCAAAGACACTTGCCCAAGAGGGGCAAGAGAAGGGACATTTAACAAGGAATGATTTGGATAAATTAGGCCAACATGTAACATGGTAAAGTGTACTGGAACATAGACAGTTAGCACCAATGAACTAAAGAGATAACCAGAAAAAAATAGTGAGGAGCAGCAAACCGAGAGAGAATGCCCTCCGACAGGTGATGAAGGGTACACACAGATCCAGCTGCTAATAAGGCGATACCATCTGGGGGGGGTGGTGGATCATCTCAGCGGTTAGAGCTATATGACAGCACTGTTACCATGGAGATCACAACTCAGAGAGATATTCCGCTTGTGAATGGCATAGCTAGGCCTGATGATCTTCTAGAATCATCTGCAACCGTATAGTGTAGCCAGACAGAGAGGGATTTAATTTGGAACTTTAGTAGTGTCAGAGAACAAACAATGATAAAGCGGTCTCAGTTACAGTGGCTAGCTCCAGGTGGTGGGGATGTGTTTGGGCCAGTTGCAGAATCATTCCTTGTGGATTGAGGCTGGCTGGCAGGACAATGCACCCCTCCAATCTCCCAAGCCAACCCCTGAGGCCCTACTTAATTCTCTGTTTATCACACATTCCACCCTGCTGATGTCATCCTTAAGACCTCACCAACTGGGGCATTGCAGCATGGGGGCAGTTCTCATTCAGACAAGTGGTGGCTGACTGCTGAATCAAGGGTCACACAAATGTAAAAAAATAATAATAAGATTACCGTACAACAAAGCATTGAGGCTACAAGTGTTGAAACTGTATATTCAACAGAGCATATCTGTTTATTTCTCGCAGTCCCTCCCCCCCCCATGGGCTGACCAAATAAGCGGTTTGTTTGGAGGCAGTCCACCATCACCCACAATGAATCTTAAAGACATCGATTTGTGACTGGGGGAAGACTGTCTGTTAGCCTGTCTGAGATAAGCATTGACTCACTCACTCAGCCCATATTATGACAGTTTGTCCCCTGGAAGAGGTAACATGAAGGGTACCATCAACTCACTTACACTTATGGTTGTATAGTCTTCTGTGTCATAAGTGTGTAGTACAGTTATTTTAAGTAAGTGGTAAGTCTTGGCTCACGACCCAGGAGTACTGTAACTGTACACTGACCAAACAACAGAACAGCGACACACACCACCGAGGGCAATGAAAGAGAAGACAGTGATTATTTCAACTAATGTTTACCCTTCCCTGCCCCCCAGCTCAGGAATCAGCCAAGTCTGCCAGAGCCTCAGTGGTCGTCTGAATGAGAAACTTAAGTCTTTGACTCCCCAGCGCTCCTCATCGTCACAGTGCTCCTCATTACTACGCGTACAGGCTGTGACATAAGGCTTGGCATGCCAGCCCAGGATCCTTGTCTACTAGTGTACAATGCTAGGGGGATATTTTCTCTAGCCATACTATTCACACATCGAGTTACCCTGCCTTTGAACTTGTTTGCTTGAAATTCCCCACAACTGTGTAAGATAGTGCCTGCTGGCTGTGCTGGCTGGGAGTTTGGGCTGTAACAGAGGTTCCTCTGTATGCAGAAGCACACAGAGACCCTCAGTTGCAGTCCAACACACACAGGCAACAATTTCTGCAACTGCACAGCTGGATTTCATTACAGACAGCTGAATAGTTTGAGGATGGGGTAAGTTCAGCCAACTGTCTACCTGAGACGTGCTTCTATTCCAATCCTATTTTTCACTACGTTCAGCAACATGGTTCTTCACAGACATGGATACCTGGGTGTGGCTCTCGTACAGCATTTCAACTGCGTGCAAACTTTTCCTTTCAAATATCGATGGCAGAATTAAAGGCATTATAAAAAAGGGCACTGTATTAACAAATAGGCTGGTCACATTCCAATGTTGGAGTGATTTATTATGATTAACCATGTAGGCAGGCCTATGATTTACATAGACTCTTAGCATATCAAAGGCCCATGGGCTATGACCAAAAATGGATTTAAGAATTAAATATTAAACCCCTCTAGGCTGAACAAAATACAAAAATATTACTACTGTATATGCTTCTGTACAATATCTAAGATTCTTTCAATGAGTCTACCCGTTGGGGAGGGGCGACTGGTTGACAGAACCGTGGGGTCAGATTGACCCTAATCTGCCCTGTCAATAATGGCATAAAATCAAAAGTCTTGTTGACGCGCGGTACATTTAAAATCCGTTATAACATAACAACATTGTGTGATGGAAACATTTGAATTGGTCACATACATAACACCAAACAAACAGCTGTCATTAGGTTGATGTCAATCTTTGGTTACCGATTGAGAAAATAAGTCATTGCATTTAGAGTGACTGAATAATATATCTTGACAACCACGTTTAAGGCGACATTTCGTGACTTTAGAATGATAAGGTTCTATCTCCGTTTAGGGCAGTTCAGAGATATTGAGCGTCAAAGTTTTTACATTCCATTATGTTTTGTGAGATGGAACCTTTGTATTTTATGAATTACTAACTCAAAAATGTCAACATTTAAAAAAAACAACACCACACAGGCAATAAACACCTAATGGATCAGATTATGTAAAAAAAAAAACTCAATTTTGCCAAAAATGGAGATAGAACCTTATAATTCTAACGTCACGACACGCCTAATGTAGGTTAACAGAGCTACTGTAGCCTAATCCTTGAGGACATTATGTTAGTAATGTCCACGCTTTGATGTGACACAAATGCACAGCTTGACAGGCTATTTGTAACAACGTAGGCTAATTGGAATAAGAGTACGATAATCAAAAACGCCAAAAATCTCATTAGTGACATTTTGCCATTCAAATGACATGTCATGCGTTATGGATGACATGTATAGTACATGTACGATGCCGCATTCAACACCCATACATACTTCATGCATACAAATTATTGTAGCACACATGATGTGATGTCCTTCCATTCTGTTCGTCTCCTGGAAATCCAATGCATATAGTGCTTTTTATCTTCTAGAGCAAATGTATTCTCCATGCATAACAGTGAGTACTTCACTGATTATCCCTTGTGTCATGCAACCATTTCAAGACGAAGCTTTCTTTTATTATACTTATGGGGCTACACGTTTATCCTACAAGGTCACAAAATACCAGCCCACTGAGATACTTCTACTGAGACTTATCTCTAATCTGCTCCTCAAACAAGTTGCACCGTCTTTTTGTATTAGGGAAATCAATTGCTATAGAACCTTACCCTGTTTCAGAAATGTGGACAATCCACGTGTATTATTTCCAAATTGTCTCAATAATTTACATCCACTGACTTCCAGTCGCAGTTTGCGCCGCTTTTCCTGGAGCCAAAGTGAGTCGTTCAGATGCTGGCTGCTGCTCCGGCGAGAGGCTTCTTCATGGTCGCCATGTCGGACGACTGTGCCGGAGAGAGAAAGGGACAGGACAGGATTACATTGAGACGAGCGGCAGATCAGATCCACTCTCGGCTTGTTACTCACAGAATAAGGGGCGCAGTGCCTCCAGCAACTGTAACAGGCATTGCATCTACTTACAGAACAAGTCCCCTCAAATAAATTGAATAGCTGTATGGCTCCATCTAGCTGTGGAACATATGGCATGCAGCAGTGTTCATACTCTACAGTGGACTATTATTACCAATGTTTCACTTGACTTCACTATTTGCATTTTAACCATTAATCACTTAATTAATATCCATGCTATTACAGTACATAGTAATTACTGCTGCCCATGATTCAAAGGAGTCATGTAATTCACTCCACTTGAGCTTCATCTTATCGTCTCTCTCTGAGTCCCTGTGCCAGATAACGCCATATGGAAATGTAACCTACAACCTATTAAGTACTTTCTTCTAAAGACAGTTGAGGGAAAAGGAGACAAGGAGATGAAGCCATCTTAGAGATGCACTCCAAATCTTGTGCCTAACGCCGTTGGATATTGAAGCTTTGGAGTGCACTTCATAGAGGATCCACTGGATGGAGCCTAATTTTGAACACTACAGTAGTGAGTGACCATCAATTCTGCAGTCATGAGGATAGCTAAAAGGAAGAAAAAAAAAGAAGAAGAAAAAAGGAAGAAAAGGAAGAAAATAAAAACACAGCTGTTGGAAGAAATAGATTTTTTAAAATTATTATAATATATTATAATTTATCATAAGAATATGCATACATCAATATAAACGTTAGTTCTGACTTACTCAGTTTCAGCCCAATACCACTTCCCCTCTGGACATTATAACAGCTGTCTCAGTTCTTCTGTGATGTACATATTTTCATCGACTACTGTTATTCACTTTCACTTATAGCGTCATATTATGAATAAACCCACATACTGTTTTGTTGAAGACAGATTGGATTAGTTCAACCCTCTCTGTAACTATCAGGAGAGCTGTTATTTACATGGTCAAATGTCAACAGAGTGTTCATCATCAGAGATAAACCGACTGCCAAAGGTTAAGAGTCAACTGAGTGAATGCTGTATTTGTGTATGAAGTTGAATATTACGGAATTGCATTATAATGTTTCACAGACTTGATTGATTGATTGATTGAAAACTTTATTAGAAGATTTGCAGGAGTAGGTACATGAAAGTACATATTACATACAAGGTCAACTAACAGGATAAAAACCCAAGAAAGCCACTGGCTTATTTCAATTGGGGTCCTTGACAACTGCTGTCTCTAGGTTTGGTGTGCAAATAATGAATATTGATCATGCGTTGCTTTAAAACAATACTTTTCCAGTACTTGACATGGTATGGGGATACGTTTTGGGGGAAGATATTGGAGATCAATAGGAATATTGACATCACAAAGTCAATTGTTCAATCTGAATGCATCGCAGTGTGTGTAACCGCTCACACAGATACATCCATACGAGTATCTTCTTAAGACGTATTATATAATGCACCAGAGAGTTAATAGATGATGGAACTGTCTTCTCCCTGTATGCAAGCCATGCACTGCTCCAGTTTCCCTGTGCTCCTGGTTTCTTATTCAGGAGATCTCTGCTCGTCTTCACGGAGAGTTGAGAAAGTGGCCTGGGGCTTTGGCTAGGGCCACTAACTCCACGACGCCCACTCCTCCATGTAGCTGGGGCTGGGGACAGGGATAACAGATATGGGCGCCGGGGTGGACGGCTGTAGCTGGATCTGGGCTCTTTCATTGCCTTGCTGCTTGCTGTTCGCCCACCTTCTCGCTTGATTCACTGGCAGAAAGAGAAGTCTCCTACGCCTTGTGTTATGTAGAGTTGAGGTGTGGAAATCAGCTTGGTGTCTTGGCAGCTAGAGACTCTCAGGAGACATTTGCTTGGAACTAAAGCAATTTCAGAAAGAGCATGAAATACATTAAGAGAGAGACAGGGAGAGAGGGGATGTGCATGAGAGTCAATACAGTTCTCCATCCCTTCACTAAGACGACAAGGCCCATTCATAAGCCTTGAGTGTTAAGTGGAATTGTTTATAGTTGAAGAGTGACTTGAGTGAGATGGTGCAATCTTATACTGTACATGTGTTCAGAACTTAGGTCTAGGATAATAAGTCTGCAATGAGAAAACAACATTCTGTTTGTAGGCCATTTGTAGTTATTGCAAAAACATCACACTAATCAAGTTACTATTCTTCTTCAAAGCACAGAGCGGTGTGATAAAACAGTGGGTGGATCTGCATTCTGATAGATTTGTTTTGCGATTAATTGTCATTTAATGGAAAACAAAAGGGTCTCAAGTTTTGCATTTCAATGCTCATAACCAAGGAATGAATACAGTCAGGAAACTAAACACATAATAACATGTTACAACGTAACAATGTAACACATGTAAAGTATTCCTGGTAACTAGATCAGCTGAACTATTCAGTTTGACATTGATAATTGTTGAATGACTGGACCAGTCTAATAAGGGATATCTTGTTTCTTGCATTATTATGGGGTGTATGATACTCAATCAGTAATGTGTACCGAGATGTAAAGGCAACTGGCAGAAACATTGAACATAGTCTAGTTTGTGTTTGTAATTATTTTTGAAAAATAAAATACTCTTAACAACACAATACATGCCCATAAAGTGGGTCCTATCTTTGATAACTGCACCTGCTAACATTATTGCTAGCACTGTGATTATTGGGGGACTGCTGATTTCTGATGCAGCATTGTTGGTTCAGCTGCTACTGCTAGGATAGGCTGCATGACAAAAGATGAGAGACCAAACAGGAAATCACACACTGTAGGTGTAGGGATCCATTATTCTAAATATGCTAAATATGCTTGTAGCTAATTGGCTACTAATTGAATTCTGCACCAACGAAACACGAGTAAAACATGCTAGAAGTTACCAAAGGGCAGCAACTAGCCATTTTCTGTGCATCTCCAAGAATGAACACTACTATGAGTGAGACTGCCTTATATAATGACTCACTGCTTAGTTTGTGTCAACAGTACAGTACATGTATGATGTATGATATAAAGTACTAATAACATGTTCAGTCAGAAGTCATTGTGATTCTTTAATGCTCATTTTATTTTGGGGATGTTTTTTTGTTGTTGGTGGGGCGGGGGTAACTATGCAGTATGTGTTAATGAGGCTGGTTTCACTAATTGGGGATGGCAGTGGAGCAGGTCATCATCACCTTTCAGACAAAGATGTATTTTTTTTTTCTGCAACTGATGTCCGTCCTCTAAAACAATAACAACATTGTTCCATTATTTTTCATATATTGTTAGACTTATGTCCATATTCAAGTTGTTTTGACAAAAAGACTAACAAAAAACTTCGGACTAAAAACTAACATTTCAGAAGTGTGTAAGTTGGATGACACTCAACAGAAATGTGTTGCATCATAATGACCGACCAACTTTTTACTGTACTGTAACTTATGAAGAACTCAGAAATGCATTTGGCTGGCACTTGACTGCATACCTCTAGCTTACATTCAGTAAACTGACAGACAGAGCAGAGGAGTGTGAGAATAAACAAAAAGCCTGAAATATACAGCTCTTTCACAGACTATATCAAAGATATCCCAGATAGCCTAAGTTGGAGTCACATTCAAATGAACATACATTACAGATTTTTCACATTTCTTCCTTTGAAGCCAGTGTGTCTTCCTTGGAGATCTGGTCAAGCTGTTTGAGAAACTCCTCATGCACTTCTTGGTTTGATGAATCCACAGCAATTCCATCCAATGCTGTGCCATTGTCAACCATGTCCTTAAGCTCAGTGGTCTGTAAACAGACAAAGCAGGGCAGTATGAGAAAAATTGCCCAAATGAATACTGTACATGTTGCCCTATACACCAATACTGCAAAGATACTTGAAGTTTCATTCAAAGTCTTTAACAGATATTAATGTTCACATTCATATGAACATACTGTTATATAACAGTATACTATAGATTATTAGTGCAGATTGTAAGCTTTCAAATGATGTGTCAATCATTGAAAATAGTTGAGAAGATATGCTTATTCAAATGTTAGTACACCTCAAACCAAATAACAGAGAAACTTCAAAACAGAGGGCGGCTGTGGCGCAGGAGATAGAGCCGCCGTCTAATGATCGCAAGGTCGGCAGATTGGCGGATCGAGCCCCGGCTGGCCACATGTTGAAGTGTCCTTGGGCAAGACACTGAACCCCAAATTGCTCCCAGTGTGCAGGCCGGCGCCTTGCATGGTACTTTGCCGCCATTGGTGTGTGAATGTGTGCGTGAATGGGTGAATGAGAGGACGTTGTAAAGCGCTTTGGATAAAGGCGCTATATAAGTCAGGACCTTGCGCACGGCAGCCCTAGCCCTCGTTTATTCAACTAGTGAATACTGCGCCCCAGTATGGTGTCGCAGTGCCCACACCCGCCTCATCGACTCGCCTATAAACGAAGCCTTGCGCATTGTGACAGGATGCCTGTGTCCTACCCCCGTGGACAACCTTCCCATCCTAGCAGGCATCCAGCCCGCAGGCCTCCGCCGCATGGGAGCCACAGCACGTCTCGCCTGCCGGGCCGTGGAGCTTAATAACCATCTGCTCCATGATAGGCTCACTATAACAGCGGAGCCCTCCCGGCGTCTCAAGTCGAGACACCCATTTGTGCCTGCCGCACAGGATCTCAGTCAGCAATGCAGAAATCTTAACATCAGTGCGGCAGGATGGGCGGATTATATGAGTGGGAGGCAAACACCTCCAAACTCCGCGACCACATCCCAGTCGCCGGCCCTGAGCCCCTCGGGATGGACTTGCCAAGGCTATCCTGGGTGAGGCTCAATCGTCTCCGGACCGGCGTCGGGCGTTTCCGCTCATCAATGCACAGATGGGGCTTGGCCCCAAATGCGTCGTGCGAGTGTGGCGCAGAGGACCAAACCGCAGACCATGTTATCCTGGATTGCCCGGTGTACCACCCACCCAACGGGATGCATGGTCTGTTGGTATTAGATGACGAGACGATGATGTGGCTTCTGGAGGGGTGTCCAGAAATATAGCCCGGGTGAGCCCCTCAACCAGGTCTCGGGGTGGTAAAAGGGTAGCCCCTCGGCCCCGAGCCTGGTGGAGTGGAGAGGAAAACAACAACCCATACGCCGAAGAAGAAGTCAGTCCATTTATTTATTTTATTTAAAACAGCTACCGAGTTGGTAGCTAGCTAGAAGCTAAGAAAGAACATCGCTATGAACATCTAACTGCATGTTTAGCACATCACAACTTGCTGATAGAACATCAACATGCTAAAAACACATAACTACACATAATTGGATGATCACACAGTCCTTGATTTTGAGCACGTCCTAAAACGTAGGTTTGTTTACAAGCCATGTATCACTAACCCAGTAGCCTAGAAGCAGGACGGCAGATGATTTGTGCAAGTTAAGAATTGCCAACATGCAGACCCTTTCATCAGACCGTGTCACATATCTTACCTCAGTGGCCAGACAAGACTCTTTTTCAACAAGTTCAAACTGATTGACGACCCAATCAAGGTTTTTGAGAAACGTCCCTGAGGACTGTGCCCATGTCTCAATTTTTGATGAACGGCTCAGGATATTTCACTGGAGAAGCATCCAGGAGCAGATCGGAACACTTTGCCTCCAGGAAATTCACCTTCTCCTTTAGACAGTCCATGTTATAGGGTGGGCCTGAACCACGACAAAACCCTGCTTTTGAGTTTTATCCACCCTCAATAGGAATAGGAATCTTGACTGACTTATCCTTTGAGTAATTTTCAGTTCATCCGGGTTGGTCGAGTATTTATCAGGAACACATTTACCAATTCTATCTTTACCTTCTATCTTAAGCTTGTCCCAACAGCCTGCCACTTGCATAAGCTCTGTTACAATGCTCATGGCAAATGTAAAGACATCAACAGATTGGAGGAGCACATTTGCCAGTGCCCATGGTGCAGAGTTTAGATGTTTGAACATATTCCCCATGAGAGCACTGACCTCACAGTTGATATCTTTGTTAGCAAAGGTGTCAGAGTCGATTTGGAGCAGGACTTCAGTGATGACTTTCTGAATAGTAGCTTCCAACACCACACTCTGCTTTGGGATCAGCGGCAGGCGTGAAGCCTCAAGCCTGATACAGGGCATGTATGGCCCACACAATAATCTCTGTCTCTGGTGTGAAAGGAAGTCCCATCAAATCCTATCAAGTCGTATCAAACTTTGAATAGACAGCACACACTATGTCCCCTGACACTGCCTTGAAAATGGTAGACAGAATAGGCATGGTGACATTTCCAAAATGGCAGCATCTTCAATCCTCTTTTCAACAGAGTGAAGTCTGGCAATCACTGGCTTCATTAACGAGGAGGGTCTATACTCCACTGCAGAGAGAGAGAGAGAGAGAGAGAGAGAGAGAGAGAGAGAGAGAGAGAGAGAGAGAGAGAGAGAGAGAGAGAGAGAGAGAGAGAGAGAGAGAGAGAGAGAGAGGCAGAGTCGGCGTCGGCGTCTAATTATTGCATGGTCGGCAGTTAGATCTCCGGCTCTTCCTGTCCATGTGTCGAGGTGTCCTTGGGCAAGACACTGAAGTGAGAGAGAGAGAGAGAGATTGTTAGGTAAACCCAAACAGGAATTCTCTAGTATCTGGAGGAAATAACAGAAAGTTGTCATACCCATAAGGTAGAATCCATATACAGTATCTATCTCTATGGCCATACCTTTCTGCCAAACCTCCAGATAAAGTCAAGTGTGGTCTAATTGCCCATGTTGCCAGGTTGTCAAATTCACCCCAAATACTAAATGGATAAAAATTGACTGACTTATATAGAGCCTTATTCCAAAGCGCTTTACAATGGCCTCTCATTAACCCATTCACACACCAATGGCGGTAAGCTACCATGCAAGGTGCCGGCCCGCTCATTGGGAGCAATTTGGGGTTCAATGTCTTGCCCAAGGACACTTCAACATGTGGCCAGCTGGGGTTCGAACCGCTGATCTGCCGACCTTGCGATCATTAGACGGCGGCTCCTCCTGCGTCACAGCCGCCCCTCCTGCACCACAGCTGCCCCTTCCAAATATTCCACCCATTCCATTAAAATTCCCTTTTCGATTGCATATTCTATCATTAGTGTTGCCTTGATACAGTCAGAGAACATACTGTACAGGCTAGAGAGAGTCAAATTTAATAAAACATATATCATCATTATATTGGTGAAGGTATCTCTATGAATTGCAATGAGGTTGCAATTGTATTTCATCCCGTCTCCAAATATTGCACCACTTTTTGGAGAAAGCTGAGGCAGTTCAACTCATTGGTTACACTGAATCGAACTGCCAACCAGAGAGGTAGCCAATTACTACTGTTATTTACCGTCTTTGATATGGTACTATGCATAACATGAATCATTCATTAATTCAAGGAAGTAATTATTCAACTCTAAACTCTACTTACATTAATAAGAATACAACAATGTTCAATCTGTACATGATCAATCAAATAGAAACTTGATGTCTTTGTTATCATTCCTTCCTATACTGTACCTGACAACGGTATCTGGCAACAGTACTCGGTGAAACATCTCTGGAATGCACTCGGAGGGAGGAGTGGAGAGGGTGGAGAGGGTGGGAAGATGGGAGCGTAGTTGTTACAGCTGATCAAGCAGAGGGAGGGGAACTGTTTACAGAGTGAGGCCATTAAAGGAGCAGGAATTGGGAGGCTCTCTCCCTCACAGCTTCACAACCCCCCTGCAGAGCCCTCTGCTCCAGCACAGTACCAGGAGGCCGGGGGGGGCGCTGCCTAACACGCTCGATTAAGGGCAGCCCAAACATAGGAGAGGCCCTGCCAGAAACAAGTTGTTCCTGCCACGGCTGAGTCTATAACCACTGAGACGGTGAACATTTACCATTTGTCTTTGTCTGGGTGACAGAAGGGTTGACATCAAGTTATTTTTCAGTAGTGGTGGGCACAAATGTTCATCTCATCGGCCAAATAAAGATGTTGAAAGGATATTCCTTTCTATGAAGTTCTGTTTTTCCCCCAACCTCACACTGACCACATCTTTGAGTGGCCAGTCAGTTGCATTGGATAAGACATCTTGATTAATGCAGGACCCTTAAGGTTATTGATCATTGTCAATCTCAGGAGAAAATAAACATTATACCTATCACTCCCCTCCATCATTATACCTACAGCATCACTCTCATCCATCAGATGCCTATATTACTGCATTCAGACATTCATATGCATGTATTGTGCACTACTCCACAAAAGCCTCATACCTGTCCTTCTACTCTACCATGGTGTTCTGTATCACACTGTCCTGTCTCTCACTTGGGATTCTGCTTGAGGGGGGTCTGTCTATGGGACAGACATGTTCCAAATGTCACACCTTGGACAAACAGACTGAAGCTCAGCTTCTACCCCAGGGCCATTCAGGCCCTGAACACAGCAAAGACCTAGGTTCTAGGCCCTGGACAATCTAGACAAATTGATGGCAGCTGCTAGATTGAAATCAAGTGTAATACTGAAACACAAATGTGTACATTTCAAACCTGCAAACTGCGACACTTTAAATGAATGTGCAATAACACTATGTGCAATATGACAACCCTAGGGTACATAAGGTTCAGAGAATAGGAAATATTAGAATAGGTATAGCATAGCATAGAGTACAGCACAGTGTTTTATTTGTATAGTATAGTATAGTGGATAGTGTACATAGCCTTTATTTATGTAAACCAGCTCCTTTCCCTTCTTGTTTTTTAGTTTTTTTTTTCCTAGCACCAGGGGAGCCCCCCCCTCCTAAATGTCGTTGTTTGGTACCTGTACTATATCAATGACAATAAAGACCATTCATTCATTCATTCACCTTATCCCTCATCGCACTTGTAAATGTGAAAGAGATTCATCTTTACTCTTTCCACACTCAGACCGTCACCTGCGCCCTCCTCATATTGCACTGAAGCTTGTAGGGTAGTAGGCAGTGTCAGACTGTCTCCACGGTGAGAGACCCTCTATTTTGCATTACTCTTCTATCCTAACACAATAAGGAAGGGTCAACAGCATTGGAGAGGTATATAAGATCTGGTTCTGGCAAGCTACCAGACGAAAATGTCTCTTTTCTGAAATGCATGGATGGCACATAACTTATTTACCTGTGCGATCTATTCTATTCCATTCTGTTCTGTTCTCTTCTAATGTTTGGTTGAATGGACTCTTGCTCAGGGCACTGTAAGCCACTGTAAGTGGCTCCTCACTACTTTTTTGGTTTTCATACATGAATAATACATTCAATTCAATGTTCCCTCAAGCGCGTCAAATTTACAGTAACTTACAGTAGAAGAGATACAAAGACGATGAGTACCTAGTACCTAGTTGGTGACCCAAATCAGTCTTCATGAAAAGTCTACGGTAAATTGAATTCCACACCCACTTAGGAAATGCTACTGAACAGATACACTATATTTTTGGATGCTTTCACTCGTAGAGACGGAGTGCCACTCTAGAATGTCCCAAACTAGAGATGTAGGCCTTGAAAAGGTGACATTGGTTTAAATCCGACATAAAGATGCACAACCATATGTTTTAAAGGAGGATTCCTTTTTCCCTGCTGTTTGTCGAGATCATCCCCCCACACGCTGCCTCTCTCCACTGCTACAGCTGCAAATTAGACTGTGAAATTGACAACTCATGTGTTGCCATCTGGTTGCCATGACACCTAGTCATTAGAGGTTTCATGACAGTTCTACCCAGGCCTGTGCCTTGTGTTCCATCTCCCTCGTATTCCACAATGTTACCCCGTTCTGAAAGGCGTGAAACATGGCCAGGGGGGTGGGGGGGTAGGGGTAGGGGACTCGGTAGGAAGGGGTTGCTGGAGGCGGGTGGCTCTATGTGGGGAGAGCTCTGCTCTACAGTGGATCTGAATTCCACCTGAGCTACATGTGGGGAGGGGTAAAGGCATTAACACATTCAAGCTGTGAACGCCCGTCACATTATCACGGCATGTGTCGGGGAATGCGGTGGTTTCTAAAGTCCCGGGAGAACACCTTCACTTTGAGCTGTTCATTGATTCTTGGATTACGCTAGATCTGATCCTATTACTCCATCTGTTGATCTCTCTTCATTAAATCTAACCCCATTGACATCCATGATACTGAATGAGAAGGTTTTCCCAGCTACTGAGACTGATTATTTCCCAAGGAAGAATTTGTCTGGGGACTGGGGGTTATGTTAGACTCCAGAACCACACTGACTTTCGTAACGGTCCACTAATCAATGTAAGGATTTGGGGCCTTTTGTGTGGTCCTTACGTTGTAATCTCCTTCATCTCAAGGGAGGCTCCACTGCACACTGCACCCTGTGAACCCAGCTCCATGCATTCCTTCCCAGGGAGGAGGAGAGCATGTGTCTAGAGGAGAGGAGAGGAGAGGGAAGGGGAGGGGAAGAGAGGAGAGGAGAGGAGAGAAGAGGGAAGGGGAGGGGAAGAGAGGAGAGGAGAGGGAAGGGGAGGGGAAGAGAGGAGAGGAGAGAAGAGGGAAGGGGAGGGGAAGAGAGGAGAGGAGAGAAGAGGGAAGGGGAGGGGAAGAGAGGAGAGGAGAGGGAAGGGGAGGGGAAGAGAGGAGAGGAGAGGAGAGAAGAGGGAAGGGGAGGGGAAGAGAGGAGAGGGAGAGACGTTTTATGGAGTGCTGTCTGCCACATAGTTACCCCAGTAACTGAGTTAAAGACAAGGGGAGGGGAGGAGGGATGGTAGATGGTGTGACTCATGCAGCGTCCCTCTTCATCTTGACATTTGACACACTGACGGGGTCCTCAGCTGGAACAAACATGCCACACAGTGTCACAGTTGCAGCACCAACGCCTCCAGCCTCCAGTCTGAGAGCTGAACAGGTAAACATGAGTCAGCTCCTATTTAATTCATACACCTACGCTCCACAGCTCAGGGGGTTCTTTTCAAGCGTTCTGAAGGGGCACAGCCTGTTCAGAGGATGCAAGCTCCCATTGTGTTCCGACTGCATTCTTTAACAGCCTGTGAGTCTGTGGTGATGTGGGCGGGAGAACAGTAGTCTGTAGTGACCGCCAACGATTCTGACTCTGACTGGACAACAATGATCCAGAAGACCCACAGCCACATTCCTCTTTAACAAGCCCCTTATAGAAACCGCAGGAACCAACTCTACAGCCACATTTGATGACACATGACATATTTGTTTTGCAATGGTTATCCATTCTCACTGTGTTTATTCAGAGAGACAGAGAAGACCAGTAAGGATTGACAGGTGAGTCAAGTGTCACCCAAATAGTGACCTCAAGGAGCGGTAACTCTACATCCTGCCTCTTCTGTGTCTGTCTGAAGTCCCTCAGCTCAGCCAGGCAGCACGTCCACAGACAGAGGAAGGAGAGTGAGGTCTCTCTATCTCTTCACAGAGATCAGTAGAGGAGTGACCATACCTCCCAATCACAGGAGCCATACCTCCCAATCATGTTGTTTTCACGCCTCCTTTGGAGGTCTGGAGAACTTTAGATTAGCTGGTCTGGTTTGGATTGAACTGGACGGAGCGATGGGAGAATGTCCTCCCATATTTCATAGGATGATGATACATTCCAAGAACCCTGCCTCACATGGCTATAGAATAGCTGCTTGTTGTTATGTGTGTTGTCTTTTCTGACTGGGTAGGACTGTTTTGCTGAACGTTTTTGCCTATGCTAGCTTGCAATATTTAAGAAAATGTAAGAAAACCTGAAGGAAAAAAATCGTTTGAAATGTTTTTGGAGCTCCGCCTAGTTTGACCAAGGCGTCCAGTGCAAATGGGTTTCCACCCTTTAGTAGCTGTACTTTCTGCAGATTTAATCTGAACTAGGAAAGCCTGATCTCAACAAGGTTAAGAAACATGGGTGGGTGGTGGCTGTTGACAGGTGTCTCAGAGGGAATGCTCACAGAAATGTATTTGGATCTATTAGCAAGTGATTCCCCTGAAAGGGCGCTTCAGCCGCACTGCACTAGTGATTCAAGACAATCTCTAAAATTAGCCCGGAGGCAAACCAAGAAAATAGGAAAAGCGATACATAGGGGAGCCTGCCTTTTATCATTTCGTTCAAGTGTTTCATCTTTCAATCCAATTTTCGGTGCCTCACCCTCGCTGAGATGAGGGATTAACTCGACATGAAAGCGACCCCAAAATGGACGACTGATAAAAATCGGGATTATATAAAGTATATCTTCATATCTTGGAGAGGGCATTATCAACAATGTCCCGGGGGACAACACAATTCCATTGCACACGTAATTACTACACAACAATGCAACTTCTATTCAATGTTATTTAACAGTAAACTGAGGACCTCTGAACACTTCATATTGTCTGTATGACCATTGTACTGTATATCTGTCATCATAATTCCATTATCTTCAGAGAACAATCCCTCTAATCCCGGCTTTAGCCCCTCTATGTGTGTCAGTGTGGGCATGGGGCTCTGAAGCTGCTCCATGAGGGGGCCCCAGGGGCCCAGAGAGGGGGGCCAAGAGTACTGAGTCTAGTCCTGGATACAAATCAGTTTGTTTATCACTTTAACATTTTAAAAACATACACTGATCTTATTATTATCAGCTAAGATTCAGCCCCCACCACTGATGTTATTTGAAATGATACAATTATGGATCAAGGCAGAGGCTTCATAGTCCCAGGACTGCTGGTGACAAAGCGTCAAGCCCTGTGGTTGAAAATGATGACTAGTGGTCCTTCAGGGTTGGCCAAACCATAGGGTGACAGGAGAAACATCATGAGTTGCACTCTGCTAGCTAGGCCTCTCCCTCAGGCCTCTTGTGGCTAGGACATTAATTGATATACCGGTAATCAACATTCATGACAGTGTACACAGCTCAATGGTACTGTACCACTATGCCAGTGCCAATCAGAACTCACATTAACATGCACGGCACGGTATTAGCCATGTGTTGGTTTGTTACAAACCTCTTTCAAATGGGTGCCAAGCCAGGCGTAATTAGTGCAGTCTTTCCACTGTACCACTGCTGTTTGATGTTTGTGGCCATAGAATATTTTTTTCACATCATGATGTTTGCTAATCTATAGAGGGTAATACGAAGTAGGAGCATACATGTCACATAGGTCTTGGGTTAAGCCCAGGGAGAGGTAAACAGTAATATTTATTTAGGCACATAGTCAAACTGCTTTGAAGTTATGTCCATAATTTCATTTTTTTTCTCTTTTGGAGCATAAATAAAAACCAAACAAATAAGAAAGAAAGGTTTTAGCTATCAAGCTGTGTACCACATGACAGACTAGAGCAATCGACGACGGGTTCTTATCATTCACCAAGCAATGTGTGTTCACTGTGTTATTTAAAACGGCAAGTGACAGAAGAAAAGAAGTGATTTCCCCCAGAATAGATTTCTCTCTCCCCGAGCAATTTGGAACAAACATGCCTTTGAGTGCATGTCAATCCAATCACTAGATAGAAATAGTGTCATTCACGCTTGGGACTCTCAATCTAGTGTTAAACGCACTTTTATTGTTTGGGTGCCAAATGAAACAGTGTCACCATTCATTTAGGGGGGGGGGGGGAGAAAAGAGTAAATGGTCACATAAAAAAATATAAAATGATCAATGAAAATGGTAACAGAGGGAGGGTCTGGTTCCCCGTGGCAACATAGATGTACAGTTCAGACAGTGTCCAGATCCAAACGTGTTTGTGTTTGGTTTGCACATTTCCACAGCCTGTAATAATCTCAAACGATAAAGTCCTTTTTTTGTTTACTAGCCATGCATACAGTTGACAATTCCACATGTGTTGAGTCAGTGTCTTCATAGGAGCTGGCACTTTCCATACAAAATATTTACACTACCGTTAATTATAATTGTTATCATCGTCATCATCATTGTCATTACTATTATTACTATAAATTTGAATACTCTGAATACATAAAGAGGAAGGGGATGTTATGAAATAGTAGCACCCCACTTTATCGTGATACCCAATCAGAAAAGGAAAGAAAATGGAAAGTGTGATGAATGATGGCATCTTCATTCTAAATGTCACCCATTCCTGAAAAGAAGACAATTTCTAGAGATATTTTGTAGAGATATTCAAACACTGAGAGATGGACTCCTTGTTCCATCAGAATGAAACAGTTACAATATTCAGCAATCTGTTGTCAGAGCCTCCTGAAGAAAAAAAAACATCACAGGATAGGTGAAAGACATCTCCGCTACACTTACAATAAGATCTCCAAAACGAGAAAATAGGAAAGAGAAGACAACATTGTTGCACTGATGTTTCAAGAAAGACACTGACTTTTCCACCATTTTCTTCCCATTCCGCAAAAAAATAAAAATAAACAACAAATAAAATAGAGGCGATTTCAAGTCACCTCTTTGGTTCTGCCAGTGATGTGTACAAAAAATATCCCCTTGGATGAATGTAGGCCCTCTCTTTTCCTGCACAGAGAAACCCAGTACACAAATCAATTACTCATCAATGTTTAAAACAAGTGGATCAGAGGGATTATCTGCTCTGGGGTATGTGTAGCTATCAGCTGTTCCGTCATAACTTAAAATGGAGAAGGGTCCAGCTAGATGTGCTATGGGAAACTGGGTCATATCAACAAAACGAAAACAATGTAAAAGACATGTATTACCAAAGCAGATTGCAGAACAACATAAAGAGTAGAAAAACCTAAATCTGCACTGATGACTCAGGACTCAGGATGACGTTTTTCTCAGACAGAAACCCCCCCCGCCCCCCCGAACAAAAAAACAGAATAACATAAGGCGAGTGCACTCTTCTTTAGTCCAGTTTGTCAATTTCTCTTGCGGCAAATTCCTTGCATTCCTCATTCCATTCTATTAATTATTAACATATCATTATTATTAATTACTTCTCAACTGATTTTACACACCAAAGAGTTCAAATCCATTCAAGTTCCACCATGAGTTTGTTAATCTTTCATTTTGTTGGTGTATGTATTTCCCATCTTTCGGTGTGTCCTGTACTGTATGGTGACTTCCTCTTCCCCCTAGGTCCTGGGGCTACTGTATATTGCAGGAGGAGCAGCAGGGGTCATCTTTGTCTGGCTGGGCGGCGTAGTCCATCTGTCGAACGATCTCAGCGAACAGTTCGTCCACCATGGTTTTGCTCTTGGCCGAGGTCTCCATGAAGGGGCAGCCCCACTCTTCAGCCAGCGCCTGGCCCTCGCTGGCTGACACTTCCCGCTCACTCTCCAGATCCACCTTGTTCCCCACCAGGATCACTGGGACCTTCTCGTACCTGGTCATCACAACGACAAACACAAACACACACGCACACACAAACACACACACACACACACACACACACACACACACACACACACACATTTGGAGGTCAGAAAGTATCTGATTACATCCTGTTTGGACAGTCATGGTTATACAGTACTCTCCTAGGCTCAAAGCAGTGTGAGACATGCATGTGTAAGAGGAGATGTGGTCAGCTGAGAGATGTTAGAGGGAGACTTCAGGGGTGCTTATAAGCCTTGTGTTTTTTTCTGTACCTGACGTATCAAAGAAACAACAGTCATCTGCACTCCTCTAGGCACTCTAACAAATGTATGGTTAATAGGCATAATTGCACTCGAGAATGAAAGCTTCCTTGGCACAGCAAGATGTTGTCAATCAATCATGGAAGCCATAAATAATTATATTAAATCCATGTAGTACATTCTTCACTTTATTTTCTAAAAGGCTTAGCCATTGTGGTTCTGAGAGGTGGTTGCTAGGGTGGAGATCTATACTACCCACATGCCGTAGGCCAACTACTATCACTCACAACCCAAGTGCTTAACCAGCCCAGCAGTCAACAGGAAGTGGTCGATATAGCCCCCAATGTCCCCCAAGGGCAGGAAGTGGCCATAATCCTGCGAGCTTTGAACTCCCTGCCATGTCGGTTGAGAGCTGCCACTGAGGAACTGGGCTACTTGCACAAGGGCAAACAAGAGTCTTACATCATGGTCTTCTTAAGGAGCTGGGTCTTAATAAATGGTATAATCTAAAAACCTTGTATAATCTTGACACTGTCAAATAAAAAGTACCACAAGCATTAATCAGGAATATCACCGTAAATCAGAGCAATGCTGGCATGAGTTGCTGGTACTGTCCATTGATGAAATTAGGCCCTTCTATATTGAACACATCACGAGGAATACATCATTTTGAAAATGTAATTTAGTTTACATTTCTCTTTACCGAATCAAATTACTAATTCAGTTCCAAATGTTGTGTTGTGAGTCGAAAGTACCAACTCTTGCTCACTTGGAAAAAGTAGGCAGCCAATCCCTCCATTCCTTATCTTCAAGTGAGAGGTGTGCCGGAGCACGTTCATTCTGTTATATAGAGATCGTTTTAACCAGAGTACACATACTCTGAACCCAATGCCTTTTTCTTCTGTTGTTATTGAGCACAAGTAGATCAGAGGAGCATCATGCTCCCAGACACCTCTCTGCATCGTTAGATTTTTCAAAGGTTAGCCCTCTCTGCATGAAATATTCATGCTCCTAAATTATTAAAGGTCATTTGACAGAAAACAGTATGGTAACAGGAACACAAGATGTGTAGTATTGGAGATAGATCTATTCTACTCGTGATTGATTCTGCAAGCGTGTGTCTTGCAGTATCTCTGTGGGAGAATTGGAGAGAATCAGCAACTGTAATACTTTCTTTAGCAGAGAAACCTGTGAGCTTATCACAGGGGCCGTGGTCTGCAGGTTCCAGCACTAAATAAGCTTAAAGTTGGAGAGAATATGAAGCTTACTTTGATCTACTCCTGAATATATTATCCAGAATGAACTTTAATCTCTGCCCATCCTCCTTCTGTTTCCAACTCAAGAAGAACTAGAGGGATTAAACAGCAGACACGAGGGGTCTAGGAGGAGCTGCTGTGTGTGAAATACAGTACAGCTCTCAGCTACAAAGCTCTGAGTCAGCCACTCGACACAGCCTGATACCATACAGCACTGTACATGTGAAAACATACCCATTGAGACTCAAATTGTGACAGTGGTGTCTATTGTTAAAGACAGAATGCTCTCATTGATAGCATTCCTTAACTTCAACAAGTCCATTGAGGCCCTGAGTGTGGGACGTGTGCTATTTTGAAACACGTCTTAGTGGCCGCAGTAAAAAAACATGCAGCCCGCCGTTCCATTCCCTCCCCACTCTCATTGAAAAGCCCTGATCATAGTTGTGGGTGTGTAGATTTGAGGACAGGGCTGTGCCTCTGCGGCGGTACCCGTTTAGAGAGAGCCCACACCGGGGGGGGGGAGCACAGCTTTGGGGGAGGTAAATGATGGTTCCCTTCTTGGGCGTCTCTGCTCTGAGCAGGGCCTGTGGGTGGTGGCAGTGGGGCGTCTATCCCAGCCCCCACTCATGTGGAAGCCTGTGGTAGATCTTCACGTGAGTTCACATGCTGCCTCACCACCTGATTACAAGGCTGCTCTCCAAAGCCATTCCTTCATGAGAAGACATGCTCCACAGCGCTCCAGGGGGGCTGGGGAACCTGGAGAAGAATGGGATGTGACTGTGTGTTTATGAGAGAGATTGCGTGTGTATGGGAACTGGGAAGTCAGTGTGTTTGTAAGCAACTGTGTGTGTGTGTGTGTGTGTGTGTGTATCTGCAAATGTGAAACAAGAGCAAAATTGGCCCTATTCTGGTATGGGATTGTGCTCGGTTCTCAGGCCCAGTTAGCTCTGCTGGAAAAAGATTTCGGATCCACTGCTGAGCTCAAAACACAGCCACTCTCCCTGGTGCTATTGTCATAGCTGTCTGCTTCTCAGCTCTGGAAAGTAAAATGAATAATATATCACTATGACTCACTGTAAACTCATATAAAAAGAACACCCAAAAGAGACTGGCAATCATCCATGATAGATGATGATGCTTGAGAAAGGAGCAGAAGACGGTGTCGCAGCGGAAGTCAAATAAAAGCACACTGTAACCATCCATCCATTCATTTATTACCATAATGATGGATTCCGTAGTTTACCTACCTAATGCTCCCGTGACAGAGAGCGCAGCGACTCAGACTCCCATCACACAAGGAGTACAGCACAAAGAAAAGACTTGTCATCTGGTGCCAAAGGGGGGAGAGGTTCTATAAATAGCCGTAATAACAGAGGGGGAAAACCTGCAATCCCAGGAGGTGTGTGAGGACGGCTGCCACGGATACCGGCACTCGCAGGGTCTCAGCACGCAGGGTGTTGGGCGCTCTGGGTCTGAGCCACGGAGGGTGTGAAGGCAGAAAACAATGGGTGGCCGAATGGCACAAGTTGACAAGTACAGAGGACCACTCTTGGCTTACAGGGGGTTTGAGCCCCCTGCTTTTATGCTCTCCACTCAGCAGTCCTGTCCAAAACACGTGCTCATGACGCTACACAAACACGCTACACTCACCGAGTCTGTCAGTCTGACTGCAGGCATGTACCAAAGCACTCTCGCTGCAATCACCCACCGCAACGGTCCCAGACACCCCTTATTTATAATGCATGATGCATCAACTGATATAGGCCTGGATGAGGGAAGGTGGTAGCTGGTGGTCCGATGGCCACTGAGTTTATCTGGCCCTCGGTGAGCGCCGGCATGGCCTACGTGGTGGTGAGGTGGTATGCACAGTGAGATGGAGTCTGTCTGTCCTCTTCCACAGGCTTATTATTCTCTGTTCTGATGGTGTGTTTCAGTCCAGTCAGTCAGTGTGGAGCCCTGCTGAGGAGGGGAGGCGGTCTGCAGCTGACTCAGGAGGCAGGATTCAGCTGAGTCAGACGGACCAGTGAACTCCACGGCTGTGCTGTAGTTCAGGGGAGAGGCAGGGGGCTCATTTAAGATGAGGCCTTGAAGAGTTTTACTGTATTCTTTACTGTATTTTAAATACATCCACAGCAAGAGAGAAACACCATCCCAGAGAGGCTGTATTTCCTCATAAGCTCTGTTATTTGTGAGAGCGAATGATAAAAACAGACAACAGCTGCGATATTACTTTTTGGCTTCTTAAAAACAACCTCCTTGGATTTGTTGGACTGTCACAAGGCACAAAGAGGACATCTACCTACTCCTTTACTGTTTCCAGTAAACTCTTGGTACTATTGTCAAATGATGACAAGATGTGTTTGTCAAACCCTGGACATGTTCCAGTTAGACAAGAGGTGACTGACAAATGCACTGGACAAACAGTATTGCCATTCCTCAAGGAGAAATGTTAGACCCACGTTAGACAGAATCTGCACTGCAGTCTAGAGTGATCTGGTGCTTTCCTGAAAACACACAACTATTCCGTACCCACAGCATGCCGCCTCAAACATTTGATCATGGACTAATGAATGAGCTAATTCCTCTTCCATTAGGCCTATTCAGTGGCATTTTGAAGTGATTGCAAAAAAGCACAAGGGAGGAAAACCAAATAAACACTTTCAAATTACAGTATATCAGTGAATCAACATTACAACATCTGCAACAACACAATTTGGAGTCGGTTTCCACTTCCACCCCATACTGGCGAAAGACAGGGGAGAGGAGGAGAGGCTAAAATTAGATTGGTCTAATTTATGGGCTGTAAAAATAGAAACTGTGGCTGGGAGTGACAGAGTCAGTCAGTTTCACCCTCTCTCTCCCCTGATCTCTGGGTCTACATGAAGATTACAGTGGAACACGCTATGAAGCATCAGTCAATGAACTCTACTATAGAAATAATAGAATACCTCTTTGGGTGGATCACCTGCACATACAGTACATATACAACTACATCATAAGCCCACACTTTGTTTAAAAAGTTTGACGATTATCCTTAGGTAATTCATTGGAGAAATTGCAATTATGCAGAAAGAAAGAAAGACAGATTTCTTCTTTTCAAGCAGTTGTGATTGAAAAACAACAAAAAGACATTGTGCTTGAGGCTATTTGTTTCTCTCCTATTCCAGCAATTGCACATTCTTTTCTCTACCCTCCCTGTCATCTTCCACAATAACAGCTTAAGCATCCTCCTTGAACGTTAAAGTCTTTGTTAACAACGGTTCAATCACGAATCATCACTGCACTATTCACTGCTTGACTGACAATACAGACTATCATTATTTCCATTGCCTCGCCCTATTTGTTTGTGACTGAACATTAATATTCTTGGAGTATCAAGACTTGCTTTGTAATGCTCAAACCAGGCTTCGAAAAATAGACAAAGTAAGAGTTCTCTGCATCAGTACTTTCAGTACTATGCTCCTGCTTGACTAGCTCTGGGTAAAATACGGTCCTGTACTGTATGACTCAATATTATTAACTCATGATTGAAATGCATAATGAAAAGGATGACTCTGTAGATTTCTGACAACTGAACCTTCTATAAAAGACTCTATTCCTCCATGTATTGACTGGGGCATTACACAAATATGCTGCCAAGAGATTCGGCATACTGTTTGTCTATGACTTAAAGGGTCCATCTGGTATTCAAACAATAACCAAGCGTTCTCAACAATAAGAAAAAGATTGATCAAACCAATACACCTATTCTTGAAATCAGCGCTAGAACAAGGACATTATCGGACGACTATTTCATGCATCATTTCAACCAATTTCAAACGACATCTCTATTAGCAAGCCCTGCGGCCCTACTGACTGCTGTTTTGGAGAAGTATTGTCCTCCACCAATGTCTGTTGTGAAGAACAAACAGACTCACTGACCTTGTGACTAAATAATTAACAAGCTGCACTAACAAGCTGAACATCTACTGAACGTCAATAAAGAGTGAGACTGACGGGTCCTTCGAATACAAGGCTAATTTATCCTCCCTCCCTCGATCGACCTCTTGCCATGCTCTCATATTATACAGACACGTCCTGTGCCAGCCGTCAGTGGGCATCACCTGTGCGTGGCTAACTGTTGCTGAAGCGAGGGGTGATGAGCTCTGCGGGCACGAGGGAGGTAGATTGGGGGTAATCATCTGCACCCATGACCCACAGCAGACACTGATGCCTGTTGACAGGGCTCCGAATGAGCGCGACACACACCAGTGGCTCTGACCTGGGCGGGCGGCGGGCATAGCTCCGTTGTGTGGTGCTGATGAGGAGAGGAGAGGCTAAGTGAGCAGCAGTGACAGCTGTAAAATCCACAGGGCCTCAGCCTCCCTCACTCCCTGGCCATGGGGTCCTGAGGAGCGGAGGACTAACCGAGGGACGGCTGCTACTTTAACCTTGTCGTCAGACGATCTGTCAAGAAGTTTCAACCATAAACCGAAACGAATGACAAGAGGAGCTAGCAAAAGCACACAGACCTACAGTACGGACCGGCCTACCGCTGCTAGGTTTGGTGTTTATGTTGTTTGTCCCAATTACTGTTGAGGCCCCTCTCTCAACCCGTCTGCAGGTTGGGAGAGCGTGGTGATATCCAGCCATCTAACATGGCCTCCAGCACTAAACTGCCAGACAGCTGTAAATCTCTATTCAATTAAATGTAGACGGTAAATTAATCAGGTCAGTCAGATCCAGGCTGAGACTTCGTCAAAGCTCTAGTGAACTACTGGTGGCATGTGAAGCCGTAAAGTAAACACAGCCGTAAACAAACATAGCTCAGCGAGGAGTGGCTTGTGTTTGACCGTAAACAAGGAGAAGACAGTCAACACTGTCTCTGTAGGAGATGTTCTTATCAGAGGTGGTCATGTCCATTACTGGCAGACATCAACAGTAGCAGAAGCAGCTCTGGGCCCCCAGCTTGGAGAATCTTCTATTTAACCTTTACTGTAAACGCTCACTGTAAACACACTGTCCAACAGCAAGTGAGCATGGTTCCCAGGCTCTCATCTTCAATGAAACACTGTTTAGGGGAGGACTACATATTATACATGGGTCATGGCAATCACAGATTAGACAGAAAACATCTTAAACTTGATCTACTGTGCATGTGGCCATTAAGTGTGTTCCTGTGGGCCCATCATGTGATGGAGTGTCTTACAGTATGCTGGATGCCTACGGGAGTGACACCTGACCAGACTTGAGGAGAGAGTCCCTGTGTGTGTCTGGCTCCACACACAACAGTGCCCACACGCACACGCACGCACGCGCGCGCACACACACACACACACACACACACACACACACACACATGTGATAGGCGGAGCCACTCACATACCTCTCCCTGTACTCTACTCTTTATGGGGGAAACACATGCTGACCTCATTCTTTCATCTGGAGATTCTCACAGATTTATGTGAATGGTTAAACACAATCCAAACTCTGAATTTGAAACAGTAACAAATTCATCGGGAGAGACAAACAAACTCCATGATATCCAGGAAGAGACACTACAGATGAATAGGCGATGTACCCCACATCTTTGAAAGAACGGAATTTCATGTACGATCATGTAACGATGACATTGATGAGAAATTTGATTGGTTGAAATCATATCCGTATAGCCTACAAAGACTGCAGCCAGGGTAACAGACCTGCAGAACAGTCCAGTATAGTTGAGCAGTTCAGAAGTGTTGCATTCCTTCTCATCTATTCTTTTCCATTGAGGGGTGTCTCAGAGGGCAGAGCCTTGTCTCTCTGTAGCTCATCAGACTCCCTCCATTCACCCTGGCAGATACACTGACACCTACAATGAGTGATGCACCCACACTGTCGCAGCCCACTGCATGCTGGATCTCCACTTCACATTAACACTCTAGGAGAGAGACAGTAACACATATATATGCATAGACCAGGTCTAGCTAACTAATGATAGCATGCAAACGGAAGATTGTATTTGCAAAGGGTTTTCCCCCCAGGTCACTAGGTGTCTGACTCATTCATGTTGTGATTATGTATGTTTGCTTCAGATTGCAATGCTGCACACTTTGATGAATAACTTCGATGAATAACTGCCAAGGCATAAAGGGGTAACACATTTGAGTTGATGAGCTATATATTGTACTAGTACTGTTGTAATTACTCTATGATCAAATTGTATTGGTATATTATTACATAATACCTCTGTAATTGTCATCTGTGATGACAAACACAAAGTGGAATAAAGAAATGGTTAAATAAATCATGAGAATGTAATTATGATAGAGTGCACTACAACACAGGTTCTGCATACGGTCTACTTCTGCACTGGACTCATAATAAACGAGGGTTCGGACAACGAGACCTCCTCAGTTAACCTCTACATTAGCATCAAACTGCATCCATAATAATGACCTCATGTCTAGAGCGTCCCTGTAGCCGTGCCTGTCCACCAGGCCCGGCTTGAATTCCTGTTTGTGCTGGTTTGTTTTTTCCAAACAGCTTGAGCTGTTAATTAAAAACATCACTTTCCCTGAATCCCCTCTGCAGAAACTGGCCTCTCAGTAGTGCTCTTTTCCAGATTTAGCGACTTCGGCCCAAACCCCCATTGCTTTAGCTGTATTTCTGGGGTCTGTTGCCAAAAGCAGGCCTCTCTGCAGAGCCACTGGTGCTGTGAATCCTGGGTATTCCAGCTGTCTTGTTTCACCGGGGTTGCAGCATCCAGCACTCAGGGCAGTGGACAGCCCCGTCAAACAAACAGAGCAGCATCAGAGGTAGCCAGACACACACTATCGCCACTGGGGAGACAGGGTAGACTGGTCTGAGCTCTACTGATGGAGGAGAATTACCAGCATGACCCTATTATTTCATAAGATGGCAGTAGAGCTATAGGCAAAAATAATAACAGCAGATGACCAACCATATGGCACCCATACCAAACAAAAAGGCATGTCGTGACTATACACTTGGCCAACTACATTAGTGTTTAAGATCCCATTTGGATTGCATAACCTAAATTAATGGTCGACCACTTGGATTTCTCTATTATAGGTCAGGCCGATGTTTTCATAGGCCTACTGTGTCATCACAGGTCACATTCTCTCGCCGGGCGGTTACATATAAATCAGTAGGCCCTAATAATAAAATAAATGGCTAGGCCAGTCCTATCAGACTGTTGTCAGTACAGTGGTGGAC
This sequence comes from Nansenia antarctica, assembly GCF_963989245.1. Lineage (NCBI taxonomy): Eukaryota > Metazoa > Chordata > Actinopteri > Argentiniformes > Microstomatidae > Nansenia > Nansenia antarctica. The sequence continues at coordinate 53,888,527 of NC_137677.1, read as the reverse complement.
TAAAACGTGAAATGTCTTAATGGTGTTGATGGTGCCATTGGATCAATTCTGTTCTGTGCCATTGGGCTATGTCATTAGATGTGACACATGTATGCATCAGTGCAAAGGAAAAATCCAGGCATTAATAAGTATGTTATGCTTAAGCTTTTAGATAGTTCAAAGACATCGTGCTGTACAATACCATGCACGGATTCTATCCACATTGACCCACCTTTTCACTCTAATGATCTGATCCCTCATGGGTTTGATGTCTTGGAAGCTCTGCTGGTTGACAAGGCTGTAGACCAATATGAACCCTTGGCCATTTTTGATGTAAAGGTCCCGCATGGAAGCGAATTGTTCAGTGCCAGCAGTGTCGAGAATCTCCAGGACAGAGGGTGAAGAGTCCACCTCGATTTCCTTGCGGTAGAAATCCTCTATGGTGGGGTCATACTTCTCGATAAACGTCCCGGTGACAAACTGAACAGTGAGGGCGGATTTCCCGACCCCACCGCTGCCCAGGACCACCACTTTGTACTCGCGCATCGCTCCCTGGTTACTGGGGGAAATCAAGAGGTTGTCGAAAGCTTTCACTCTCCGCTCGACATTGAACTGCACTAAAATACCCGCGCGCAAATGGCATTTAGGCCTACAATTCACGTCCCATTTTGAGCAGATAGCAAAAAAATACAGCCTTGCTTAGTGCTTACCACTGCTCAGCAATGGCAAATAAAAAGCAGAGCACAAAGACTCGCTGCCCGAAGATGGATTTCATTGTAGAAATTCCCCCAGACAGACTCTACAGACATTGATGATTAATGCATCTAAACGATTGCAAAATAAACATGTTTATTGGAAAAAAATCGAAATGCTATGATAGCCTATAATGTGAAATCTGTGTTTTGTCATCTGCTTAGCTCACCCGCTCTAAGCATCATCAAAAAACAAAACTTGCCCCGGCGAAGACATTGGAGAAAAAACAGGACAAACGCCCTGATGGATTTCGCGAGAAGACTTGCGCATTATTATCTCAGCGAATGTATACGACTAGTTCAAGAGTTCATATAACAAGTTTCATTTCTTTGTTTCTTTTTCACCATCTCTTTCACGTCCCTCCGTTCCTTATTTGCTCTCCAATACAATCCTAGCCGCCATACTCTCGGGTGGAGACCCACCGCCGTCGTGCAACATTACCAGTCCGTCCCTTCTCGGCTTCCGTACCAACGAAAAAGAGACGGGTCTTCCCTCTCCAGATAGATGTGCAAAAAGCCCAATGGCCACCGTCATCCGTTGTAAACCTCACTCATGACTGTCTGAATGCCACACGGAAACGGCCAGTAACATTCAAGGGTTGGATTTCCGTTCGTGTGTTAAAATGCCCATCATTCGGTTACCCCGGTGACATCCCCGGAGCGCTCAGCCAATCACAGCCGCCGCTTAGGGATGTGTATCCAAGAGGAGGAAAGTGCGCCGGATGCTGTTGCTATGGCAACGCTGCCAGCTGTGTTCGCTGCTGAACTTAGCGGTCTATGTAAAAGCTGCTTATCAACTATCATGGCAACAAACAGCCGTGCAGAAGTGCCTTGCGGAAGTTGCATAATGCTCTTTGACTGCATAAGGCTATATGAATGTTTACAAGGCAAATGAGACTGTACAATACACCTTTTTCCCTTTGCCTTAACCTTTATGAAATCATGTCCGAAAGTCTCAAAATAACAATACAATCTGATCAATGAATCACAGAAACAAAGGCGTCAAAGATGGCATTTACTTAAACTTTTATTTGTTTTTTAACATTAGATTTTACACAAGTTTGGATTTACCAAAACAAAACTACTGTATATAACATAAAAGAGCACATAATTATGCACAAATAAAACATTTAAAATTGTCACAAACAGATTTAAAATGAATAAGGGTGTGTTCTTTTCCCCTCTTATAGAGTATAACTGATGGAACCATGTGGCACTGGCACAGCAGCTTACATACAGTTCTGCAGTAACGTTAGCACAACCATTTAGAATGGCACGTTTGCCAGTTTATCATCAAGCTTTTCTCAGGAAAGTGTTTGACTGCCCTCTTTACAATCTACCATTTTGGCCTCAAAATGAAAACCCCTGTGGTGACAAAAACAGCATATGTCACTGAAATTTAATTTGCAATAGACTAATTACAATCCTTATTTTTCATGATACCCAACTAACAGATAAGAACTTAAGAACAATACATCAAAGGTAAGGCAAAGTTCACTAATAAGCTTGTCTGCTCAGTTTACCAACTGTTCAGAAAGTGCTTAGGAATTATGTTACCAATGGATCAATAAAAGCAAACACATTCTGACTGTCCATAATTCTATTGATTGGGTAATCTAAAATCTCAACTGACTTGCAGGTGCAGATGTTTCTAGCTATAATAACATTCAAAACATTTTGTAAAAATTTAATTGAAATGAACATCCAGTTACAAATGGCATTTTCATATGAAAGATGCCCTCTGTGAACATTTGAAATAATAAAAAAAAAGATCACTGCCACGTTGTGATACCCATGAGTATAATAAATTATCTGCAGTTTTAGAATAATCAAATTTTGGGGGGAAAAGTGCAATTCTAAACTGCTGCTCAACAACTTTTTGACTTTTCTCTTGTCTACAGTATATAGTCCAGAGGTTCCTGTATCAGAGAACACAACATAGCTCTTTTTTTGATGAAATTAAGAGCATGTACTGAGACATTTCAGTGCCGTGGATAGGCCCTAGGAAAATGAATATACTGTGATACAAAGGCAATAAGATACAGAAAATATTGTCGTATATAATTTTGCCATAAAATAGGAAATGTTCAGATTCTGTCAATATAATCTAGTGTGTTACAGTGCTCTAGAAAAAACGTGACAATTACATCATTTACAAAAATACAGAGCTTCCGTCATTGCAACTTTAGGTTGCCACAGCGACAAATAAACATGAAATTATACCATACTACGATGAAATTTACTTACATTTTTCTTTTTTGGTAAACTGTGACCTATACAATAGACTTTTTTTTTTCTTTTCTTTTTTTTTACATAATAGAAGCAATTCTACAGCCTTGCTCATACTGCAGTGTGTTGTCCTGTATAGGTGACAAGGCAGTGACAAGGATGAGATGTGGGAGCTTGCCCCTCGGTAGCTCCGACTTCCCATCCCTGATCACAGACGGCTTTTCATAGGCTAACGTGACAGGACAGGCCCTTTGAGGAACCTCCAGCAGAGCAAAGCTCAGCTTAATAAATTACATTCATCTTAAAATAGAATAGGTTACAACATTGTTCTATTACTAATGTTAAACAAATAAAACTAAGTATATTTCATATATTTCCATCAAACATTACATGAAAATTAACTTTTCTGAAAAGAAAAAAAAGTGAAGAAAAAGGTTAAAGGTGGTAAGAACATGCGTAAAGGAGTCTCTCTGTGGATTGTCTGAGTTAATCAAACACCATGACAATATATCATGATACTGATTCAATTGTTGTATGCATACTGATTTCACTCACACACACACACACACACACACACACACACACACACACACACACACACAATGAAAAAAGGAAGAAAGAATGAAAGACTGGGGGCAAGATTTAGCATTTGTGCCTATGCAAAGTATTTAACTGTTATCCTTAAGAACAAATAAAAACTAAAAGGAAGAACAAAAAGTTAAACATAGATTAAGAGAGGGGTATAAACCTAAGGTTACGTGTAGTTTCATGCTTTTTTTTTGTGTATATCCTACTGAAAATAACAGGTCCAAACTTTGCAGTTGCATTGTTGTGTAAATCTGCTCTAAATGTATGAACTATGTGCTATTTTAAAAGTTTAAACAGCACAGACCGGATCTCTAAATATGATGTACATTTGACAACAAAATGTAGGGTTATATGACTTTCATTGCACAATGTGATTAGTTATGTAACCAGGTCCTATTACTACAACATTTATCGCGATACATTCTACTTGAAAGATGTTAGACAGACTATATGATTACAATGCATTAAACGTTAGGATATAATAAAGACAGTTGTATAAAGAGACAGGTGAGTTACTAACATTGAACCACAACACATATCCTGTTTTCCAATCTCATCTCATTGTTGCAAACTTCTTCAAACTGATAAAGACTTGGCTAACCCATGTTACATAATGAAACATCACTGAACATTCTATCAAAGCAGTAGTGATTTAAATCTGCCAGATATTGAAACTTGAAAGTGAATGAAAAGTTATTAAAGCACTAAAACCTACCGGATGTACAAAGAGTACTAATGCACTGAATTAGCATCACACACACAGCTGTTCATTTTCATCCAGATTTGATTATACTGACAAAGTGGAGTAGGTTGTGAGATAGAGAGAGTTTGCTATTTAAAGTTGAATATTTTCCCACTTATAGCCTTTTCAAGATGCTTGTTATGTATGTACATTACTTTAGGCACTTCTACAGTTAAAATAAGACAAGATTGACAAGTGACCTCCAAGTTCCTGCAAGATTACTTTCCATGTGAGTCAGCATTTTCTTTTTTTTTCTTTTACAAGGATCATTCAATTGACTTCTAGTTTAAGCACTTTATCATTCTGCTCCCCCTTTGATGTCTCATGGGCCTTGTGCTACGGTCATGTCTGTGATGCCTCACATGCATCTGCATCTTCCCCATCACATGCCTGTGCTTGCATACCTACTCAATCAGCTCCTCCTCCTGCAGACATCCATATGGACACATGCAATGGGCTTTGTTTTAACCAACCAATCAGTCTGCTAGGCCATTGGCATAACAACTGGGCTATTCGGTTGTTAAGTCGTGACGTGTTTCCGGGTCCAAAGTTGGCTGAGGCGCTGTCTTCGAAATGCAGAAATAATAATAATAATTAATTATATTTATATAGCGCTTTTCCGAGGCTCAAATACCCTGAAAATATGGAGAAAACGGGAAAGTGCTGTGTCCCTTGTTGTATGAATAGATCCGAGTCTAAAAAACGATTAAACTGTCATTCTACCTCTGTAGTTCACTGGTACTCTGGTGCGGGGAATTTCTGGTTTGGACCCGGAAATGGCTAAACGTCACTTTTGACGTCAGACTTAACAACCGGATGGTGGTTCTTGTAAGGATCGAAACGCACCCAAGGCCAAAACAAAACCCTGACCAAAGAGACACAATGCAAACAGAGCTGCATGGACCGAAACTTAGGGCAACTGGTGGTTGAGATGAGCATTTATCAATTCTTGAATTTGTGTTAATAATATTTAGATTATAGGATAATAATATCACTGTTATTAGGCTGCCATAAGGAAAAACTAAAATCAATCATTTATCTGTGGCCATGCTCAAGCAGTCTTCCCCTATCCAGACATCACACAGAGAGGCAAAGGCACACCAGTAGGGGGAGCAGTGATCCTGTACTAAAGAAGATAACAACACGGTCAACAACAGGCTATCCTCCGTCACATTCATCCTTTCAAACAGCAAGAGGGGTAACTCCCTCCAGCCTGATTCACAAAACAAGTGCAATTTGTATATGGGGTATACACATGAGTACTTTTCTATGTTTTTTGTTTAAATAAAAGCAATCTACTATAGCACTTACTGTAGATGCGTTTGTTTTTTTCTCTGAAAATTAAGTTTGAATAGGGTGAGTGTTGTGCAGTTTTAAGAAACATACTGTAGAAAGAAAAGAAAATTGTCAAATACCATAACGATTAAATCTTCACAATCCCCAATCATGTGTATATTATACATGTAATAATCTTGTGTCATTTACATATCAGTAACGGTATTAGTCCTAGCAATACAGGTATATAATTTGTATATTCAACATAGTTCAATGTTATGTTTACATCTTTTCCTCAGTAATGTTCTTGTCAGCATGCAGGTTGCTGTAGTTCTCGTGTGGAGCAAATGTAGTATTTACAGAAGGGCTGTTTAGGGCCTCTTAGGGCAGCATCTTGACACTCTGTTCCTTTCCTGTTGGTTACTTGAGGATGATCTGTTTCAGAAGCAGAGATCGAGAAAGACGTGTTACACAATGGTGGCATTCATAATAAAAGAAAATGGCCGACTGCCCTTAGGGCCAAGTTATGGTGCCAGTACATTTTTGGATTGCCAGGAAAATGCTGATACAGTGCAGTGCAAAAGTCATGATGGCAGTAAATGACTTCACAGTTTTCAAAAGAAAAATGAAACACATGTAAATATGTTTAACTGCAGCAAACTGTGATCAGAATAAACAGAGTATGCATAGCAAACAAAGGAAAACATGTGGGTGAGGACAATCCCATATGAATCCCATTGCATATCAAACACAACCTCTGGGTTAAGGAGAGAAACAATAGGGCCCTGAGTTGAATATCGTAAATTGTAATCTCTCAAATTAAGTAAACAAAGCAAAACACACACCCTCCCACCACACCCACACAAATCAGTTAGTAAAGAAAACCTCAAAAACGGTGGTAATTCAAAGGGGTGGGAGGCACAGGCCACAGTAACATTTGGAATGAATTACATAATGCAAGATTGATCCATTGAAAATATGTTTTTCTGGTTGAGGTTACAAAATGAGATAACGCATACAAATCCACAACCTTCCTACTGTAGCTTGAAAGGAAGAATCTGATCACCTGACTGCTTTTTCAACTGGGCAACAGAGGGCAGTCTCAGCCCAGAGATGGATACTCTGGGCCCAGATACACACATCAGAGCTATCTTAAAGACCAAATCATGTCAGACAAACACCTCAAAATGTGTATTCTAGCAATCTGATGATCTTCACTGTCCAAGTAAGCCTATTCCTCCCTATTGTCCTTCTACTTTCTCCTTTATTTCTTAAGAAAGAAAGAAATAAAGGTGCTTCAAGAGACGTACAAACGTACTGTTTGTTTTATTTCCCCTCACTTGACAGAATTAAAGGAACTGAATGTTGATAAAATAGGGGGCACTTGACATTGAATAAAGCAAAAACATGCAAAAACAATTAAGGAAATTATGCAACACAACACAACTACTATTTGCAGATGAGAGATCTCTAAATAAGTGCTTTATTCTTTTTGGTAAGTAATACTTACCAATAATAATAGAACATAAGCTTACTGATGAACAAGGGAACGGAAAGGAGCAATGCCGTGATGACAGCTGACTATGTTGATGTCATAACAAGCACTTATTTAGAGCTCAGGGATTGATGAGAGAAAGCTTTAAAAGGAGCAAACCTGATTGGCTGGTGCTGTTGCTGCGTAGGGGACACTTGTGGCAGGAGTAGTGGCTGCAGAGACAGTAGCAGGCGTAGCACTGTACATCATGGGTACTTTTTCAGGAAGGGAACCATGGAAGCAATGAACAGGTAGGTGGAGCATTATGGTAACCATAGCAATGTTTCTTGTTTTGTTTTTTTGCATGGTGAATACAGTACAACATTAGCAGCAAGCCATCATTGGGTTAGACCAGCAGATGGCATGCAATCACAGTGCAAAGCAAGAAAGCACGGGAAAAATAATAGAGGACGGCTGGTAAAAGATAGTTTAGGAAATTTTTCCAAAATCTGTTATGCCCAGAGAAGATTGTGATTTGAAACCAAATGCATCAAATAATGATGAATAGTACAAACGTATGTTTTACAGGACATAATGATGATTATAGCAGCATTTTCAATGTGCTATATTATGATTTCTTTTTAGCTTGGAAATGTATTTGCATAATCATTTTCGAAGGAACGTTTAAGAAAAACCTCTGGAAAACTGATAAAATTTCCTAAACACACTGCACAGCAAAGAACTATAAATAACATCAACCACTAGTACTCGTTTACAGTATATTTTCTTGTGTTTTGGATATTTGCATCACTAAGGTGTGATTATCACTGAAGAGAACTAAACATATTTATATTAAAAATAATAATTAAAGTCTGGCGCTTTGTCATGAGCATGACTAACATAAAAATACACTATAACATACAATAAAAAAGAAAATTCTTACAGATTAATTAAAATGTGTCTATAACGTAGATAAACAAGCCTAACCCCTGACTAGATCTGTGTTCATCCAGGCACAAGTTGGAATAACAATAACTGATTTTAAATCAAGAGTAAGAGCATTCCACCCATATTCTCCATTCATTAGAGGTGATATCAGAAATAATAAGCAAGTGACCTACCAATGCTGGTAGCAGGAGCCATGCAAAAGACTGACCCTGTGTGATTATGCAGTGGAAAGTGAATATAGGTTAATAAGGGAGAAAAACAGGTTAGCTTGAAACTGTTTTCAGCATGCTTTACACATTCAAACACCAAATACAAGCAGACATCGACCCCTCAGTGGGAACCAGGGGATCTTTAGCTTGGTGAGCCGTGTGGTGAGCATACACAGAGAAGCCCGATGTGTAATACTTAATCGTGTATGGGTGTCAGACCATTGTTTTGAGAGGGGGAGTCACATGCAGTATAGGGTAGCTGGTGTTCCTCCCCTGACATGGGCAGCAGTGCCAGGCAGGCATGGCAGTAGTGATTCAGTAGCAGTGAGATACAGTAGATAGAGCATCTAGGCTATACTACAGGCTGAGGAGGAGGGCTGCTACTGTTGACCACTGGTAACCACTGGAAGGCCATGTTGACAGAAAGAAAATGAGCTCATAACCTAATGGATCACTGTCTATGTACAGCAAACTTAACACCTGAATTAACTCACAAAAGGGAATGAGAATGTAGAAGTTTGTGCACTCTAGTGTTGGAATTAGCCATGTATAGCTGGCAGATTTCCTTCAACTAACCCATGTGGAAGCACTGACAAATCTTAGTACCTAAGACATTAAGCAATTACATACAATTACATATACAATTACATATGATTCAAGAACATTAACAATGCGTAATAGGCACAAATTATCAGTTTGTATTAAAGGGTGTTTTACTCCATCATAGTGACCATCTGACCATGAGGAATGTAAAGAAACATGTAAAGATACCTCAAACTGGGATATAGACTCAATCTTACATATCCATGATAAGTACTCAACCAAACATAACCTGATAAGGAGTGATAAAAGGGCAGAGGGCCCACTCAGTGAGTGTGTCTGTGGGGCCACGGACAGAGCATAGTCAGCATACCTGGATAGAATGACTGCTGGAGCTGTGCATTGGCCAGAGCCTGCTGGTAGTGCAAAACACTGTGGTTGAAGAGTGAGCTGGCCCCATTGCTCTTCTCAAGTGCTTGTCTCTTTGGTAGGGGCTGCAGCATACCGTGAGGGAAACCCTGCAGAGGAGAGAGGACATGTTAACATGACAGGGCCTAAATACTTCTCGGCAGCAGTTTTGTAAACATTGTCTGGCTATGAGCTGTAAATAATATTCTTACAATTACACAACATTGTAGCACAACTGTCTAATACTACTACAACAACAACAAGAGGACAAAATCAAGCAAGATATTCATGATAGCGAATGGTTAAAATATTCTACTAAAACACAATTAAACACATAATTGATCTATCAATCAAAGGTAACTGATGGTAAATGATTCTGTACACATACTAGATGAGTCTTAAGAGGTTGTAAAATAAAAACGCCAAATTAAATTCTGTGAGTTGCTACAGTACAATTAATAGCTACATGCAAAGCAAAAGGTGAAAGGTCAAAGTACCAGGTCTACAGTTGCCTCGAGGGGTCGCTTCATTGCTTTGGCAGTCGACTGAGTCTTTTAATAGCAGGCAGCGAGCACATGATGGCAGTGGGCCAATGGGATTCAAGCGTATTAACATACAGGTAACAGCAAGCAGAGGTGCGTCATGGGGACAGCATTGCATTGTGGATAGGTGAGAAGGAAAAAACAAAACAAAATAATCTGAATGCAGTATACCACATAAAACAATATGCATGCACAATAAACAAAATAGCTGATTCAAGGAAACATATATTTCTTACTTCTGAATTAGTATGTAAGCATCTACTATACTCGTTAATAGCTTAATTAATCTAATAGGATTTACAACAATACTGTACAACGACATTGAGACCAAGGTTATTTGCAATGTAGAATTTGTCAATCACTATAAGAACACAACATTAGCTGATCAAGTTGTTAATCAGTATCAATACATGGTCAAATCAAGGATACAGTGCAGAACACTATAGGCTAAATGTTGTATAACGTCAAGAAGGCATTCATTGACACACAATTGCTTTTAAGGACCAGGCTTGTACATGATACACATGAATTTGATATGGAGACAGAAGAGAAAGCTCACTGGCATCATCTACATGTGACGGCAGCTGGTGAAAGGGGGAATAAGACGGCAACCGATGAATGAAACATTTTCAGACTTTTATTCTGAATGTTTACAATACTTTTTTTCTCAACGTTGTTGAAAATCAATGACACACTCGCTAGCCAAAATATTGCAATGCAATGGATTCGGTGAGTAGTCCCCAACACTCTACACTAACTAGGTAGTAGTGGGGATTACTCACTGACTCCATTGGATTGCAATATTTTGTCTTGACTAGCGGGTGTGTCATTGATTTTCAACAACGTTGAAATTTATTTACATTTTTCAGAACATTTGGTCAGTTGCCGACTTGTTCCCCCTTTCACCAGCTACCGTCACATTATGAGAGGTCATCCCATGGCTGGACATGGCCTCGTCAAGTTCATGTCATCTTGTGTGTTTTTTACGACATGCTAAATGTAGAGGGGCAGAGAGAATAATCTACTCTACTGCCACATAAGATCCAAGCGCATCTACTGTACTGATGAAATCCTATGCATAGAATGTGGAGCTCTGTTTATTCTGATCATAATACAAGTATCGAATTGTTGGTACCCTTCTTAGCACATGCCTGTGAGAGCACATTGGTATTCTATAGTTCTTTCATAGAATTGAAGAAAAAATTATACCTCCACTAGTTTTACAGAAGTAGCCTTGTACTAAAGATACTATTGAGCATTACAGAAGTACTGTTTTCTCCATTACTATGAACCTCTCTTTATATAACTCTGAGGTCATGCAAAAACTAAATACAATGTAAAAAAGTAAATACACTTATGACCATAAAACCAATGAAGAAAACATATGGAGGAACGGAAAATGGGAGGGCTATGGAATACACAGCACATTCTATGTACGGCCATGCATGCATAATGTCTTGCTGCGTAAATAAAAACAAAAGGCTAAATTGCCAATTGATGAGAGCAATGTTAAATGTTGAATCAGCTGTTAGAGGTTAGCTGGTAAATCTGACTATGGATCTTTTCTCTTACTCCATAGAAATAAGCAGATCATTTGTTCCCCCTTAGGCTCTTGTAGGTTTAAGACAGAGGCAAAACCAACAGCAGACACTAGTGTGAAACAAGGCAGTTGCTGTAGAAACAAGGTTATCTTTGCAGCAGCTAGCAACTTGAACATAGACTTTTTTTTAAAGCATGGAAAGCAAGGGGAGACGGCCAAAGCAAACCTTTAGGTTTATAGCTAGGTTTGTTAGCGTGACATGAGAAGATAGACCCAAATCCAACAGTTATGCTACAGTATGTGACAGTTTAAAGGCAAATTAAGGAGTAGACTACCGCAGACTATGTATTCAACTTATTTTAGGTCTAAATACAGACTAAAGAGAATATATTAGACATAACAACCTGAAATGTTAAACTGCTTGTAACTACCTGAGGTAAAAAAATAATAAAGCAGTGCTCCACATTCTATGATGTTGGCGAATTAACCAACAAACGTAAATTAAATAGGATTAAAATAACCCAACTATCTATTGCGGCTGTGAATGGAGAACTAATAGGACAAGTTGGCCTTAAGGAAGACATATTTTAACACTAGCCTATATTGTGTGTTACTAAGCTGCTGTACACTTGTCTGAAGGGAAGCGTCTTACCATGGCTGCAGCTGCGGCCTGGGCCGCCACGGCCGTATGGTTGACCTGGTGTTGAGTGGCTTTGATTTTGGCCTGTAAGTGTGCAGGGGGGTGGAAGTACTTGCACTTCTCCCTGGAGCAGCGGCTCTTGATGTAGTCCATGCAAACGGTGACGGTGTTGTCACTGGTGTCGATCATGGGGCTGTCGCTGGGGTGGGCGAAGCGGCAGTCTGTCTCGCCTCTCGCACAGTTCCCTCGCTGGAACTCACGGCACACCTGTGACAAGAGAACCACACAGGGACATTGAGGACCATCAGCGCAGGTTGACAGTCCATTTATCTGAGACACTCAACAGGCGTTCCATATACATTTGTATATGGCTTAGCATTATTATTTTTTGGAGTGAAGGTGATGTGATACCTCCAGTTTGTCAGTGCGGAGTAGCTTCTGTGAGGGGGAGGAGGAGGATGAAGAAGAGCTCTGGACATTGATAGGGGGGCTCCCCGGGACCATGCAGGGGGTGCTGGGGAGCATCTCCGTAGGAACCAGGCCCATCCCACCCATCCCATGGGTCATGGGCATATAAGGAGCGTAGCTGAGACCGGGGCTCTGACCAAGCCCCTGGTTTACAGAAAATGTGGGCTGTGAGGGGAATGGAACCGAACAGAAAAGTCAGTAAAAGTACACATTTCTGCCAGAGGAGAAGGATGTGAGTTTTGGGTGGTATGTAGCTAGAGGGTACTTACAACTGAGTATGCGCAACTTACTACAGGCTGCATGCTTGTGCCTGGGATCATAAACTGCATCTGCTGGGCCAGCATGGCTGCTGCCGTCTTCTGCTGAATGAGGTTGTTGCGTCCATTAATCTCCAGCTGGGTTTTTAAATGCGAGGGCGGATGAAGGTACTTGCAGTTTTCTCTTGAACATCGACCCTGCAATAAGAGAGTAAGAACACAAAACAAAGCAAACTATTAAACAATATTAAAACACATACTGTACTATGTACACTATACTGTACGTAGTAACTAAGACTAACAGGATTAGCCTAGGTCTGACAGCTTTAAGAGAGGAGCCTGGTACTGATGAGTTAGTGAAATTCAGCTGAATGATAACGTCTACATTTGAATGAAAAACTAGCTGAAAAAGGGCCTAGCTGTTCAGTGGTAGGCAAATTACAGAAGATGATAACCTACAATAAGCCTAGGTCAAAGACACAGCCTAGACTTTACAAGGATTAATAGATCTCGTGGTCCAATTCAGAACATTCTGTTCTTATTTTTCACTGATAGCAAACCAAGGGTTTGGGTCTTTTGAAAAGATTGTATAGTGCTGCTTGGTGCACCTATGCATGGATGAAATTGAACACTCAACAAACTGCTTCATGAAAGAAAATTTCAACAGACATCCCTTGCTTGCATCAGCTCAAAGCATTTAACTGAAAGCTGTAAAGTCATGGTGACTCAAATGTGCAACATTGCATTAATAGTGATCAAGAAAAGAACGGTTGGCCTACATGTATAGCCTACCGCTTTCAACAGTGCAGCACACAATGCCATTACAGTCAAGGTCACTAGAATTAATTGACAACCAAGAACATCCTGTAAAAAGGCTACAGCTACTGTCCAGACAAAAGACCGTCCATTCCCGGAACATGGCCTTGGTGAGACACTCATTTAGAGGCTCCACAATGTCCACACTCCAGGCATAACAGTTTATCCCACCCAGACCGTAAGAGGGAGGACAAATCATGAGAAAAAAACATCATAATGACACAAAATCAAGGCTTCACAGTGCCAGCTGATGGGCAAGTCTGTTTCTGTGGGGACAAAACACTGTTTGGATGATGATGCAATTGTTGTTCACAGAAGCTAAGAGAGGAGCACATTGCCTCCCATGACAATGCACACTGGAGATGGATGTCTGGAGAGAGAGAGAGAGTAGCAAAAAACGGTGTTGGCAACTAGGCGTATGAATTATCACAACAGTTTTTTTCCAAGATCAGGGGGTAATATACAGAGCGCATTGTGAGTAATTTCGGAAAATGATCAAAATACGTATAGATAGGCAAAACTTTCAAGTATAGTTAGAAATCAGTATCACTAACACTAAAATGAGGCATGAAACAAAACTAGCCACAGCTTTAAACCTACCAGCTAAAAGAGGCTTACAGGAAAAGCTGAATTGCCAGAAACTGTCTCGGAGCTTGCCAACGTAGGGAATCTCTTCTCACTGACATCCCATTCTCTTTGTTGGGGAACAGTTGAGTCCAAAGTCCATTCACAACAATCCAGATGTCAGCCTGATAGTATCCTCTCCACTCTGCTCACTTGACCCACTAATGATTCTTGGACTGACCCGAAATAGGTGCTAGGCATAAATATTGTTCATAGAGGTAGAGTCGAGTTGTATTAGACTAAGACCTCACGTTGGCGTGGTGAGGGCTGTAAAATAGACAGTATGCTGAACTTGAACATTTCAGTTATGAGACAAATCATTAATTCAGTCATAGCTGCCAGTCAACCAACTGAATTAATGAGAGATAAGCTCCTTATGTCCTACATATTCAAATGAAGAAACACTTCAATAATTAAAGCAAGCAGAACTAATTTCATACACAGATTAGAATTACAAACTCATTTGAGACACTCCCATGAGATTCATATCAATTATTCTTATGGACTGCCCACACAGATTTCCACTTAACTTTATCTAGTAATGACATTCCTTTTGGAAAGTTACCGGTTATGAAAGGTAGGGTTCGGATTAGAGTTTATGTCAAGCTATTGCGTAAGGCTTGGCCTGACCTCTTTGTGATTGACTGAGGTTCCCACAGGAGTCCAGGACAAAAACAACAACAAAAGTTTGATGAAATTAAAACACAGACTCTGTGCTACTGCAATTTCCATCATCGATTGGACTTGTTGCTACATGAATGTGATTGGGAAGCACATCTTTTTGTCAGCCTATCCTATGGACAGAGACATACACATAATGCTCCTCTCAGAGGCCAAGACAGTCTTCTCTAATCCAATGTAATTTACATTTTTACATCAATGGAACTTTATTCATCATTAACCACACACAGGATTAGCCTAACTGTTTATTCAGCCCAAAGAAGAACGGAAACAGATGTCCAGCAAACACAGTTCAATGTTCCTTATTAACAAAGGTTACAAGTCCTTTAGTGATGCACAAGTTTAAATTAGCTTTCTTTCCATGGCACATAATTAATGCATCCTCCATTCATACCGAATGAGAGAGGGTGTGAATTATTAAGAGATGTGGAGAACATAAATGCAGCTGTGGTAAACACAGGCCCCCTGTTCACCCCCTCAAAACAAAACAGCTCTGTGCCTCGTCTCTGAAGAATAAATAATGTCATTTGGACTGATATACCAATGAACAGTAGTTGAAACCCCAACATTGGCTATGATGTAGCCTTTAGGCCGACACTGTTCAAACATAATGCTATGTAGGCTACAGAAGAAAATAGTATCAACATTTCTCTGCAATACCCCAAGAAACAACAACAGGTAGCCTAGGCATACTCTTGAACAATATGAAGGAGGTAGCCTACATTGTAGACAGGATCTTTAGAACATTAGCTAGCCCTATTCGCTTCCCTTAAAATAAGCCAAAAAACACTAGGAGCCTTTCTTCCTAGGTGTAGGCTACAACTCAACAGAGCTTCAGTCTCAGGCACTTTGACCCCTTTCTCTGGTCCAGATAGCTCATGTTATCCATCAAGTTAAGGCCATATCTGTGCCACAACATCTACTGATACCCCAGTATCCTTGTACACACTCGTTCCTCTGCTTGCTAAAAGGCTCAGGTCGCCTCAGACATCCTGAAGTCTGATGCCAGTTCAGGAAGTGGGGAAAGTGGGGAAAGTGGTGACGGTTGCTCTCTGACAAGAGAGCAGAACCCACACACTGGGCTCTTATCTGAGTTTAAAGGAGCGTAATATTCCCATCAGGTGTGAGAGGATGATAGTGGTACCACAGCCAGAATTTGAGACCACCAGAAATCTGAATGAACCAAGCCTTACAGAGCTCATGGAGGTAGGCCTAAGTGTCTGATTCAATGTAACGTCTAGGGAAATGGAAGGCTATTCCCGGCGGGAGACGTTTAAACTCTATGAAAACCAGAGAGGATCACAAAGGAGTGAGGCACTGTAAAATTGTTATACTTAATATCCACAATTAGACAAACAATGGTTTACATTTTCCACATCTGTAGTGAAATGAGCGGGTTCATTATAAAAGCACTTAACTTGTCAAATGGTTTGTGTTGGTGTAACATTCCCTTTAGAAAGCAACCAGAGGAGGTGTGAATCCTGCAGAAGGATAAAAGGATCATTGTTCGGTGAGTGTTAAATGCCTCATCGGAATGGCTGTGGTGGGAGAGAGCATTCTGTCCTCTCCGCGCTTCGGAATTAGGCTAGTTTGGTCGAGAGGTCATTGGCGTTCAGGTAAGTTGACATGAAGTCTGAGCATGAGCTACCAGCCAAACGCAAATCCTCCACTGGCTCTTCTCTGATTTCATCCCTCAGGAGGACATCTTTTGTTCGGACTTTTCAGATTCATGTTTTGCTCCATTCCACCAGGAGATCAATAGAGACACACACAGGGACACTATCTAAAAGTCAACACACGTACAGCGTCTGTGGTTCACTTTCACATTCTCTCTCCAACATCGACTAGACCACACCTTGCAATTTTATACAAAGAGACTAAGACAATTGGCAATTGTTTACTTGCCTCATTTTCCCAAGGGTAATTAAGTAGCCTATTTGTTTGCCTCTCCATTAATAATCCCACAGATGGGCTATAAGAACAACTGCTGACATGCTAGAAATTAATATGCTAATATGCGTTAGCTGGTGAGCTGGTGTCTCATAAGCTTGGCTTTCCACTGCAGTGAGAGTGCTAATTCCACACACGCACGCACGCAAGCACGCACGCACGCGCACACACGCGCACGCCTTCCCTCCCTCCACACAGCCTTCCTGCTCTCCCACATCAGATCATCTGCAGTGAGCTCCTGCGGCTAGGCCGCACACTCTCCCACCCAGCTCTCACTCAAACACACTCAATACTGTAGTACATCCCACAGCCTGAGCCACATCAGGGGGGGTAAACGCCCACACCATACTGTGAGCCACTTCAATAAACATGAAGAGCAACCTACACTATCCAACGCCACACACACACACACACACACACACACACACACACACACACACACGCACACACACACACACACACACACACACACACACCATTGTCTATAAGAGCATGAGCAGAGGCTCTTGCTGCCTTGATGAACGTGATCTTCAGAAACAGAGCTAGGAATTTCCTTTTCAATTCCTGAGAGCTACATAGGCTATTTTCTGGCTGTATACCAGACCAGACCAGACCAGACCAGACCAGGATCAGATCAGACCAGACCAGACCAAACCAGACCAGAATCAACACACTGGTCTCCAGCTCACTCACTAGGAGGGTGGTGTGGGCTTTGATGTCATGCACAGGAAGCTGGATGAGTCTGGAATGTGAAAACTGTGTGAGTGTAGCACCTGAACCAACAATGACCAGCTGCTTATATACTCACATGCATGAGGACATACAATAGCTAGGCATATTAGCTAGGATGCTCCTATATGCTTATGTGAGGCCACTCCTTTTATCTGCTACGCACTGTAGTCATGATCTAAGACAAACAGGAGATGGGTAGAAAAGACACAACAAGCTGGCTTGGGGACCCACATATGATTCCAATCTACGTTGTGGTGTAATGTTGACGTCATTTTAGGATACTGGAAAGAGTGATTGCTTCCAACTAATATCTTGAGGTAGGCACGAGGCTGTTATAGATCAATTTACAATGAGATGGGCCCATTTCTCTCCAATAAATGCTTAATTTTCAGCTAATGTTACCATATTACTCAAGTGATATGGAAAAATCTAAGTAATATGCAGGGCTTAATTGAGACTTTAAATAGCCTATCCAATGGTGACATCCGTTGCAGAATTAGAGACAGCATTGAGCATACTTTAATTTTAAACTGAGTGAGAAAGGGGGATATTAGAGTGGCGAATGTCGGTGGTGAAACCATTAGACCTTATCCAATTCTCTTTTTTTATCAGAACAATACATGGCCTTTTGCTTGATGTATTTCTGTGTCCTTAACATGTAAAAAATGGAGCATGTGGTTTTAAGGGGCACAGCTGCTGTAAAAACACAGACAAGACTGCAGTGAATGAGAAATAGCGGAAATAAGAAATAATGGCTATGGTGACGCACAGGAGCCTCAATTTGCTTTACATTTGAAAGTAGGGTGGAACAGGTGCAGAGGGAAACGAGTGAGTCAGTGACGTAAGGGAGAGGATAGACTAATGTTTTCGCCCACTTCAGTGATGAAGCCCCCTCATACGGATAAGAGAGATCTCCTCAAGGCAGTTAGCTTTGGCTTGTCCATTAGCCTTAGCCTAGATAGAGTTCTTCTTTTCTCTCAGTCTCACTCTGCTACCTTTCCATAGACAGTGGGGTTTTCTGTCACAGCCATTCCTGGTGTGAAATGTTAAGCATTGTTTGAGTTCCTATCCCTTTCACACATGGACTCTGTCTCGACCCCTGTTCCACCCCTCTGATGGCCCTTGGCTCTAGCCCTAACTGCCCTGCCTACAGCTGCCCTGTTACAATGGCAATTATTGAGACTGTCAACATAGGCTGACTATCGGAAACAGATCTGGGTCAAATATATGTCAAAGACTTGTCTGGCAGGTACAATGGAACCAATGTAGTGCCAAAAGGTCCAAGCTAAATCAAGCACACGTTCATTTTGCTCAGGTCTGAACAGAAACGAATACAAGCGTGTGTAGAGTATAACAAACCTAATCTAAGAGTTTGAACATTGATATGAGTCAGTCAAGTTCTCTCAAGATATAAGAGACCATGAGGCACTGAGTAAAAAATAAATAAAAATAAATAACAGCACTCAATTGACAGAACAGGATTTAGCCTACACTTTCTGGATAATTTAATTATAATCTCCCAAAGATGCATTATTTATGTTTCACCTACACAATGTCAAAGAAAGTCACCTTTAACATGATGCAGATATTCAGTGATCGATGTTAACATAAAGAATATAAATCTATCACACATTGTTTCACGTTACAGTGTATGAGGAGGATAAATTGCTGACTTCAACAATTGCTATTTAGAGATCTCCCTCCAAGTAACAAGAGAAGGTTTTTTTTCTCCCTTTGAGTAACCCCTCCACATCTAAAAGAGGCAGAACAATGTCGTCGGACACTATATGATATACAAGTGCAATAAAAGTATAAGCTGATGAAACAGAATATCTGTTTTTGTGATGTACAGTAGCTGGTGGCAGCTCCGTTTCATAAATCTTGGGTAGTGGCAGTAGACACACAGCAGATACATTAGACTAATCCCAGTATAACAGCATGCGCTGTGTGCTGGTCACCACACCCACACACTGAATGTTAAACACCACCGCCATAAACAAGAAGACAGCCCAAAGCTGGGGAGCGGCTAACAGTACAAAGGACACAATTCATTCTGTGTGTTTGCTCCTAACTGCTTTGGATACAGGTTAAATGGATTAAAAAGTGACTCTGGGGACCGATTGCGTTTTCTCTTTGTCATAAGCCTTTTGGCTTTGTTTCCACGCAGAGCGCAGAATAAACATGTTATTTGCTCATCTTGTTTGAGTGAAAAAGACTCATTCTCATGTCAGCTTTTGTTTGCCCACTTGACAAATTAAAATAAACTCCTCTCCCCACCCAAAAAGAAAAAAGACAGGGAGGTGATTATTCAGTTCACACCCTGAGCTACATTGACAAAACCATTCATCCATTGGTTTGGAAGGGATAATCCATTAATATTCTTGCTTTCAACACCTCTCAGGGACATAGGTTCACTGCTCCAGGAGCTTCATGGGGAATACTGTTGGTCACATGGTCTCTCTGATGACAGGCCTAGCTTACATCCTCTCATGACGGGAGGTGTAACAAACAACACGCTTGATCATGAAATGCACAGCTGAGCATCATCGTACAATGAGGTCTAAATCTATAGCACCATCTTTAGTGCAGGTGAGAGAAGCATGGCTTTTTAAATCCACAGAACACTGTGTAGCCTTGCTAGCCTACACCACCACGTGTAGAACATGTAAAAATATGAGCTTATAATCAGCTTAAATAACAACTAGAGCCATCTTATAATCATAAATGATGATGAAGCCTATTATTGGACGATGCGTATACATTAGTGTAACCTAACAACAAGCTTGTAAAGCCCATCTCAGTATGCTATACAGCTAGCTCTGAGCATGAGCAGTGCTGTTTCCTTCTCTGTTGTGTCTGTAGAGGCTTCCTCTGACCCAGCTTCAGCACAGCCTCAGGGGAGAAGCCCACAGGAAGCAACTCCTCTCAGCCATATCATGACTGACAGCCAACCCTGAGCCAGCACAGCCATGCTGGGTTAGCCTACGTGCAGTGGCTGGGACCAGGACTCACTGGAGCCCAACCCTGTTTCTAGGGAGGAAACGGGCAGGTCAGTAAGGCAACAGGGACAGTTTCTCATGCTGACTATTCAGATAAGAGGAAGGCAACCCCTTAGAATGGGGGGGGGGGGGGGGGGGGGACAACATGAAGTTGTGTCAGCCTTTCTTTGTTAATTTGCAGGCAGTCATGAGATAGTAGTTACTATCATGCATGGCTTGCTGGGTAAAGTGGAATCACATGCAAAACATTAGGTAAAGCATGTTAGGGGAGGGTGGATCAGGACTGAGAAGAGAGACCTGTGACATCCATAATAGGTGCTTCTGGGTAGTTGTTCACAGTTGAGATTCAGACAGCATTTCATTGCAATGGCTCATCTCTAGGATCATTCATCATCACATGACTTTAACAACTATGGGAAAGCTAGGCTACAAGGGGGCATTTTGGAAAACTGAAAGGCAAATCCACAGGTTAAACACAGGTTTTACATAATGATAGCCTACGAAAAGTATCCTATATCCTAAAATAACAGTGGGACATCATGTCTTCACTATGAACTTAGGAACACATCAAATTATTAATAACAGGCCTAGGTATAGACTAAATCACTGTGGAAATTACTAAAGCTAAGCCAATGAGAATTTCAACAGAATGCAGGCCTAACAGACACACTCAAGGATTTATTTTTATATAGACAACAGGCTTCAGCCGAACAAATTGTGACATCGTCACAACTGTGTGAAATTTTTGTATTTTCTGGCAAATCTGTTCCCAACCCCCTTCCATCAGCTTACAACAGAATCTCTCTCTCTTTCAATTAAACTACAAAATGAACAAATTACCTTTTTTGAACCTTACCCTTCACAATCAGATGCTAATGATGTGACATGACAAAAGTGATAAAATAATCCACATGATTCTCTTGAGGAACTGTGACATAACAATTCCAGCAATATTGGATGAATTGTAACATACAGTTAGGTCCATATATATTTGGACACAGACAGACTTTATGTAATTGTAGCTGTTTACCAAAACATCTTCAAGTTACAGTTATATAATGAATATGGGCTTAAAGTGCAGACTCTCGGCTTTAGGGTAAGGGTATTCACATCCAAATAGAAGAATAGAAGAGTTTAGGAATTACAGCTCTTTAATATGTAGCTCCCTCTTTTTCAAGGGACCAAAAGTAATTGGACAATTGACTCAAAAGCTGTTTCATGGGCCAGTGTGGGCTATTCCTTAATTATTTCTTTATCAATTAAGCAGGTAAAAGGTCTGAGTTCATTCCAAGTGTGGCATTTGCATTTGGTAGCTGTTGATACGTACAACATGTAGTCAACAGAGCTCTCAATGCAAGTGAAACAGGCCATCCGTAGGCTGCAAAAACAACCAAAAGATCCATCAGAGAGATAGCAGGAACATTAGGAGTGGCCAAATTAACTGAGAAAAAAAGAACACACTGGTGAGCTCTGCAGCACAAAAAGGTCTGGATGTCCATGGAAGACAAGAGTGGTGGATGATCACAGGATCCTATACATGCCATGGTAAAGAAAAACCCCTTCACAGTCTCCAGGAGGTAGGCATATTATTATCAAAGTGTACCATAAAGGGAAGACTTCACATGAAAAAATACAGAGGGTTCACCACAAGGTGCAAGCCATTCATAAGCCTCAAGAATAGAAAGGCCAGATTAGACTTTGCCAAAAAACATCTAAAAAAGCCAGCCCTGTTCTGGAAGAGCATTCTTTGGACAGATGAAACTCAGATCAACCTGTACCAGAATGATAGGAAGAAAAAAGTATGGATAAAGCTTGGAACAGCTCATGATCCGACGCTTACCACATCATCTGTAAAACACGGTGGAGGCAGTGTGATGGCATGGGCATGCATGGCTTCCAATGGCAGACGAATGAATTCTGAAGTGTTTAGGGATATTCTGTCTGCTCAGATTCAGACAAATTCAGCAAAGTTGATTGAATGGCACTTCACAATACAGATGGACAATGACCCAAAACATACTGTGTAAGCAACCCAGGAGTTGGAATATACTGTATAATATAATAGGAGAAAGAATTGGAATATTCTGCAATGGCCGAGTCAATCACCTGATCTCAACCCGATTGAGCATGCATTTAATTTAAATTTTGCCATTTAGCAGACGCTTTTATCCAAAGCGACTTACAATTACGAATGACATTTCACTTGCTGAAGACAAAACTAAAGGCAGAAAGACCCACGAACAAACAACAACTGAAGACAGCTGCAGTAAAGGCCTGGCAAAGCATCACAAAGGAGGAAACCCAGCATTTGGTGATGTCCATGGGTTCCAGACTTCAGGCAGTCATTGCCTGCAAAGGATTCTCGACAAAGTATTACACATTTACATTTTATTTATGATTATGTTAATTTGTCCAATTACTTTTGAGCTCCTGAAAATAGGGGACTGTGTATAAAAATGGTTGCAATTCCTAAACATTTCATACAATATTTTTGTTCAACCCCTTGAATTAAAGCTGAAAGTCTGCACTTCAATTACATCTCGATTGTTTCATTTCAAGTCCATTGTGGTGGCGTACAGTGCCAAAATTATGGAAATTGTGTCACTGTCCAAATAGTTACGGACCTAACTACGGTATATGTGGGTGTGTTGAGCTGTTGAACATTTTAATCCTGTTTCCAGAAGGCATTAGCGTATTTTCAATGTGATACAAACTGTCAATATAATGCCCCAAGTCGTAATGCCTCATCCACCCAACTAAATTCAGATGCATGCAAGTAGTTTGAAATTGGTTTTGAAGGAACATGTGAATCGTGAGCAGGCATCCCCCCAGGTCCTATCACCATCCTTGTGGTGGGATGACTCCAGACTCACTGGGCCCAGTAACACACAAGACGGTGCAAGGTAGATAGCCTTGGAGGACAGGCAGCTCAATGCCTGTACTGTTCTGGGTGAGCTTGGGCAACAGTGTATGACTCCCTCTAAGATTAATGACTGGGACAGCTATTCAAGCCCTAAATGTCCTGCTTCTCCATCCATATAAATAACAAAAAACTAAGTGACTTGCAACACAATCTCCATCCCCATTAATGGTTTGAGGTGAAAAGCCAATGGGCAAAATCAAAAGCTACCCCCCCCGCCCCCAGTCGACATAAAAAAAAGAAAACTTGACAACCCACATATAACGGTAAAATAGGTCCTTTGTGCAGATTCTTGTTGATGTTTGTAACAGCACAAGCCTTGACCGAGAGGTAAAAACCCCATTGGCCTGGCACACTGTTTAAACTGGGCTGGTCAGTGAAGAGATAAGGAGATGATTCAACAAGAATAATCCATGGGGGGCAGGGCTGTATTGTGCTGCGGTGGCATTGAGAGCCTCTACATGGATTAACCCAGACCCAACCATAGACAGGGCCACTGAGATGAGAGGGAGAACACATTAATCCCACTGGAAGGCAGCATAGACTGTAGCCTACACCCCATGGAGTGAGGTGGTAGCCTGTATCCCATGGGCTGTAGTAGTGTATGTCCATTCTACTGTAATAGGCTAAATCTTATTATGGGATGTCTACTGAGATTCGGGATATCATACCTCACATCCTTACATTGCTCAGTAAACACATATTATTGGAAACTCCCTTAAAATGTACTGTATAGGCTGAATTAGAAGGCCAGTTCTTCTTGCTCATAAAATCAAGAATCGTGAACCTATCAGAAAAAAACAGTGCATGACATTCCTTACCTTTAGCGAGTCGAAGCAGGCAATAACTCTTCCATTTTCAACCTGGCAGCTCTTTGGTGGGTGTGCAAATTTGCATTCCTCATCACTACGTGAGCAAGTTCCTCTCTGAAACTGCCGACACACTTCCAAAGTCAGCCATTTTGTGTCTCTCATTGACGATATATTTAAAGCCATGTCAATAGGTTTAAATCTAGTGAAGTTCAAAATACTTGTTGACTTTAATTTGGAAACCTGCCACTCGTTGTAAAAAACAACACCAACAAAAAATGTTTTGTCTCCACGTGAGTTTGGAAAGTCAGCCGGGAGGAAAAGTGATTATTCAGCAAACATTCACTTATCAATCAGTTTGCACCAATGGCAGACCTCTGGTGAGAGTGAGGGCCTCACTATGTGGCACATTCAAGTGTCTCTGTTCCTCTGCTGACAAGGACACTATCCAACACAATTTTTGAGGCAATGGAGTTCCTTGATAGAATATTAATGCCTGCAGATTGCTTGGTATTGACTTTGCCAACTTCTCCTAATTTGTCAGTCGCGTTGTGCTTTGGCAGATCTTCCTGTCTCCAGAGTAAATCTTCCCTGTTGGACTCCTTAGCTGCTGGAATCGTGCAGAAATGAATTGAAGGCTGAAGATTTGCTGCTGAGGTATCCTCTGTCACTGCTCAGGGCTGGCCTTAAAGGGAGCGTTGGCTTTCCACGCACATGGACCAGATAGCAGATTCAAGTTGGGGACGTTGTCTGAAAGGCACTTTCTGTTGGTGATCTGAAAGAGAGGAAAGGGTTAGTTTAAGAGCTTTGTTTTTCACTAGCAAAAACAATCTGCAACAGCCGTTCTTACAATACTGTCATTACCTTGAAAAGTCTTATCTAAACAGCAGAGTTTAAAACACAAAACAATAGGCTACTACTGTGACATTATGATTCAGTACCCAGTCTGTCCAACAGTCTGAACTACAGAACAACGGTGACGCCATTCAGCTGCTGTGGCCTTCCCTTAATATGAAATGTGTGAGTCATGATGAGGGACGTTGGTTTCCATAATGCATCTCATGGACTGCTAATTCTGTTTATGCTATTCTCTTCCCCTTAATAACTAGCAAGCAAATTTAACAGAGGGGCAGCTTTGGTTCCCCTTTAAGATCTTTTATGAACTCATTCAAATCATTTGGAAACATTGAGAACATGTGGAATTATTCAGATCTTGATGTGGACACTGGGACGACAGACATCAGGGGAGTAGTGATTGTAGTGGTGTGAGCCAGGAGGACTAGTTTAGTTTCACTGCACTTGACGGGTCATAGACAGCCTATAAGAATCAACTAGTGTTTCATAACTAAAGATAATTTTGCCGATGGACAAAAGATGATGTCAGTGCTCCAAAAGCTTTCTGGAAAAGTCACTCCAGGATAGATGCTTACGTGACCAACCTGAATACCACGAAACACAAGAAAACCACAAAAATACCCTTTTCTGTCAAAAAAAGAATAATTGTGAGCTAATGTGAGCTACTGTACTTCCTTGTTGCTAAGGCTCTTTTCTTTCCATGAAACCAGAAGCATGGCAACAGCCATCTGGGCTAAAACAAGATATTCTACCATATTCCTCTGTGGCTCAGTTGGTAGAGCATGGCGCTAACAACGCTTAGGTTGTGGGTTCGATTCCCACTGGGACCATATAACCTATACTGAAATGCACTCATTGCAATGTAAGTCACTTTGGATAAAAGTGTCAGCTAAATGGCCTATATTATTATTATTATTATATTACCAAGATCAAATGTATTATCATAAATGGTAATGCCTAATTTCAAATCTCCACTGTCACTAGACCCATCCTCACCCAAAAAAGTATGCATCACTGGCGATGAGAAATTTTTTGGTAAAAGATTATCTAATCTAGCCTATGACTGTGGTACCACAAAAGTTTATCACCTCCATTAGGCCTTGCCTAAAACCAACCTAATGGATAGACATACCCATTTATTAATGTGGTAATTATGACACTCATTAAAATAATCATGGACTCAAATGCAGGATCTAGGCTTACTTTCCTGTTCTCCTAGGGGGATTAAGCCTATACTTTAGAGAGATATTGTAGTCAGATATGAAATGTGACCCTTTTGCAATTAGCCTAACCCTAACCCATAATTCATTTTCAGAACCTGTTAAAAGGCTAACCCATCTGGGGAAAAGCGAAAAACAAATGCTAATAGCCTACACGTTTTTATTTGCTCTGATCTAGGCTATGTAAGACAGCTGTCAATCAGAATAGCACCCCTCTCCCTACACATCAATAGCACCATATTATTAATAGATAATACCAGTTAAAATACACAGGAAGAGAGTAGAGTAGCCCAACTGTGCAAAGCACATTGGCAAAAATGCATAACATAAAGGACATTACTAAAAAGCTTACAACAACAGACAATATAACATGATCCCTATTGGAGCCATGGCTATGTGCTTCTAGGATAACGCTGATGAGGCATGGCAGATGGGACCCAGGTAGGAAGGTGCCTATAACACCCCTGTGACCTATCCAGATTAGTCCAGTTCCCCCTCCAACAGCAATTTGAGGTCCTAGAACACAATGCTGATGTGGGCCATACTCCTAAGCCATAGAGGTATTCTAGGCAAACACATGTCAGCCAGTGACAACATGGCTGGTGTATAAATTGACACCACAGCCATCACCAGGCTAACACACAGCAGCCACTAATCAGAGTGACATATTTGACTGATTAATGCATCTGACCTTGAATCTGTTTCAGCCTACGGTTTATGAAATGTTAATTCCGTGCACTCTACGCTCAACACTATATTTATCTCCAGACAGCCTTTCGGGCAGACTAGTCCAATAAGATAGAATTATAAATATATGCCAAAGCAGCTGGGGGTACCCCAGGAGAAGGAGCCCAAACATAGAGCAGCCATTGGGGACTGAGCTTTGTGATAATGAGGATATCAATTCAGTCAACATCTTTAAAAGGAGGCCAGAATTCAATGTTAGTCTAGATGTTAGTAATGTGGTATGTATTCAACAATTGAACCGAGAAACTAGGCTAGGTGGAGTTTATCCCTGGTGCTGCTGATACATAGGCTAAGCTGTTTTTTCTATTAATGATAATGATAGACTAATCCTACATGTTTTGCAATCACTTTTTTATTGTTTAAAGAGTAGACCTGGCTATATTGTCATCATGTACTGCAGCATGAACCAAAGGTTGAAGATAAATCAAATTGAAATCCACAACAATCCTAGTTAATGATTGATGATGAACTGACAACATCCTCTAAATTCGCAAAGTCTCAAGTAGGACATAATATAGTAGGCTGTATCATTTAACTGTATCATGTTGCAGAAAAGGGGATAATTAAATTCAACATTCTATTCTCCACGGACAAGCATAATTGGGGTAATTGTGATGTCTGATTCTTTATCAAATAGCTTGTAGGGAATAAATCATGATTGTAGCCTTATACTCTCTTTCTCTCTCATGAGACAAATCTACAGCAAACAGTTGCCTACAGCCTTCTTCTGTATATTTTTGATCAAACCCCTAATGAGAATGATTTTGCTAGCAATAAGTAGGCTATATCAAGGCAACATAAATATAGAATATAAGAGTAACATTCAATAGTTTGACCTTTAGCCAAGTGTGGGAGGCTCTGAACCGCTACACTTGTGAATTCAGTTGCAAGGTTATCAGTGAGACAGAGGCTCTGGTTTTGCCCTTGGCTCTGCCTGCTTTGCAGTAGTCCTGGGTTGTGCAGCTCCTCCTATAGTTTAGACCCCCAAGGCAGTGGGTAAAATGCAAATCGAAAGGGAGTCGATCCTATGGCACAGAGAAAGACACATAGGCGTAAAAATACTACAGACTGCAGAGAGAAACTTACTCCCCGCAAAAAAAGTCACTTTCACAAATCTACACAAAATCTTTTTTTAATGAGCTGCAATCCAAGCTACTTCTTCTCATGTGAGCTGAGGCTAATTTGTGCATCTCATCTATCAGTGTATACAAAGACTAGGTTGTTGACTGTCTATTAAAGTTTGTCATTGTAAACTCAACTCGTCTTAGGTTCAGATTTATAACAACTAGGCTTTAGGTTATTACTGTAGTGTACTGTAGTGATCATCCAGCTTCCAGCAGCAATGCTGGCAGCAATTCACTGAGTCAGCAAGAGTGTGTGCTTCATTCTAATAGCCTTAACTGCTAGGTGAACTGGCATGACCTTAATTATCTTCATGTTACTAAGGGTGCACTTCTGTACCAGACAATCAGCCGTGATTATCTACAGCAGTCTACCCACCAGAGGGACCAAACAAATGTGAAAGAGGAAAATAAACCATTCCTATTAGTGGGTGCTGTGATTTCTTCGGCTTCAAGGAAAAGTAATAATTCTAATATAAGCCTAACAAAAGTTATGAAAATAGGCTTATATGAAGAGTCAGTGTTATAATATAATAAAATGCAGTAGTTACAATACTTAGACCAAACTTTTATACAACTGGTGCTGTTAGATTCAGATCTGTTTCAATTCATAAAGGACTTTATATTACTAGGGTAAAGTAGACAGAGCTTTCCATATCTGCATGTGTGATTGTCCCTCACTAGTTACTTTC
Organism: Nansenia antarctica; assembly: GCF_963989245.1. Lineage (NCBI taxonomy): Eukaryota > Metazoa > Chordata > Actinopteri > Argentiniformes > Microstomatidae > Nansenia > Nansenia antarctica. Next base: position 53,859,770 of record NC_137677.1, on the reverse strand, counting down.
CCTTCAGTTTTTCTGCTGGCTATGATGACCAGACCAGTTAACACCTAACACCTCAGAGAATAAATCATTGTTTTGAGTTGTGTTGACTCTCAGTCCACCAGAGCTCGAGACTGCTACGTACCCAGTATAAACACACACACATTGGGAGTCAGACTACAGGACAGACAGACTGGGGTAAGTGCTGAAACGCCACAGGAAGTTGCAGAGCAGGCATAAAGGGAGCGCCTTGTTCTTTCCTGGCAGGATGAGAGAGGTAAACTCCCCACACTGGCTAAATATGCACATTAGAGAGGAACAGCAAACCAACCGAAAGCAAACAGAAGCAGCAGTAACTGCAAGAGAAGGCAGATTCAGTAGGATGCAGATTCTATCAACCTCTTCGTGTGAAGTCCCCCTCTCTCTCTCTCTCTCTCTCTCTCTCTCTCTCTCTCTCCCACTCACCGCATGGTATGCAGCATAATGCAGCAAATTCCTCTGTGAACAAGTCAGGAAACAGAGCAGGGACACATTCCTCTCACCTCATGCAGTGCTGGAGCTCCTCAAGTCTCTCTAAACTCCACCACAGAGTCTGGGTTAGTGGTCCGACTTCTCCTAATTACTTTCTGTCTAAAGATAATCACCATGTGGATAGTAGTTGTCATTCCCTTGTCTGTGCTGTGTGTTCAGGGCCCATGCCGAGACAGGATTTTTCTTTCCACGACCAGTGCAGGAAAAAGACTGTCTGCTTAACTCTGGCTGAAACATTTCCAGCCACCCCCTTCCTGCCCTGCCTGCCCGCCCTCCAGGAAGACCCTCCCAGTCAGCTCTGGCCAATAGGAAGACCCTCCCAGTCAGCTCTGGCCAATAGCGAAGCAGAAACCGCCTCCAGGAAGACCCTCCCAGTCAGCTCTGGCCAATAGCGAAGCAGAAAAAGATTTGCAGTGTACAAAACTGGCTGTACAGTCCAGACTGATAGACAGGCTAGCTGCAGATAGGCCTACTGATGCTATAAAGGCCTAATATAGATTATTTCTAGACCTAGCTGTGGTCTAACATCATTCTTCCTGGCTGTTCATTGAGTAAAGGATAATAATATTGTGATCAGCAATTCTATAAAAACGTCTTTGACTTAGATGACCACAAAAGTTAAACTCTATATAGGCCTACTGTATAAGTAGATATGTAATAACACATCTATAAGATTGTACTTACCCACTTCTTCTGCTCTATTAGTAGGCAACATAGTTGAAACCCATGTAAATGAACAATGGCACAGAAAAGGGCAAAATTCTTGACTTCATGAAATTATTATGAAAATAATGTATCATATCTAATTTACAGTCCATAATAAACTCATCTCTAACTCTAATATTATTAATGGAAATTGACAAAAGATAGATAATATCATTAGCTAAACGAGTGATATGCTATTGTTTATCTCCATATCTAGATAAAAACATTAGACAAAACCTAACTTCTTGTTGGACTGTTTCCTTATGCTAGCCACACATGCTAGCTACATCCACTAGCTACCTAGGCTGCAGACATGACTGCAACAGCTAGCTACATCTGGCTAGCTAACTGTAGTTTGGTGAACGTCCCAGTCAGTCTCTGTCAGAGTGACACTTCAAATGACCATTTATGGATAACTTAATAGCTGTTTTGTTACAACAGCCAACGTGACTGTTAGTTACAAAGCAATCCAGCTAGGAGAGGAAAGTGGTGAGCTAGAATATCCACCTGCTTACCTCATCGTCACGACGAGTCGCCCAGTCAGTCACGCAGCCAGGGCAGACACCCCAGCACCACGGAACTACTGAGAAAAACAGAGATATCAAGTCAATTCGACAGGATTCTGTTTAACAATCCATGTAATTCATTCCTGCCGTAATGAAGCTATGTTTCAGATAAAAATAGCTGGCTGCTTGATTTCTCCTTTTTCGTTACTTTATAGCACAGATTTTTACAAGCAACAAGCATTTGACAGCTCGCTGTTCCTCGACTGCCAATATGATTTATGAAGGGGTGACTTGCTTACGCTGTATGCCCAACGTTGATACAAACATCGTAAGAGGGTTGAAGATATTGGAGTATTGATATATTGAACAGGTTTAATGCCGAAATACATATTTTTGTATCTGGAAAATACACACTTATTGGCATACCGAATGGAAATCTACAGATCTCCCCCACACGCAACGACATGGTACGGTCCAAGCGAATGTCAGGAGGCTCCAGAAGGGCAAGGGTTTGCTTGTTACCAAGGGAACAGCAATGAAACCGTGAGGAAAATTACCGGGGTTTTTAGTTACCGAGGGGTTTGATTTCATTGAAAATGTAATAGCAATGATACGTCCTATATCACATTTCCTATTTCGTAAAGGAAATCAATTATTGGCGTTTTGTCCCCCTCTTTTTAATATTTGTTATGATTTATGTTCAAGTGAAAACACTGCAAACTCCATCATACAGGACTGTATTTTCTGAAAACACACACACACACACACACACACACACACACACACACACACACACACCTTCTTACAGTAACATTAGAAGAAAAACTTAAATGTGCTTGAGAAAGGCTGTAGTACAGTATTGAGGATCAGGCAGGCAAGTTGAATTGGCATTAAGAGTTCAGTAGGCCTATGCATTTTGAGGTTGTTAACCTTGGAAGGAATTAAATCTATGCTTGACCCCTGACATGCATGCAGGACAACATGCCACAGCTGTATGTATCAATCCATGCATTGATCCTTATATTATACTCATTTACAATAATTTGAATTAAGAAGAATCTTCTCCACATTATAGGCTTTCCTTGCAATTTAAAGGGATTTCTGAGAAAGATTATCAGAAATTCACACATAAAGGACCCAATCTAGTTCTGCTCTGTATTGAACTTTCTTGTCATTCTGTTCTCCCTTTCACAGGTCTCTTAAATTCTGCCCCATGATAACCATGCAACATGTATTTTCCCTGTCATTTATTGAGTGCCAGATATAGGATTATGTAGGTATTTATGGAGACAAACGCATTCCTTCCACTAAATTGAAAGTGGTATGTTTGGAATGATGAGCCGGTATTGTTGTAGGCATAAAAAAAAAGATGACCAGACTGGAATGCCAGACTGCTGGTAGGGGAAGCCTGCTGACCAGGCTCCACTCTACGGTCCACATGGCACGGCCCATGCCAACCATGCGGTAGTGGAGGTGGTGCAAAACAGCAGCAGAAATCACTGTGTCTAACGACACTCATACTTCAGCCTTCATTCTAAAGCATTTGGCTTACTCAAGATAAATAAACTAGTGAATGTAGAGACTTACTTTGCTTTCGGTATCTATTTACTGTATGCTTCAGAGGGATGCATGGGCTATTGCTGATAGGAGCAGTTATGATGAGGAAGGCGCTGCTTCACTGAGGTTCTTCCATTTTTCTTAACTGGTTTTGGAAGAGGTACTGTACACGACATGAAGCATGAAGACTGATCTAACATCCATACAATATTATGATTATAATGAAATGATGTATTGTCTATCAACTGAATTAACAGCATTTTCATTATTGCCAAGATCTAAATATGATATATGACTTGATTATGACTTCAACATGTGTTGAAACTGTACTTTTGTACTATAGCATGAAATCCCATTAATTACTGTAAATCCTTCCACTAATGTAATGACTTTTTCTTTATCTTTTGATTCAATTGTCACATACACCGATTGTGGTCTTGAGACAAATATCACCATACAGGAGAGATCCAATCATTGATCTTGTCACATTGACTATCCCCTTCAAAAGAATGGAGCAGAGACATCAAGAGCTCTGTGGAAAGGTCACCATATCTTTCCCATCGAGGCTGAAGAAATGTCACTGTCAAACAGACTCAGATATGGGAGCAGAGAGAAAACAGTCACCCCAGTGTTATCCTCTGACCATGTAAAGCATGAAACTATGTCTCCTCAGTGTGCCAGGTTACCCCCAAAGTCATTTATAAATAAACATTAAGTTCTATATTATAATGTATTCATTTCTGTCATTCAATTTTAGCACATTTTCATTGCATTGCATCCAGATACAACCTTGCAAGCATGGAGTGCCTCTGTTATGCCAGGAAGTACAGCTGCAACCTTGAAACACTCTCTCCTATAGCAGCAATCATTCTTGTGCTGCATTTCACAACTATCTCTTTAGCCTTGCCTACTTCTCTCAGTTCAGTTCCTTTTCTCTTGTTGTCTTGAGCTTAAACTAAGAGATCTGAGCATCTCAATCAATTCAAGTCTGAGATACGCAGAATGCTAGAGATGAGGGTTGAAGTATTTGTGCATAAAGAGCAAGAGACATAGTATCTATGCAGTATGTGTATCAGACCCTCTGATTTATTCAGAGTGAAGGTGGGTAGAAGGTCAGTGTGATGGCTTCCCTCCTACATTCGTCTGCACAAATCTTCTCGTCCACAAACAGCAGATACATCTATCTTTTGGCATGCACGCTTCCCACTCTTCAGTGCCTCATTTGAAGACAGGACTTATGGCAGAGCTGGAGTGTATTTTCGGTGTGTATCTATTGTCTGTGGTCAAGCTCTCACTTATTGATGAAAGTATTCGGATGAACCATAATGCATGGATGAGGGCAAACAACATGCTGTGGCTGTGCACATCCCAAATAGTTATAGTGTCAGTGTCAAAAAAGAAACGCACACAGATTAGTGGGCAACAAAATCAATTGGATTATGTCTAAACATACTAATTCTATCATCCACACAACAGTGGTACGTCTTTGCTCTTGTCAGAATCAGTTCATGTTATTTTACCCCATCTAGTGGTAAAGAAGGAGCACTTTCTTATTGATTGACAAGACGTATTATAACATATAGTTATTTCTTAGAGAACAATAAAGCTTTGCCACACTCCATGCAACAACTCACCGCAACAAATTACTATGATTATATTATTCTTTACTGAAAAAGGTAAAAACAAGGCAGTGTAATTTAAAACACAATCTCCAATCAGAAAAAGGTAGGTTTGTGCTGACTTAACTTGATCAGAATATAATGTTAAAATAAAGTAGGTGCGCTGCATATAATCTTGTTGTCTCATTGTATTCGCAATATCATTAGATTATCAGGTTTACAAACAAATTGAATTCCATCTTATGGCCACTAGATGTCAGGATCGTCCTTTCTATTTCACAGAAGAAACCGGAAATTGAGAGAATCCTATTTTGGATAATCTATCTGATGTGTTTCTAGGCCTATAACGTTCTTTGGAAGTTTACCTTCTAGGTCAAAATTCAAATTCCATTGAACTATCTATAAACTTTAGACAAACTACATCATCAAATCCCGGCTCAACGTTTTTTGTATCAACTCAGATACAGAGCGCAGAAGAGAACAGCGCAGACAGAAATATCACAATAAACATAAAGAAACAGATACAAAAAAGACAATAATAAGTAATAGTATCAATAACAATGAGAAAAAAAAGGAGGTGAAAAAATGGTCCCAGGGAGAACAGGCAAAACATCCACTCCTGATATGACACTAAATTATTTAAAAATGTCTGTCCAAAAGTCAGTTAGGCGGTGGCAATTCCAAAACATGTGGACCAGATCAGCCGGTGATGTCCACACCGGTTGCATGCATTGCTTGTCCCAGGAAATATCCTTGCTAATCTAGCATTAGTATAGAGAGTGCGATGTACGATCTTGCATTGTATGAGACTATTGAGGAATTATGAACCAGCCCCAACTAAACCCCCTCTCCCACGTCTCATCTTCATCCCCCAAATCCCACTCCCAAGCGGCTTTCAGGTTGTTAAATGGTTTGGGTTTAATGGAGTCTATTTCAGTGTGTATGATATGAATTAGGCTCTTTACATTGGGCTTCAGAGAAATAATACAGTCAATTTGTGTGAGAGTGAGTTGGGTGGTTTGAAAATTCAGGAAATTACTCATCTAAAATGTTTAAACTAAAAATAGTGAAACAGATGAGATCCAGGTAAATTGAATCTTTCAGAGTCTGAAAGTTACAAGAAAGTCCCTTTGCTATACAAATCGCTGACAGATCTAATTCCCTTGTCAGACCAGGTTTGGAAAATGGAATCAGTACACAATGGTTTAAACAGGTGATTGCGACATATTGGGGAGTAAGAAGATTGTCTGTTAAGACCAAAGTGCCTCCTAAATTGTGCCCAGATCTTTATAGTATGTGTAACAGTGGGCATGGACCTGACAACAGGGACTTCTTTAAGGCTTGAACATTAAAGAGTAAAGAGACTGCTGGGAAGAGAAATCTCAATTCACGTCCAAAGAGGGGTGTTCTCTAAATTAGATCAATAGAGAAGCTTCTGAATATTACATGGCCAGTAGTAGTTAAGAAAATTTAGAAGGGCCATCTCACCCATCGACCTAGGCCTTTGCACATATATTTTCGTAATACGCTGTGGTTTGTTTTTTCGAAGAAGCTTTTCCTAATGAATACTGGGATAAGTTGCAAGAGGTCTAAAAATGTGACACAGTCTGATCATTTGGTCCGCATGTCGGCAACCAGTCAAAATTCAGACTTTTCTTTTGAAACACAGAACTACGTTTCAACGTTGTTGAGAATCAGAGTAATCCCCACTGCTATCTAGTTAACTATAACACTACTTTACATTGTTAGCAGGCTCACAAAACAAACTGTGTTAGTTGACTAGTGATGTGTCATTGATTTTCAACAACAGGGAAATGTATGAAAAAATGTTTTAACACTAGTACCGCCAGAGGGCGCTGTATACCTAAAACCGCCAACGGGTCAAATTGACGTCTGTGCCTGGCTACGGCATTTCTAGTATCCGAGCCTACAACAAAATGTACTCTGTCATTGTATTAAGGCATTGTGTTCACAAGGGCAACCAGTCAAAATTCAGACTTTTCTTTTGAAACACAGAACTACAAGAATCAGAGTAATCCCCACTGCTATCTAGTTAACTATAACACTACTTTACATTGTTAGCAGGCTCACAAAACAAACTGTGTTAGTTGACTAGTGATGTGTCATTGATTTTCAACAACGGGGAAATGTATTTTTTTAAAGAAAGGTCCGATCATTACTTCAGATCCTGACATGAGGACCAAAGCATTAGAATGTGTCACAAATTTGGGTAGAACAACCATTTTTATAAAATTGATATGGCCTGCCAATGAAAGGGGAATGGTAGACCAGCGTCTGAAATCTTCTTTACAACGATATAGAAATGGAAGGACATTTTTGTTGAAAGTATGGCGGAATGATTTAGTGATGACAATGCCCAAGTGTTTAAACCCACTATCCGTTTAAAAGGGAAGAGTGAATGGGGCATTCTAGTGGCCTTTGGGTTCATAAGAAAAAGCAAATTTTTCTGAAAGTTCAGCTTGTACCCTGAATATAATAATAATAATAATAATTAATTTAATTTATATAGCGCTTTTCCAGGGCTCAAAGACGCTGGATATCTACCAAATTGCTCCAAAATGGACATAATGATAGGGATGGAAGAGGATGGGTTGGATATGTACAAAAGTAGGTCCTCCACATAAAGGGACACTTTGTGGGTGACCCCACCTCAATACTCTAAAACTTGGCCTCCCTACAGCCAGATAGCTAAAGATTCAACGCCAATCATGAATAGGAGTAGAGATAACGGACACCCTTGTTTTGTGTCCCAGTTAAGACGAAAGAACAGTGAGTGTAAATCATTAATAATAACTGAGGCTACGGGGGCAAGATATACTGTAAAAGTTTTATCCATGAGATAAAATCTTTACTAAAGGCCAGTTTCCCAGAACAAAAAAAGTTAGGTCCACTCTACCCTGTCAAAGGCTTTTTCTGCATCCAACGAAAGGACACATTTGGGAGCTTCAGAGCTGGGCGCAGGCTGCAACCAGTCAAAATTCAGACTTTTCTTTTGAAACACAGAACTACGTTTCAACGTTGTTGAGAATCAGAGTAATCCCCACTGCTATCTAGTTAACTATAACACTACTTTACATTGTTAGCAGGCTCACAAAACAAACCGTGTTAGTTGACTAGTGATGTGTCATTGATTTTCAACAACGGGGAAATGTATTAAACATTTTTTTAAAGGAAGGTCCGATCATTACTTCAGATCCTGACATGAGGACCAAAGCATTAGAATGTGTCACAAATTTGGGTAGAACAACCATTTTGATAAGATTGATATGGCCTGCCAATGAAAGGGGCATGGTAGACCAGCGTCTGAAATCTTCTTTACAACGATATAGAAATGGAAGGACATTTTTGTTGAAAGTATGGCGCAGGGGTCGGGATTCGGAACCTTTTTGACTGGGAGAGCCATAAAAGCCAAATATTTCTAAATGTATTTCATTGAGAGCCATATTATTTTTTAACATATAATAAATTAAATATGTCTTACTTTTAATGCGATTTCTGGTGCTGCATGGTTTTGCTGATGTCCTTGTAGTCTGGTTCATACGTGGTGAGGTTGAGCTTCATGCAGGCGTTGAGGCTTCCATCAGTTAAACGTGAGCGTCGGTTGGTCTTAATGTTCCTCATATGCGAGAATGACGGCTCACATACATATGTAGAGCCAAACATGGTCAATACGGCAATACTAACACGCTGCATTGTGTGGTATGTCACAGGAAGCTCGTTCCAAGTTTTCAGAATCAGCTGGTCTTCAGGTTGAAGTTTTTTCATTTCTGTCCACATGTGTTCCCTCGCCAGCTCTGCTCGCTGTCGCGCAAGACTTTCCAACTCTCCATTAAGTGTCTTGAACTTACTCATCCACATGTCTGATGCCTTCAGGTCAGCAACTTCCAGCTCAAAGTCTCCCATAGAGACCCCAGGGATGCATGTCAGGTCGATTTTGTCCACTGCACACTCATGTGGATGAGTGATGAACTTGAAAAGACCAGTGCGCGCACGAAATTCTCCAAAACGTGCTTTGAATGACTGCAGGAGATTGGACGTAAAGCCAGCTAGCTGCTGGAGATCCAGATGTTGAGTGGAGTCACTTGCTAAGCATGCATCTCTAAATTGTTGCAGTGTTACAACGTGCAGAAGACAACCTGTTTCAATGTCCCTGAGAAAGACTTCCAGCTTGCTTTCAAATGCAAACACTGCTTGTTGAAGGGATGAGATTGTATTTCCAATACCTTGCATTTTCACATTGAGCTGGTTCAGATGGCCTGTTATGTCCACGAGATAGTGAAACTGCAGGAGCCAGTCAGTGTTGTCTAGCTCAGGATGCTTGACGCCTTTCATTTGAAGAAAAGTCCGGAAAAAAAGTCCTTTCCTGCTGTCCCCCGCTGGATATTTCGATGCAAATGAAGCATGATGCGTATCGAAGTGCCGCTTTATATTTGACCGTTTCATCGATGCAATTTTATCATTGCATATTAGACATACCGCAGATCCTGCGATCTCCACAAATGCAAATTCCTCTGTCCACGCAGCCTGGAATGCACGGTAATCATCGTCTTTTTTTCTTTTTGCCATCTTTCTCGTTACAAGGGTTGAAGCGTATAAGCTAGTTCACTATCTGATCAAATAGTTTTTTATTTATTCACCTTTACAACGACCTCTGACACTCTCGCGAGACATTGGTTCCCGACCGGACGCGAATTTGCGAAACCTAGGATGGTAGGGGGTGGCAGGGCAATACCGCTACCTGATTGGTTGGCGAAGCACTCCCTCATTGCCCCCTCATTGGCTGGCAATACCGCTACCTGATTGGTTGGCGAAGCACTCCCTCATTGCCCCCTCATTGGCTGGCGAGTCTACCATCTAAAGCCAGACTCCTTGCTATATAAGCTATAGCTTGGGCTAACGTAAACGGCTCACGTAAACGCTAGCATGCGGCGTGTGAACGGGTTGAAATGCACGCCCAGAGAAGTTAGAAGTCATAAGGAAACATGTTTATTGACTGGGCAACACAGTGTAAAAATACACAGCTTCATAAAATAAACCAGAAACACTCATTCTGCAGTCTGCACGTTTTATTCCGATATTAACCACCCACAAACCATATTACTGCATAAGCAACCACACAGGGGAAATACAGTATCAAAGGAGCAGTACATTTCAGGAACATTTCAGAACTTTAGGAGTTGTTTAAACTTGAACTCTCAGATTATATTCAAGCCGATCTTCAGACTTAATGTTCATGGCTGCCTCGATCTTTTCCCTCTCTCGCTCGTCTTTTCCCTCGCTCACTTCTCCTTCAGTAGTCTACCTTAATTGATACAAAATGTAAAATGTTAGACATGTTAGAAGGGTGGGGAACAATGAGACTGTTACACTTAGAATGTGTTTTTGAGATTAGATTGCAAGTGGACAGCGAGAAACATTGCTGTTTAAACTTGTAATATGCGTCTCCAAAAAAGTGTTCCACTGACCACCTCTGTCCACTTGTGTCCAGATGTCATTGACAGTTCAGCCAAGTTCCTCAGCAAGCATCCAGCGTAGATAATAATATATATATATATATATATATATATACATATATTAGATAGAAAGGATAACGTACACACGACTGCTCGCATCGGTTAACATTCCGGAAAGAGGAAGATTTATTTGGCGCTCTAACATTTATAGACATGAACGTAGCGTGAGTATGCAAATGAGATCAACAGTCAACGTCAACAACGTGAACGTGACATGTTTCTTTATGACTTCTAACACTGTAGCTGATCGGCTTGAATATAATGGAATGGAATGGAATGGAATGGACTTTATTTGTCATTGCTACAGTACAGGTACCAAACAACGAAATTTAGGAGGGGAGCTCCCCTGGTGTTAGGAAAGGGGGAAAAAACACATTTTAGAAAAAGCATAAAAGCATAAAATCACAAGAAGGTAAGGAGCTGGTTTACATCAATAAAGGCTATGTACACAATCCACTGTACTATACTGCACAGATAGTCAACAGTAATCTAAGAGAGTTCAAGTTTAAACAACTCCTAAAGTTCTGAAATGTTCCTGAAATGTTCTGCTCCTTTGATACTGTATTTCCCCTGTGTGGTTGCTTATGCAGTAATATGGTTTGTGGGTGGTTAATATCAGAATAAAACATGCAGACTGCAGAATGAGTGTTTCTGGTTTATTTTATGAAGCTGTGTATTTTTACACTGTGTTGCCCAGTCAATAAACATGTTTCCTTATGATTTCTAACTTCTCTGGGCGTGCATTTCAACCCGTTCACACGCCGCATGCTAGCGTTTACGTTAGCCGTTTACGTTAGCCCAAGCTATAGCTTATAGCAAGGAGTCTGGCTTTAGATGGTAGACTCGCCAGCCAATGAGGGGGCAATGAGGGAGTGCTTCGCCAACCAATCAGGTAGCGGTATTGCCAGCCAATGAGGGGGCAATGAGGGAGTGCTTCGCCAACCAATCAGGTAGCGGTATTGCCCTGCCACCCCCTACCATCCTAGGTTTCGCAAATTCGCCGACCGGACCCACGGGTCACGGGTCATGGGTCCCGTGAAGAGTCCCGTGAAATTTAACTTCAAAACTAATTTCTGTTTACTTTAAAATGACACAGTATTATTACGCAATATCGTAATAATTAAGTATTTTAAAATCAGTTCCAAACTGAAATTTTTTTTTTTAACTTTTTTTTTTTTTTTACTTTTCAACCCAATTGTCTGGGAGCCATATGCCGTCACCGGAAGAGCCATATATGGCTCGCGAGCCATAGGTTCCCGACCGCTGGATGGCGGAATGATTTAGTGATGACAATGCCCAAGTGTTTAAACCCACTATCCGTTTAAAAGGGAAGAGTGAATGGGGCATTCTAGTGGCCTTTGGGTTCATAAGAAAAAGCTAATAGTTCTGAAAGTTCAGCTTGTACCCTGAATATCTACCAAATTGCTCCAAATGGACATAATGATAGGGATAGAAGAGGATGGGTTGGATTTGTACAAAAGTAGGTCCTCCACATAAAGGGACACTTTGTGGGTGACCCCACCTCAATACTCTAAAACTTGGCCTCCCTACAGCCAGATAGCTAAAGGTTCAACGGCAATCATGAATAGGAGTAGAGATAACGGACACCCTTGGTTTGTGTCCCAGTTAAGACGGAAGAACAGTGAGTGTAAATCATTAATAATAACTGAGGCTACGGGGGCAAGATATACTGTAAAAGTTTTATCCATGAGATAAAATCTTTACTAAAGGCCAGTTTCCCAGAACAAAAAAAGTTAGGTCCACTCTACCCTGTCAAAGGCTTTTTCTGCATCCAACGAAAGGACTCATTTGGGAGCTTCAGAGCTGGGCGCATGGATTATATCAAACAGTTGCCTTGTGTTAAAAAAAGAATGTCTCGCCTGGATAAAACCTGTTTGATCAGTCAATATCAAGTCTGGGACCACTCGTCGGAGGCGGTTATAAAGGACTTAAGCTAGAAATTTCATCTCCATATTGAGGAGTGAGATTGGTCTCCAGCTGCGACAAAGAAGCGGGTCTTTATCTTTCTTAAGCAACAGGGAGATGGAGGCTTGATATAATGTTTCTGGCAGTCGACCATTTATTCATTATACATTCTCTGAAATTGAGGGCATATACGATGAGAAAATGTTTTAGAAAATTCCACTATGTACCCATCAGACCCTGGGGATTTACCATTTTGCATGGTTTTCATGGCTTCTTGGATCTCAGAAAGTGAGATTGGTCTGATAGGTTGCCAGAAAGCGTTATATATTTTTTATTTGTATTTTTATTTGTATTTTTTCAAGAGGGTTGTTGCGGTCCCAAATCTGGGGAGGATTCAGAGGAGTAAAGATCGGAATAAAACGTTTTGTTTATATCTCTCTCTCTCTGTCTGAGAGAACAACACCAGTGGGTGATTTTATTTTAGTAATAAGTCTAGAAGTTGCAGCTGAGCGAGCTTGGTAGGCAAGAAGTTTAACCCTATTTTGAAAATACGTTGTCTAGATTTAAGCAGGAGTAGTTCAGCCTTGCTTGTTGATAGCACCTCAACCAGCCTGGAGGTGAAGATGTCTGTTACAGAGCCAGGGTGGGGACTATTGCATATTGATTGTCTAAATATAACATTTCCTCAGAGATCTCAGACAATTTGGTTGCTTCTAATTTCTTAGCGTATGAGACATAAGAGATTATCTAACCCCGTAAATAAGCTTTAAATGCTTCCCATACAGTGGACTGAGAAACGTCAGGGGTAAAAAAAAAAAAAAAGAGAAATTCCTTAAAAGTGTCATCGGACAGCAATGGGGAGTTAAAGTGCCACTTCCTTGATGGAATATAGCTTCAATCAAGGTAGACTAACCTTCAGAAGTATTCTTATTGGGGAAATAACCAGTTAATGTTAGGATATATTAACTGGTCAATATTGTCATAAGTTAAATAGCAACTTGCTTTTTCTGCTGTTGTTGAACTCAAGCAGGAAGAAAATGTGACACATCATGTAGGTATGTGAGTGAGTCTGAATTCCCCTTACAGCACAGATACTCTAGTGTTCATACAACAACCATTTGCATTGACAATAAAACCTGTAAAGGTAGGCTCCCCACGTTTGTTTTAAATAAGTAGGCTGGGAAATGTTGTTCTACAGTATCTATAACATAATCGGCAGTGTATGACACTCTCATGACATTCTGTAATCAGACAACAATTGATGTTTCTCTCAACCCACCAATAATCTAACCATAAATCAATTTACTCTATACAACTGAACTGTCAATTCCTGGGGGGTTTGTCTGAGCAGACTTTTAATAAAGGTGTGTAAACATCATATAATTTGCTGCATTACTCTAATGCCCCCTGTTGAGGAGACAATGAGCTACTTGTACCCTTTCTTGGTTGAGTAGTGTACACTTTATGAGTGGGAGGGTTCAGGGTTACTATTAGTGACTGCTAGTCTAAAGATTGAGGAAATTCTAAGGTGACACTGGAGAGAGACACTGCAGCTTATGGTAAGAATAGTGATTTATTTTTTGGTTTACTACTGTGACAGTTCATAATTGAATTCACAGGTTTGTAATAGGTGCATTATACTCACATTGTGTCTCCACTTGTGTCTTAGGTCACTCTGTTTGTTCTATGAACACAACCATGTCTAGAAATGAAGAAATGCTCACTGGGCTTACTGGATGTTTCCCCGTGGATGACTTCATAAAAAAATATTATCTCCCAGTCATGTATTTGATAATTTTTACAGTGGGGCTTGTAGGTAACGTCATCTCACTCATCATTTACCTGTCTAAGCTGCGACCGTGGAAGAATTACAGCATCATCATGGTGAATCTGGCCGTGGCAGACTTATTCTATGTCATGACCTTGCCCTTCCTGGTCAAATATTACATAACTGAGGACTGGACCACAGGTGAGTTCATGTGCAAGTTTGTCCGTTTTGCCTTCCATTTCAACCTGTACGGCAGCATCCTCTTCCTCACCTGCCTGAGTGTATTCCGCTACGTTGCGGTGGTCCACCCTCTGAGGGCTGCCCAGGTGCAGAGGACGAGCTGTGGCGTCATCGCCTGCCTGGCTGTCTGGCTCATCTCTCTGGTGAAGATCACTCCTATGCTCAACCTGATCACTGTGAGAACTAGGAACAACAAGACATTCTGCCCAGACTTTGCCAGTAACGATCCAGTAGACAAAGTGTGGTTGTATGGGTTGCTGCTTACATTCCTGGGTTATCTGCTCCCACTGATGACGGTGTGCTGGAGCTACATCCGCATCGCTCGGGAGCTGGCAATTGGGCCCCACACTGGCAGGCCGAGTCGTGTGCGTGCCCGCAGGCTGACAGTGCTGATCTTGGTGGTGTTTGTGTTGTGTTTCATGCCTTACCATATCCTGCGCTACATACATGTGGAGACCAGGATGAGAGTGGTGTCCTGTATGATGAAGAGGGGGGTCAATGCTGCCTACACCATCTCCAGACCCCTGGCAGGGCTCAACACCTTCTTTAACCTGGCCCTCTACACCCTGGCTGGAGACAGGTTCCGTCAGGCCCTGCTCAGTCTCCTACAGTGGAGACCCCAGGTCCTCAAGGATCAGAAACCGATTTCCGTGGCAGTGGTCGACAAATCAAACAGCAGCAGAAAAGCACCGAATGATCTTCTAAAAGATTAAGAATTAAAACACACCGTAGTCTCCTTGTAAGTACTGTATTAGTTGCCATGTTTTATTCCACACTGTATTTGGGTGTTGGAAAAATAATAACTCTTTTCTCTTCACTCACCTACTGTTTGCCTTTAAGCCCTATAATCTACTTTATCAGATTTAGCCTTTATAGGTTTACCAGAGGTTTTACCACTAACATTACTCATATTGTCAGAATGTTATTGCCATCGAACTGGCACTGTTGAATGCAGTAGAACATTTATCACAGAGCAGTCTGATCTTATCTTGAGCAGACTGGATGCAGTTATAGGAAGTTCTGAGTTTCACATTATTTGTCTGGGTCCTTTATTGGTGGAAGTGTTATATATTTCATATCAACCGTGTGAAACCATTCAAAATGTAATCTATAACATGCAGGTCCAATGTTGATCTGCAAACATGTTGGATGATATAAAAGAGATAATGCTTCTGTTGTGGTATAATTCTTAAGATAAGGATCATCAGTGGATATCACTGCTTTTGAGAAATATACTCTATCAATAGTCAACACAGATTGCACTCATAATTCACTTTAAAAAGTCAACCCAGCATTCTTTATATGACTGGCACCAGAGTGGGGGAGGATTAAGAGCTCCAAAAAATGCGAAGGAGAAAATAGTCTAGGAGCAAAGTCATGTGTCTTTTAAGTCATTACACACTTCCTGCTGTTAAACATCATGGATAATACAAATGTGCCATATGGGTGAAAATGACATGCTGTAGTCTATTGAGCTGTGGCTGTGAAACATGTCAAATCGGATGGTGGGGGTATGGTGGCTCTCTGACATTAGTAGACTTGTGAGATCTAATCCCAACTAAATGACAACATGCAATAAGGCCTGCATAGTCATGTGAGTATGGAGGGTGATGCATATACAATACACAATACATGTGTAACAATAAATACAACGCAAAAATACTTGTTTTTTTTCCCTTGGTCAGGGATATTTGTGGCAAAAGTGTTTTGTATTTCATTTTGGCACTCATCACCCTACATATGTGAGTACCATCATCAAGGAAGTGGATTGGAGGTCAGACAGGAGAGTCAATAGCAGCTTTCAAGGACTGTAAATATTCTTTTACAACGAGTGAATAATTAATCAGGGTTTCAGGGGAGGAAGATGATATGGATTTTCTGATAAGGCTTTATTTTACAGTCCAACTGTATTACCGCTGGTACTGTGCTTACCTGGTATTGAACTATGAATTGACGTGGTAAAAATTGGTGCATTCTGGTAGTTATTTGAAATAATCCTAATAACCAACCCTATTAAGGTTGTTCGATAATAACCATGTCATCTCTTTTTTAACCTGGTAATCCCCATGTTGCTTATGGAACATTCAAATAAAGCCTTACCTATTTCCTATTTTTCATAATTACGTAAGGGTCCTTTTACGGAGGTGGGCACTATCTGTTCACAATGGCTAACTGTGTAGTAAATCAACAATCTCATTACACCAGCGAGTTGCCAATTCTGTAACCCCCCCCCCCCCCCCACACACACACACACATATTTGCAATTACTCAAAGGGACCCACAACAAAGGATGATAAATGTAAACACAATACAGAGGAATTCTCTTTATTTTTGTGTGATCTGAGAGAACAAGCTACAGTATTGTGCTTGTTTGTACAGTATGAGTCATTGCCTCTCCTCACACAAAGTAGACGAGGATAGCTGGACCTGCAGGGAACAGCAGAGTCTGATAGTGCTGTAGCCTCCTCTTCGTCTGAAGCTGTGAGGCTGCTCACTCTGGGGTTTTCCTACTCATGGGTTTCATTGGGAGGTGGACAAGAGCATGTGTCAGAATAAACACAAAGGCAATAATAAAAAAAAAAACGTGTCTAGTTTCCCCATTCCCAATCAGAATGTACAATATTGTTGAGTTTCAGTAATCAATGGTGTGTAATATTACACACCATTGATTATGCATGTTATTATGCATGCTTATGCATATTCAGCTTCCGGTTGTGACTTACTACTGTAACTAAAGATCATTGTACTGTACAGTAGGTGAGTGGTATGTATCCAATAACATTCTGGGACAAAGGACAATAATCTCAGTAAAGCAGGAGGAAAGACATTGAGGAATATTTTCATTAAAAAAGCGGTGTATGTTTTCCCAATACACATAGGAGAGCCGTGGTTTTCACCTTTATTGTCTGTCATTGTGTTGTACATGCAGAATGTCTAAGATGACTGCTCTCCTAAGCATAGTTAGTCAAATACATTAGCTGCATACAATGTTTCATTATAATTGTACATGAAAATAATTTCAGGTATATGGATTTTTGATCTTGAGATCTTGGGGATTTCATGTTTTTTAACTAGAGCTCTGTACGAGTGACTCACAGCAGACATTTATATTTTTTGTTCAATGCATTTATTTCTAACATCTGAAGTAGTATTCACCCAGCTTTGCAGATCTGACAAAAAAAATTGCAGATAAAAGTATGACACGTCAAATGGCATCAACACTTTCCTTCATACATCACAATAATTTTAACAGGAACATACAGATTCATACATTTAGAAAGTCCTCTTCACTCACCAGATGGTATACCAACCAATCTATTTTGCAATGAATAAATGCAAGATTACCTGTTCTTCAGAGATGTGCAGTTGAGTGGCCATTGACGTTTATTCAAATCACTTTTTCACAACACTGTCATGTCTCAGGATTTGGGGGATGGCAGTACAATATCTATAGAGTGACATTTCCTTTTTATTCTGAGTTTCATCACTTAATTAACACCATGGTCTGAAACGGATAATAGGTTTCAGCTATTCAGACTTTCCAGACGAGATGAGTCAATATACATATCACACTATGTTTGAGGATATAACAACTTCAAGAAAATAAGCTGTTGTTTTGGCAGGGGGATTTCTTCACAGCACAGTGCAAACCATGTGAAAGAATTAAAAAGATATTACACTAATGGTTATGTGTGAATGATATTGATTTAAAATGCTGAGGCAATGTAACATGAGCCTGTTGTCTGATCAATATTATAGGCAAACCTGTGATCAATATACAATAACTCAAATAATAACCGTTTTTTGTTACATTGATTCAACTAATTGAATAAGCCAGACATATTGTAATTAAAGTCTTCTACTCTTATGTATCAAATCATTGCATTCAAAGATAATGACAGTGACCAAACAGAATAAAGACTGAATAAACAAATGTGGAACAAAAACAGGGACAAATTACTTTCTACAATTTTTCATGACAATTAACTTTTTGAAATTCACTATAGATCTTCAGTCATAACAGATCATTTAAATATCCATCAAACCTGACAGTGTCACACCCTTCAAGACAAATTAAACCTTTCAGAAGTTACCTGTTTACTGGAACTATCAAACAGATGGGAGATCTTTCATCTCCCTCCTAAAGGAATACATTGCATGCTTCTGGTGCTCTCAAACTGGCACTCTGCTGGCATAAGAACCCCCCTCACACCCCACAATGCTGTTGGCGTGGGCTCCACAAACATGTAAAACCAGCCAGTGTGACGGGACAGAGCGCGAGGGCAGAATGTTGATCACCTCATTCATAGTCAGTCTGTACACTAGCCACACTGACCTCTTTCATCACCTAGAGTACCACTCTTTATCTAGACCTTCTGGAGAAACCTGCTTCAAAAATACACGCTTAAATTGTTGTTACAACATTTTTATGGTAAAGGCCCTTAAGTAGTTTTTTCCATCTGTGATGTGAAAGCCGAATGTCATCATAAGTTTGGTCAGGGCAGAATAGAAAAAGGGCAGATTTTCTTCAGTGGGTAATCCTCTTTTTGTGGGTCTATGATTGACATTCCAACATACAGATAGCAGCTGCAAAGGAATAGCAGTGCCTCTAAATTTGGAAAGCCAAAGATTTAAAGCCAAAAAGTTGAGTAAAGTTGCACTGTAATCAACATCTGAAAGAATCAAAAGATTGTACTTACAGTATATTTGGTTACAGTAAAAGAAAATACAATTAGAAGATCACATTTTTCTTAATTTATGAGATGGTTTCATTTACAAAACAATACTGTAAGTCAACGAAAAAGTACTATTTTATAGAAGCAAGTATATGGTTCTTTGGCTCTCATCATTTCTTTTGGAAGGAACACTCCATCCTCGAACCAGTCTCTAATATAATATGGACACACGACATGCAACAATCAGCACTTTTATATTGTTTCCCCTTTCAACTTAAATATTCCTGCAAGTTGCCACAAAAAACTGTGATTGATATCTCTTGTTACCCCTTGACATTGAGAGTCCCCATTAAAAATCATTACGGTACAAGCAGCTTCTTTTGATCGTGTCTTCGTAAGCTTCATTTACTGTTTTTAAAGAGTTATCACAATCTGCGTGATAATAACCAAGGCAGGGAAGCAAAAGAGCAAGAAACAAACCATTACAAAGAAATCAATTAAATCAATTTGAAGATTTAAGACACCAAAGGGTACTCCAAGGCAGAGCTGCTGTGAGACGCACAGACTTGGCAGTTTCATGACCAGAAAGAAACTTAAGCAGAGCACTCGGATCACACTGAAGCAGAGAGAGAGAGAGAGAGAGATAGATTGATAGAGATTGATAGAGGTAGAGAGAAAGAAAGCGAGAGAGAGAAAGAGAGAGAGAGAGAAAGAGAGAGAGTAACTTGTGACACTGTCCTATAGGTGATCTCTAGTGGCCTCTCTGTATGATCAGGTCAGGAGCGTGACCTCACTATGACCTCACCATCGGGCCACCTGGCTGTTGTAGTCTTCAGTGGTGGTGGTGGTGGGTGCACCCCCCTCCCCCTCCCCGTCTACACCCTCACCCCTCCGGCTTTTGGGGAGCGAGGCCCTGCTCTGCTCCCTCTGCTCTCGGAGCCAGCGTCGCTCTTCGCGCCTCTTCAGGCGGTCCTCCTGGTGCTCACGCTGCCGGGTGAACTGAAAGCGCTGGAGGAACAGGTCCTTGGCGTACTCGTACAGCTGCACGTCCAGGAAGTTGAGCTCCTCGATGCGGCTGCGCACGGCGTCGCTCAGGTCCACGTTGGCGGCGCGCGTGCTGTTGATCTGCGTGAACGCGGAGATGAAGCGCAGGGTGAACGTCCGCTCGAACAGGTACTGCGTCTTCCGCTGGAACTCGGTCAGGCCGTAGAACGCCATGTTCTTCAGGTTGCTCATGGCGCTGCCCAGCAGGATGTTGTTGCGCTCGCTCTCGTTCATGGAGGTCAGGTTGTAGCAGCCGACCAGGCTGAGGTCGGCCAGCATGCGCACCTGTCTGTTGTTGGCCAGGTTGGAGGGGCAGTCCATGAACTCTGTCAGAGTGACACCCGACCAGTCGTCCCCGCTGTAGCAGGTGGGCAGCTCGTCCTGGGTGGGCGAGCGCCCGTCACACATATGCAGGGAGGTCTTCCAGGTGGCGCCGCGCTGCACGTGCTTCCACTCGCTCAGGTAGCGGGAGACGGGGTCGCGCAGCATGGTGATGTAGTAGAAGTTCCTGAAGGCCAAAAACAAACGCAGTCAGAGAGCTGTGAACACATCAGCAACACACACCCCTGCTCACCTCAGTATCGGAGTGACAGATGGTGACTTTCTTGACGATGTGTGTCATACTTCAAGGTTGGGTGCTAATTACCAATGGAAATTGCAACTTTAATGAGTTTATCAGAGATAGGTCTTTCTCCCCGTTGTCCTTGAAACTCCTATAGTATATAAAAGAGAAGTGATGTCAAACAAATGGGTGTTATAATGGTCTTTGTCGCTGTCTTTGGTAGCGCTGTGCTCGTGTAGATAAAGATAGAGTTTCACAAACCCAGAAATACACAATAATCAATGACATATGGCAATGATGCATACAACAAAACCTATATATAAAACATATGATCCATTCCTTTACCATCTAGCCTAATGTTTCGGAATAAGGACACATTTTTGTGTGACACAAGTCCTTTGCAGTCCTAAACAGGTATTTCACCCATCAGTTGCCAAATCCAGCTATACTTTTGAGAGGCCAAATATATCCTGGTCGCATTTTGAAGGAGAGGAGCTGTTACATGAGAGATATTCTTTTTATACACATCACTGCCTCTCCTCCAGAGAGTGACTATCTCCTCAATCCTTGTAAGCCTAAGGACAGCCACTGAACATGGAAGACAAACGAGGAAGCTCCATTTCAATTCATCAGCTTTCTGCAGTGCAACTTAAGGACATTCAAAGGAGAGGACGTTTCCGGAACTCAGTAATGGCTACAGTAAAACTGCAGAATATTCGGCAGAACCCAGACCAGTAATTAGAAGTTTGACAGTGAGAAATAATAATAATAATAATAATAACAACTTAGATTTGTATAGCGCCTTTCATAAAAGCCAAGGATGCTTGATTGTGATGATTGTCCACAAAATGTGTTGAATATTCTCAGCAAACCACTCACTAATTACACTAGAATTCATAATGACCGTACAGTACAGTTCCATCTCATAATGTCAGGGGTTGATAAGAAGTCACATGATATCATAACATTTTGCTCAGTAGATTTAGTAAGGACTGTTTGTTCACAAAACCACCAAAGATGCTCGACCACCACAAGGCTGACAACTTCAAAGGAAATCGATCAGCCTCCTGGACCACAGGTATCGTACGTCAACATACACAGCCTCAGGTAGAGAGCAGCGATGAGGTAGGTGTTGGCCAGGCCAAGGTGACGTCCTCCCCACTGAATATTTAATGGAGACGCACTCTGATGTGACCCCTGAGAACAGACCGGCCGGATAAAGTGGAGTATGCCGCTGAGACTTCACACTGATTCCAAAGCTGCTCTGAGCCACAGCTCCTCTGTACACAAAAACTCATACACACACACACACGCACGCACGCACGCACGCACGCACGCACGCACACACACACACACACATGTACTCACTCCATCTCTCTATCTCTATCTCTCTCTCTCTCTCTCTCTCGCTCTCTCTTTCTCTCTCTTTCATGAGGGTAAGAATCTGAGGGTAGAACTACTTTCTGGTCATTGTTTTACTAGTGTAGTGAGATTGTGCCATCTACTCTGTGAAAGGGTCTGGCTGCACCAAGCACATCAAAATAAGGCAATTACAATAGCAGTATTATTCCCTCTGTTGGCTTGTTTATCTCCAGTGATCACAAAATGTCAACACAGCACATTATAGTTTTAGTGTGTTACTATTACCATAGCTGATATTCAGCTTCATTTGGGTGGTGTTAATGCCCCATATAACATAATTTAAGTGTGTTAGCTCCTGAGTGCAATAAAGTTTAAAAATGCAATATCATAAGCAATAATAACAATGAAGTCATGTTCAGCTTTTCCACAATGCTTCCACAAAACAACACAATTATTATGATCTTGTAAGGGAAAATGTTTCAGAGAATATACCCAAATAGTTAAATTGTGCTCCTGTGACACTGAAAGCTTGTGTATGCTGGTAGTGTGGGTGCAGAGCAGAAGTGCTGTGGGTGGTGAGCATAGCACCCTCCTCTGCCCCAGTGGGATGGCAGTGCAGTGTCAGGCAGTAAGCTGTGATTACAGCCCCGCTGGCAGCATCTGTATCCTTGCTCTTCCTCTTCCTCTTGGAGTGGGCAGGCAAGCTCGCTGGCTGCAGACACATCCTCATTAGCCTGTCTCAGGGACATAAACACATGCCGCAAGTGTTGTCTGAGCACGCTCAACAGCCCAAAGGTCATCTGTGTGTACCATCAGTGTCATGGCACATCAGCATCAAAGTGTCTGCTGAGCCGTCTCATAGAATCTCACCCTTGCATGCCACAAATGGACTTCTGACAGGAGGGTATACTGTAGCTACACAGCTAGCTAGCGACCTACCTACCGACCTATCTTCTTTTACATAATAAATACTCTTATAGAGTCATCCACAATCAGACATGCAAGCTGGCAGTTGTTGTCTTCTATATGAGAATCATACAAAGTTAGTTTACGTGCATGCTGATGATGTCTCTCTTTTGATTAGTGTTTGTGATTGGATAAACAGAGGGTGATTAACAGTAAGACTTCATTCAGAGGCTGTGCAAAGAAACCAGGAGACGGAGACAGAGACACATCTCTCTCTCTCTCTGCCAAGATCTCCCAACCCACTTAAAGTGTTTAAGTGTAGAGCCCTGCTGAACTGCTCTTAATCACGGATCAATAATGGATGGGAAGCATATTGCATCTCAGTCAGCTCCAGAATGCTCATCTAAGAAGCAGCGGCACAACTCAACTGGAGCATTCCCTAACTACGGGTCATTAAGACCCCGATGGAAGATGAATGGGAGAACATATGGATCCCAATGCAAAATAAGGAGAGGAGAAAGCTGGAAGGAATTGAGCTCCCAGTAAAATGGATGTGGTTAGACTTTTATTAGAAAGTGTGAAATTGGCATTGCAAAAAGACATAATACTTATAATTGTCAAAATGCCAAGAATCAGCAATTGAATATCATCTGAATCGTAATTACAGTCACGCCTGAATATGGCCCATTAACAGTTTTATTCACAATAGAAGCTTGAGAAAATGAGTGTCATTCACTGTCACTGGTAGCTGCTATGCTGTAGCTGAGGACTTTCTCTCTGTCTCATTGTCTCTCTCACATCAGATCCCTTAACTAAACCCTGGCAGATCAGATGAGTGCTGTGAGTATCAAGGACAAGAGACTGCCACAGCACCACAGGACATTTGACACTGACCTGCCCCTTCCTCCCCCAAACTCTCTCATGCAACACACAGAGTGGCCCGTCAGAACAGGCTGTAAACCGCCATTCATCCCAGCCCAGTGTCAGCTCAACCGCCAACTGGCTTTTAATTGCCGGTAATTAACCTCAATGACATTATTTCAGCCCGCTACCCCTCCATGATTGCAGGCTACTAAAAAGGACACTATACATTTAGCCTCAGCACATGGTCTTCACAGGGGCGGAGGAGCTGGCTTCACATATCAAGCTACAGAAGGGGTAGGGAGGTTACTGTGTAACAGATGTCTGAGGGTGGACCAAACAGGCGAGAAGATAAAAGGTAACGGTAGACTTTCTCCAGAGACTGCATTGAGGCTCGACTGTTGCTGTGTGAGGCCGACTGATATTGTGTAACAGAGATCTCCACGGTGTTGTTTTTCGAGGCAATTGTCTCTGATATGTTTCCCTGGAGGTTCTCCCAATCTGCTCTATTCTCCACGCCCAGCCTTGTCTGTTTGACACGCGGTTTAGAAACAATTGCTTTGATCGCTTTGTTTATTAGCCCTGTGCAGTCTGCTGGAATTAGAGAGGGAGTAGTTTGGTGTTGTGCTGAATCTTACTTCATGTTGTGTGGCTGATTAAACTTGCTCAACACCTGTTTCTGCCTTGCATCGTCCTAATAGGACGAATATGCAAAGAGCATCCGTGGCCTGGAGAGCTGGAGGCCACTTCAGATGTGTCTCCCGTTTCATCTTCGACCTGGCGAACGCTCAAACCCAGCGCTCCGTCTGAAGCTCGCTCAGTTTCTCTGAAGTCCACAGGCTTCCTGGCAGTGTGGCAGGGGTCAAAGAGATCCTCTGTGCTGGAGCCGTTTTACTCAAAGGCAGTCCGACTCTGAGATTCCTGGCACTGTCATGCTAGTCATTAGAGTGAGAATGATATTACAAAATCAAGCTTTTAACTGCTCTGTTATACTGTTACGGTTGAAGAACTTGTTAATGTTTAGGACATCAACAATTATGTTTTAGCATTTCATGTATAATTCTATATCTTGATTATGAAAGGGTCATTCTGTGACTCCTTTTTCACCTCCATGTTATTGGAGTACAAGTGGAAAAACTGTACTGTGCTCTGCTTTGTTAAATGTGTCTTAATCTTAATCAATTCAAAACAATTGAAGAAATGAATGACATTTTGCATAGAGCAAATGAACAAAAACGTTAGAGGTGACCATTTACAACACCGGTTCTTTGATGTCAAACGGAGACTCCCTATGAAAACCTTTTTTTTACCTGAGGAAATGTTCTTCATGTAGATTTACACTTCACTTGACTCCTGCCCTTTCCATACAGCCTCTCCTCCATGTCCTACAGACTTCAGCGCTCCCTCAGGATCCCAAACCTTTCCTTTAAAGGTTGTCACATTAATAATGCTTCTGATTCCACTCATCTCTCTCTCTCTCTCTCTCTCTCTCTCTCTCTCTCTCTCTCTCTCTCTCTCTCTCTCTCTCTCTCTCTCTCTCTCTCTCAATTTCTTTTTAGATTTGGCTGTTGAAAATAATTGCTTAAAGGAGATATAATAATAATCAGACTGCAATGCAGAAAAAAACCAAACAGCTCCAGCAGACATTTTGATTCCACCTGGACAAACACATTTAGTATGATACTGTATGTGTGCCCCACCCAAGATCACAGCTTGTCCTACCTGAAATCGATAGCAGAGAAAATGTGATCCACTGCAATCTGTTTGAGGAGAGGAGAAATCAATTCTTAATAAAGAAACTGTGCTGACAGTTGGGACTGTGTATTTGTTTTTTGATCATTCTGGATAGTAGAGAGACGATCAATTACTCTAGCCTATGTATGCTTCATTATTGATATCACCAGATGTGTATCAAGAATGCTTCAAATATGCACTTGTGAGTGTTTCATATACTGTATACACTTGGACGAAGGCATAATCAAATCCAAATGCCAATGTAAATGTTTAAATACATTTAAAAAAGTGAATTTAAAGTTTGTAATAATTCACTTTATCATCACTTTCTCACCTCACAGAGGAGGTGATGTCAACAGAAATGTACAGTGTTACACATAGTGTACAGCAGTGGTTCCCAAACTTTTTCAATCAGGCCCCCCTTGGGTAATTGGAAATATTTTCGAGCCCCCCCTAACCCGGTTCCCACCTAGATTGATATAATTAATTGTATAAAGTTGTAAAAACATTACATTTTCTCTTCTAATAATAACAAGACACATACAGTATATCCAACTATAGTTTTATATTTTATTATGGTTTGAAAAGGAACATAAGTGCTTGGCAAATGATCCTGTGCCACTGAAATATTCAACATATCAACATTAACTAATTTCTACTGCATCACTATTCTTACTCCTCACATTTCTATCACAATTACGATCAATGACTTGTGTGTGCTTGCTTTGCCTTGCAAATCTTCTCAAAGCGGGGTTGTTGTTTTGAGACTGCCACTCTCAGTTCATTCTCAATGTTCAACTTCGACCTGTATTTGCTTTTGATAGCAGCAACAGCAGAAAAGCCTATCTCACACAGGTACGATGTTGCAAAAGGCAGCAGTATTCCCACAGCTTTCTGTCCAATGAGAGGGTAGTCCTTCTCCACTCCAATCCAAAACCCAGCCAAAGTCGTGGATGTGAACTGCAGCCTCATGGTTGACTCTGAAGTCATGTCGATGTACTGTTCCTCTTCCGCAGTGCTGAACATGGCAGGTGGTGGTGCAACAAATGGATCTCTAATCCAGTCGTATTTGGCACTGTCATCCACAGAGAAGTATTTCTGGAAGCTTTGTTTCAGGGCTGAGATGTGCTCTCTCATACATGGAACCACTGTGCTCTGCAGCTCATTGGTCTCGATGAATGCCTTCAGATTCCCAAATGAGTCGATGTCCCCCTGTTCAAGTCTCCTGCCCCACATGTCCAGTTTCCGTGTGAAAGATTGTATCCTGTCTGCCAGATGTGGAAGGTGTGTGTTGTTGCCCTGCAACTGTAGATTCAATTCATTGAGCTTCTCAAACATGTCGCTTAGGTAGGTCTTCATCATTAAACTTGCTGGCAAGTTCGTTCCCTTCCTCCTCCAAGTAGATTCGGATCTCATCTTTCAGCGATAGCACCCTGGACAGCACCTTTCCGCGAGAGAGCCAACGCGACTCGCTGTGAAATAGCACGGCTGTGTGCTCGGAGCCCATCTCCTCGCACAAAGCGGAAAAAATGCGAGCTTTCAGTGGTCTTGTTTTTATGTAATTGACGGTGGTGATAACATGAGACAAAACGTCATTCAACTCTGGACTCAGCTGCTTTGACGCGAGTGCCTCCCTGTGTATTATGCAGTGAGTCCACACTGCTTTCGGTGCAACGCGCTTGATGAGCGTCTGGAGCCCTCCCCGTTTTCCTGCCATGGCCTGGGCACCGTCGGTGCATATCCCCACACAGTCCTCCCATTTCAGATCGGCTTCACTCAGGTATTTGTCTATGATTTTGAACAGTTCATCAGCTGTTGCTCTGTTTGGGACATAGTTGCAAAATAGCAAATCCTCGCTCAAACCCTCCGCATCAATGTATCTGACATACGCTATTAACAGACACTAACTATTGTTACTATCTGTGGCCTCGTCTACCTGGAGCGCAAAGCGTTGGTCTTTTATTTTCTCAACAAGCTGCTCTTTCATGTCTTCTGAGATGTCATTGATGCGTCTCGCAATAGTGTTGTTTGACAGGGGGATAGCTTTGAGTTTTTGGGCTGTTGCCTCGTCTATCATATGTGAAACCATATCTATTGCAGCAGGGAGTATTAACTCCTCAGCGATGGTGTGTGGTTTTTTAGACTGGGCAATACGATATGCCACTTTGTAGGAGGCAAGTTGAGCATTAGACGTAACAGATGCTGTTTTAACGAAACGGCTCTGCTGACCACGGTATTCTTGGAGTTTTCTCTTGAAGAAATCGAGGGGCTTCTTCACATCAGTCGGGTGTGTGGTCTCCAAGTGACGTTTCAACTTGCTAGGCTTCATGCTTTCTGCCGCTAAAGTTTTGAGACAGAGGACACACAGTGGTCGTTCCTCCGCACCGACCACATTAGATGTGAAGCCCAGGGAGAGGTATGTATCGTCATACTTTCTTGACTTTGGCTTTGGGACGTTTGTCATGGGCTCCTTCGCTTTTCGTTTAGCTTCTGGCTCTTTCATAAACTTATCCATTGTTGTTGTTGCTGCTAGATAGCTGGAGGAGGGAGTGCGCGCGTCAATGACGTGAATGGAGCGCGCGTCAATGACGTGAATGGAGCCCCCTCGCTGCCTCTTTGTTACAGTTTATGGCCTGCGCTCCATTCAGGTTCTCATTTTTATCATCCAACGCCCACAACACCCCTGATGGTAACCTTAAGCAAGCAGTGTTTGTTTACAGCTCTTGTGTGTGCATTTTTTTCCCCTCCCATATTATTTCTGCGCCCCCCCTGCAGTACCCCCGCGCCCCACTAGGGGGTCGCGACCCACAGTTTGGGAAACGCTGGTGTACAGTATCACACACAAGCAACACTATTATAAACTTATCCCTTTGAAGAAAATGTTTGGTTCCATGTTGAACATGTTTGGTTCCCTAACCCTAACCCTTTCAGAGAGGGTTCTATAAGGCACCAAAAGGTGCTATAAGGGTTTCTATAAGGCACCAAAACCCTTCTCAGTTCTAGGTACAGTAGAACCTTTTATTTTTCAGCATCATCTTTTTATCAAAGAGTGTATCATAAAGGTAGAATAATGCATGCTCATAGTATGCCCTCAATTGAGAAGATCACCTGCTGTTACCTCCTTCCAAAAGTGACTCTGTTAGCGTATTCAGCCATCACCCATCAGCATCTGTCTCTGTTATCTAACTACCCCCGGCCATGATCTGAGTACGTCTGAGCACCAGATCATGTCAGGCCTTCGCAGGCCACAGCAGAACATTATGGGAATAGAGGCATGCCGCCGGTGCTGCCCCGGGCGAAACTTCCGCTGAGTCTTCAAGAGCACTCCTCCTTTCAAGATGCAGTGTGCTATGACATAGGTCTATACACTCAACGGCTTGGGATACATAGAGGAACTATACAAGCTTGGTAAGGTTTGAACTGCTCTATACAGTACATCCTATCTGGCAGAGTCCCTTTAAAAGCCTCTATAGAGGACAAAGAGTGTCCCCTTGCTTGTCATGTCATTGTCTCATTAAGGAGTGAGAGGACTCCTAAGGGAGAAATCTGTTTCCCAGCAGGAGTGAGAAAAGCACAGACCACACTGTTGTAACCGCATGGAACAGGACACACTGGCTGTGGTAAGTCCTATAGCTAGATGTGAGAGAAAAACTGCTACCTTGTCTTTGCCCTGCTTGAAGCACCTCCCTGGAGATTGCTGGGCATGGTTCCAAAATATAATTTCAGTATTAATGCAGCCCTGTAGCCTGGGGTAATTCACTATAAATAATGCCTCTTGCTCCAGTCCCACTTCAAATGAATCTTGTACCGTTCATATCACATGAGATAATTCCCGTTTTTATTTCAGGATTTAATTACTGAATTGCAATGCCAGTGTTTAGATGGTATCCAGTAATATTCCTCAGAATTTGTCAAATCATCACATATAAATTGTCATCACTGATTGTTTGTATTACATTGAATTCATGAAGGTTACCTGTGAAATTACATAATTGAATGATTTCAGATTGATCATCCAACTTTAAGCCGAGTGAATGACATCGTACTAGTACAACTGTAGTTGCAAAGCAGTAAAGCAGGCCCTCATTTCTGTCATCAGCAATTTGATCTGCATCGTTGACTACACTCAATTATGTATTCAAAAGCTACAATATTTACAGCAGTCCAATTGCCCTATGATTGTTGCAATTAGTGCCTGTGGTATGATCATGTTGACCCAAAGAGAACACCCAGAGAAAAACACGGAACTGTAGCCACAGCAAACAATGCAATTACACCACAGCCTATGGAGAAAGTTTCAATTTCCACTCCCCAGAGAAAATAAGAAATAACCTTCACAGAAAAGTGCTACACACCAGGAGCTGCAATCTTTTATCATTTTATCAGTTCAGCCTCCAGTATTGCCAAGGACAGATGTTGTCAAAGCTGGCTGTTTCTCTTGTTTAAGTAAGGGGAACATGCCAGCAAATAAACACTACAAGAGAATCAGTACCTATCGCAGAGTAAAGAAGATGCATTGTGCATTTCTATTTTTTCAAGGCCATGTACTTTGAGTAGAAAAACAATGCAGGCGTGTGCTATGTGAAGGCTCGGAGATAATACGGAATCCTACTGATTTTTTGCCTGTGGTGGGATCTTGATGAATGATGATGATACTAAAACATGATAGAAACATGGTTTCTGCCAGCCTTTTTTAATCATACAATGTAATTTTTTACATGATATTTTTTGTCCATGCCAATGACAGAGTCTGTTTGTGTGTGTGTGTGTGTGTGTGTGTGTGTGTGTGTGTGTGTGTGTGTGTGTGTGTGTGTGTGTGTGTGTGTGCGTGTGTGTGTGTGTGTGTGTGTGTGTGTGTGTGTGTGTGCATTTTATCTGGCACGATCACAGTGTGAGTACAGAGGCCTCCTCCCGTGGCTATTTGATCTAGTTACAGTAGACTGAGACATGGTCTATTCATTAATGGATACAGTAGGCAGACACATTTCATTCATTTCAAAGTTACCTGTTTATTAACTAAACAGGGAAACATGGAGGTCGGACAATGGAAATAGAAACCATGTTGCTATGATACCAGCCAAGTGAGGCACTGCTGTCTCAAGTCCTTGTTTCCCCTGATAGACCAGACGAGCCTACTGGGATTTCATTCTACTCTGAGGAGAAAGGCTTTCTCTCATGCTGACTGTGCTCCACATTCAAATCTTGATTACCGGTAGATCTGATAACGGGAAAAGCTGATAAAGTCAAGCCAGACAACCATCCTGCAGAACACAGATGCTTTACCCATGCTGTAGCAAAAAAGGGGAGAAAATTCTGGCTTGCTCTTGCAGTGGATAACTAAGTTTGACAAGCTACATTTCCTCAAGAATGTTTTGTTTAACAGTATGTTAAACTGTGAGTCCTGTGAGGCATCCTACTTGTGAATAGTTATGTTAATTTTGTTTCTGTAAACAGTGCGTCTGCAATTCCTCCCTGAAATGTCCATATCTTCCCCTGAAATAAATCTCACTGATCTCTGACTCACATTCATAAGTGAGGCTCTGAACGCAATAGCCCATAGCCCACACTACGCCAAGGAACGTTTAGCGGTATGCATGACATTCATGCCCGAGTCGTCAGCAAGGGTTTTTCATTTGCACAAAAACCACTGCGTATGAGGGCAATTTAGCTCCTCCATTAAAAAGACATAAATGCTTCAGAACTTAATGGCATCTTGCAACTAAAAGAGTGAGCCGTCAGGAGTTTTGAGATTAAATGTGAACATCATTACACTTATACAACTGGAAGAGCTATTATCAACTGAGCGTTGCCTTTCCATCACCATTTGGGAGAAAATGACCTACTGTAAAGCCCTGCAATAATTAAGCTATTTGTCTACAGTATGAAGTTCTAAAACAACCTGACATGCTATGCCTATCTCCTACACTTTACTTTTAACAGTCCTCCCCGCCACTACGCCTGTATTGGCAGAACTAATTACAAGGTCACGTAATCATTCTTAAGAGAGCCATTGGGTAATTGATTTCTGTCACTCTCTCTGGTTCTTTCTGCCCAGATGATCTTCCACTACAGGAAATCACATCAGTAAGTAAGGGCTTTACACTCTTGGCAGTGCGACAAAATATTCTTCTGGCCACTGTAATACATCAAAGCCCACTAAATTGCCTTACTGTACATCTGTTACAGTATCTGCTTACACATCAAAAACCAGTCTCATAAAGCAATAGCTACAGGTAGATGCTGTAGGCTACAAAGATGGCAACTTATGAGAGAACTGCTGAATGGGCTTTGTGAGGTTTCTTTAGTGCTTACCAGTCATTAGCTTTAATGGCAGAGAACTCAAAATGAACACAAGGGTTTCGACACAACATTTGTGGTCAGCTAGAAAAGCTCAAAGTAACTGTCTTGGAGGCGTCCTGTGAAGAATACATTCTCAGTTATCAACTTTATCATCACTTTCTTCACCTCATCACTTTCTGGCACCTCACAGAGGAAATTATGTCAATAAAATGTTACAATGTTACACATGGTGTACAGTTGGAAAAGATCAAAGTGACTGTCTTGGTCGCTCTGTGGTAACCGAGGATACAACTGGCTTCTAGTCTCCCAATGTGTCCTTATAGGAGAGTCTCAATAGCCTTACCGCTGGCGTTAGCAGTGTCATTTTGCATGACTGCTGTTATTAAGGACCGCAGGGATCGTTTAAGTAATTACTAGGAAGACCATCTCTCTAACTGTGCAGATGGTCTGTGAATAAGACAGCAGTATGTCTGTTCTCATTTGCCTGTGCATTCACAAACACATGGTAAAATGCAGACAGTACATATAATAATATGAACTGAATATGATAACTAAAAGATGTCATCATGAGTGTGAAGCAAGAAATTATTTCAATAAGCTATAGAGTGAGGAGTGAAAATGTTACAAGATTACGATACAGAAAACTGCTGCACATCTAGCTAAAATGCCCCTTGCTGTTCTCTGCTTCTCATCTTTGCCCTTGGTCTGAGAGAGTGAGGAGACTGCAGCCTGCAATGGCTCTCCGGTGCATCTGTACATCTCTGTGACTTCCCCTCCTCTTTCCGACAAGATGAACACAGGGCTGGAAACATGCATTATTTGTAACCAATATCATTCCCTAATGGTGTCTGCGCTCCCCCTGGCAGCCCATAATGGAGCGTTTTTGAGTTTCTCAGCATCTTGTTCAGCTTTCTGATGGTGACGGAATGGGGACAGTGTGTGTCACCTGGGAAGAAACAAGAAGAACGAGGGGCCCTTTCATTTGCCTGTCAGAAAGCTGGCATCCACGGCACTTGACATGGTGCGCATACTGAAAGTGCTTGTACTGGCAGATAATGATAACGAGAAAGAATGCTCTTCAACAGAGACGCACGCCATCCCTTCCGAGTCGGTGGGAAACCTCAGTGACAGTTGTGAACTGTCAGAGGAAAGGCACTGGCATCTGCATGTGTGAATACATGTATACATGTGAAAATACAATTACACATACATTACAAGTAGCAATGGTCAACTATTGGCCAATGGTCAATAGTCTCACTAACCTAAACATCATGTAGCAATAATCAGCCAAGTGAGGGAGAGTAGGATTCCTCAGAGCTCCATATAGATGGACACTCAGTGAATATAGACGGACAGACAGACAGTGAATTTACTTTGGCAGAAGCAATTACACAGTAATTGTGCTTCACAGAACAGTCGGTCTGGTTTAAGACATAAGAAACCACTTAATACATGGTGACAACAGTAAGCAGAGACATTTACTGGCTGAACACAGCGAGTGTCTAGTGACAGGCAGAGCCACAAACACGTAGTCCTTTTCAAGGAAGTAAGAACATGTTCTGTTGGAAAGATATCACCCTTTAAAAGATTGTGCTGAATTGTACTGTATATAAATGTAGTGCTATTATTTTACTGTTTAGATACAGTAAATTGTCATATTAAGGTCGCAAGTTAAACGTGCCCTTTCTCTATGGAGAAAAACAACACCAAGAGTAGCAAACACTATCATGTAAGAGTAGAGGAGAAGACATGATTTTGGAGGCTAGTCTCAAAGTTCTACATGCAGATACTGAACGCTGAATTCACACTTTACTTCCAGGAGAATCTACACAGGATGCAGCTTATGTAATGGCCTTTTTAATTAAACCATCTCGAGTCTAATCTGAATGACTGTTTATCTTAAATGAGATCTAACACCTCGTTTCAGAACCACGGACAGCATCTACTCGACCTTCTGTTTGTTTACCAGAACAGAACAAGGGTTTACGGTAATTGGGAGCTTGGTGGGTGTACTTTGAATGAACAAGCATGGGTATACATTCCATAAACAATGCAGGTATGCATCAGGAGTCAATCTATAAAATGAATATATATATATACAGTACCGGTCAAAAGTTTGGACACACTTTCCCATTCAATTCATGTGTGTCGTTCAGTAAGACAAAAATACCAAACATTTCATGAAGGTAGGACATCCCATCTGTAATGTCATTTCCCATTTGAGGGAAACCTTTGTATTCCCAGTTGTTCAGATGTATCCCCTGTAATTTCAGCCCAATTACATATTCTAATTTGACAGCACAAATTAAATTAGCATGACACTGAAAAAACCCCTGTCTAATTACACTCTCTTCCTCATTTCCAACAAGAGGTCTCTCCAAGAGTCTTAGGAGCAGAAAACTTGGCAGTCTTCACAAAGAATCTCTGAATTAATGATAATGCTGACTGCACTTTAACATGGTACTGAATGCGTCATATCACATCACAATGAGTTTACTGTATATGTCTCTGGAAGCTCCATTCCAGCCTTCCTGTGGAAAAACCCATCATAGCTCTCCCATATCATCATCATTATGATAATCATCATCCTCACCACCGTCGTCCTTGTTGTCATCGATATCATCACCATCACCGTCGCCATCATCATCATACTGTGCTGTGTCATCACGAATAATAATATGAATAAGGTGTATTATACAGGGGTAGCCTGATAAGCTTGGGAGTTCAAATTTGTACTTTATCAGTCATCTTGTAATCCTTTGGGCTGACACACACATATGCTAGTACAATCATCAGATAGTTGTACTATTGTTACATCAGGAATATTATATGGCCAGTTCCTCTGAGCCTCCA
Source organism: Nansenia antarctica (assembly GCF_963989245.1). NCBI lineage: Eukaryota > Metazoa > Chordata > Actinopteri > Argentiniformes > Microstomatidae > Nansenia > Nansenia antarctica. Next base: position 53,825,110 of record NC_137677.1, on the reverse strand, counting down.
AGAGTGTTACACAAGATCCAACCACAGATATATTGTTGGATTGGTTTGTCAAGCAAGGCACTACCTCCCCAGTCCCGCACACGGAGAGGTATTGAAGGGACAGAACAAATATCTGACAAATCCATCACACAAGGCTCCGAATCCACCAGGATAATATCTCCCTTAAACAACACAGACATTATTTATCACACACCTCTATGGTTTCTGAGGTGCAGTAGGCTACTAAAGTGATTAATTTCATCAACATCTAATTACATACACCTGAAGGGGGCACTCTTCCCTTCCATGCCAAATCAGGATTGCTCAACTTCAATCCTCAATCAACCCAACCATGGTGGTTCTTATTCTTGCCATTAATTAGCATCTTGTTTAGACCTGAGGGAACAAGGTGAATGGACTATGGCCCAAGCATGATAATCAAGAAAAAAACTCTATGAGGTTGGTTGATTATATTATCTGTGATTCTTACAAGAAAAAGTCAGCAAAAGCTGCTCTATGTAAAACAATGTGCATTACTTCTCTGTTAAGTTGTAGCCCATTGTGGTTAATGCTGAGCTCGTTGAGGGGAAATTCATGTGGCACATTTCCTGACTTTGCTGAGAGCCGTCACACTGACTGGCTCCCCTTCCGCTTGACTCACCGCTCTTCTCCGACACTCACATTTGCATATCCTCAGTGCTATGGAGCCTGAAATAACCTTCCTGTTTGCATCATCGATACAAATGTAGCTACAAATCTTAAACCCAAATATATCATTTTGCCAACATCCTGCCTGTTTGGATGTGGAGAGTGTAAAGGTGACCTGTATTCCCCCTCATATGTAGCTAGCCAATAGATAATCACCGTGTGGATTCTGACAGACAGACAGACAGACAGACAGACAAACAGACAGACATAGAGAGAGACAAAAGGAAAGATTGAAAGACAGAGAGCGAGCGAGAGAGGTGGGTTCATGTTCACTCCTGTACTGAAGGTCTCCTCTGCAGAAACCAATGAGATGTCTGACAGAACAGACAGAAAGCCGCTCCGCACCCCTCCTCCTCCTCCCTCTCAGTAATCACTGTGGTAGGATTCTGGCCTCTGAGCACTCTGCCAGGGAGAGAAGCTCAAGACAGACATGTCAGTCTACAAGCCTTTATACCGGCTCACAGATAACGATGGTACAAACTGAGAGACGGTTCTGCCCAGCAATACCCTGCTGGCCTCCAACAAAGGCATGCATTTTCTATCACAGGGCGCAAATGTTCAAGAGCAAGAATGTCCACGCTTTTCTGTAGCTCACAGGCTTGATAGAATGTACAATTCAGGTCAAGGTGAATATTGTAGATATCGGATATCAATAAAACATTGGAAATAGGAATCATTGCTCCACAATTGGGGACGATTAGATCACTGCAGTATCTGTTTTCATTCTGATACAGTTTTACCAGGGTTCTTGGTTTCCTGATGCAGAGTGTGTCTGGATGCTTTTGCCACTAATCTAATAACTGCATATTAATAATTAATAAGTGCCAGTTTCTCTCATGTTAATAGAAATAGACGTCTAGTATGCAAGAGTGGTGGACGTCGTTTCTGAAAGACATCCCAGTTACAGCAGTGGCAAAGGCACACATCCTGTTTGATACCATTCCTCATTGCATTCCATACAATGAGCCTGTCCTCTGACTTCTACCTCCCCCAGCCTCCACTTCATTACAGAGATGGTGATTGAACCTCTTTTGATCTAGTAGCAATCTGAACCTGCTACGTGTATATCATGACATACTGTACAAGGGGGATGAAAACCATTTCAACACAGCACAGTCTAAAAATATTTTGTTCACAATAAAAACAGAGCTGTGGATGAAAAAATTATATTTTCCCCTTAGATAAATACAATATATTGGATTTCATGTTTCTTATAGAAATTGAATAGGGCGGCTGAATAAACTCATTCCGTTCCACAAAGCATGGTTTCTAAGAATGTCCAGATACCCTTTGATTTCCCGTCAGAGGCTAGGCCAGGGCAGGCAGGGCCGACTCACAGTGCCAGCCACCCTCAGAGTTTTATTGACGGCCATAGAGCAGGAATTCCTCTTCAGCCCCCAGAGATCAGGAGGTTAATCAAACAATAGACTGATATCTGGAGCTGAATGAGCTGGATGAATAATCCCCGGCTGTGACAGCATTCCTGAGGTGTGTGTGTGTGTGTGTGTGTGTGTGTGTGTGTGTGTGTGTGTGTGTGTGTGTGTGTGTGTGTGTGAGTGCGTGCGTGCATGCATGTGTGTGTGTGTATGGTACAGTAAGGTTACTGGAGAAAGAGGGTCAGATTCTCTTAGCTGTGCAGCATGGGACCAGTCTTGAAGTGGGAGATCAAAAGAAAGGGCTGGAAATAGACAATAATCTAATTCCGATCCTCCGTTTGCTATAATGGTCTCTCTTGTTTTGATTAAATGTGTTTTCAACGAAATCCTGGTGTGATTTCCAACATTGGAGCTGTATACAGTGGCAACATGCAACACTTTCTATTTATTTTCTCTGAGTGGTGCAATCTCACTCATATTTAGATTTTTTTGATTTTGGAGATACAGTGAAGACAGACAGGAAAGAGGGCATGTCAGCAGGGCATGGGCCGGAATCGAACCCATGCCAACATGGGCATATGCGTGCACTGTAGACCGCGGTGCTAGACCACTGGACCACCCCAGGCCACATGCAACACTTTCTAATACTGGGTACAGTATACTCAATCCTGTAGTATAGTACAATCCTGATGAACCATATCTTCATTATTACACCTGAATTTGTCAAGTAACTACCTGACAACTACCAGAACCTGAGAGAGCAGCAACACTACGTAATATACAATCTTTAATATGATTCTGTTACTCTCATGGTATTCCAACATGCATCATATTCAAATGGGTTTATTTCTCAAATTGAGCACAGTGGGGATCGGGCAGAGAGAGAAGTCTACAGAGTACTTGCTATCAGTGGCATAACCATCATGTCAGCAATATTTACAGAGCCTATAGCCCTTTATTCAGAACAGCTAAATATGGCAAAAATGTACATAGCTGGAAAAACACTATGCTGACCATGGAATACTGTAGTTCCAGTTATGTGGTACTGGGTGGATGGGGGCGAAGCAATTATACATCAATGACAAAGTTAAGGTTACGTGGTTTGATCTTGTCTGGAGGACACTAGCTTCTGTATATCAGGGGTTCAGTTCTGCCACATTAGGCAATTATTCATACAGGCCTTTGTGCGAGGCGTCAGACTGGGCGCTGGACAGGCTCAGAGCTACTGTCTACCCCATGCTGATTCCATCAGCCTAAAGCCCAGTGTACCACACTGGCACTACTCAACACATCTCTGCCTTTCACTGTCACTCTCTTCCACTGCCACCAAGCTGCAGACTGCTCCGCCCATGAACTCCTCTCCTCCCCTTACACACACACACACACACACACACACACACACACACACACAGCCACAAATGCGTGCGCACACACAGGCACACACATGCTCAGCCACACACACGCATGCACGCACGTACGTACGCACGCACACACAGACAACTCTCGTCATCCTTGGGGAGTTAACCTGTCAGGCCCTTATCGATAGGGGAGAGTGAGAGAGCTGTGATTACTGCTGGCTCTCCTCACTCTCCCCTGCGCAGACTGCATTAGAAATGCTGGCCCAAGGCCTCCATTACACCACAGGTTGTGTGTGTGTGTGTGTGTGTGTGTGTGTGTGTGTGTGTGTGTGTGTGTGTGTGTGTGTGCGTGTGTGTGTGCGTGTGTGTGTCTGTGTCTGTATCTGTGTGTGTGTGTGTGTGTGTGTGTGTGTGTGTGTGTGTGTGTGTGTGTATGTGTGTGTGTGTGTGTGTGTGTGTGTCTGTCTGTCTGTGTGTGTGTTCTAATACAGCAATGCTGGAACCTGTCTCACTTAAATGACGGCTGATGATACTGAATTACTTTTCAAGGTCCATAGAGATCTCTATTAGAGATAGGCAGACATCTTAGTAGTACACACTGTATACTTTACACAGTAATACTACTCACACAATATCAGGTTTATATCATTGTTTTTGTGAGGTAAATGTGGACTCAGTTTGCAATTAAATAAGTTGAGATCTCGGTTAGATCAGCTTAGGAGGAGTAAGAGCTGTGCCGTTTCTGAAAGTACAGTATAAATCACAGCAATGAAATATTCACCCTGGATGTTGTGTTGGCTGTTTCAATAATGGAAGACCTGCTTTATTAACAGGTCTCTGGTGAATCTCTAAAAGCACAGCTGAAATCTTAGTGAGAGAGCCAGAGACTGAAGAAGAAACCAAATGTGGTAAAAAAAAAAAAAAAGAGTTCAGTCCAGACCTTTTGCATGTTTTAAAGGTCTTGTTCATTTAAATGTATTGGTCAGTTGCTGAGGGGATTCAACATAAAAAGCACATCCAGTGTCAGACTGCTTCCCTTCATCCATGAGAGCTGTAAATGATTGATTGATTGATTGAAAACTTTATTAGAAGATTTGCAGAAGTAGGTACATGAAAGTACATATTACATACAAGGTCAACTAACAGGATAAAAACCCAAGAAAGCCACTGGCTTATTTCAATTGGGGTCCTTGATGCTAACACTATTTAAATTCACAACGTATTGTTCAAGTTCTACTCTTCTCAAACATGATAGGTGCAAAATGAACAACATGGGTTCTCTCTAAAAGCGAACTCCTGCAGTCGACCAAGCTGTTGAGTGTATTTCAGAAACAACCTATGAAGAAAAACAAGGAATGGCAGTGTTTTACAATACAACATGTACAGTAGTTATTTTCTTTCCTTCTACCTGAATGTTTATTGTTGTGTATCTACAGTATATACAGGACCGCCTTACTACAATTAGTGTACAGTTAGTTATCAGCAGGGTGCTTGAGCCATCTAATTAACATGTCATTCCATGTTAGTTATCATCACAATTGTTCTGTTCTGTTTTGTTTTGTTTATCATTAACTCAGGCTGACAACTCAAAATGGTATTTTCATGGTCAAATTAACTGAGTCACCTTTGTCTGCTTTGTAAATGGGGTTCTATTGATTTTCAGCAAATGTAGCAGGAACTTAAATGCTTTCTGTTTCTTCGACCTCATAGCTTGGTCAAGGCTCTACAACTGAGAAATGAAGACCCTCAAATCAATACTTGCCAAGACAATTTTCATTCATTATAATCAAGGTCACGGGCATTATCAAGAGTCAATTCGGGGAAAATGCCTTTATTAACAAATACATCAGAGGGCTTGCTCTAGTATAAGCAAGCCCACTGAATGCCTGTATATTAAACCTTCCTGTAAACCACCCAAATGAGAGTAATCAAATTGCCCTGCAAAGTTACTAAGCCCAGTCTATAATTGATACTGGAGATAGAATGGATGCCTGCAATTTCTCTCATTTTTCTTTACCTCATAGCTGGGTTCATATAAAATGCAAATATGTAATATCAATTTCAATAGCTAATCTAAATGATGAATAGTGAGTTTAAACTTTTGCATTTGCATGATTAAATACAGATGAGATTCAAGAGGTTTTAGTGTGTGTGTGTGTGTGTGTGTGTGTGTGTGTGTGTGTGTGTGTGTGTGTGTGTGTGCGCGCGCACGTGCGTGTGTGCGTGCGTGTGCGTGCGTGCGTGTGCGTGCGTGTGCGTGTATGAAAATAAATCTTTAATCCAAAACTTTCTCTTTATCCTTAAGGACCCTTTCAAGCTTAACTGACATTAATCGCCATAATTTATCCTGAAGTTATAGCCCATCATTTTTTTAAAAGAGAGGGAAATTCCGACAGCAATTACGCTACAATGTCTGGTATTCTATCACTTACATTTTTCTCTGTTTAACTGACATTTTCATTGAGTAGGGACTGTAACTGAATACAATATCTGCACTTGGAGCAGGTTACTTATTCAAGCTAATGATCAATACCACCGAGGGCAATGCTTTCTGTTGAGAACGGATGTGGATCGATGAGGTTTATCTTGTGTGTCTTGGACTAACTTTGGGCCATTGTAACCAAAGCAAAGGCAATGTCTGCTCAATCACCCTCTGGCCCTGTGGTCCTGTAACAGTAGAGTCAGATGGCACAGAGGGCGCAGGGGGGCACAGAGGGCACAGCCACAGCACAGACACATGCCACAAGGCTTGAACTCATATCGATCTCATGTCTTTGAGAACGCCAGCATCCGTCAACACTATGGACTGGAATTGCTGAGAGACTCTGAGCCTCACACTTCATAATGAAGGGACTGCTAAATAACATGCCTTGACTGAGATATAGGAGGCTGTTAATGAGGGGGTGGGTGTGAGAACTATTACTGCGGACATCATCTAAGAAATCGACTTCTATATTTAGTTCATCAGCATGCAGGCGAGAGCTGTTCAGAGTTGAAAACAGAACAGAGGTAAGGAGGACACTGCAGTATGTGACTGTATATCACTGTGCAGTAATGCAATTCAATCTCTTCTAAATCAGTGTTTATGTACACTCACTGAACATTTTATTAGGAACACCCGTACACCTTCTCATTCATGAAATTATCTAATCAGCCGATTGTGTGGCAGCAGCGCAATGCATAAAATCTTGCAGATACGGGCCAGCAGCTTCAAGTAATGTTCACATCAACCATCAGAATGGGGAAAAAAACTGTGATCTCAGTGATTTTGAGCGTGGCATGATTGTTGGTACCAGACGGGCTGATCTCCTGGGATCGTCACGCACAATAGATCTCTAGAGTTTACTCAGAGAATGGTAAAATAAAGAAAAAACATCCAGTGAACGGCAGTTCTGTGGACAGAATAGCCTTGTTTATGAGAGAGGTCAACGGAGAATGGCCAGACTGGTTCGAGCTAACAGGAAGGCTACGGTAATTCCGATAACCACTCTGCACAATTGTGATGAGCAGAAAAGCGTCTCAGAATGCGTCGAACCTTGAGGCGGATGGGTTACAACAGCAGAAGGCCACGTAGGGTTCCATTTCTGTCAGACAACAACAGAAATCTGAGGCTGCAGTGGCCACAGGCTCACAAAAAACCAGACAGTTGAAGAATGAAAAAATGTAGCCTGGTCTGATGAATCCCAATATCTGCTGAGGCACCCAGATGCTGGGGACAGAATTTGGCACCAAAAGCATGAATCCATGGACCTAACCTGCCTTGTGTCAACAGTCCAAGCTGGCTGAGGTGGTGTAATGGTGTGGGGAATGTATTCTTGGCACACTTTGGGCCCTTTAATACCAATCAATCATCGCTTGAATCATGTTACAGTCTATTTGAGTATTGTTGTTGACCATGTGCATCCCTTCATGGCTACAATTTACCCATCTTCTGATGGCTACTTCCAGCATGATAATGAACAAAGCAAACTGGTTTCAAACTGGTTTCATGAACATGACAATGAGTTCAGTGTTCTTCAGTGGCCTTCCCAGTCACCGGATCTAAATCCAATTGAACACCTTTGGGATGTGGTAGAACGGGAAATTCACAGCTTGAAAGTGCACCTGAAAAATCTTTTACGGAATTACGTAATGCAATCATGTCATCATGGAGCAGAATCTCAAAGGAATGTTTCCAACATCTTGTGGAATCAATGGCACAAAGAACTGAGGTTGTTTCGAGAGCAAAGGGAGTTGATCCCTACTACCCAGTATTAGTACAGTGTTCCTAATAAAGTTAAAGTTACAGTAACAAGTTCTCAGTGAGTGTATATTCTATATTCTATCCAAGGTTTTTTTGGTAATAAAATCAAAGTAATCCATCAATTGATTGTAGAACTACAGTGAGCATAAACACTGACTGAAAACCTCTGACTCAGTCTGCTTCCGTCCATTGATGTTCCCTTACATGAAAAATCGGTTTGTAAACGTCGGATTGAGAAAGAAAAAGCCTTGAAGAGAGAACGGTGGTTAGATCACTATGTCACAGATAATGAGAGCGATAGGTCTTTAAAGACCTGTTTTGTGTGTCTGTGTTATTGATGTAGGAGATAGAGCTGTGGTGTGCTGCTGTTGCTTACACAGATATATGATTTATCTCTCCCTGCCTGTCTCCCTAACAGTGTGGAATTTAAAAGCAGGAGGCAGAAGCCTGGTCGCTGATTGGGACAAATAAATCTTGTCTCAAGGTGATCGCTGACAGTTCAGAAAAAAAACCCAGCAGTCATTTCAGACCTTTGCCTACTCCCTCAATTATTTAGGCTCATCATACTGAAATGAAGATTGTTCTGTGTCCACACAGTATGGCAATTAGACTGGCGGGCTAGGGGGAATGACAGAAATTCATCCTTGATGACTTCTCTAATAAAGCTTTTACCTCCAACTTAACCTTAACTCGCAGAGATCATTCCTCTGTGCACTGTTGAGCTGCGTACATAACAGCGCACATAAACAATGTCATTTCCATAAGGAATTTTGCAGAAGATCTTGAACACTCTTGGCTGAGATGTTCAGCACAGATAAGACTATTATGTGTGGATTCAGTTTCTTTCACGTTTCTCTTAGTGTATTCACAATACAGTACCAAGGATGATCACATCTCACAACTTCGTAATATGGTGACATATCTTTCCCATTAGGTTATAGAGAAGGATATCACTAATTAAACTGTCAAGGAAGGGTAATTTGTTATGTTAAATAATTACTCTCAAAATCAGGCTATAGACCCCAAACTATTGTAAATCATTCTCTGACTGAGGTAACCAAGCAACAGATGAACAACATGTGGCATAGATCAAGCCGCATGATTAATTAAATAAATATTGAGCGATTGTTATGAACTAATGCCAATACACAGTGGATATAGTTACCATTGTGTTGCTCTCCATTAACACTAGAACAGCCGTGCCTTTTTTACCTACTAAAAGAGCTGCCTTCTTTACAATGCTCAAGCTGCTATTTACACACAACGACCACTAGTTGGCCACTTGTAAATTAGCCTGCTTCCTACACAGAAACACGGCAACATAGCTTTATACTAGCTTATCCTGATGTGCTTTTGAAAATGTAAGGATACTGGGTGGTAGAACGCACTGAAATTGTCTGATTGTCTGATTACGTGTTAAAGGTTATTATTCAGTAATGCTACAGAGTGTGACATAATTTAGTTTAGCTTATTTATACAGGTTGACTCCACACAGGATTGGAGCTTTGGAGGATGAGGCCCCAGTAATAGCTTTGACCTATTATTGTGTCTCATCTCTCTAGTTTCCCCACAGCCTCTCCTCTTCTGCCATACAGCATCTGGGCTCCTCAGCCATTTATTACTTCTGCTCCACACCACGGTAATCTAGGGGAGCACTCCAGGTCCCTGCTAGCCATAGCTGGGCTCTAGGATGCCATGGCTCTGTTGTGGAGCCGTGCATCCACCTAATCCATCTCCTCTCGGCTCATCGGTGTCTGGGCGTGCCACGCGGAGCCCAAAGCCCAAGCTGCTCTGTCTTATTAAAGCTAGTGGTCCTCAGGCTGTTGCAAAGTGAGACAAATTCAGACGGGCACTCCCCACTCTGTGTGACTGTCTCCCACTCCCTATCTCACCAGATCGTTCCCAGGAAGAGAGAGAGACAGACCCCTTTCACATGTACCGTAGATCCTTTCGCATGTACCATGAACTGATTCCACGGAAAATTCGGTATCATATCCATTTTTTACACTTCCTTTTTTTAATCTCAAATGCCCTTTAAAACGCTGAATGAATTCTGTGCATGCACTGTGGGAAGCCAGGAGCAGGTAGATAGTCGAGGATCAAATGATCTACTGCAGTAACACCCATTTCCTCAGAGCACCCTCTGTAGTTCCTACATGAAGAAAGTTCCTCACACAAAACAATGTCATGTTCAGATGAAAACACAGACAGCGAGCAGCCACACTCCCAGACAATCATGAGGGAGTATTCAGGGAGGAGTATGGAGGCATTTTGCAGTATGAGAGGAGAAATAGCGGCACTCAGTGAGCAGTATGCCCTTGAGCGAGGCAGGGTCACAGACCTCCCTACCTAATTACCACAGATAGTGCGTGCTGCTCGCTGTGCCAGATCTCTCTGGATATACTGGCAACTCAACAGGGTGACACCAGTGACATTTTGACAACGCAAACACAAAACATATCTTTTCAGATATCTCTTCTTGGCATTTTGTTATAAAATGAATTTGGAATGCAACATTGCATTTCAGTAGGCTACTGTTTCTTTCACCAACAGCAAGTGGAACAGGACAGGGTCTCTCACAGCTCTAGGCATACACTTAAATCTATCTTCATCTAATAATTCAGCCGCAAAAAACGTGCCATAAGCACGTCCATCCTAATTGTGTTCCAGTCGTAATAAAATAGTTTTTTCCCATCTTACTGTACATCATTCTGTGGGTTTGTCTCAAACTTCACAAGTTGCCACCTAATGAACCCAAAAACACAACCCCATTTTCCCCACTAGAATTACCCATCAGATTGGAATAGAGACTAACTTCCAACGTCCACTCCAATCTGTTGTAAGCTGAAGAACACAATGGGACAGAGCCCTAGGAAGCCGGATATCTCCCATCCAGACAATCTGTCCAAGCCCTGCACGGGATGAAAAATCCCAGCTCTCCCTATGCTCCACTTTGCCACGTATTAGGCATTAATGCGGCTCTTCTGTCTATTGATTTCTAGCCACAAATTAGCAGTCCTGCTTTGATGTCATTGTAATGCCACTGTATGGAAGATTCCAGATAAAATTATAGAAGGGTTTAGCCCGTAAGCTTGTTATTTTCGGAGGATTATTGGCCCGCAGTTGAATGATCATTTTGGCACAAACAGGATTATGTCTCTCAGTATTACGGCAGTGATATCAAATACTCATCTCTGATTTGCTACTGCGGCCATGAACTCCCTCCACTGCTGAAGAGCGGCTGTGCTGATTGGGTCTGGGGAGCACTCTGTGTGGAGGATTTCACTGGCTTTGCCTCCAAAGCTCTGCAGCCCAACACAATATAGACAATTGTAACCCAGGGAAAAACATACAAAATCAGCAACAAAACATAATGCAAAGAGATTATGTATTAGTGGTATACTGTATGTATTTGTTTAGTAAAACACCTCTGGAATATTGCTTTTCTGTATTGTGTGCTCTTCTACTTGTTGTTGAATGAATGAATGAATGAATGAATGATGAATGAATGGACTTTATTGTCATTGCTACATTACAGGTACCAAACAACGAAATTTAGGAGGGGTGGCTCCCCTGGTGTTAGGAAAGGAAAAAAAAAAAACTTTTAGAAAAAGAATAAAATCACAAGAAGGTAAGGTTGTTTTCCTTTGTCTTTTGGCTCTATTATGAGCAGTGCATTTATTATGTGTTTGTTGTCAAAGGTTACCCAAATGTCCTGTTGTTTGTTCTGTCTCTGTTTAAGGAGCCCTTTAGTTTCATTTGGACCCAGAGGGACCTTATTACCGTCATCTAAGAAGCACCCCTACCCACACTAGGAAAATGACCCAAGCCTCGGATCGACAGACCTGGCTCCAGTCCACTGCACTCTCCACTTAACAACCCATCTAGTCTGTTGTGAAATATTTCAAGGCTCAATGAACAAATGAGACAACTTCTAAACTATGAGAATCAGTGGAGCCTCTAATGAGATATTTCACCTTTATTGACTATTGAAGAGTTTGGTTCTGTTTTTTGTATTTTGGTGAGCAAAGGCTTGTATGGATAATTCATCTCCATAAACATTGCTTGAGAAAAAGTGTTTGATCTCTCCAAACCTCAACCATCAGGGCCATCCCATTCATCCCTTCCCCTTATCTGATGCGCAAGCTCAGATTCACCTTGATGTTAACATTCCAGTAGTGCGCTCCAAAGAATTCAGCAGAACCCCATGGAAAATGTTTTGATTATTTTAAGGCAATACACACAGGATTTCGTGTGCTAGACTTTAGTTCTCCAAGAGCCTATTTTGAGAGTTGTCGGGAAGGGGCCTAGATTTGCTATTCACTTCAGATTGCTACCCCTTTGTGAGAGAAGGGCTCTCCAATTCTGCTTCTCTATCACCAAAGTCCTGCTGGTTAACCTTTATTCATTTCTTTATTAATTTAACCATTATTGGCCATACACTTCACTCACCTGGTTTCCAAGTCTGAGTCAGTCCCTGTGATGAGAAGTACAAATTGAAAACCAGCCGGGCTGTAACCGAAATGAACTATAATTATCGCCTTTACAAGCTCTTACAAGTGTATACAAGGAACAGACACATTTATTCAAGAACACTTCGGTCGGCTTAATGCATCTGCACGATTCAGTATTAAAGGTTGCAGGGTAAGGAGCAGCGTAATGTAAACACAGTCTCTGATCCCTGATCTGTGCATCTGATTAATGCGGCTAAGTGGAGTGTGGATGGTCGGTGTGTGGCTGGCAACTGCAGGGAAGCATAGAGCAGTCTGATTTCTGCCCGCTCACTGCTCTCCTGCGAGGCACAGATAATACTGCACCATTCTGGAGACCTGGCTGATCTTCACACCCCTGCACAGCCAGGAGCAGAGACCACAGCAACCAGCTCACACAGCATCCACCCGACAACACATGCACACATGCTCACCATTATGAGATAACATATCAGCTTTTCTGTGCAAAACGAAGGCGTGATGGATCACACAATTGCCTGTGCGCATCTGCTGTCCTGTTTAATTCCAGTTCTATCTCCACAGTTTTTACAGCGCATGCCAATCGAGTGGAGGCTACCGTGTGGTGTGAGAGGTGAAAGGACCCACTGTGACGCATTCGTTCTGCTGATGCCCCCTCATTGTTACCTCATTCCACAAATACATCCCCGCCCCGACTAATAGCCCACGTTGCCTGACAGGGTGACAGCCATGATATCATCAAATAGGAACTTTCCCAAGCTAAGATTTCACTGTCCTCTCTCCTTATGGTGACAAAATGTGGGTTTCATTTGTGCTCCAGACCATGAGTGAGAATATGAGCCTGCCGACGTGACCTTTCCCCAGGCCTCCCAGGGCGACTCTAATTGGCAACTCTTATTGTTATCGACTGCGGTAGACGGAGACATCCTGCTACATCACTAGCATCTTGCCCATAAAAAATAAAAAAAACGAAAACATTTTTAAAACATTCTGGTTATTAAACAGGGAATGTAATATGTTGCTGTTTATTGATCCAAGTAAGGCCTCAAGAGATAAAAATCCTCTTATTACTATATTTCACTACCTTGCCTCAAAACCATATGTGATCGATACTGGAGGGGGAAAATAAACCGTTCTCTTCACGGACATAATGTGTATTGCCATAATCGATTGTGGTCATCATACTCTACTATAGGAAAGGTCATACCTCACAAAATACTGGGCTTTTTCCAGTACCATTCAGTTAATGGTGACATTTCTGCCTTGGAGATATAGTGTAGAGATGGAGCAAATCTCTGGTAGCTGATCACGGGTACGGATGGACAACTCATCAACAACATACCGTGGGAACAACACACACACACACACACACACACACACACACACACACCCCTGGCCTCAACGGAGAAATAAATGCCTTCAGCACCACGGACAGCGGCCACCACGCCCGAGGGGCAGTGACGTACCGGGGAAATATTATCCCTGCATCCAGCTGCCCCGCGTTCAGGCAATCAGGCGGGTGGCCCTGGGAAGCGCACCCCGGGCCAATCAGCCCAACCTGGCGCATCTGTGACTGTCGTAGCAGGCACAGAAAAGGAGCATGGAGACAACCAGAAGAGAGAGAGTGGGGAGAAGAAGCCAGGAGATGGGTGAGCACCAGATACCGGCAATATCGAAGTACCGCTTTACCGTAATGTGTTCTGTTCTGTCTCTCCCCAGTAACAGCCAGGTGTGGCCAACCGAGTGGCAGCTGCCCCAAGCCCAAACGAGCCATACCTGGGACTCTCTCTCCTTTACCCTCACACACACACACACCCCACACTCTCTCTCCTTTACCCTCACACACACACACACACACACCCCCCCCACACACACACACACACACACACACACACACACACACACACACACACACACACACACACACACACACACACACACACACACACACACACACACACACACACAATATCCTTCAAAACAGCTTGTCAGAGAGTAAGTTTACCTTTTGTTTAAAATAGACTCAGAATCAGAATCAGAATTGCTTTTATTACATCTTAAGTAATAGTACCCAAGAGTAAAATTCTTTGGCTTTGGTTCCTCAACACTGACATTACAGCATTCAGATACAAAAAAAACCATAATAATAATAAGTAACGTATTTAAGTAAAATAATATTCATACAGGCCTTTGTGCGAGGCGTCAGACTGGGCGCTGGACAGGCTCAGAGCTACTGTCTACCCCATGCTGATTCCATCAGCCTAAAGCCCAGTGTACCACACTGGCACTACTCAACACATCTCTGCATTTCACTGTCACTCTCTTCCACTGCCACCAAGCTGCAGACTGCTCCGCCCATGAACTCCTCTCCCCCCCTTACACACACACACACACACACACACACACACACACACACACACACACACACACACACACACACACACACACACACACACGCAGCCACAAATGCTCAGCTACACACACATCCACACACACACATGCACACACGCTTGCACATGCACACACACACACACACACACACACACACACACACACACACACACACACACACAATCCTTCAACACAGCTTGTGAGAACTTGTCAGAGAGTAGGTTTACCTTTTGTTTAATATCTAGAATCAGAATCAGAATCAGAATTGCTAAAAGAGTAAAAGTCTTAGGTTTTGGTTGCTCACCACTGACATTGCGGCATTCAGATAAAAAAAAAACACAATAATAATAATAATAAGTAATGTAGTTAAGTAAAATATGTATCGCTACACTGATAAAGTAATAAAGTGATGACACATCGTGGTCCCTGTAGGTGTCGTGAACAGAGGGAAGCTCACATCTGCTGATCTTCTCAGCTGTCTGCATTACCCTTTGCAGTGCTTTGTGGTTTTGGGCAGTGCAATTCCCGGACCAGGCAGTGATGCATCCCGTCAGGATGCTCTCGGTTGTGCCTCTGAAGAAGGCTCCTAGGATCTTAGGCCCTAAACGCCAAACTTTTTCAGCCGCCTGAGATGGAAGAGGCGATGTTGTGCTTTTTTCACCACCTGGTTGGTGTGTTCATCCCAGGTGAGGTCGTTGGTGATGTGAAGCCCCAGGAACTTGATGCTGTTGACCCTCTCCACAGGAGACCCGTAAATGGTGATGGGGTCTTGTGCCTGCCTGTTCTTCCTGAAGTCCACCACCAGCTCCTTGGTCTTGTTGGCATTGAGAGCTACACTCCTGTAGAACGTCTCGTCGCCGTCGGTGATCAGGCCAATCACTGTCATGTCGTCGGTGAACTTGATCACCATGTTGGAGCTGTGAGTGGCCACGCAGTCGTGGGTGTACAGGGAGTAGAGGAGGGGGCTTAGGACATGCCTTGGGGGGCTCCTGTGCTGATGGTCAGAGGGGCGGAGGTCTTAGAGCCCATCTTCACCACTTGTTTACTATATACTGTAGTCGCCTAATATTGAAAGCCCTTTGAATTAGCTGACCCATGTGATACACTGCAATGCTATTCTACTGTCTGTTGTTCTATGCAACATAATGTCATGTCATTCCAAGTCAGGTCATATTATGGATATAATCTTGGGTTTTGAAGCCACCACTAAGACGGCTGCTGTTAGCTCTGTTCATCCTGCCCATCACACCAGATGGACACACAGATGGACGCAGCGACATTCTATTAGTCCAATAGCTCATACCGCAGCCAACACGTCATGCTGCAGTCTATCACAGCTCTGGGTCCAAATCCCCAAATTACACTTTTTATTTGCCTGTAAATCACACTTTCAACACAATCAAGGAGATGACAGACTATAAAAAGTGAAAGAGGCTGTGCGGTGCATCTTCTGAATCCCACTACAGACTTCACATACAGTACCTGCTGCTGCAATACGGTTCACACCGGTGTCAAATGCCCTAGTGTGTGTGCTGTCTGAGAGCAGACTTCAGATGCTTGTTAGTGAAGCTGTGTGTCAGGAACACTGACAGGGTCAGGGTGAACCTCAGCTCAGCATTCTGTGGGTTTCCTAAAGCCTGTGTCAGATTTGTCTCCCTCTCTCCCACTTTCCCGTTGCATCTGATGTGTGTCTGTTAAGATAGAGAGGAAGAATAGGAGGTCCAGGGTTTTCGGACCGTCATTATCAGATGGATATAGCGGTAGCGGTGCGGTGTTGCGTTTCAACACTTGTCTCGCTTGCCCTTGAGCAATTTTGTTTATCAGGCCGGAGGATCTCTGAGGAACGAACGGCGGGCCGGACAGCGCCTCTGATCTTCTAAGAGTTGGAGTGAAGGAGCACCGTGGCACCCTGGCTTCTTTTACCTGATAACATCTCCCCCATGTTCTCCCGCTGTATAACAGCCCATCGCCTGTAGTCACCCAGACAATGTGCTGACAGCCCCACAGCGGCAGCCTCTCTGCCTCAGGCCTGGGCTTCAGTTACAGTTCCAGCCAGATCAGCTCCCCTTCCAGGATGAGCAACTGTGTACACACCGTCTCTGACATGTAATCCAAACCACTGGGGAAAGGGAGGGTTTATGGATTGTTATAGATGCAGTTGTTTCATGCCCTTAAACACTGAACAGTAATACACCTGAACCTTATTTCAGTGTTACTGCCCATAGTAAGGGTTTATTTCTATATGTATATTTACATTAGCGGAGAAACAGCCACAATGAAAACCCTAACCCAATCAACTAACTGTTGTCAGTGTAAAGTAAGTAAATGTAAATAATCACGTGGGATCTGTCATGTTGTGTAACATTTAGATCTATAGGGATTCTTAACTGTGTGTGGAAGAGATGCTAATAGAGTTACATGCCCCCATTACCCTGAGTAGGGCAATGGAATGGTTTCTAAATTATTTCATACAGCATATAGTTGAAGAGGCACCTCTGCTATAGCAAATCCCTCTTAGCCTACAATCTTAGCCTATGATTCCAGGCCAAGAGAGTAACAGCTATATTTGACAGACGAGTCGAGCTTCCTCGGCCTCCGCTCGCACAGATGCTAAGTTTCATTGACAATCCGAGTAAAAAACACTTGTTCAATGAACAAAGGGATTGGCAGAGCTGACAAGCTGATCAGAGGGCCACGGGGAGGAGATGGAGGCTGTGCTGCCGGCTGCCTTCCTGACTGCTGCTGCTGCTGCTGCTGCTGCTGCTGCTGTTGCTGTTTTTGTTGTTGTCAATGTATTGTTGTTCAGGAGATGTTGAAACTTCATCAAAGTCCTCATCAGTTATCAACCATGGCGTGACATTTTTGGAATGCTGTGAACACACATACTCTGTTCACAGCAGTCTCCAGTGAGAGAAACTCTCCTCTCTGTCAGGCTGCTACCTTGAAAGTGCATGAGCCTCAGTTAACCTATAGCTAGCCTATTTCTAGTATTTGAATAAGATATTCCAAGTGAAACACAGAAACAACAAGTTAGCGTGTATAAGCCCAAAACACAATGAAGGCGCAGTGTAGTCTGGACTGGGTTGAATTAAGCACTATGGTTCAATCATGCTGGATAAATAGCCTCACTGTTTCAAATCTGTGATATGATTGATATACCAGTGGGGGAATGTCACATAATGAACACTAATCAATTCTATAGTATGACTGGTGTCATGACACACAGCACAGTGATAACGTGAATTAAAAGATGCTTAAGGGTTGAAAGCAGGGGGAAAGCGAAAACACAATGAGCCTGTCCTCAGAGTTCTGCCTCCAGCAGCCTCCCTTGGTTAAAAGCATCCTCCAGCCTAGCTATCCCAGGATTGAGGGCCTCTTCCTCCTCTTTCATCTGCAGCTCTGACTGATCAAGACAGGTTTTTTTCTATAAACCCCCAACCCTCATCCACCCAGCCCTACTGAGGCTGTGAAATACACTTGCACTTCATTTACTGTGGCTGGGCTTTTATAGCTCCCAGGGGGTAGTGAAAGTCTTCTTTTTGCAGTTCAGCAGAAACTTTCCACTTTTTTACTGCTCTGTATGCCTCTAATCTATAGGTACCAGGCGTATATCAGCAATTGTCAAAGTGTGTTATCCATGATGCAACCATTCCGGCAAACACTTTCTATTGATCTACCTCAAAGCACTCCAACACACGAGAGCAACAGTGTGTGGGAGAGGGGTTTAAGTATGTTAAGATGACCACTGCACCACGAAGGGCCATTATCAGTAAATCCAAAACCATGGTGTTGAACCTAAGTGCTTTGTTGTAACATTTAAAGGACCAATACTTCTATAGTACATGCGACATGTCAAGTCTCCTAGATAATGGTACTTTGGTGACCTTTGTATCAAGCCAATAACTTCCCTAAACAGGGCAGAAGTAATTTGATGGTACTGACAATACACTGTCTCTGGTTAAGAATAGTGGAGACTCCAGCCACAGTGAAATGATGGCTCTAAACAATACATAATGTGCACAATCCAGCAGAACCACAGATGTGGTTGAATGTGTGCCATGGAATTCGTTATGTCTCACATTGAAGTGACTCTGACTAAACACAGTATACTGTTCCAGATGGTCATCGTCTCAGATTTGTCCAAACACAGATGGATATATTTGCTAAGCTAATCTGACTGAGAAAATGAAAAGCTAATGAAAAGGTTGTAATGTCTCTATAGTGAATCTAGCACAAACTAGACCAGCTCTATGATCTGCCAATATCTCTGCTATGCTGCGGGCAAAACCGGCCATTAAGAAGTAGGGCCAAATTGTGTTGCAATATCAACGTGTTTCCATTAAGAAAGAAAAGTAGGCTGACAAAAAGGTTGTTGTATTTTGACCCCAGTTCAATAGAAGACCACGGTTCCACAATTAGATGACCCTGGTGGTTGTGAATATAAAGGCAATGTCATTACAATTTCTCCTCTCTGAAACCAAGGTTTCAACGCGCATGATGACTCTACAGTACCTGTTTTCCAATTACTGGCATACTGGCTTATTCCTCTGACACATTCTCCCAGAATACACACCAGATTGCCCGCAAGTCATTCCAAAAAGCTTAGCCGAGGTAAACTCGCAAGCAGGACAAAAGGTGAGGAGATGCCAGCCCCTGACGAACAAAGACAAGTGCATTCCACTCAATGAGAGACAGCCAGGCAGATTCACAGTCTGCTCTTCCAGAGGGCTCCTCTCTCCTCTCCTCTCCTCTCTCCTCTCTCCTCTCTTCTCTCCTCCTGTCTGCTGTCTCCTTTCTTGTGGCTGACTGAAGACCTAGCCCGCCCAACAAAAACACTGTCAGAGATAGTTCACTCAGGCATGAAATTGATTTTGTATTAACAAACAAGGGGATCTGTTTCTCCCATACTGTTAATCAAATCATTTCGAGGAATGAGGGGAAGATGAGAGTAAAATCATTAACTTCCAACGGTAAATCACATTCACTGCCAACCTGTTGTCCCATTAACCCTGAAACCTGTTCAATAGCTAATTAAGGCAATTACTTCAGGCATGACACGCCACTTAATCATGAATGACTGGCCCATTTATAGTGGTGGCTTCATTACCATTGGCAGCTTAGTAGATGGGCTCCCCCCACTTCTACAGTCTCAGGAAGTAGGCGTGCTGTGGTGGGGGAACATGACTATGGCTGTGCCTCCTCCGCCGCCTCTATCTCTATACTTACACATCTATTAGTGTAGGCATGATATCAACGGAGCATGATATCAAAGAAGCAGTTAAAAAAAGCTGCGTATAATAACGGCATATGCACAAATTCTGCCCAGAGCAAGCTGCTGAACTGCTATGCTCTTATAAAAAGAAGATCACTCTGATTCCATTTACAGTAAAACATGAAAAAAGAAAGCCCATCAGTGACCTATAGGATATAGCTCAGCTATATATAGACACTGTTCTCCTCTTATTCTTATACATCAAGTTTGACTATGGATTAACACTAGGCAGTAACAGGCTTTGCAGCCTTTGGTGCAGCATAGTGTAGAAGAGCATGGGCTCTCTCTGGTGCTGACCATGGTGCTGAAACGACTAGTGTTATAATGTAGTGGACAAACACACTCCCTCTATCTCCTGCTCTCCCCTGTTCCCCATCTCTCTCTCTCTCTCTCTCCCTCTCTCTCTCTCCCTCTCACCCCCTCTCCCCCCCTCTCTCCCCCTCTCTCTCTCCCTCCCTCTCCCGACACCACCCTGTACTCAGAGCGTGCTCAGTGTGGTTTGACACCTCTCCTGTCAGCATTTCCACTCCTGCTTGAGGGACTGACTGTGACAGACAGTGGTGCTGAGGGAGGCCCTTGTAGTGAGCTGTCCTGAGTGGGAGTATTGATTTTTATGTTTGTCTCCTCTGACTGCGGCAGGGGCTGGGCTAGCAGGGACGACTCCTTTAGCCTTGTTGCCCATTCTCCTCTCCTCTCTTCTCCTCTCCTCTCTTCTCCTCCCGTCTTGTCGTCCCCCCCCGCCCCCCCTTTAATGACCAGACAGACCCTCTTAGAATAAGCGGATGGACCTCTGCTGTTCCACCGTGGCTGTGCACTCAAGCTGGGTGGAGGCTGCTCATCCTCACACAGTTTAAATGTCACACTTTTCCCTCTGTCGCACATCAATAACAGGGGGCCGCCGCTGCAGGACACCTCTCCCTGTCATTTAATTTCCATTTTCACCCATGAATACAAATTTCTGGACGACCTGCCACTCTGTGAGGCGGAGGAGAATTTCACACTGTCTCCATCCAGCTCAAGTGAAGCCTCCAAAATGTGGAGTGACATTAAACACTTGCAATATACATTTTCCCCCAGCTCGCTGACACCCATTCAAAAGAGTTGGGGTTGTTGGGGAAGAAAAAGCTCATCTTACTTCCGACTGTTGCGATGCCTCTCACTCTGATCTACCTTCATCCGACAACAGCAGTAGACAGGTTTATCGCTGTGATTGCAAGTGTGGCACACTAATTAAAAACAGCGGTAGTTACCCACCCCTAGATGTTGTTTGTCTTCCTAACATGAAAAGCACAGCCATTCATCAAAGCGGCGTATAAACAAGTGCCTGTTTGCGTTAGCTTATCAGGCATCACCGCTAAGCACCTAGGGGAAAGCGTGGGTATACAGGGAGACTAGTGAGGAGAGGGGAGATCAGGGACACAGACCAACTTGGTGACTGTGCATCTCAATGTAAATGTCAGAGCGCTTTATCCTGGCAAAGACTCCCTATGGAGGGAACGTGTTTTGCATTGATAGACAGCCGAAGCCAGATGGATTGCTTACATGCCCATAAGGAAGGCTTCCATCTACTTCAATATTCTTCACTCCAGACACAATACTGAATTATACTGTAGAATTTAATACATGGAACATGTTGCCATGGTTATGGTTAAATCTGTATCTTTTTCTCTACCTTTGGTTTTGTGAACATAAATTGTTATATCAAAATATGTTGAAAATAAACCTTTGATCCAATTGAGTACTATACTTTCCAGAATGTATATATTTTTTGGTTTGAAGGCAATATTGAATTAATCAAACAGCAGTGTGTCTCAGAGTAAGACAGGATCTCCAAAGAAATATAAACAGCGTGAAACAGCTTGAATAGCACAGCTAACAGCATGAAGTTTGGGCATACCTGTCAGAACAGTTGAGCTCCTATTATACGTATTCATTTCAATCTGAAGAATGTGCAAAATATGTCCCAGCTACAAGAATAAAAACAGAATGGCTGTAAGATTTCTAGGGACACTATCTCTTTGGGGTCCTCATAGTTTTTCTGTGGAACGCTCCCCTTCATGTACACAAAATGGATGTGGTTGGGCTCAACAACCTTGTTTTTTGTGGGCCTGGATGGATAGTGTGTAAGCTAGGAGATTGGGTCCAATGTTCCTTTTAGACTGAAGCTTTTGGTGTTTGGTGATAAATGCCTTCTGTGTGGTAATACTGCGTGATTAACGAACACAGCCCAAAGCCTGATCTCCCCTTTCCCTCTTCACTGCACCTGAATCAATCATCTACATGGAAAGGCCACGGTCGAGCGTTACTGCAGTTTACAGCGTTCAGCTCACTCCTACAGTCGTAGTGTAGGTAGGACATTGGTCTTGCTTTCCGTGGACATCAGCTCTAGAACAATAACAAATATCCCAAATTCTACAATATAATTCACAACACACTCCTGTAGATTTTATATGTATTATAGACACATACTATACACATTCATATACATAAAAGACTGTACACACAAACACAACCTTGCAAGGGGAATGCTGAAATTGAAATTGATTCTGTGAATCACATGGGGCAGAAGTTAACCAAGTGAAGGCTGTAACTGAAGGCAAAGCCCTTAGGCTGGTAGAAGACCTGTAGTGATCCCTACTAGCAGATGAGGAGTTGGCATAGCTTGTCTGGCACTGTCATGTCCTATTTACATATCAACTGGAGAGCGCTTGCTAATTTGACTTGAGGCTGTGCTTGTACCTGCTGCTAGAAAATCTAAGGAAAAACACACAAAGATCTGATCAGTGAGGCTCAATGAGAAAGCTCAAAGCCCACAATACTATTCACAGTGCTTTACTTTGAGTCCTGCTTGGCTTCCATAAAGCAGCCACTGTTCTACTCTGTGTGTCTGTGTGCACATGGTATTGCAATGATTTTCTGATTAAGAATGTCATTTACAAAGAGGAGTTACTCAATTACAGAGATGTGCAGTATTTTCTTCACAGTGGCACAGGGTGCACATTCTTAGAGACTTTGATTGTTTCAAACTAAGAGGGAGGGCTGATTTAATATGGAAGCTGAGAGCACCCAGTGAGCTTAGGGTTTGGGTTAGCTAATGAGGAAATTCCCTTTCATTGTCACATATAATAAACACTTATTCAATAACACATGAATTGGTGCTGTGGAGAGAACATAATCAAAAATAACATCATCAAAAATAATAGGATTACCTGATTTAACTCGAGGAGAAAAGGCTATGCAGAGGTCAAAGTAAGGTCAACATACATTGAGTATCATTACACGTTGCTTGTCATTCTGTAGGTTAGATGTTTTGACTGATAGTTTACGGCACCTATAAAAGGCTGCTGCAGCAGTTTTTACTAACGCAGCAGCATAGCCATGAAACCAAATTATTTTCGGGGAGATTATGGTGGTGGCAGAAGCAGTCAAATCAATCCCAGTGTATTTCTCTGCAGTCGATAGTGGGCCCAGGTAAGGCCCATTAGTCATGTTGGCACCCTGCATTGTGCTCCCGGGTGCTGAAACCTCCACAGACCTCCCTGGCTGCACACTGGGGCTGAAACCACCCTATACTGTCCTGCACAATGGGGCAGACCAGGAAATTATAAATAAAGCCATGATGCCCTCAATGGTGCTCCAATTAGATCATATAAACCTGGGGTGGTAGAGTGGCTGGAGGGGGGGGGGGGGGTTGTCTAGGTCAGTATGGCTGGGCACCTGGGGACTGCAGTGTACGTCACATGTCACTGATGCTGTCCTGGGTGATGTGAAAAAGACTCTCAATGGAAATGTCGGCTATGTGACTGACACAATGCCATAAAAGTGATGACTTTGTCATTGTTTGCATGACAACAAAGTGATCTACTGTACCAGTCTCTTGACGGGGGAAGAGGAAATTGCCTTTCTCAAAATAATTCAGATATATAACAAGTGGGACCACTCAGACCAAGATACTAATACTGCTTGTCTGTTGCGCCTTATTGTGATTCCAAAGCATGCTTGGTATTACAGGCATCGTCAACATATCCAGTGATGGGACAATTTCCTTTACCACGCTCCGAGAGTAAGCAAACAAATCATCCCTGAAATCCCAAACACTAGAGGAAAACCATGGGCAGAATGATGAATGAAGCATGTTGAGGAAGTATATGATTCAGTGCAGACACACACATAGTAGATGAGAGCAACGTGATCCCTGGATTTGTGAATGGGGATTTTGAGCTGTACCTTGTAGCCCAGGCACGGGTGTCTCAGGAGGACGAGCTTACAGTGAGGGACACTGGATTCCTATGATGGAGGTTACGTGCCGTATCACAGCCTGTGCTGCCTGAGACATAATGCTATTTGTTCCACACCACCACTGTGGTGCCGCAAGATGTTACTTTATTCTCCTGTGCCATTCCGTTGTTAGGATGGATTTTCAATCCATACTTATTATACTGTGGACTGGGAACCAATTTATACTGCAATATAGGACCATGCTCAGGAATTGATCTACAGCGTAGCTTCCCATCCCATTGGGATATACTAATACAGTGTTTATTCAGAGGAACACAGTACAACATGCTTATATAGTCCTTGTATAATGCTCCGATAAAGTCCTTTGAGAATGTTAGAGAGGACAACCTTTCTGGAGAGAATTTTGGAGGTAAGAGGAGACCATTCTGGAGAGAGAGAGAACATCAGTGAAGCTTCAAAACAGCTTCAAAGGGGAACACCAGAGGAAGATCAAGAAACATGCATCAACACATGGTGTTTACTTCCTGAAAGTTAAATGATAACATCATATACATAACACTGTGGAGTCTTTACTGAAAGTCAAGGATGCATAACCATGTGTTTATCCTTTGATACAGAGCGTTGCTAATAAAGTATCTGAAATTATTTTGCAAATGAAACCCGGAACACACACAACCACCTATTTATAAACGCAGGAGTTTAAGAAGCAATCTGGGCTGCAATCTGTTCAGTGAGATCATTCTAGCCTCTCTGCTTCTCTCTCTCTCTCTCTCTCTCTCTCTCTCTCTCTCTCTCTCTCTCTCTCTCTCTCTCTCTCTCTCTCTCTCTCTCTCTCTCTCTCTCTCTCTCTCTCTCTCACGCAGCCAGTCGTGTACATGTCAGAGTGAGATGTCTCTGATATAGGAACCATGGAGATTTGGAGGGGAGAACTTATATTTTTAGCAGGGAAGGAAGGGGAGGGGTTGGTCTGTGACTCTGTGTATAATAAATTAAAATGGTGAATCTCATCCGGGCCACTAAAAGCACTGTCAAAATCTTCAGCAAGGGGTCCTGCCAGTGTCTACACGGATCTGTCAATCACTGTCCACATCCTTGAGCATCACACAGCAGGCATCGACCTGCGCCTAAAATGAAGTCTCCGAATCCAGCGCACCAACACACAGGTGGCACTGAGGTTTTTTCTCACAGTTAGCATAGCAGTGCCTAGAGTGGCACACACCCTGCAGTGTGGCTGACACAGTACGATCAGAGGGGCTGAGACCATCCTCTGGCTTGCTGAGAGCTGAGACGGAGTGGGCCTGCAGTGGAGATTAGGCTCTGTGAAGGTGACTCTCTACACTACGCCACCTGTGCTCAGCCACACTGAACATTGTGCCCAGGCGCTTCTGTAGATAGCAAAACCACTGTATCCATGTCAGACGCACAGGCAGCCCCCCGCCATCCAGCCCCCCCCCCCCTCCAGCCTCCCAGCAGCATAACTTACCTGTCAGCCACACGCCCCAAATAAGGACAGATGACCTTTCTCCAGGTTCTTATGATAAATCAACTACAACACTGGTTATACCTGGCAGGAACCTTTCGTCAAGCCTTACAGGTATCAATTGAGAAATAACACAGCCAAGCATCTGAGCTGGCGTTTTTTCCCTGTCGCTGTTTGATCTGTCAATCTGTCACCGAAATAAATAAGCAGGAACAACGAGAGGAGAGTCAATCCTGTTATGTAGCAACAGTGAACTCAAGCTTTCCCTGTCTTGAAGAGAACAGTCAGACCACTGGAGGTGCTCTTAAAGAAACAACAGTTTTAGAAAATGATGACTATGGCTGCTATAGAACATACTATAGAACATACAACAGTTAGTTCCGACCAAGTCCTTTGATTGGATTTGATTGGACAAGAGGCATTCCATGAGTGCTGATATACAGTATAACAGCACTGGGACTTTTAACTATATGCATCACTCCGCCGCACAGATGTTCTACTAAATGACCGTTAATTAGACTACATGTTTGTGTTCAGGTTACTAGGCAACAGTCCACTTGAAGTTCAGTTGCGGAACTATTTTCTGTTTATTTTTATGATTAAATAAACAAACAAATCTTAATCTGTTGTCGCTTATTACTGTTAACTAATAAATTGCGCTGTAGAACTGTTGTATAAAAGCAATATCACACTCAAGGTCGTGCTGTTACACTGAATATCAGCACGGCTGTGATTGTCTTCGGTACTCTGTCTGCGGCCTCGTACCTACGATCCAATCACAGCCGTGCTGATATTCAGTATAACAGCACTCCCTCTCGTGTGATATTGCTTAATTATAAATAGAACATACGATCACAACAAGGTTTGACTCTCCATAATCCAGCACAGAATCTGTTACTGTAGACTAGTCTACTTGTAATTATAGTCCTCCAGCCAGCTTCAAGTGTAATGCAGGAAAACACCTGACATGAATGAAAACCTTGAGTTTAATTTCAATACTGCAATCAGGTTGGCCTCACACAGGGAAGTAAATGCAATTAAGGGAGGGCCATTTAATTTCATTACCCCATTCCAGTGCAGGTGGGCAAAAAGACAATATCATCTTATTAGGCTGTGTTCTAGCTCGTAAGTGTAAGTGATAGCCTGTGGTTGCTTGACAACATAATTCAAGATAAATGTCCATTGGCCTGTAATGCCTGTTGTTGTTCTCATTATAGTCTAAGGCGGGGCGGTAGAAGATGAAATACTGATGACGGTAACTAATGTACATGGTGACTGGTACACGGTGGTACATGGTGACCAATGTACATGAATACTGTGGTTGTCTATGTGATACTTTGTATATGTCTGTTATTCCTCTGTACGACTCTAGTAGTTTAGTTCTATTTCTACTAGTTGAACTAGCTGAAGTCCTAGGACTGTGTAGTTTATTGGGTTACACACCAGGCTTGCAATTGAGGCTTGTGACACAACTGTTTAATGGAAGACACAAACATGTCTTAGGCTATTAAAAAAAAGAATACTAATTGCAAGATGACGAACAAGCCAGGCCATTCCAGTTGTTTAAGGCAGATTCGCCTGGATCCTCAAGGCAATTTGTTGCAGAACTGCTGATCGAGCTATTTGCAGAAGTATACAATGAAGAATGTGTAATGTTGCCTATTTAAATGGAAGTAAAATGTCATTTTCTGTTTTAGAGGGAGACTGCAAAAGTTAATTGCCCCTCTGATAATAGGACTTTTGAGCTGCAGCCACCCAGCAGGAATCTGAGGGACATGTAGCGCACAGTATCTGAGTCACTTCATTAGCTGACTCACATGACACTCACATGACATTGACGACAGCATTTAACTAGATCGGAATGTGTTGCCATGTCCCTGTTCGTCTCCCCGAAGCATTAATAGTGTTAAAGCACGATCTCATTTTGATCACAAGTAGACAGGATGTCAAACAGTGCAGCTTGAGTAAAATGTGCCTGATTCAAAGTGGCACTGTAGGGTGTTTGTCATGAAAATCAGAATCAAGGGTGTGGAATACAACTGGCTTCAACATGTGAATGTAGTGTGATTGAAGGTAGCAGGAATAGTTCTCATTTCAAGGACTGATCACTGAACATTTAAACATCAACATAACTTTTATAAAGAAAACAATGTAGCAGCATAGTTTATGTTGTCCGTATTGTCTTTTCCAAAGGTAAGACTATTTTGTAGCTAGCATAGTTGTTGCCTATGCTAGCTTGCGACATTGAAGAAAATGGAAGAAACCCTGAAGGAAAACTCTGTCCAAGCCAGGTACTTGGTTTGATGATGGTTTGGAGTGTTGCAGGGCATCACTCATTTCAAGCGGGTTTCCACCCCTATGATGCTACTTTCTACAAAGTTTATCCCCAGGTCTTCCTAGTTTGGACTCAACAAGGTAGTACAGGGTTGTCCTACAGCTGTGACTACAGGAGAAAAGAGAGGAATGCTATGTAGATTCAACAAGCCCATGGAGCTGGATATAGGCTGTTGGGTCCTGGCTGGACAGAGCAGCCACTGGAGGAGAAGAAGCAACTGGACCTTCAATCTCAGTATTAGAGCTGAATCAGACTATTGGAGATTCATATTTGCCGGACCAGCAAGTATTTGTCAGCAGTGTCGGAGGAGCCATGTGCCTGTTCTGGCAAGCTGCAATTGTTTCATTACCTAGAGTGGCTTTTAGAGATAGGCTACGAGCTGAGCTCCATATCTTAAAGTTTCAGAGAAAATAACATCAAATATGCAGAATGGCTCATAAACATGCACAGCTTTTCATTTCCCCCCAAATACTAATACTGCTGGGCCAAAGCCTCTAATCACAAATCAGTGCTATGCTATTTAATCAAAGCACACAAGACAATAGAACATGAAGGAAACTCAGGCCAAAAATGTTGGTACGTCACGTATCGAGCTACAGAGTTCTGCATAGAAACTGTAACTCTTATCTCCTTTCTGCTGGGGAGACTTCACCGTGCTAACATTAATCTTCCTCAAAGTGACTAGAGATTATAAACTTCTGAAGTACGGAGCACATGCAGGCTAGAAATGTTGTACATCCTTACTGAGATACACATCGGAATTGTAAAAGCAGCACATTTAAAAGCTCACAAAAGACATTATTCACAAAACTAAATGAGAATTTAGGCCCAATCCCATTTCACCCTTTGACCCTCAATTTCAGCCCTACGGCTCCGTTTTGCGTGTTCACGTGTAGAGTAGGGGTGTCCCATGTTGTTTTCATGTAGGGCTAGGGCCAAGGGGTAGGAATACATAGCCTCCAAACAGACATTTTTGAGGACCAGACTCCAAAGAGAGCCACAGAATGCCTTTCTCATCATCGGCAGGAATCTGAAGATCACACTAGCAACGAGGAAGACAACCACAACTGTAATTATTTTTCTTCGTTAAAGTGGTGAATAACCATCGTACCATCTTAGTTGAATGTCATTTTCATTTATTATAGACCTTTTCTTTATAACAATCATGACCAAAAAAATCGCTGTTATGCCTGTGTCTAGCAGCTAATAGCTGTGTGTCTAAGGTTAGCTATGTAATGTTACATGTTTTAAGACTGATTTGTGTATGACAGTCCTGCATTTTGACAAATTTCCCTGCTGCATTTTCCCCCTTTGATGGCATTATGACGCACGAAAAAGTTCAGCTGCGAAGTTTTTGCACTGCTGTCCTATAGCAGTGCAGATCGGCTGGGCCGCTAGCCTACAGAACACTGTACACACTGACTATTCTGTCATGGCCTGATAACGAAGCATTGTTCTTTTTTATTTGATGATGTTTGATCGATTGATAGCGTGAAACTGAAGTTGTGAACGAATCGCAAGCGTTGATTTCTATGACTCTCTCTGATCAGGGTCTTGAAGGGTTATCCCATTTCATACGGGAAGATTTTCAACCACTACCCCTTGTGACTCTCTTCCAAGGGGCAAGCCGAGGCTCCGAAACGAGGGGTAGGGGTACAAAAGGGAAATGGGATTAGGCCTTACTCTTAGAGCTTCATTGTCATGAGCACCACACATGGCAAGATGAGTGTCATCATGTCACATGACCATGAACAGAATGACCTGCCTTCTGTAGCGATCTCTAAAAGTGTTCTTAAATTACAACCCCATTAACAACCTACCGTGCATATTTATCTACTCTTAAATCATATCTAATCACAACCTTGACTCCCTTTTATTTTCTTTGTCAGGACAGTGAACAAGTGCTTGACTGATGCCGTAACACCCCCTGTCTAGGTAACACTTAATTATTGAACCAACTGGATTACAGCTCGGCCCCGCCAGCGATGACGGCTTGGATTAATGACACATGAAAAGCAATCTCCACACCCTGAGAGGCCCAGGCCCACAAGGGCACACTCAGCTCCACACATAATAAACATCTCATAATCGGGAGCACCTCTCCTCGCCTCACCGGCCTGCTGATGCCACCAGGGCTGTAAATCTGTACAACTTTACTTCTACAGGTTCATCTCTGTTCATAGGGCACCTACTGTACACCACACTACAACCCTGCTGCTTCACTGTATTGGCCGAGACCCTTGTTGAGACTTGTTTGACAGTGGGTGGGGAAAGAAATTTAGAAGTCTTCACTGAGGTAATTTCCCAGCTGATGTAGTTCTTAAAAGCCCACATTAGTCATTTTGACGTTTCATGGCTGATATATGACATCCGACATCTGAAGTGCGACTGAGTCGAACAACCTTTTTATACATTTTATTGAATTGCTCCTAGCTACAGTCATGGACAAAAATATTGACACCGCTGCACTTCTGTCAGATAATGCACCACTTCTCCCGGAAAATTGTTGGTATTCACATGTTTATTTCTTTTGTTTACATTGGAACAACACAAAAAAGCAGAGAAGAAATGCCAAATCTGAAATCATTCCACACAGAACTCCAAAAATGAACTGGACAAAATTATTGGAACAATTTTTCGTATTGTTCCAATGCAAACAAAATAAATAAACATGTGAATACAAAAGCATTTGTAATTGCAAAAATGTTCTGGGAGAAGTGGTGCATTACCTGACAGAAGTGCAGGGGTGCCAATATTTTTGTCCATGACTGTACATCTGGCGTTAGATTCCCAAATAGCTCTGTGAATGACTAATGCCACCATTTGGTGCTTCCGTTCTTTTAGCTGAAAATCAATGGCACTCGCTAGTCAGGCCAAAACATTGCAATGCAACGGATTCGGTGAGTAATCCTCACTACTCTACACTAACTAGGTAGTAGTGGGGATTACTCACCGTACCGACTGCCGACTTGTTCCCAGATCACGAGGCTGCTGTCACATTTCTATTCAAGAAAAAGCAGGAGGTGTGCGTCTTTAAGGTGAAATGTATTGTAGGCATCACTACAAACTTTTGGAAACCTCCAATCCCCTAAAGTATTATTCTATTCTATTTACATAAGGTTTCCTATTTTTTAAGTTGCTCTTTTACCTCCACAAAGCAACAAAAATGACTAACCAACAATGCTAATGGCCTTCTGAGTATCCTTGGCCTTGATCATGCACTCCAGAAACTATGGTGCTTCTGGATCTCCCTGACAAAGCACTACATAGTGACATACTGTACTGTACTGCCCAACCACGGTCATGTTGTCAGGTTGGAGCACAGTACAGTATGGAACAGTAGTTAAAAAACATGGGCCATGGTAAAAAGCATTTGGACTTCATCTGGGTAACCCTGGGTATGGCATGCCCACCCACATGGTAATGTCCCTCCAGTGAGATGTCTAACTGATGCCCAGGCTCCAGGGACAGGTGGAGGCAGTGGGACATGCCTGGGTGGGTGATCTGAGCTGTAAGCGGTAAGGGCCACGGCATAATTGCAGCTCTCTACGTTAGCTATAATGAATAAAATATGATGTGGGGTATTATTCAGCCAGGAGCAGGGCAGGAGCGTGTCATCGTTCTGCCGTGTGAGTAATAATGGGCCATTACTGCAGCTGCAGGTTGCTCATTACTCTGATTGTCCTGGAAATAAAGAGGTTGTGAATCTATTCTTTTCCAAATTGTTGGGGGGAAAATTCTGAGCAGCTATTACCAATGCACACATGTACACACACACACACACACACACACACACACACACCTGGGGTTGAGTGTGGAATCAAAGGGGTTGGGTCGTTGTATTTCGAGTATGGATCGTAAGACAAGTTAATGAAGAGTTAATGAAGATTATATAATTTATGCAAAACTGCTTCATCAGCATCTGCATGGTAATAACTGAATGGTTCAGCATTTAGGCTAGGAAGATAAGGGATGGCTTTCTATCCATACTGTTTAACATCAGAAGTGTTCCAGCTAGAATCAAAGACACTGATACTTTCACTAATTGATTCTTAGGTAGAATTAACATGGGGATACAGAAATATGCAGCCAAATGCCAAGTCAGTCTACAGCTTTATCCATAATGCTATGCCAGTCACTTTTTAAATGTCAAGACAACTACTAAACGGAGAGATGTCTGGAGGTAATATTAATAGATGGATCCAGCTGATATGCATAGTTTTACATAACAGCTACCCCAACAAGCACACAAAGGGTCAAATATTTGATGTCAATCGATCAAATGAGAAAGCAAAACATTTATGACCTAGTGGACAAGTCTGTATTCATTTGTAAATCAATGAGAGAGAGCTATTTTTGGCTTGTTACTTTGGATGACAAAGTCATCTGCTCAGCGATGATTTGCTATTTCACCAAGTGTGTAGGGGGTGCTGTTAATAATTAAAGCAAGGACAGAGAGCCTGAGTAAATCAGCAGCAAGAGGCTGAATCAACAGTCGCTTGTTTCTCTCCGTACCGGTTAGTGACTACGGTGACTTCAAGCACACCTCACTCTGCTCCTCACACACTCTCAGCTCTCAGGGGTGGTGTGTTAAAATCACACTGTGCTCCGTTCCAGTTGAAGAGAACACCATCTGACCTCATTCTGGGAGAGCTAATTATGCGTAATGATGTTCGAGTTTCTTCATGTTCATTAAAAGGCTCAATCTACCGTCACTTCACTTGGGTTTCGAATACAGAGAGCTGCCTTTCCAGAAAAGCAGGTTTTTTATTGTTGAGACTTTAGTTCAGGCCATATGTTTGGTAGCTTTAATCTGCTCATCTCAGATCAGCAGCCATGGTAATTACGACAGTGCAGCAGAAGGTGTATTCTGCCTCTAATTGAGAGAGGTCTGACTCCTACACTACTGTGATCATCAGATGATAGAGGACAAACAAAGAGACGCACAAGGAGACAGCAAGGTGTTTCAAACCTGTTGAGATCCACTCGCCTCATGTTTTTCATACAGTGTGAATTCTGTTAAAAACCCTCCAAGGCTTGTTCAATCAATCATTTGAAGGAAAAAAAAGACAATGGACTATTGATACAATGAACACTGACTTAACAAAGTCACCAGGAATGTAGAGGGGTACTTAAGACTAACCATGCTGGTCCGTGTTGTAAAGACCTTTAAGAAAAACCTTAATGCAAACACTCTTTTCACACAAGCTAGCGTTGATTCAACGCAACAATATACAGATAAATCAGGGACCGTTATCTCCTGACGTGACTGAAGCTGGTGTGTTGCTCTATATGCATCCCCAGCACTTGTAAATCATGCATCCAGCCACTCTCATATTAACATGCTGCTCTTCCTCACAGCGATGTAAGAGGACAGCTCTGAGAGGCATCTCTCTCCCCAAAGCCCCAGCAGAGACCAGGCCTGCCCCGCTCTGCTTCTCCCCTGACTGGCAGCACATTCCACCGGAGCCCCTCCGCCGCAGGACCACCACTGATCCACTCTGACACGCCTGACCTTTCCTGGGCTGCACGGCTGGGCTTTCCGCGTGCTGTGCACCCGCCGCCCGGCCTGGATGAAAAGGCCATGGCGTGCCAGAGCCGGGCCGGCCCTGCTGCCACCACCGACCGCCCCACCTCAGCCCTCGCTCTGCCATCTCAGGTCTGGCAGGGTGAGAGCCATGGGCAGACAGCCCAATCAGTCTGAGGGGCTCTCAACCGCAAAACAAGGGCATGACATCAGAATGTGCAGTGTATCGCAATACCCTGAGCTGCTGTTTCTATAGCACCCTTCAGCAGGTGTGTCTCCATAACTACTAATCTCCGATATTTTTGTAGGCAATTATCAGATGAATACAGGTCTAATTCATTTTCCAAGCAAGCTGTTATGCATTCGATTACATCAATCACGTGTCAAATTATCTCTCACTTACTTATATTTAAATCGATCAGAGCTCCCTTTCCGAATGAATTCCATGACAGTAATAGCAGTCAATGCACGTAGAGGCCATTTCACTTAATTTTGAATGAAGCTTAGACAAAGCACAGATTATTAATATATATTGAAACACAGTTTCTCCGCCATTTTTATTCTATATTGAGAAAAGTAGTATTACGGGGAATACTGAGAATGCTACAATATTATCTTCTTTGGTTGCAAAATGCACTGGCGAGTGATGCTTAAGGTGACGTATTGGTGTCTCAGCGTCCAACAGAGGCGGGGTAATGTGCTCATGGAATGGCTGTTGGGGGCTCATTTAGGAACAAGGGAGGAGACGACTGGGCGTGCAGAATAGATGCTGCAGCTGTGAAATGAGGAACTGTCGCATCCAGTGAGAGCGTTCCCCAGTAAAGGAAACATTTGGCACTGCAGAAATAAATCATGTGCTCATGCTCTTGCAGTTTAGTGCACAACTGTATTTTTCTTCTTCAAAGCAGGCCAGGGAGTACATTTCTCAGCTCCAAACACCAGCATCAAGGGTGTGTTATGCATAACTAATCTATAATTTTTTTCCTCTGTTCTCTTGTTATTGTAGATTAAAGAGATACTACTTAAGCACTAGTCTAGGCTAAGGCTATAAGTAGAAATAAACATAAAACTAACTTGTGTGTACCATTAAGTAATTCAGGTAGAACTAGCCAAATAACAGGTTGTTCCTTTTAATAAGTGACTGTAAGCGCAGAATGATGACAATGCAGTTTTGCAAATCTTTATCATAACCACCTTCAGTTAGTAGTAACAAAACAGATTGTTATTATTATTTTATTGACTTTGATATACTATTCATATTTAATATATTCTCCCTTAAGTCTTAAACCATGATTATCCTGTACACAAGAGGTCTTAAATCACTTGATGATAGTAGCCCACTATTAGTGGGTAGATAGATAGTGCTTTACTTTTTGAACAGCTCAACCCCACTGAGTTCCTCTTTGAGCAAGCTGCATTAAAATACATGTAATATTTATAACAATGTAAACCCAAACTGTGGGTTAATGTGTGAGAATATAGGCAACAGTGACAAGTTAATATTCTGAACATAAACACTACATTCTGAGTACAAAATAATTAGACCAACAAATGTACAACAGTAACATTTTTAGCAAAACAGTTATTTCTCATTGCTTTCACACCAAAATGTGGTGACCATGTAATGCTAATACAGCTAACACAACTCTCAGACACAAAACAATCAGTAAGTAATCACAAATTAAATGGGTCATTAGTAATGTCTCATGTGGCCTGGCAGACAGGAGAGAATAGATTACTGTAAATGTTTTTGTTGCCACTTTTTGTACACTGATGCTATTTGTTATTTTTGTTGCTAAACTGCCTGCTTGATTCAGAATATTTTAGATGAATTTGTTTTTCTGCTGAGTGAAATTCTTACTGTTTCATTTGAAATGAAAGTTGTCAAACCTGCAATGCATATTGGTTATAGTTACTATTTAGTGTTCCATTATGAAATTAATAAGTGGATTGAACTTTTCATTAGATGACAAAGGATACTGTTTTAATAGACTGACTTTCTTTTGTGACATGTAAGTTGAGAGTTATAGTGCATTTTGCTAAAGTAATGTGGTGTTTTGGCAAACATATGGTTTAGTGGAATGTGATAACTGTTTGGAAAAGTTTAATATGGTTTCAAGATGTGCTCAAGCAATCAAGAACAAGATCATATATATTAGGCCTATACTGGGTAGGCTCCCCCGTGCAGTCAGCTGGATGTAATGTACAGTACATGTGTCACTGTAAACATCTAAGCCATAGATACTGTGCTGTGAATAACTCCCATACAAGCAGTCTGAGGCTGTACAGATCACATAAGAACACAGGGACCTCCCACAGAGGGGCACAGCCAGGGCCACAGCATCACGTCACTAACCTTCCCCAGACTTCAAAGGCTGGAGAGTAATGGGAAGGTGTGTGTGTGTGTGTGTGTGTGTGTGTGTGTGTGTGTGAGTGTGTGTGTGTGTGTGTGTGTGTGTGTGTGTGTACACATGTGTGTGTACAGCACTGCCCCCTGGCCAACTCTTTAAACCTCTGAGTAGACAGAGATAGATGTCCTCATCTATAGGGATGAAAGGCCAGTAAAATAAAAAATCTGTCATTACTGCTAGCCTTTACCCGCTTCTTATAGTTATTAAATTAAGTTGTGAGAATTTTGGTATCAAAGCATGGATTAATACAACAATAATTAAATTAATCCTGCACACTCAGCATCTAAATCTTTATGTATTTGAAACAAATTACATTATATCTGTTGTGATTGGGATAGCAATTGCATTCATTGTCTCTGATGTGAAGTAATAGCATTTTAAGATCCAGTGGGCCAGACAGAAAATCAAACATTAACATAACGCAATAATGTGAAATGAGTATAGCATGAAGGCTGCAGATAAATATTTCAATAATGCATGGACAGCAGGTCTAAGAGCGCTAAGAATTGATCTTTGTTCGTATGTTTCTGCAATATCTAAAATAACAGGCTCAGAGAGCTTCAAGGAAAACTGTCTGCTGGTGAGGGGACAAGGGACACAGGCAGCAAGTGAATCAGAGAGATAGAATGATTCAATCGTAACTGCTGTGGCTGTATCAGTAGCTACTCCAATGACGACCCTTACCATTACTGGCTGGTGACTCATGGGTAGAAACTATCTGTGAGGGACAGACTCCCTCACAGATAGTTATAAATAAAGTTGTAAAAAAAGAAAGAAGAAAAAGAAATTGAACAGCATGTCGGAAAGGCCAATCATCAGGCCAGTCATGACGCAGACAGAGATCAAGAGATAGAAAAGAGGAGGATAGCATGCATTGAGGTTACTTGGGTGACTTCCTGGACCCTTCAGACACAATCAAATTAATAGAATATAAAGCTGGCATGTGTGGGAAATAAGGGCTGCATTCGGATTCCTGAAGCATGTCCCCTAGGCTTTGTTGACTTTGATGACTGAACTTTGTGTGAAATCACACAATCACATCTATCTATCTAGGAGAGGGAACGTCTGCACACCACTCACTAGTAGTACTGGGATGGTAGCACCACCACAGCAACAACACATGTAACACCCCTTCATTCATACCTGGAACCCTGTTTTCGGATGCATTCAATGGAATGTTACAAGGAACGGGGAAACAAGCTGTTTCGTTTTAGGACCATGCCAGGGCTCCACATTTTGACTGAAGTGTTTATTGAATGTCAGTGTCTTCCACACCCCTTCACTGTCTGCACCTTCTCAGAGTGATGGGTGGTTAGCCCTTTCTCAACACGACTCCTCCGTCCTCCACTCGCGTCCTACTGAAATCCCCTTGCATATTTTCCTCCAATGCTTTCTGAGGACGGAGGAGTGGACGCAAAGAGTCGTGTTCCTAACCAGTGGCGGACTTAGGCTGTTTGAAGGTCAGG
This sequence comes from Nansenia antarctica, assembly GCF_963989245.1. NCBI lineage: Eukaryota > Metazoa > Chordata > Actinopteri > Argentiniformes > Microstomatidae > Nansenia > Nansenia antarctica. Next base: position 53,787,856 of record NC_137677.1, on the reverse strand, counting down.
AGCGAAAAGAAAAAAGGGCACCTACTGGACAACATGGGACCCCATCAGTGCACATGGTCAAGTTTAGACCATTGGAGGGGCAGCCAATAGGGCACGTCCTCTCATTTTCGCCACTCAAAAGGGCATTTTTGCCACTCAAAAGGGCACTTAAGAGAGACGTTTTTCAACCGTGGGGGCACCAGGAGGGGCGGTCGCCCCCCCTGCCCCCCACCTGAGTCCGCCAGTGTTCCTAACTATAGAGAAAAGGCTATTGATTGCCAGGAGCTGCACTTGCATTCAAAATGTCTCTGAGACTTCTAAAACACTGCAGCTTACATCATAATCATGTTTTGCTTGTAAGCTGATCATTTTAAATGTAGTACTGCTGGAAATAGTGAAGATAAAACTCTCTCCCTCTCTCTCTCGCACGCACACACACACACACACACACACACACACACACACACACACACACACACACAACACACACACACACACACACACACACACACACACACACACACACAAGGGGATACGTAATAGACTATGTAATACCTTCGGTTCTTCTGCGCTTCCTTCTTGTCCATGATGACAGGTACACAGTTCGTCAGCTCTGTCCAGTCGGCGTGCAGACCGCAGCTCCAGCCTGTGGAGAACCGAGAGAACAGCCAGGACTCCTCTTTCCCCGGCCGGTGGCAGGTGCATTTCTTCTGCCCCGGCTTGCAGTCGCACGGTTGCTCCAAACGAATATTCCTAACTAAATGCCTTCCGAACGTGGTCCCGCCGGTCTTCTGAATGTGCAAGAACACGATCACATCATCTCCTTTTATTTTAAAGTCCACGTGCCGCTCCAGGTCTCGTTCGGTGAAGTTGAATTTGGATGGAAATTTCGGAGGGCTATCGTCCTCCAGTTCTTGGTCTCTGTAAAAGTCATCGGTTGACCGATACGGGGTAGAAAGTAGACTACTGACCCCTCTGAATTTTTCACCAGAGTTAAAGTGGCAAGAGTCGCTACCAGCCGGGCATATATACTGATAGCCTATCATTACAAAAAGAACAGCTAAAATAGGGACCAAAATCAGCTTATTGGATTTATCATCCATTATAACAAGCAGGTGTTTTCATGCCATTAGTGAATTATTTGCACATTATATTTTCCAGTTGTCGTTCCTTGATTCATCATAATAAAATGTCTATGGATCTTCAAAGTACCACATGTTGATCAGGACAAGGTTGACTAATTTGCCTTTTAAACTGCATCATCTGGTATAAGCAGGTAACCTACCTTTAAATGTATAGGACGCATTCACATAATCCTAGATCACACTGTTTTTTTAAAAAGGCAGATTTGCAAAGAAACATGACAGTTACTTCTCCGGGTGGTTGTCCAACTTCATAAACGGGGTTTCAGCGCTGCACGCCGACGTCTCTTGTCTCCTGCTTTTAATTTCAAATTGAAATGAGCCATTCAAAATGTTTCATTCTGATCCCGCACAGTTTCAACTTCGCATCTCTCAGTATTTTACAGTAGTCTGTTTCAATTCAGCACCACAGACGTGCATGAATATCACTTGAGAAATGTCTGATTTTATCCGCATGTCCAAGCCTGGCGTGTGAAGAGGCAATAAGCGACTGCAGTTCCGACTACAGTGGGATGGGTCCTGAGGCATCCTCAAGCATCGCATCGGTTTAGTTCTCTTTAAAACATTGTCGCATTCAAGAGCCGATGGACATCGCGTTACACACTCTTCGTGGTTATCACATCTCTCGCTTGTCCGTAACCAAGTAAGCTACAAGTAGATGATCCTCACAATCTGTTTCTCACATGAGACGAAAAGTATCTCACGGAGCAGACAGACTGCACATCTATGCAACCTAAATCCGATGTTCCTTAAACTAAGAAATTGCGAACGGAATGTGAGTTTGGTGCTGTGCAATTAACCAATGGCTAATCTTACGCATACAAAAGATTCAGCCAATAGCATTATTAAACATTACCACGAAAACCAATGGCGACAAAATAATACAATAAAAATGACATTCCTATATTGCCAGCCAATCGAAGGGGGGAATAACGGTATCCTATCCAATCCAAACACCAATTTCGGGCACCCTGCATCTGCACTGTTATAGAGAGACAGAAACAATTAGACTTTTCAAAGAGAGAGAGAAAAAGAGTAAAGGAAAACACAGAACAACGAATTGTTAGGATCGATGAGTGGACGATCCGGCGTCACTTAAGCACCATGGACAGATCCGATTGGGTCCGGGTCACTTACCTGCAATGTTTAACGCACACACACGTATACGTGTGCAGGTCTGCAAGGACACTGTTGGTTGCGGATAGGACTAGTTATTATGATTTTTAGATAATCTTTGTAATGATGGCATGTTTTATTGTAGGTTTATGGGATAGCCCCATCAGTGGTTAGCATTATATTTACATTTAGGATGTTGTGCGACTGCGTACTGAATAATGGATGTTAGAAAACATAGTCTAAGGCTGAGCCTATTTCAAATAAATGTGACACAACAAGTAACACGTGTAAATAGTATATACTTTAAACGGAAATAGTGATTTCCCATGTTAACTGTCGCCACATCAGTGAAGTAAGAACATTTCGTGACGTTAGAATTATAAATATTCTATCTCCATTTTTGTCAAAATTTAGTTTTTTTTTTACATAGTCTGATCCATTAGGTGTTTATTAATGCCTGTGTGGTGTTATTTTTAAAATGTTGACATTTTTGAGTTAGTAATTAATAAAACACAAAGGTTCCATGATCTCACAAAATAATGGAATGTAAAAACGTTGACGCTCAATATCTCTGAACTGCCCTAAACGGAGATAGAACCTTATAATTCTAAACTCACGATTTGGCTGTGCTCCGAAATCTTGAGCGTGTAGGTGTCCACGAACATTGCCTGAAAACAATGTCGTCGCCAAAACTTCGTTATTTATCAACTACACAAAAAATACAGGTCAACTAAACCCATACACTTTCTAATGCGAAAATCCGATGTTAATCACCCATCGTCTCTTTTGTTTCGGCTGTTATAGAGAACATGAACAAATCTACTACGGTAACGGTAGAAAAAAAAGTAGCGAAGGACCTCAATGGCAGCGGCCAGCATCACTTGGGTAAGAGAGATTGATACATTGTAACCACAATAAAATGTATTGTTACAATCGCTTCGATGCATTGTTGGAACTGACAGCTGTACGAGTTACACACGTGTCAATCTCTCGGCGGTCTATTTCACTTGATACTGTTCTAGCGCTGCCCAAAGTCATGTAATCGAAGCGGCTATCCAAACTGCTTTGTGTGTGTCACTTAACACATTTTCACCATACAAACTCATTGATAAATTGCAATAATTCGTTCTCTCGTGTGAAAAGATTTCCTGGGCCCTGTTATTGCATTCAATTGATTCATTTCAAGACATGTTTAGCTTAGTTCTGTTTACGAGGAGGCATCTACGTGGCATCGCTTTGGACAGTGGGTGTCATGTAAATGGAAATGTTAGGATATGTATAGCATAGCATAGAGTACAGCACAGTGTGTTATTGTATAGTGGATAGTGTATATAGCCTTTATTTATGTAAACCAGCTCTTTTCCCTTCTTGTTATTAGTATTTCTTTCCTAGCACCAGGGGAGCCCCCCCATCTAAATTTCGTTGTATGGTACCTGTACTATATCAATGACAATAAAGACCATTCATTCATTCATTCATTCATTCATTCATTCATTCAATACCATGCAGAGGACACTCTGGTAGGCTGTGGCATGTCGGTGTATCATAACCAGGGCCGGGCACAGACTTATTGAAGGTGGTGGTGGTGTTTCCCAAAAAAGGAGGAGGGCACCATCCAGGAGGGCTCTTTGTGACCATCCAGGTGCTGTTGGCAATTTTGCCCACCCTGTGCACGTGTCTGATGATAACAGTGTTCCCCCATCATATCGTTATAGAGGATGAGACACGTCGTATTGTTGTCGCTGCTCCTGCTGAACATCCAGCATGTCCTCTCCGCACCTAAAGGCGTCTCTGCCAGTCTAAAGGCCAAGTGGAGCATGACACCTTTCCTCTTGGAGACAAGGTATGGTATGATGGAACTGCAGACTCTTAGATACCTTGATACAGCTAGAGATGAGCTTACCTTACCCTCTTTTTTAGGCCGACAGTACAATATCCAGTTTTTATTTTAATCTAGCACGTCTTGCCAAATGCACACATGGATCTTGCTCTCCCAGTGATTTAGCCAAACATGTGTACTGTATTGTGTTGATGTTTAATGTTTTAACAACAGACTTGCCTTCCTACAGCATGTCATGGGTCCTGAGTAACACACGTTTTTTTTGTACAGTCCTACTAAAAGTACATCATCCTGCTTTATTTCCATGTGTTTTGTGTAGTGAGTTCATCAGTGAGGATGGGAATGAGAAATTCTGGCATTTTGTTGACACTGTGAAGGAGCTAACAGTGTACAAGAATGGAGGTATGTGGACACTTTCTATGATGTGCCAAAATGTGAAAGCAGTTTTCAGCTTTGAGGAAATGTTACTTTCACAAAAATGATATTACCAGCCACAAAGTAGATAGTCTACATACAGACAGACAGACATATTGGTGTTTAGAAACACTCTGTCTCCCAACTGTGTCTTGCCAGTGCATTATGGGTCCTGAGCTACATGCATCACTCCCATTCATCTTCAGATTCCTCTGGATTAGATGAATCAGGAAAGCCTAACGTTAGTGCACGTAGTAACTGTGCTAAGTTTAGGTTTAATTTGCACATTCATTTGACTTTGCTTTCCTTTGTAGAGTCTGTGCGCTCATATTACAACCTGATCATCAAGAAGGCCAGCCAATTTCTGACACCTCTGCAGGTCAATCTCCTGAGATTTGCCCTCTCTTTGAAGGCATACTCACCAGCCGTCTTTGCATCCCAACAGGTATGACATGACATGTGAATCTCTTAGCATTATTCCCTATTGTAGGTAGTACAGTAGTATAGGTTCAGTTTCGTTCATTAGGGGGTGAAGGGCTGCTGCTGTTGTAACCGCAGTGCTCCTCTGTCTCCAACAGATAGCCAGGGATGAGCCGCCGCCTGAGGCTTGTCCTGCCTTTGTCTCTGTCCACGGCCAACATAGCTGTAGTACCAAGGACATGAAGAAGATCCTGAAGGTAGCTGCAGGCAGGTAATGCACCAGCTCATACACATTTCCTCAGAGGAGCTACCGGTAATCTAATACTGAACAGTTGATTAGTCACTGAAGGCCAACTACACGTTTGTGTGTAAATGTTCTGCTAATTAACCTGTTGACTGATTTCCTTATGGTTCACGCTGATTATATATTATTTTTACTACATGACTATATCTAGGTCGTTCAATCAAAAATAAATGTTTTGACAAATGGGTAAAATATCCATTGTGTAGATAATCCTCTAAGAAAGCCAATGATGTCACATGTATCCTATCATAATCAATTTAAACGTTATTGGAGTGTTTACTATTGAAATAGCCAAAATTAGGGATAGCCAAAATTAGGGAGACTAAATCTAAAGACTACGGTGGCCTGAGGAAAAAAAGTGGTACAGAATTTGGGGAAATAGCATCCCAACTAATGTGGACTAGGCTACTACTGTAACTCGCATTATAGGCAACCTGACAGGCTCACTGTCTTTTTGAACTCATCATCTTTCTTCTTGAATCCGCAGGACATAATAGAAATGTGAGATAGATATTGATTTTGAGACATGAAATGTATTATTTTAATATTCTAGTATACAGTTTTCATATTAACGCAAAATTATTGTTCTTGTTTTCTGACAAAAATAAGCCTATCTTTGTGAAATGTCAACTGAGCACGGAGCGTTTATTTTCAAAGCCTTTTACATTTAATTTAGCTCCTGTCATTTTATGGGAACAACTTTAAAAGATAACCACCACAATATGTAAATCCTCAGACAATGGCACCGTTCTGTCAACAGTGCTTAGTGCTTATTATCAGATGGTTATGAAATCTGATTTAAAAAAAATAAAATATGAATGATATGTTAGAGAATTATACCACTGAACGATCATTTTGTTTTGGTAAAATATATTTGATAACATTAGGAATTGGGAAGTGGGTGAACACCCTACAAAATCCAGATCAATTGATTGGTCCAGTCTTGTGTAACTGCCTTTTCACGTGTTTGCAGGCCAAAACCATATATATACAAGAATGATCACATATACCCAGGACTCAATAAGACAGATGTCCCCATTGTGATCCTTTATGCTGAGATCGGCACCAATAAGTTCAACTCCTTCCACAAGCTGCTGTCTGAGAAGGCTGAAGAGGGCACGCTCATTTATGTGCTGCGTCACTATGTAGCGGTGAGTAGTGAGGCTCTCTGCATTTCCTCAAGTACTTAATGTTTGATACGCTCCAGCCAGGGATTTAAGTGGGATTTTGTGTATTAACTTTTTTATTGTATGCTTTTATAAATTGTATGCTTATTGTCTATTATCCCTAGGTGCTAGAATTAATAACACTGAATGTAGCTTGTATACTGATAGTCATATTTGGATTAAGAACTGATATTGTTTGTTGCTTGCTTATAGACTGTGTATTGCATTGTGGTCACATAGCAACTTTGAGCTCTGCAGAAACATCGAGGCATTTGATGACGGCTATTGCTGCTTTAAGAACAACATCAACAAAGGCAGAGGTCATCAGGGTGTACAACCCAAATGGATTTCGTCGCCTGTGTTGAGGAGAAGAACACAGATAACTGGGGGAAGTTAGCATCTAACGGATTGCCTGACCCCGCGATTAGAGGCAGTAATGTGTTCTTTCAGCAAGCCAGAGAAGCGTAGGTGTTAAGGTCTGATTCAGACGGCATTTTGTCTCTGAGATGTAGGGAGATGTAAGGATCAGGGGGACATCATCTTTCGAAAATGTTGCCAGATCCATTGGGTGTTATTTAAAATTCTATTGAACATGTTTTTATAATAATTAATAATTGTATTGTAATTACCATCACCTATTTTTACCACAGAAACCGAAGCCTCAAAAGATGCTTTTGTCTGGATATGGGGTTGAATTGGCCATAAAAAGCACTGAATACAAAGCTATGGATGACACTAAAGTGAAAGGTGTGTTTCTGCTTGATTGTCTATTACAGTAAACATATCAAACAGACACACTGAAGAGAGTAAATGGCAACTCTGTTATTTTACTTTAGATTCAAAAGCTGGAAACACTGAAGATGATGACATTGATGAAGTCCAAGGCTTTCTCTTTGGGAAATTAAAGTGAGTCTATGCATTTGTGCAATGAGTGTTTAAGCAATACATGTCCAATATTAAGCTATTATATTATTACTGCAACAGGGAACACTATGCATCACATGTCTCATTACTTATTACTTGACAAAGGCTACTTATGACAAAGGCTTACTTTGATTGTTGATGGGTTTGAAAACATGTCTATTGACAACTGGAAATATCTTAAATCATATGATCACCTACTGTTCTGTTCCATCCCAGACAATCCCACCCAGACCTGCAGGAGCAGTTGGGGGAGCTTCGGAAGCATCTTGTGGAAAGCACTGATGACATGGCCCCTCTCAAAGTGTGGGAGCTGCAAGGTACCTCAGCACCAGTGCGTTACTTTATGGGAAAGTTTTGAGTGAAAGATTTTGGACATTAGCAGCATGGCCCAAGGCAGAAGTTAAGTCAGAGGGTTATATTACTCTGGGTGCTAACTTTACAAACAGGCGAAGCATGTCACACTCTGGGGCTCTGTAGCCATATGATATTATGACATACTGTATATCAAGGCACATGGGAAATGATTTTAAGAGAAAGCAATGCATGTGTCACCCAAAATATACTTTCTTTGACCTAATTGGCATGACCTGACATGAATCATTGTGCAATAACATTGTTCTGCACCAGGATGTCTGCATGTCAGGATGTCAGATGTCATCAGCTATCAAAAACCCAAACATTACTAATATGGGTCTTTACCGACACACTGCTCTCACCCCTGAGTTGAAGTTGATATATATGTATAAAGAGAGCCCCGCAGTGGCGCAGCGGTCTAAGCATTAGCCTCTAGTGCAAGCTGCCCACCGGGGACTGGGATCGAATCCCGGTCTCGCCAGACCCGGATATGGCCGGGGCTCACAGGGAGCGGCATATTGAGCGGCCGCTCCCAAGGGGGGTATAGGACTATTTCCGGACAAGGATCCGTCGCGCAACACCGTCCCCGTCTGGTGCTGGAGTAACGGTGTCGGGCTCGAGGAGCCAGACAGCTAGTCTGCCTGGCGATCTCCTCTGGGGCTGCCGGCCACGGGGTCGTGCGGTGGATCCTACGCAATAGGCAGGGGATAATTGGATGCTAGGTTGGGTGCAATTGGATACCAAATTGGGTGAAAAAGGGATAAAATCAGAAAAACAAATAAATAAATAAATAAATAAATGTATAAAGGCAACTCTGTTATTTTACTTTAGATATACAGTATATGTATGATATACAATCAACTTTAACTCAACTATATATGCCATTTGGCTGATGCTTTTATCCAAAGCGACTTACATTACAGTGAGTGCATAGCTTTTTTCAGTATGGCCAGCAGGACTCGAACCCCCAACCTAAGGCCCAAATTACACCGGCTGCGTCAACCTTACCTTACCTCAGCGGCGTGCGTGAGTCTCATTTAGGCGCCCTTCTTAACAGGTTCGAGCAGCCCCACCGGCTGTGTGAGAGGCACTCTCATGCGCGCCTCACGCTGACTGCTGCTGCTCGCTCACTAGGGAGTAGAAGGCTCGCCTATTCAGCACATATTTTTCAGCGCGTGAGGCAGACGTGAAAATTATCTACCAGCAAGATAGACTAGAGTTTCAATGTCTACATCTATAAATATGTATGGATTTTCTTTAAATGAACACTTCACTATCTGTTTCAAAGCAGCAACTCCACATAGACTATAATTATATTACCGGTATGTTAATAAGTTAAAAGAACATCAGGTGAAGGGCAGTATTTTTTCAGTGATTTCTCCCTCTCTCTCTCTCTCTCTCTCTCTCTCTCTCTCTCTCTCTCTCTCTCTCTCTCTCTCTCTCTCTGTGTTCGGTATTCTCTTGCCACGGCAACATTGTGTCGCGTGTCACATGTCGTTGGCACGATTGCAAAATATTAAAACCAATTAACCATTCCCATGGAAATGCTCATGCTCTGAATGATTTGTCTACTACTCTTTCTCTCGTTCTCTCTCTCTTGCTCACACACACACACACACACACACACACACACACACACACACACACACACACACACACAGACACACACACACACTCAGACACACACCCGGTCTCTTTGCTTCTCTCTGTGTCTCCATGTCTGTTATAACCGTTTCACTTTTCTAATCGCTCATTAAGGACGGATGACAGCAGAGACTGAACCCAGAACAATTCATAATGAAGTGAAATGAAACATTATATTATTGGTGGCCATTATCAAAGGCAAACTCAATATACAACGATAGGGCTGGTAGTGGCAGCTCCGTATTAAAGAACGGTAGTAATCTTTTCCCCGGTGATATCTTAATTAAGTTAATGAAAGTGGTTAAGAGACAGAGAAGGTGAAAGAGGGGAACATAGGGACCGCATGAGAAGGAGAAAGAGAGGTAGAGTGCACAACTAACAAAACTGCGGACTGTACATCAAATCAGTTTGAGGGAGAGATTTTAATGAACCCAAAACTTGACTGTGAAATTGGACTTTCAAAGACGAGGTACTCGTATATGTATCACCATCTTGTGCGTTCTTCTAGCTTCAACATCTAATGATTATCTTCCTCTACCCTCCCATCTCTCTCTCTCTTCCTCTCTGCGTCTCTGTCTGTCTATGTGTGTGTGTGTGTGTGTGTGTGTGTGTGTGTATGTATGTATGTGTGTGTGTGTGTGTGTGTGTGCGTGCGTGCGACTGCGTTCTGCGACTTTTCTAGTCGCTCATTAAGGATGGATGACAGCAGACTGAACCCAGAACCATTTATAATGAAGTGAAATTAAACATTATATTATTGATGGCCATTATCAAAGGCAAACTCAATATACAAAGCTAGGGCTGACTGTAGCAGCTCACAGCACTTCTGATTCACCACAGACTGAACTTGCGCCTATATGTAATGTCCCCATTCTAATGTAAATGATATAGTTCTCGATAAGCACACCTCTGAAAACCTGTAGAACCGCTATTTGAGACTTGCCGCTGAGGTAAGGTAGATGCAGCATACACACGACCAGTGAGTTTGACGTCCCAAAAAGTCAATCAAAGGTTCCGCCACACGCATGCGCCGCTGAGGTAAGGTCCGTGGTGTAATTAATTTATTAATTTTGCCATTTAGCAGACGCTTTTAATCCAAAGCGACTTACAATTACGAATTACAGGGACATTCCCCCTGGAGTAACTGAGGGCTAAGTGCCTTACTAGTAGTGGTGTGGTTTCAGGCGGGATTTGAACTCACAACCTTCCGATCACAAGTCCAACTCACTATCCACTAGACCACCACTACCCCACTAGGGTAGGTCCGTGGTGTAATAAGCTATGCTCTATCTACCAACTGAGCCACAGAGGACCTATTAAAATCATTTGTTTCAAATCTTTTTTTTGAATTATTCCTTAACAGCTTTTAACAGTGCAAAGTTGAACTGAACTGAGTGTTCAAGCTTTCAGAAACTCACAGTCATAATCAATTCAACAGAAGTGTGGTTTCATATCTAGACAATGGACCTAAATTGATATTTTTCTAAAGATGTAGACTTTGAAAAGATCTATGCTTTGCAGGGTGCCCAGAGTTTCACAGAGTGCTTCTGAATCACATTCTAATTTATTTGAAGTATTATTTATATAGTTTGAAGAATTATCATCTTATTGTATGCTGTAGATTAACACATATGGACAGACAATTTTAAAAGGGTCGTCGGAGACCAAGACAAGGCGTAAGGAGACTCTTAGCTCCACATTGTCAAATAATGTGTCAGACTCACTCTTCTGGTGTTAATGTTTCACCCTTCAGAGCTTAGTTTCCAGGCAGCTGCTCTCATCATGTCTGCACCAAAGTTTGATGCACTGAAGCTAATGCGAGACCTCAGCCAAAACTTCCCCAGCAAGGCCAGGTAAGACTTTCCACCTCATTCTGTCCATTCAAGGTTTCAGGTCGTCCTTTGCTGCACAATAATTGTGGGAAAATATGTCACTTTTGACGTTCAACTTAAAGGTCACAATCACCCTTTAACTACAGTTGATGAAGTCTACTGTTTTTTATTCAGAGAGGATGTCATGTCTTACTTTGTTTGCATGATGGTTTTTAGGCCGCACCCAGATGTTTGATTACACGCTTTTGTCCAGAACATGACAGTCTGAAAATGAAAAACTACTCCCAGTTTATAGACTGAATCAGATCTCGGGATGTTCAGCAGCTTGTTCTTGGCTCGGACGGCTCTTATGAGGAACAACCAAGAAGTGCTGAGTCAGAGTTCCGCCCGGTGTTTACAGGGAGTCAGCGGCAGATATACCATCTGAGGGCCTGCGGATTGGGGAGATTAAAAGGGGGCTTTTACTGCTCTACTGGGGATAGTTGGGAAAAAAGCTGATGGTGACTGTACATGTTTTACTGTTCCCACAGATCACTGACGAGAGTGGCCGTAAACCAAGAAATGAGAAAAGAAATTGAAGAGAACCAAAAGGTGGGATCTCATAAGCAGGACAGGACAGGGTCCTAACAAGTGGCCTCTTAGACTTCAGCACTTTGTTTAATGGGATGCACTGTGAAGGGTAATAGGGTGTCTGTCATTATTGAAAAGTTTAGCTAATGCACTTTTTTCCAGTGTCATCTGTCTCTAGTCCAGTCATACTTCCCTCTCAGTTCACAGGGTTTTCTCATTCAAATGTCACCCATTTTGTATCTCATTGAGATTGCTAATCATCATATCTAAGATTGCCAATCATAAGTGCTCATAATCTTGCTCTTTGATATTAGACATGTACAGTACTGTACATGTGATAAAGGCTTGATATTGGACATTGGACTAACAGTAATGAGTTTGCTCTTCCAGCGGCTGACTGAGACCATGGGGGTCCACCCTGGAGACGGAGGCCTGTTCATTAACGGGCTGCACATTGATCTGGACGTCCACAACCCCTTCAGGTAGGAGCCCAGCGGAGTGCGTCAGCAGTCAGCCTGCGCTCCCCCTGGGTCGCCTCAGAGCTGCCCACAGCTCAGTGATCGTCCTGCTGCAAGCCTACCGCCCCCACAGCCTGTTGATGAAAGCTGACCTGTGATTTCTGTCCTTTGGTAGCATATTGGACATCATCAGAGGAGAGGCCAAGATCCTCGAGGGTCTCCACAACCTGGGCATTAAGGGAGAGAACCTGGGCAAGCTGTTGAGACTGCCAGTGAACCCCGTCGAGGACAACTATGCCTTAGATATCCGCCATCCCGCTATCACGGTAAGAGCCAGAGATGGGCCGGGGCCAAGGCCCGACCTGCGGAAGGGATCCTTTATTCTCCTGGACCCAGATCAGCCTTGCAGGTGCTTTGTCTTAGGCTCTGTCTGGCACCAGGTTGAGGATTAGTGGATCAGTCATCAGACTATTGCAGCAGTCCTACTCTGCCAAAAACCTGAATTAATCACCGGGAAACAAGCCAAGGAAAGCTATCAAATTAAAAAACTTGCAAACTTTAGTTTGAGCCCCCCCTTTTGGCATTTTATAATAATGGAAAATACTTTATTAAATAAAATTCCCAAACAAATGGCCATTAGGCCTACATATTTAATGTAAGATAATATATAACATTGTGTATTCTCTCAGCTAGGCTTGCTGTCTGTCAACTTGAGTCATTAGACTCCCCCCCCTCTCACTGCTGTTCTGGGCAGAGAGAAAAAGAGAGATGGGCTAGGGAGAGGCGAGAAGGTGGAGTGTTAGTATGCCAGCGGGGTCCTCTGTTTCTCAGGGAGGATTCGGAGCTTCTGAGGGAAAGAATGCTGTTAGCGCCAGTTTGGGCTGTAATGGATTATTTAGCTACAGTAGCCGCCTGCTTCTCAACCTCCCTATAACCTCCTACTGTCTGCACGTTCAGGCAACTCTCGATTGGGATTCAAGCCTCAAGTGATTCCTCACTTGCAAATTAGCCTTGTGTCAATGGACTGCACTTATATAGCGCCTTTATCCAAAGCGCTTTACAACGGCCTCTCATTCACCCATTCACACACACACATTCACACACCAATGGCGACAAGCTACCACGCAAGGAGCCGGCCCGCTCATTGGGAGCAATTTGGGGTTCAGTGTCTTGCCCAAGGACACTTCGACATGTGGCCAGCCGGGGCTCGAACCGCTGATCTGCCAACCTTGCGATCATTAGACTGCAGCCCTACCTCCTGCGCCACAGCCACACCCACTTCTCATTCAGATGGAGCAAATGTGATCATGTGTCATCTATCATCCGCTCCCCTGGGGTCATCCGGGGTTAGCTACAGTATCTGTGACAGTGATTTCAATTTCAACTTTTTTCAAGACTTGAACTGTTAGGTGTCTTAAGAATTTGGATTTACGTAGAGATGAAAGCTGCCAGTGTGATCTCTGTATTGTAATTTAGTACTGGATTCTGATCAGATGAAACTGCCAATGGTACATATTATTTTTATGTCCCTCAGTCTTAGGACACCTTTACCCTGTTTAGGAAACAATGGCCAATTCTCCCAGCACTCTGTTAGCCAGCTTTCACATGCTTTCTCTTCTCCAGTGGATGAATGACATTGAGAGCGACACCATGTATCGCGGCTGGCCATCAGGTGTCCAGGAGCTCCTCAGAGGCACATTTCCTGGAGTCATTCGTCAGATACGCCGTAACTTCTTCAACCTGGTGAGTCCCAGTATACCCACCATTCTGGGGCTGAGGAGAGGACAGCTGGGGAGGGTTGTGACCAAAACCCCACTAGAAGAGCTGGCTCCTGTTGGAGTGGAGATTGAGTAATGTGCTCTGGTCATGTTGCTATCCTAGTTTGAAGCAGACATTGAGAGGGAAAAGTAACGGGTTGTATTTTTATGTTGTCTTTGCTTTGCTGTCTTTTGCTTTGCTGCAATACGTGATGGCATGAATTGATTATGAAGGCCTTTTATTCTAGCTGAGTAGTCAATGCTGCTCTTTCTGTAACTTTGTGTTTTTTTTGGTTATGTTCAGGTGTTGTTTCTGGACCCAGTACAGGAAGACAGCATTGAACTGGTGAAACTTGCAGAGCTTTTCTACAAACACAAGATTCCTCTCAGGTAGGCTTTTCCCTCTCAGCTGCCAAAGAGCTATGTTTTTTCTTAGCACCTGTCAACTCAACCAGATGGTGAATCGCACATTACCTGATAACTGAAATTATGTATTTTTCTTGCTTCCTTTTAGAATTGGATTTGTGTTTGTTGTCAATACGGAAGACGAGGTTGATGGTTTTTCAGATGCTGGAGTTGCATTTTTCCGACTGCTGAATTACATTGCAGACGAGTATGATTTATCACAGGCCCTCGTGTCCATGGTCTCTGTGAGTATCTCATGCATGTAAATGTCTTCTATTTTAGCAAGAGCTTCTTGAGGAATTATTTAAGCAAAGTCTTTGCAAGCTCATGTGTCTTTGATGTGCCTCAGAAGACATTAGTAATTGTGCTCTTTCTGTTGGCCTCCTGCCTGAGACATTATTGGACCAGACGAGTGAGGGAGGGTATTCTTCAGGCAGAGGCTACTTTAGGCACCGGTGGAAGTTATTGACAGCCCTGATGTCATCGAGAATGATGGTCATGTCTCACTGACCCTTTTGTGCACTCGCAGATGTACAACAAAGTAGCGATAGGCGAGACACTGTCTGTCGATACAGTGTCTGCCTATCTGAAGAGGAAATTCCCCAAAGCCAATGCTGAGAGGATTCTTGGGATGGATTCGGAGTATGATGATAAAAGAAAGGTATGGCAGCTTTACAAGGTTTTGCCTTATGCCTTATCTTTCAAAACATTCAAACACTTAAATAAAATATTGTTGTTTTTATGGCACTAAAGGTTTGTCCACTATCATAGTGTACACTGCATGGCACACTTCCAATCAAGCGATGAGGGTTCCAGATTTCCCGTAGCATTACCGGTATATGCTAGCACATGCTAGCACATTATATGAGGCACAAATATGTACATTTCAAGCCTGCAAACTGCGACACTTTAAATAAATGTGCAATAACACTATTGTGCAATATGACAACCCTAGTCGTCTATCTGTACAGTATAGTATAGTGGATAGTGTACATAGCCTTTATTTATGTAAACCAGCTCCTTCCCTTCTTGTGTTTTTTTTTAAAGTTTTTTTTTTTTCCTTCCTAACACCAGGGGAGCCACCCCTCCTAAATTTCGTTGTTTGGTACCTGTACTGTAGCAATGACAATAAAGACCATTCATTCATTCATTCATTCATTCATTCATATCCATTGACCCTGACTCTGTATGGGGGGGGGACCAGGCAGGTGGAGTGTTCTATAAGAAAAGTGGGTTGGGTCCTCTCCCTCTGGCTCTGTTCAACGGAGTCCCACTCAGCCCAGATGAGATGGACCCCGACGAGCTGGAGACGGTCGTTCTGCAGCGCATCATGGACACCACCAACTTCTTCCAGAGAGCCGTCTTCATGGTAAGACAAAGACCTGACCTCACCCTTTTAGTATGGTGTTTGTGATACTGAGTTTATATTTGTGGACTTAATGTGACTCATGTTGCAGCACTCCTGTCACCTCAGTGACGACCTTTTATGTGTCGTTTTGAGTAATTCACGAGTGGGAGTTGTGTGCGTCAGTGATGGCACTGTCGTAACAGTTTATTCCTCTCACATTACCAGGGTCAATTGAGTGAGGGGTCTGATGTAGTGGACCATCTGATGGAGCAGGCCAATGTGGTGCCACGCATTAACCCGTTCATCCTCAGCACTGACAGGACCTACCTGGACTTCACAGCCTCTCCAAGTAACCAAGCACCCTTATCAAACATCCTGTGTTATTGATCTGAGCGAATTTACAATCATAATACTTTCCTTCTGTATCATACTTGAGATTACATACGGGGAGCCTAGGTGGCGTAGCTCACTAAGGCACGTGTCACATATTCGCAGGGTCCCTGGTTCGATTCTGGCCATCGACCTATCCTGCATGTCATCCCTCCTCTCTCTCCCCCATCCTTCCTGTCAATCTCTACTGTCTGTCCCAATAAAGCAGAAATCCCCCCCCCCCCCAAAAAAAAAGCGTATGTTCTTCTTTCAGTTGCAGACGACTGGGAAGACACAACCATGTTCTCATACCTGGACTCCAGAGACAAGACTGCTGTGATGGCCAAGAAAATGAAGTATTTCACCAAAAATGGTGAGAGGCACGGTATCTTTTTCTTCATGGCTCAGTTTTGTGCTGCTACTTATTGATTTTAATTTCCCTTCAGTGTGAATACTGCAGTGTTCTACGGGTAAATGTACTTAAGCAAAGGGTGTTAATTATTTGTTCCAACAAAGCAGCGCAGCTTAAAAGGAGTGTTTGTTCGCCAAATATCTCAGAGCAACTTCTTCACACAAATGGATAATATACTAGTGTAATAGAATGCCGCTGTCGATGTGTAAAAATGCCCTTTAGGGAAGCAGTCTGTTTCTCCACAGTTAATTGCTGTACAGGCTGATTGGCATGAGGCCAGTGGTGTGGCTTCAGACTAGCTCTGCTGCTGCTGCCTTCACTGAGTGCCCTGGGGAGAGATGCCCAGCGAGGATGAGGAGTTTGAGGAAGGAAAGGGGGGGAGGGTATAAGGCAGTAAGTTCTCAGTCCTGACGGGAGGCACAATGGCACAATCCTCCCCTGATTTACTATGCTTTCCTCAAGGACTGTCCCTCTCTCTTTCACCCCCCCCCCCCCCCTCTCTCTCTGTCTCTCTCTCTCTCTCTCTCTCTCTCTCTCTCTCTCTCTCTCTCTCTCTCTCTCTCTCTCTCTCTCTCTTTCTCTCTCTCTCTCTCTCTCTCTCTCTCTCTCTCTCTCTCTCGAGATCATAGCTAGATTAAATCTCCCCTCTCACTGCCATCTTTACTGTCAGTGGGTGGCCTCTGTGAAGACACTTTTAAAAGATTAGCAACATTCCTTTAGAAGAAAGCTGGAGCTTATAGATTGAGATCCACTTTTTCCACAAGAACATTTTTCAAAACTATCATTAGACGACAACACTGGACTCAATCTCTTAGAACCTTGAGCTGAGAATATTAAGTGATTCTGCACATTTGGGTACAATAGAGCTGCCAAAATATGTCCACCTGTCTGATTTGTATTATCTGATAATTGCTATTTCTCCCTAGATGAGGATGGGATCACTGGGGTGACCTTGTGGGTTGTTGGGGACTTTGAGAGGGCCTCAGGGAGAAGGCTACTGCTCAACGGGATGAAACATGCGGTGAGATTCTGTCCCTCTCTATTCACTTCACTTATCCACACAAAGAAAGCACACAGGGAAGCTCTTTCACACAGGGAAAACATAGCAATTGAAAAAAGTTTGTTGAATCAATGACCATTTCAGAAAAATTACTTTCGGAGAACTGACTGCAAGGCTGTGCCGCATTCAACACATTCATTGCTCTGAATTACCGACTGGCGTTTCAGCGCTGTTATTTAGGAATCCGAATGAATTACTCTCAGTGGCCTGTCTCTTGCACCGATGCAAATTTGACCTTTTATGTAGTCTAGCACGGTATAACACAAGACTTTAATTACCTACCACCATGGTGGAATGAACACTTGAAACCCATTTGGGACCCGTTTCACCTTGGCCTGAAATGAACAAACAAAGGTGTTGGTGTTGTTCTCCTCTGATAAACACCCACATAAATATTCCATGGCGGATTGCAAACCCAGCCCGGGGTCATACCTCACTCCACTGCAGATGAGGAAGGAAGGGAGCAGAAGTAGTGTTGTGAAGGTCTGCCCACTAACAGCTATTGAAAACATGATGGAGGGATAGAATACCAACACTTTCTCAGAAAGAGAGGAACGGTGTGTAGGAATAAATGCATGTGGTTTGACAATGCACCCTCTCTCTGTCATCTCAAGGACGTACTGTGGGAAATCTGCTCTTTGGGATAGTTGCTGGACATAATACAGCAAGCCGGCGTGAAACCTTTTGTGCAAAAACTATATAGGGTCAATATTATACAATCTACTCCTCATTTGTCACCTGCAATATTTCACTGTTAAATGTGTTAAATGTGTTAAAATGTGTTAATGTGGTGTCTTTGTGTGCAGTATATCAGCTCGAGGCTATATGGTCCCTAAGAGAGTGTGTGTGTGTGTGTGTGTGTGTGTGTGTGTGTGTGTGTGTGTGTGTGTGTGTGTGTGTGCATGCATGTGCATGTACAGAAGGCCAGCCCTGGAGTCCGTGTGGGGGTGATTAATAACCCCAGCAGTAAGCCCAGCGAGGACAACACTGTGCTCTACAGGGCCATCTGGGCCTCCCTCCTCACCCAGAAGAACAAGGCAGCTGCTGAGTTTGTCCAGAAACTCCTCAAAGAGGAGAGCATCCATCTTCTCCAACAAGGCTCCAAGATGAAGGACCTACTGGTGCAGGTACGTGGAGGAGGACCGAATTTGATCATTGTAAGATTTTGGTCAGAGGTTTTTTTATTGTCATATACGATACGTTGACAACATGGGTTGGTTCAGAGATTTAAATGGAGTCCTTAGATTCCGGGATTTTGTAGCCCGCTGTCAAATGATTGTGGAGACATGTCTCCTGGGGTTCTCTCTGTTAAACCTCACGCCCCAGGAAAAATGGTGATTGATGAACAACTCTTTTGAATATTACCTAGCCAAATTCATTTAGAGCGTGTCTGACCGTGCCGAGTGAGAAGAAGCATATAGCATCTGCCTACTCGCTGTCAGTTCCACTTGGCGTGTCAGAGGATGAGGTGAGCAGTGAGCATGAGCCAAGCTCCATGCGCGGAATCTTTAAATAAGGGTGTTGTTGTTAGATACCTGATCCACAGAGAGGCCCTGATGACTGAGCTTCTACGAGCTGTTCATGGCTGTGTGCTTCAGACAGACCCAGTCAGGCTTGACCATCACTCCCCTGCTCAGAACTCAACACACAACCACGGGGGCTTCAGGTCGACACACTGGGAGTGGATGAGATTGATCCACGCTGATTTTTCTACTGGAAAAAACCTCCCAGGGATTTATTAGCCAATCAACTGACAGGAAAGCCATCCCTCACCCCTCACCCCCTCACCATTGGTAGGGAATGACCTGATGAGCTCTCAGCCGCCCAGGGGGCTGTTACACAGCAAGGCTGGGAGTGACCACAGTAGTCTGGCCTTGAATTACAGGAAGGGAGAGATTGTGATGGAAATAGCTCTATATAGGCCAGGCAGGCAGTGACTCTGTGTCGGGCTCTGTGTGCTGGGATCCAGAGTCAGAGTCTGGGGATATGAGTTTATTATTGGCTGCCAGACAGACTTGCTGACTGAGTTGTGCTGACATTATTGGTATTTCACCTGTTCTCCTGAGGGGGGAGAAATGTTGGAGAAACTAATAACCTGAGTCTGCAAACACCAAGACTCCCATGGCTGATTTGCTATGGACAAAAAAAATTGCCAATGTTTAATTAAAATCCTGTTAGATTAATTAGAAATTGATTAATCTCTTCTTCTGTTTTTTTGGGGGGGAAATGTTATGCATGTGCATTTCTGATAGCACAGTCGTCCCACGATGAAATATTTGTGTTTAAAAAGCTGCAGTGATTGCTTTTGATGCAGAACTTCAGCGATTTGTCAATAAAGAAGTGATTTCTAGCCCTGCATACATCATACTTTACGTCAATGTGTTGTTCAGATTTTGTTTTGGACAGAGCAATGTCCTTGAGGAGGCCTACTAGATCGTATATCACCAGTCTTCAGACAGTACAGTACACTCAATATAACTGGCTAAACTATGTGTGTGTGTGCGTGTGTGCGTGTGCGTGTGCGCGTGTGCGTGCTTGTGTATTCTCTCCACTGCAGGGCATGGACAGGGATGCGTTTGAGAAGAAGTTCAACACACTGGAGGTGGATCTCATTCGCAGTCAGCAGCTGTTCTGCAGAGAGGTCCTAAAGCTGAACGCTGGACAGAGGGCGGTGATCAGCAATGGCAGGGTGAGTGGACCGGAGACCAGGCAGCGTCCCTGCTCTAACAACACAGCCCACTGCACTAACGGGTCCGCTCAGCAGTATTTACTGACTCATACTAAACAGCAGGATGAAAAAATATTTGGCCGTGGATAACTACACTCACCGAGCACTCTATTTGGAACACTATAGTAATACTGGGTTGGGCCTCCCTTTTGCTCTCCAAACAGCCTCAATTCCTCGCGGCATTGATCCCACAAGATGTCGGAAACATTTCTTTTGAGATTCTGGTCCATGATGACATAATTGTCGTCGGGCAATTCTTGCAGAATGATTTTTCAGGTGCACTTTCAAGCTTTGAATCTCCCTACCACTTCCCAAAGGTGTCCTATTGAATTCATCTGGTGACTGGGAAGGCCACTGAAGAACACTGAACTCATTATAATGTTCATGAAACCAGTTTGAGATTACTTTTGCTTTGAGACCTGGTGCATTCTCATGCTGGCAGTAGCCATTAGAAGATGGCTACATTGTGGCCATGAAAGGATGCACATGGTCAGCAACAATACTCAAGCTGTATACATAGGCTGTGGCACTCAAGCGACGATTGATTGGTATTAAAAGGCCCAAAATGTGCCAAGAAAACATTCCCCAAACCATTACACCACCTGAATGAATGAGTGAGAATGTGTACAGGTGTTCCTAATGAAGTGTTCAGTGTATTTTCAACCGGGGGAGGATGGAGGGGGGGGGTAGAGCACATTGATGTCTTAGCAAGGTAAAGCACTCGTCGGTTGTTCTCATTGGGTAGTACAGATGAGTGGGTTATACTAGGATGCTGCAGTTGGGAGTATTCTCCCTCTGGTGTTTCACAGAGCATCTCTAGACAGTCCAGTCAGCATTCCGTCTGTCTTCCAGAGGTCACAGGTGGTGCTGCTGTGTGTGTGTGTGTGTGTGTGTGTGTGTGTGTGTGTGTGAGAAATGCAGGCAGCACACACACACACACAGCAGTGAAGGCAGCGTAGCGTGTGTGTGTGTGTGTGTGCGAGCATGCGTGTGTGTGTGTGTGTGTGCATGGGTACTGGTGCGTGCGTGCGTCTATGTTATCATAGTGCAGAGCTGATGACTGATGTCTCAGCAGCAGCAGTGCTGACAGCAAGGGATGAAGAGGCCAACCCCTGAGATGGCAGTAACAATTAATATCATTTTACATTCCTCTGCAGTGTGGCGTCAGACAGGGGTAGGGGATGGGGAAGCACTCCTCCTGAAATAGAACGGGTGAATAAGAGAGGCAGGAGGGCTGCAAAGCAAGAGTGACCATATGGGTGGAAGAGATGATGCCTCCTCTCTCCTCACATTAACTTTAAGTACCGTACTGTGCACGGCCACTCTACACTGCTGCACGCAAGGCCAACCTACCCTGTCCAGAAATACGTAGACTTGAGCACTACACCTTGTTTGACATTCAGAATTCATGTAAAAAAGGCAAATACTGATCTCTTTTTTTCCTTTTTGTGTTGTTGTTCTGTGTGAGATATTAGATCATCATGTTTTCTCACCATCTCAAAATATGGACGTATGATTTTAATCTGACTATGATATCATTTCCTCCTCTGTCTCAGGTTCTGGGACCGTTTGAGGAGGAGGAAGAATTCAACGTGGAGGATTTCCAGTTGTTGGAGAAGATCACACTGAGCACCACAGCAGAGAAAGTCAAAGCGAGAGTCAAGCAGATGGGAATGAAGGCAAAGCCGTATGTTTTAGCACCTCTGCCATTTTTGTCTCCGCTCACCGGTCTGTGTCATCCCTGTGGTTTAGCATCTGTAATGAACACTGAGGCACAAAGGGTCACTTTATGATGAAAGTAATAGATGC
>NC_137677.1:53758305-53763305 GCF_963989245.1 Nansenia antarctica | reverse complement strand
ATAGCATCAGCTGTAAATGTCATTCTATTTTGTAATGCAATATGTTCTCCCTTATGGATGATATTGTCTAAAGTGGCTCATGTATTTATTTTTATGGTAAAACGTAAAAAGTTAAAGTCTGAACCATGTGGTTGGTGCCGTAGCGATGGTTTGTTTGGACGGGTGTTTTACTGCATTTCAATTTCGAATAGTAGATCATTTCTGTAAACATGTCAGAGCTGTTCCAGATCTCCCCAGCAGGGGTCTAGTTCCCCGACTCACATTCAAACGTGGCCTTCGTTAAGGCAATAGAAAGGCAGTCGGAAACGGACGGCACGTAGCCATGGCTTATTTGGCTTAAATCTACCAACTGTTCGTCTCCAACAGCACCTTCCCCCCTAACCCCTCCCTCTGTGCACGTCTGTTTACGTTCTCCCGGAGTCCGCTTACCTACTCTGCAACATGAACATTTCAGAAGAAACTGTTGATGCATTGAAGCAAACTAGTGCCCACAGTAACATCAATACCGGTGTGCAGAGGATTTGTTTGAGAAAACCCAATGGGTTATTATGGCCAAATCTACCAGGCAAGGTAAACACTGTGAGACCACCACCATAAAACCACCATGAGACCACCACCATCAATATGTTATGTCCATGCAATTTGCTGCAATCGCTGGCAGAGACGAACACCAAGATAGTAAGATTCAGGATAGATTCAACGGAAACTTCAGGATAGTGTTTGGCTATGGCAACGATGAATGGAGAAGCCAATTGCAGAGCGTCTAATCGGAATAACTGTGGATGAAGTACACACAGTGGCCCAATGGTTCCGCAACAATATAATTGCAAATACGCCGCAACAATATAGTTGCAAACGGAGATAGCTAGTTACAATATCTTGCTTACTATGGGATTATCTGGCCATGGTGTTGGTGGTCTGTTTCTACATGGCAATTTTGGCAGACTGATTTAGGAAGATCATCCTTATTACATTCCTTGACCAGGTCCTGCGTCCATTTAAATGATGACAAATACTTTTCTCAGTAAGGTCACTCCCATAGAATTCTATGGTCACTTCCACTAAGGCTAACTTTGAGTGGTTGGTATTCCAGGCTTATCTGCACTCTGCACAATAGCCTGGGGACAAGGTTACCTCAGCAGAGACTGAGGTCTGGTAACGCTATAGCTCACACCTGGAAATGCTCTGCTGCTAGCTAGCACAGATGGATCTTCTGTCAACACACTCTCCCATAGCTTGGGGTAGATGGCATGGAAGAGGAGGATATCAGTTTGCTGCCTGTCTTCTCGTTCTTTCTGACTTTCCTCTCAGTAGAAAATTGGTTCACTCCTCAAAAAAACGCGAACGATCCAATAAAGAGAGTGTTTCCTCTGGTGACTTGGTTATGGCTCAGTAATTTAATCCTCTGTCCCCTCTCTCCCTAACTTCATATGCAGCAGCTCTCTTCCACCCTGGAGTCAAGCGCTTCTTCTACTCTCTCTCTCTCTAACTAACTCAGCTGCTCAGCTCTGCAGGAAGAGAGGCTGCTGTGGCTGAAATTAAGTTTTGAAAAATCTTCCTGTGTGGAAATGTGAGGATGTGCCTTTGGGAAAGGCTGGTAGTTTTCAACACAAAGGAAGATGTTGGTAATATCGATCGCCTGGTGTGTTATCTTCAGTCATTATGAGTCCATGTCAGAGGGCAGATAGAAGAAAAGCAATTAGCATAAAGATTAGCAGACAGTTACCTCAGACAGCTGTGACTAATACTGCCGAAAAAGGATATATCTGCTGCAGACATGCCTATTATTGTCTGAGCCTATTTATGCTGCAATATGGTATAAGATTCCTCACTTTAAAGACACTGTATTCCCACACAGAGCCCATTTCTCCAGTGAAATATTGTCCAACATGTCATCATGTCTGTGTTTAGCCAGTGAACAGAGCATTTTAATTGCATTATCTGTCTCGAGTGATGAAAGACGTTCAAAGGGGGTTCTAAAAGTGTCTCAATATTTTATGGGAATCCAATCTCAATGACTGAATTGCCAACTCAGGAAAAATGGACCTCGTTAATGGTTATAGTTTAAAACACAAACGTCTCCATTGCTGAGTTCTTTTGGGGAAATTTAAAATGTTCCTGTGAATGTTAATGATCTCCTCCCCCTCTCTGCAGCTTCTACCGCTTTTTGTTGGAGTCAGATGTGTCTTTCATGGCCAATGACACCGTGTCTGCAGGACCAGTGGCCCACTTTGCTGATCTTCCTGAATCACCCCTCCTCACCCTCAACATGATCACTCCAGAAAGCTGGATGGTAGAGGCTGTGAGCAGCCCCCATGACCTGGACAACATCCACCTACAGGAGGTATTGGCCCATCCACTGGCACCAGCCTACAGCACTGGCACTACCATAATAAAGCATGGATAAGTTGAGCAAATGTGCACTGGGATGGAACATGCCTCTCTCTCTCTCTCTCTCTCTCTCTCTCTCTCTCTCTCTCTCTCTCTCTCTCTCTCTCTCTCTCTCTCTCTCTCTCTCTCTCTCTCTCTCTCTCTCTTCCTGTGTGACCTCTAACCCCTGGTGCAGGTGAGAGGGGTTGTGACGGCAGAGTATGAGCTGGAGCACCTGCTGCTGGAGGGCCACTGTTTTGACCTGTCTACGGGCCAGCCCCCCCGCGGCCTGCAGTTCACCCTAGGTATGACCCAGGACCCCCTCATGCAAGACACCATCGTCATGGCCAACCTGGTGAGCACTCTACCTCTATCTCTACTGCTTCAGCATGCTCATGAACCCTCTCAGGCTACAGCCTTCAGGAAAACATCCTATACGGTATGGGAAACTTGATCCATGGTCAAGCATGAATATACCTATACTGTACATGAAATAATTTATGTAATATATAATAAAGAGTGGAGCCATGTTCATACTGCTGATATTGATTGCAGGGAATTTACAACAACATATCAGAATATCAGAAAGTACAAGAGTAAAATTATTTGGCGTTGGTTCCTCAACATTTGCAAAGTAAAGTAAATGAGTAAAATAATAATAAAGTGATGGTAAAGTAATAAAGTGATAGTATTCAGCATTAACGCAGCTGTTTTATTATCTCGAGTCTCTGAACACAGTGTATATCATCTGAACATAACATTTTTAAAAAAATATTTAAAAAAAAAAGGTTAAATGTGTGGTGGCCTGGGAAAACCCTTCACATGGTGGCATTTTGACATTTTCATTTTTTAATATTTCCATAAATTAGAAGTTCTCAGCTATTCATAACTGAATGACTGAGATAGCCCTTTATTTTAAAAAAGTTATGAGCATTTTAATGTATCATGTCAAAAAAAGTGAAAGGTCATTACTACCCCTTTCTCCTCCGGGTCGGGGGAGGAGCCTATGCAGATCGGCCGGTCTCGTTTGTCTGCTTGTGATGCGGTGGTAGTCTGCTTGCCTCGTCGGTATGCGAGGGACAGATCCATTTGTGTGTCTTCTAGTTAAGATTTTATTACTTTATGCTTGTTGTGAGCATCAGTAAACTGGCAATAACACAGGTGGAAGTATCGTCTCTCCTTTCGCTCATGTGTGCGTGCGTTGCTTAACTGAGAATGAGACACGTTCAACGTGACGTTGTTTTGCTAGCAAACTACCCACCACAAAAACATAAAAATAAGTACTTTCTCTTTTGTTTTCTTAAAATGTTTATTCACCATAATGTAGTATGGAGTTCAAAGTACTAGAATACCACATAATATCAAAATCGCCAAAATCGCGATTTCCATCTATTTTTGCTCTTTGCCACAAACGAACGCCAGCGACATCCGACGGGTTTTCCCAGGCCACCACACAAATAATGGAAAATAAATTAAATGGGCTGTAATTATAGCTCGGCTCTATATATCATTAACCTTCTAGTTCTTGAGAGCGATAGCACCTGCGGGTTATAAGTCAGAGATGAAGAGATGAAGAGTTGTACATGGAGAGCATGTCAGGCCTCAGTCAGAGTTGTACATGCAGAGCAGATGTTAATAGAGCTAGCACTGCTAGCATAAAGGTACAAACTTTACCAAGTCTTATTTGTTCTACACTAAGAAACAATAGATGGTCCTTTTCTTTAATGGATATAACTTTGAAAACAAATATAAGCTATATGAAATACAAGCAGCTGGCTGTAGCTTCTGAGCTATCTGTCCCAACAGTCTGTCTGTCAACATCTAAAATGGATGAAATGGGAGAATATTTGTACTGCATTCATTTTCATTTAGGGTTTCTTAGTCAAAGAAAACATTTGCTAAGCCTGCCTGCGTGGCGCTAATTTATTAGCATAGGATATTTACCCTCAGCGCTTTGAGTTGCATTTCATGTACGAAAGGCGCTATATAAATAAAGCTTTACTTACTTTACTTACTCAGAGACTGACGTGTTGCTCGCTTGGGAAGAAGTGGCAGTGGCACTCTTGCGTAGCGTGTTAAAAGCATGGCATTCCTGTCATTTTATCCCATGTTGCGTCGAAAGAAGTTTTAGCATATTGCTGGTGTTTCCACCCTTACTTGAAATGATCATTTTACAGATGTTACAAGTAGCGAGACGTTGTCATGAGGCTGTTGGGCGCGAAACATCCCGGCATCGATAAGAGAATCGATAACCTCGGACATTATTGATACCGATGCATCGAAAAATGCGTGGGGTTGGCTTGGGGATGTCAGTCTTTTGTTTTCTTCCAGCGCACTACAAATAGCATTATTAAATCTCATGATTCTCATCATTTGGACTCCTATCAATAGGGCTACTTCCAGTTGAAAGCCAACCCCGGTGCCTGGGTCCTGAAGCTACGCAAGGGACGCTCTGAGGACATCTACCAGATTCTAGCGTGAGTGTACATCTTAAAAGTAGTATGCTTTTACTGCGCCAGCGCCTGATGATAACGAACTGCCGTAGCTTCCATCTGTTTCTGCAGCATCAGAGGGGTTTTCACTACGTCTGTACAGTATCTCACGGAGGTATGAATGCCATCACTATGGTA
>NC_137677.1:53715805-53753305 GCF_963989245.1 Nansenia antarctica | reverse complement strand
ATAGAATCTGGATGCCTCCTCTCCAGTTTCACAACAGCTTTTGGGGTTTATTCTTATCCTCCATCACATCCCAATCATCCCAATACACCTGTGCCTGGTTTGCCAGAGGTTTTAGAAATATCCTGACTATGCCCCAACACAATCTGCCATTAGCAGCCCGGGCGGGGAGAAACAGGAGCTGCAGCTATGGAGGTTGAGCAAGCCAGTATTTAATTAGCAGCTCTTCATTTGATATGTGTGGAAGAAAACAGAAGGGATCCTATAAAAGTTACAGGCTTACAGCTGTCTTTAGTGTATCTCTCCTGTAATGAGTTGATTACGTTCTACTTAATTGCTTTCAGAGAGTGAGAGAGAGAGCGAGAAGCAGCACGTTCTGCTGTAAAATTCACCAACCATTTCTTCTAGAAAGGTGTCATGATTTGTAATTCTGTCACTCAATTAACACTGCTCGGATTTCTATAGTGATGCAAGGTGTGGGAATGTTGTCTTTGTCTGCAGTTACAATACATATTGTGTTCTAGCTCCAGGCTGTATGAAGGCATGGTGGCTAACATTCTGAAGAGACATCAAAAGAGATGGCTTATGTAACTTTGTCTGTGTCCTTTATAGCATCACAGGTGGGTCCAGTACGGAGGATGGGGAGAAAAAGAAGGAGGATGTTCTGAACATATTCTCTGTGGCTTCAGGCCATCTGTACGAGCGCTTCCTGAGGTGAGAAGCCCACACACTCACATACACACACTGCTGGTCTGGAGGCCCTGTGAGCCTCGCCTTGTATTAGCCCTTGTAGACTCACCCTCCCTCTCCGTCTCTCTTTCGTTCTGTCTGTCTCTCTTTATCTCCGTCCCAGAATAATGATGCTCTCCGTCCTCAAGCACACCAAAACCCCTGTCAAGTTCTGGTTCCTCAAGAATTACCTCTCTCCCCCCTTCAAGGTAACTGGCTCACAGCATGACTCCGTGCAAACTTTCTGCCTTCCTGCCTGGTCGTGATAACTTTCTCCCTGCTCCACCGTGACCCCTGGGAGAAATAGATTTGTTTGTGTTCAGCGATGAAAGGAACTGTGGGATGCCTTCTCCTTTGTGATTGTCCTCTTTTTATCTCCTCCTCCTATGGGGATGAGTCTATAGACACAAACGCCTACTAAGCCTCATCATATGTATCAAAAATAGAAAAAAATAAGAAAAAAAAGAAAGCGTATATGTTCACAAAATGTTCTGCATTCAGAATGCTTAACCATTTGTTTTTTATTTTTTTATATATATTCTCCAAGATTATATTAAACGGTTTGATACCTTCAAGGCATTCTGGAATAGCTCAGTCCATGAAATCTCCATTACAAAGTACTTTGTGTGTTTTATTTAAATATCAGAATTAATCATGTATTTCTAAGCAGTCCAGCTGACAAGACAGGTTTTTGGGAGGATTGCTTTCCCATTATTTTCCGACGCTTGTACATTTTTTAAATCGTTCAAACAGCGAGAGACTCAAATTAAATATTTGTTAACAAGGTACTATCTTTCTTATGATTTATTCTCCTCACATGATATGCTGTTTGTGTCCTCAGGAGTCCATCCCCTACATGGCTGAGGCCTATGGCTTCCAGTATGAGCTGGTCCAATACAAATGGCCCCGCTGGCTCCACCAGCAGACTGAGAAACAGCGCATCATCTGGGGCTACAAGATCCTCTTCCTCGATGTCCTCTTCCCGCTCGCTGTGGACAAAATCATTTTTGTGGACGCTGACCAGGTAAATGTGTAGTGGAACATGGTATACCATTGTGATAAAAGAGAATATTGTTCAGTGCTGTCCTTGGTTCTGAACACGTTTTCTCCCCCTTACAGATAGTCAGGGCAGATCTCAAAGAACTGAGGGAACTGGATCTTGAGGGCGCCCCCTACGGGTACACTCCATTCTGCGACAGTCGGAAGGAGATGGAGGGCTACCGCTTCTGGAAGACTGGCTACTGGGCCTCTCACCTGGGCAACAGGAAGTACCACATCAGGTACACACCTTCACTTAGTTTACCTGGTTTATGATTGGCTGTTGTTTTGGCATGCCACTGTGTTTGTTGTCGACTTGCTATGTTACCAGCAGCTGGAAATGCTCTTTAACAACATTCCTTTCTTGGCATGAGATGGCATGTTTCTGTATCTCCTTATTTTCTCCCCCTAAGCACTGTCATTACGGTTGTTTTTCAGAATTTGAAGATAAATGTGTGAAAAAAAATACATTCATGAAAATATCCCACGCCTCATTTTTTCCTGCTCGGTTTTGCCGACAACTTATTGATCGCACACTAGGATATGAGCAAAAAGCCTCCCTCACACATGACAGAAAAGCTACCACAAAGCAGAGAATCTACTTTACCCTCCTCATTATTTGCTTTCCTCAGTATCCTCATAGCTCATTAATAAACAGGCACAGTGAAAATTGAAAGGGGAATAGTGTGAAGCCTAAAGTGCAGTGGTACCTCGTTGGGTGGGTGTGTGGCGCTGGGAGCTGGCTCGTTTGAAGTGGTTTAATCAGCTGGCACCTGCCATCTCTGCTGGGCAAAAGAACCTCACCAGCTAGGAGAGGTGCGCCAACTGCGCCAGAGGCCCATGCGGGAGGCCACTGCCTCTGGAACAAAGGCCAACAGGAAACGAGGATGATTTTATTGGATTCCAGTGGGTTGCACAGCTGCATGGGGCCAAAGCTGAATGTAGGGGGCGAGCAGCGGGGAAATGAACCAAACCCCTGAACTCTCAGAAATACAATTCCTCCTGTATGACTCAGAGATGACCTGTGATATGCCATGGAACATTCAGAACATTGTACCTTTGGGTGTATTAACATTCTACAGTGCATACGCTTACAGTATGTGGATGTCTGGGACCTTCTCTTCATTCTGTGATAGTAATGTTTCCCTCTAGGTTAAACAGGTTTTGAGCATTTGGTCCAGAGCATTCCGGCTGTTTCGTAACACTCTCCCATGTCTTTCTCTCTCTCCCGCCAGTGCGCTGTATGTGGTGGATCTGAAGAAGTTCCGGAAGATTGCAGCTGGAGACCGACTTCGTGGACAGTACCAAGCCCTTAGCCAAGACCCCAACAGTCTGTCCAACCTGGACCAGGTGGGAGGGATAGACCTTTTCTGCATGGGTCTAATCTTCGGTTATTTGTTACATTACTTTATATGTCAGATGAAAATGTTTGATAACAAACGTTTCTCTCCCCCACCCTGGTAGGACCTCCCCAACAACATGATCCACCAGGTGGCCATCAAGTCTCTCCCTCAGGAGTGGATGTGGTGTGAGACCTGGTGTGACAACACCTCCAAGGCCACCGCCAAGACCATAGACCTGGTACGCTGCAGAGATCACTGAAAACGCCCCAAACAAACTGCTACTTCTATTTTTGATTGAAAAAAAAAGTCTCTCATTTCTCAACATTTCCTCTTGTTGACACAGGTGTGCTACCAGCTAAAGTAAGATTCGAACGTCCCTGTTTGATGCCCTAGTCAGTAGGAACTCCAGAAATGATCCTAAGCATTGAGTATCACTATCATATTATTAAGAATCGCTATAGTAGACTTGCAATTGTCTACAACAGGGCGTCTTTAACACCAGAGATAAAATACCATACATATCAATTTGCACTTCCATAACCTCTTATGAAGCAGGAATAATCCTAACTGATAATTAATTACCTGTTCAGAACCTCACACAGTCAAGAATAGAAGTCTCATTTACACTCTCACCTCCAACAATGTATGCCCCAAAGAGCTGCACTTTTCCTTTCTTCAGGGAGAAAAGACTCTGGTTAATTGAGCTGAGGAGGAGAAGAAAAAAAACATGAGCTGTACAGTAGCACGCTGTCCACAACCATGTCCTACTAATTACCACAGTGACAGTGTTGGCAACTTTAGCACTGCTGTGAATCTAGACTTGTACAGAGAGAAGTATATACAGTGTTAGCCAGTCTTAAGCAGAGAAGAGGCCTTTTCCGGTGGCGTAGGTACGATTATATTTTGAGGATGGATCCAAAGTAGTGTCCATGCTTTTGAAACACAGTATTACTGAATATATTCTCACAGGCGCCATAACTTCTATTATCCATTAGTAATGATGTGTGCAGCATCCATCTGCTAAAAGTAACTGCTGTAATTCGTTATGATGACAGAAGAAAAGATGGGAACAATCATGCAGTAGTGTTATTTCCTCCATCTCCTAAACTTATTGTGAGCACCGAGTAAAGTATTTGCTGTGGAAAATATAGGGCAGTGCTCAAAATAACTGTAAAGGGAAGATTTCCTCAACTCCAGGACATCACTCTGCTACAGCACAGATACATGAGACACAGGCTAATGTCACTTTAATGGGGCAGGAAATCAGATCAGCTTTAAATGGTTGCTGTAGACATGGTTTGGAAATGGCCCAGAGGATGTCCTCCTTTGGTGTGGTGACTAATGTGTCTGTCTGCTTATCTGCCGCAGTGTAATAATCCCAAGACCAAGGAGCCCAAGCTGACGGCGGCGGTGAGGATCGTGCCTGAGTGGGTAGAATACGACAACCAGATCAAACAGTTACTGATACACGTCCAGGAGCAGAAAGAGACAGCAGGAACACAGGGCCAGTCACCTGCCGCCTCTCGAGACAAGAAAGGTCAGCAAAAAAAACTCTGCCAGAAAACTTGTGTAAACTTAATGTGAGATCTGTGAATGTAACAGACATTCAGACGTTAATTGCACTTACCAAGCCTACTTTAGATGAGATGAATATGAAGTCTATGAGAGATGGATGATTTCTTTTTTTGTTATGTGCACAGAATTGATAGTTCATTCCATAGGGATATTTTTTAATGTAAATCAATGACTTTTCTGCCTTATTTTCATGTTTTGGAGCAACTCAACTATATTAACAAGACATTTCTCACCCTTATTTACATTCCAGGGAGCCCCCGGGATGAACTTTAGCGTCTGCCCATGTGCTGAAGAGGAGAGAGAGAGAGAGAGAGGCTTATTTGATTACCTGATTCTCTTGTGAAGCTTGAAGACTACCACTGTACAGTACAGAAGACTACCACTGTACAGTACAGAAGACTACCACTGTACAGTACACAGATGATGCACATTTCCCACAACCTTAGCCAGGAAGTATTACACCCTCCGTTAGGGAAAAACTGAGGGATAAAGGAATATTTTATTTTTTAAAGATTTCATACAGTTTTCTATTCTGTCTGTACTGTATGTGTGTCTTAGGAAGGGAAATAATGTGACGTAACCTGTTCTTATGGTATAATATCAACACTACAGACGATGCTTTCCTGTTCTTATGGTATAATATCAACACTACAGACAATGCTTTCCAGTTCTTATGGTATAATATCAACACTACAGACGATGCTTTCCTGTTCTTGTGGTATAATATCAACACTACAGACGATGCTTCATGACCTGAGTAGTGTGTAAAGAAGCGTAAAAGCCATTAGAGGTGATTGCACTGTATACAAAGAAGGCACATTCCTAAACGGAGGTAATCTGCGCTCTGTAGAGGACACCTTATATTTTAATTGTAATGATACAGCATGTATTCTTTAATATTACTGAGCACCGAGCCACATCTGTATGTACATTTTGAGCCCTGGGAATGTATAGTGAGATATGTTGTAAATGAAGGGTTATTTGACATTTAAAAAAACAAAAAAACAGTATGTAGGCTACTGCAACTTTTGAGGGGGCTTTTCATTTGTTTGTTGCCATTTTAGATCCATACATTGCTTTTGCTAAAGCCTGACCAAAGTTGTAGAATCAATACTAAGAGGAATGTTTCCTGCACTACTTGCATGGCTCGTGTGTGTGCATTGTGTACTCTGCTGTATGGGAGCTTCAGCCAACACTACATAGTGTGTGGACGACACGGCCCACAATGCTGTCAGGGTGAGTGCTTAACCAACCATTTTAGATTGTTGCTTTCTCTCTGCCAAGTGATGCGGTGTGTCCAGATCAGGCTTACTGTTAGTGTAATCAGTGCTAATGGGACATGGATCTCAGGCTTTCATAATGCAGAAGAAAAGTCACATTCATGGTACAATTTAGGATTTTAAAGTATTATTGTTTACATATTCTGTATTTATTTTGGTCAAAATATGTGTATTAGACTCGATTTTCAATGCCTTGACATGTACAGTAAATTGGCTAATTCTCAGGAATGAAATAGATTTTGACGCATTACTCTTAAAACAGCTCTTATATCAATGACTGTCTTTTGTCTTACACGGCCAATCAAAAGTAAGAGAAGGGAGTCTGCTGTTGCAAAGTTCATCTTGTGTGAGTGTCAAACGGAGGTGTTTTTGTCATTGTAATTTCAGGTGTAAAGAATAAAATCTGTCTTTGATACCAAAACCTTGCTCAGAATGGAAATTTGAGGACTTGTCTAGTTTCAGTGTGAGATTGATGGTGTGAATTGTACAGATGGTACGGTATGCTTATCAATGTGAATTCTAAGATTACACTTGTCTATAAATCAGAAGGGAGTGTAACATTGTACTGCTCCAATTTGTTTCCAACTGTGAAGACATTCTTAGTTCATTGTTATCACAATCCTCATTGACATGCAGTGACAGACTCTGTACTCCCCAAAGGCATATTCTGATATATATATATTATTTTAATAACAGGCTTGTCATCACCACTTCCATAACTGTGGAACTGTGGGGCACTTCCAAAAGGAATGCCAAAGACCATGGACCTTTAATCAAATAAGCATAAATAGATCTTTATTTACAAATCAGAATGACTCCGTTCATATAAAAATAGTACTGTATCTATGTACACATTAGTCTTAGAAATGGATTAACATTTTAGTGTGTACTGTACAATAAACCTCAGAAGGTGGTCGAAGTGTCACTTTGGAATTAACGCAAAAATCTCAATTGTGAGATCCCTGAAGATGGTAGTTGGTTCAAACATAACAGACGTTCATACTGTTCATAGCGTGCACGATGGAATCCAAAGTTGTATTACTCAACAGAAAGGACACATCTTTAATATTGCATTCAAGATGTCACAATTGCCTGACACACATCTCCTTGTAGTCTTTGTTGGCATGAGCTGGCATTCTGTTGACGAGTGCCCTCACTGAAAACAGGGCATTGAGCCCAGTGGTAACTTCAGCCATGCTGCGTCGAGCCTGGAGCGGTTGACTCAGTTGTGGGTAAACTTGAAATTAAACGGTCCTGAGCCGAAGGGGTTGAAGCCACCTCCGCTGAAACCTCCATGGTGGTGATGGTGACCGCCCTGTTGGCTCTCTGGGTCATTTGGGTCCTCACCGTGGTCAAACTTAGTCCTCATCTCTGCAAAGACACACAGGCACACCAACATGAAACAAAACATGCTGGACAGCTAGTATCCAGAGGCTTAGAGTTGAAATTGATACAGTATGTGTTTGAGAGGGAGGACAGCCCACCAAGACAAGGTACATCTAAAAAAAAATCAATAGAACTCTAAAACGAAACTCACCTTTCAACACGCATTGATGTTACAACCTTCAAACAGCCTTGCATAAGTCCATAATCAAAAGATGAGGTTGGGCTAAGGTTATCACATTTTTTTTAAAGGACAATTAGAAAACTCTACGTTTGACAGACGGATAGGTAATCACAACAGCAAAGCGCTGCAAAAGGTAGTGCGGAGTCTGCGGACAGCCGAGAAGATCAGCGGTTGTGTGCTACCCTCCATCCAGGACAACTACAGCGACCGGTGTGTCAGCAAGGCCCTCAGGATTATCAAGGACCCCAGCCATCCAATGTTCAAACTACTGCCGTGGGGGAAACGGTACGGTAGCCTCTGGGCTAAAACCCAGAGGATGTCGAACAGCTAGAAGCAATCAGGCTCCTAGGCATAAGGCAAAAGACGGTCCCCCTCATACCACCCCCCACTGTTTTAACAATATATACTATTACTACCGGATTACTTGAACATTAATAATATATATTATGACTACCTGATTACTTGAACACTACCTACTTGAACTGCACAACTTGATTATTACTTGAACTTCCCATAATGTCGATTACATTAATAACGTTGAGATATTGACTTGAACACGGCTGTTATTCCTTATTCCATTATTGTAGCATTCTGCTGCAATTACTTTATTCTATCATTGCTGCAGAATTTGCACTATGCTTCTATTGATGCTATTGATGCTATCGCTGCTATTATTGATTGTTGTTTTTATATCCTGCCTATTTTATTATTGATTTTGTAATCTGCTGCAATGCCAATGTCCAATGAACCTGAACCCAAGAATTGTACTCTGTGTACCCGTACATTGATGTAATAAAAGCAATTCTGATTCTGAACAGAGTGGAATGAAAGTTAGGCCCAATCGCATTTCACCCCTTAGCCCTACATTTTAGCCCTACCCCTCCATTTTGCACGTTCACGTGTAGGGGTAGGTGTGTCTCAATTCCCCCAATTGTGTAGGGGTAGGGCTAAGTGGGAATGCTACAAAGCACTCCAAACTGAGGTTTTTCAGATGCACACTCTGAACGGAGTTACAAACGGAGTGTTATGAAATCCCAGAGTGCCTTGCGAATCATTAGCAAGAAAATAACAAGCAGTAAAAGAAAACCCAAAATGTTATTATTTTCTTTGTTAATGAAGATAAAAAAAAAAAATGATATCTATATATGATATAACCATCATATTATTTTTGTTTAATGTCATTTCAATGTATTACAGACCTTTTCTTTATAACAAGCATAACAAAAACAGCTATTATGCCAATGTGTCTAGCTGTGTGTCTAATGTTAGCTATCTAATGCTGATTTGTTCATGACAGACCTGCATTTTTACATATTTCGCATTTCCCCCCTTTGTTGGCATATGACACCCGAAATGTAACTAAAGTTCAGCCGCGAAGTTGTTGCACTGTTATTACTGATCCTCTAATATCAATCGAGACTGGCAGGG
This sequence comes from Nansenia antarctica, assembly GCF_963989245.1. Classification (NCBI taxonomy): domain Eukaryota; kingdom Metazoa; phylum Chordata; class Actinopteri; order Argentiniformes; family Microstomatidae; genus Nansenia; species Nansenia antarctica. The sequence continues at coordinate 53,744,348 of NC_137677.1, read as the reverse complement.
TATGAGCACGGGTTGCTAGCCTACAGAGCACTGCTATTCTGTCATGAACTGGCCTGATAATGAAGCATTGTTCTTTTTTATTTGATGACTTGTTTGATCGATTGATAGCGTGAAACTTAAGTTGTGAAGGAATCGCAAGCGTCCATGCTTTTCTATGATACTCAGTGTTTCCCCTAGGTTTGCTGCCTTGGGGGGGTGGCATGGACCGTGGCATGGACCCCCCCCCCCCAGGGGGTAAGACCCTGCCTCATACCAGCGTCATGTCCAGGGGTGTCCTTCTACATTAAGCCGCCTCACGCTACGGAAACATTATGGGCCATTAGGCTCCAGAACCATCGGTTCTCAAGGCTACTTACTTATGTGGTCTTGACTACCTGTCCACTTTCTCACCTGGTTCTTGCTCTCTCTCTCTCTCTCTCTCTCTCTCTCTCTCTGGTGTGCAGACACTGTGCTCTCTCTCCTTCTCTTCCTCCCTATCCACCTCTCTCCTTTTTGCTGTCAACCAAAAGGTAAACAAAACAGCCAGAGTATTTATAATCTAATAAGAGGCATAAATTGATCCATATCAATTTAGAACATAATTATAATTGAATATTGGATTGCTGTGGGCAATCCAGTCAGATAATGTCATTTTGACTTTACTCTCTCACCTGAAAAAAAATTGTATGTCCAACTATAAAAAAAAACAGACATTTCCAATGCTTCAATCAACTGTCCATGTACTGTAAATATGCCATTATGGTATTACCATGAAGCCCAACTCTAGCAGAATAAGAAAGATAGTATATCTACTTTAAGTAAAATAATAAAGTGCCTCCAGTTAGCTCTTTAGCTGGCAAGTGTGCAAGGAGACTAGCTCATCTCATCACCTCTGAGCTAGCTAGCTTGCTAGTTCTTTGACACTATTTACACTATGGAACTATAGTCAGTAGGGCTGGGTTCAAAAAAATGTCCCGATTCTGAATCGATCTTCATTGAATGAGCGATTATCGATTCATAAATCCCGAGATCGATCTTTTATTATTATATTTTTTTATTAAATTCTGCTTGCAGCTTCAACCCGCAACGAGATCTTGTGGCCAGATCTCGCGCTACAAGAATTTATCATATCTCACGCAACGACCAGGCTTAAAGGCAGATGTCTGGGTGCATTTTGGGTGTAAAAATTATGACGATAGAGATGAGCAGGACAAAAGCAAAGCCATATGCAAGCTGTGCGCAGTGGAGGTTAAATTTAGTGGAAACACCACAAATCTACGGAACCACTTATTGAGGCATCACCCTGACGTGAAACATGGAAAAGCGGATCCGAAACAAGCCTCGCTGATAAAGACGTTTGGTTGCAAATTACAATCAAATTCTCTGCGTGCCCAACAAATTACTACAGCGTCGTCAGTGTCGTCAGTGTACTAGAACCACGCTACGTGTTACCGACACGCAAACAGTTGAGTGAAGTGATAGTCCCAGACATGTCCGCGCAGGTGAAACGTGACATCGCAACTTCACTCCAGCCAGCAGAGAGAGTTGCCATAACGTGTGACAGCTGGACATCCAGAGCAATGGACTCGTACCTGACAATCACTTGCCACTTTATCAGCGAGGCTTGTTTCGGATCCTCTTTTCCATGTTTCACGTCAGGGTGATGCCTCAATAAGTGGTTCCGTAGATTTGTGGTGTTTCCACTAACTTATTGTTACTGTATACTACAGTATTTTAATAATTATTGATTTTCCAATTATGTTTATTCCTGAATAAAATCTTCCAATCTCCAAAAAGTGAGAAAGCAGTAATGAAGGGCTTTAGTTTCATGGACATTATGGTTTACAATGTGTTTTTTTGTTCCCCAAAATACCCTCATCTATTGCACTATTTTCGTTTGAGTTTTGCACATTTTTATTTTGTATATATATATATATATATATATATATATATATATATATATATATATATTATGCAAATAAGCTATTTGAGACAGTCCTGAGGGATATGTGATGTCTTGTTTACCGATAGGCTATGTTTGTAGCCCCTTCATTTACACTGGCTGCAGTAAAGCACGTTAAAAAGCACTTTTTGTAGTGTCTGATTTAGCAAAATGTTGGTCAATGATGTTAATTTATGTTCCAATAAGAAGTACATTCATGTAACTGCTTTGGAGTCAATTCTTAATGTAAACATTGATATGCTTAACAATGCTACATGTTATAGGGTTCCTTGAACCATTTATAGCATTAGTTCTGAGAATCTCTTCATATTCAAGGAAAATTGATATTGTAACTAAATCGAATCGGAATCGAATCGAATCAGGAGCTGTGAATCGGAATCGAATCGTTTTGGGAAATCAGTGGCGATACCCAGCCCTAATAGTCAGACACTTTCTAGTCACGATAATAACGACCAATTTTAACCAACTTTCTCTGTCAGAACACTCAGCAATTATATTTGCTAACGTTTCAACTTGCTTACTTTCAATCTGCAGACATCACAGCCGGCAAAAACTCTCGCGTCTCGCGCGCACACTTGTGCAAAATCTTGTATTATTCTCCAGCGCTGGCACAGCGCGAAGTGTGGAGATAGGTCTGGCTACGCGAGACTACGGCGGACTAACGTTACCAACGAGCCTATGGGCTTGCCACTCGCCAGATTCGGGTTGGGTGCGTTTAAAAAACGTGGATATTTTAGCCTGCTTGTCAGATGTTTGGTGTCTACGTCCGTAATAATTCCTCTTTCTTGGGGGGGCGGGGGGTTCCGTTGGGAGGGCGGCCCGCCCCCCCAAGGCAATGGTAACACTGATACTACTGATGATGTATCAGGGTCTTGAAGGGTTATCCCATTTCATAGGGGAATATTTTAAAATTGTAACTCTGTTCCGAGGGGCAAGCTGAAAGGTGAGTGGCACTAACAAAACGAGGGGGAGGAGAAATGGGATTGGGCCGTAGTCTGTGATTGAAGGACAAAACATTTTACCTGTTTAGAAAAGTGTATACCGCAGCTGTCTGATTCAGTCTGATGTTCTCGAAGTAACTGGCAGTGGCATGACAGCTGCTGAGGGGAGTTAGTTAGATCATTGGGGCATTTACCTGGGTCAGTGAGCACCTCTTTGGCCTGGGCAATGTCAATGAACTTCTTCTCTGCCTTCTTCTTCTCTTCAGGGTCCATGAAGTTGTCGGGGTGCCACTGCTGCGCCAGTTTCCTGTAGGCCTTGATGATCTCCTTCTTCTGGGCGGTCCTGTGAAATTGGCAAACACATACTTCACTTAAAACAGGGTCCAGTGTTGCTATGAAGAGGTTCTGCTGTCCTTCTCCAGGTGAGCACTTCTGTCTGGTTTACCGAACATCACATTTCATGCAGGAGAGTGCAAATGCTCTTTACAACGTTGGCTAGGACTAGCCGAGGCCCCGACCTCAGATAGTGAGCAGTGTTTCCTCTATATGCATTGATTCGTGGCGGGCCGCCACAAATACATTTTCTCCGCCACTAATTGATTCAGTCCACTTTATGACCGGAGAACAGAAGAAAAGCAGATTGAAGCTAATTTAGGCCGCTTTCAGACCTACATTTCTTTCCGATTTAGGGTGTAGTAAGTTACAATATGTTACAATGTTGCAATTAACCTCGTCGGCGACGCGCTTGCAAAACAGTTTTGTGATTGGTCCGAATTTAGCGGGACATTTGGATTTCTGGAAATCCCTTCCCTCTCTCTTCGCCTGTCACTAACACTAGCTTCGAACTATTCATAGCATAAACGTTGGTAAATGTCACAAACGACACAGTATTGGAAGGGGAAAAGAAGGGGAGTCAATTTTTATTTTAAAACTGATTTTTACATGCTGGAAAAACATGCAGCTAAAATTCAGGGAACATTTGGACAATAAGAGACACAAGGGAGCTGTGGTCGCATGGTCTAACTACAGGGCAATTATGCGTGAGGCAAAAATAATTTAGACTCTAAAATCACCACGAACAGAACGGCGGAGGTACGGGTAAACAGGGCTCATGTCGGTGTCATCAAAGGTAAGAGTTGGTTTTCTTTAACTCAGCTGATGCATTACCTTGCTGTTGGTTGTTTACCGAATGCTCCATCTGACTGTCACACTGTGATTGTACTTGTGTAAACAGTTAATGAGTAACGTTAGCCCGTTTTGTGCGTGTTCTCTCATGTAGGCCTACTTCGTATTGATGAGCTGATGATCTTTCATTGTGTGTGTGTGTATGTGACTGTCGGTCACAAGTTTATATTCTACGGATGTTGTTCAGTGCTGTATGCGCGTTCCCGGTTCCCTGTGTACTCTACTCTCGTGTACTTCATATTTGATGAGCTGATGATCTTTCTGTGTGTGTGTGTGTGTGTGTGTCTTAGCCTGTCAGTCACATGTATATGTTCAGTGCTGTATGCGTGTTCCGCATGTTCTGCTGCAGCTGTAGGATATCTTGGTATTTGATCACCTTCTATATAAAATCACATGTTCGGCTTTAATGGCTTAACCACTATTGCCACCCCCTAGTTTTCGGTGAAATTACGTCTTTGTTTTGTTCTGGACACCCACCTCTTGACTCCTAGGATCTTGTAGTAGTCCCTCTTCTGGGACTGTTTGAGGAGCCGTTGTGCTTTCTCCAGCCCCTCTTTGATTTGACGGTCATTCTCGCTGTGTTCACGAGCGCTCTCATAATCCTTGATGGCTGCAAGAGAAAGCAAATATCAAATTACGTGTTCCTTCTTTCTCTCTGTACTACCGAGCCAGCCAATTATATTTCCATGGTACAATCAAACAAATCGTGAGCTCTGAAAGACCAATCATGAATGCAATTTCATTATAAATCTCAATTATTTCTTAACCCAGAACCATTTCAGCACACACTGAGACAAGGGCTTGACTTCTTTATCCAGCCGACTAAACGACTTCAGTCAAACAGAGGTAAATGAAACTGAAGGTTGGTGATCATCCACACCGTCAAAATAACAGCATTGTTGTCTTGGCAAGGTGTAAAACAAATCATCTTTAGCTCACTGTGCATCACCTCCAGTCTGTGTAGAAGGGTGGCATGTGGCAATTTGAGGCGTTGTTACTCTGTGATGTGTACTGAGGTCTGTGTGCTGTGGGGGGGTTTAAGAGATGGTGTTTACTGAGGCCCTGTCGCTTCTGACAGTTTAAAAGTCCATGTGATGTCTGACGCTCCCACCGACTGCTGTGTTCACGCCTAAGCAGATAAAGTGCCGTAATGACAATTTACTCCTCCTCAGCCCAGTCAACATCCCCTGCAGTTGGTAGGCTCAGGCTGGTGTGTGTGGAATAGATGAAGCCCTGGTGCAGGCTTTCATTCCTGACTGCCCAGATCACCTGTGGCTACATGAATGCTGCCTGAGCGGAGAACATCTCACAGCCAGCCAGCCAGCCAGCCAGTCAGCCAGTCAGCCAGCCAGTCAGCCAGTCAGCCAGCCAGTCAGCCAGTCAGTCAGCCAGTCAGTCAGCCAGCCAGTCAGCCAGTCAGTCAGCCAGTCAGCCAGTCAGCAACCGCCAACCCCCAACTGTGGCTGGTTGGCACTGGTGCGTGTGCGTGCGTGTGCACGTGGGCACTGCCACCCTGGAACTGCTACCAGCTTGAGTGTCTGTGCTTAACTCTAGCCAGCCTGGGAGGCAGCACAGCTGTATATTACTGCAGGTTGTGCTTACTGCATACTGTGGTCTGGAGCATAGAATAAATTGCTCCAATTTCTAACAATATTTAGGACAGATAAGAAAGGACAGATACTATTTAATTGAAATTTGCATTAGGTGTCTCTCAACTGATCTTTTGTTTTCAGACATTCATGTCTGGATTGACTCATACAGAAGATGTATTTATTTGTTTATTTAAAGGAACACAGTATATTGACTTAATGGCTGCAATCAAGACCCGTCAAAGCTGTGTAATGTAAATATGTGCATGCTATACTGAGGTCTGTTGCTCTAGTGACTAATGGAAAAAGAGTGCCCTCTACTTTTATCATAGAGTAGAACTTGTCTATAAGACAATAAGACCAAACCCCCCCCAAAAAAATCCAACTCTGACAGTATTTGAGTCGTAGCAAAAGCATTTGAAGGAGAATAAAATCATTGACCATGCTTGAAAATGGTCAACTTCTTATATCATTTGACAGCTCACCTTCCTCGTACTGTTCATCTAGGATGTAGGCCTCTGCTCTGTCCTTTAGCACATTGACATTCTGGGGGTCCGACTGGAGGACCTCACTGCACACCGAGAGGGCTCTGCTAGCTTGCTGGTCCTGAGGGACAACACAGAGACACACTCAAAATGGAACACTCAACTCCCAGTAACCATTCCACTTTAGCCAAACCAGCAAGGAGAGCATTTGAACTATGATAGGACCATGACAGGAGATATGGGGTCAGGGCAGGACGGAGACTCTTACCTGAGTCAGACAGTGGCAGATGCGCTCCTTGGCATGGAGGGAGTAATGGACTACATCAGGTTCTGTCTTCATCACTGACTCGTACTTACTCACTGCATCTCCATACCTAGGCATGGGGAAGAAAATATTGTGTTTTATGGACGTCTTGCCACTATGAAAAACATCACATAAAAACAAAAACAAATCCTTACGTAAATGTTAACACCCACAAACATCATGGCCCTCCTATGACATCTCAGCGTCAAGTTAAATCAAGTTACGTGTTGTGTCAAATCCATTTAAGAGAGAGACGTGATTCATGTGGTAGTTTCAATGATCATTGGAAGTGTAGGAGTGTGTAGATGAGGGGAGATCATTACTAGGCACAGAACGGATGCATGTTTGGTAGTGTTATCACTGAGAAACACCCACCCACCCACACACACACACACACACACGCGTACGCACCTCTGCTGCTGGATGAGCTCCTCTGCAGCCTGGATCTGTTTGTTGAGCTTCTTCACCTGTTTGTAATGGCTGTAACACTGCTTATGGTCAGGGTCCAGCTTCAGACACTCTCGCACCTCCCTGGAGAAGAGGAAGGAGATGGAAGTAGGAAAGTACGTTCAGTGAACGGCATGCACGGTATACTGAAACAGTGGGCAACATGCAGTACACATGGGCACCGCAGTGTGATATTAAACCCATCCATCTTACGTGAGGGCCATCTCGTGGTCTCCCAGATCGTAGTAGATGCTACTGAGTGTGTAGTAGGCCTTGGTGTTGTCATTCTTCAGTTTGGAGGCAGCTTTGAGGTCACTGACGGCCTTCCCCATCTCTCCCATCCGGATGAAACACTCGGCTCGCATCTCTCGAGAGGTTGCGTCCCATACACACGTCTGAGGCAGGGAATCATAGTCAAACACTCAAGTCTCATCACAGGACAGCACAGACAGGACGGTTCTTGTCACTGTCAGAAGCTACCTAGAACAGTGCCAATATTCAGCTCCAAAAGGAAACATCACTGATTCTACAATTAGAAGATGAGAGTACAGTCACGTGATTTATAGCACGAGTCGTTGGTTTATCAGTCACCTCAATGATGGTGTCCAGATGGGCAGCAGCGGTGAGGTAATCCTTGCGGTCAAAGTCAGTCCCTGCCTGAGCCACCAGACGCTGAATCTCATCTGACTTCATCAGCTGACTGTGGGCTTCCTTTTCCTCTTGGTCACTGGGGTTAGACTTGAGCTGGAATACAGGACCACATTGCATTTCAACCAGCATTAAGGTATGGAAGCACTTACTGCGTAGCTGCGAGGCACTTACTTGGTTCCTTGGAATGATTAGCGTTGTACTTCAAGTATATATATATATATATATATATATAGAGAGAGAGAGAGAGAGAGAGAGAGAGAGAGAGAGAGAGAGAGAGAGAGATATAGAGATATAGATATAGAGAATTTGTGACTACTTTGACTTACAAAAGCTTTGACCATCACGGTTGCCCTCACTTAGTGATCTCTAAACTCCATTGCAGAGTAATCATCCTCATCATTGTGCTCATCATCTTCATGATAGCAATCTTAGTTAATGGTACTTCCATTACAAATAGACTTGGATATCCTATTAGTGTTTCCTGCTAGCTCAGCCCTGCGGAGGAGAGCAATGAATAAATGTGACGCATTACTACACCATGCCAGAGTAATAGACTGCTGAAGCAGCAGGACAGGCCAGACCCGTCAACATCATACTGGCAAAATATTGTACACATAAAACTGTATAGGTCCAAATGCATATTGCCCTCTGCTGTGACTACGGCTCACTGGCCCGAAAAGCAGGGGGATGACAGTTGAGTTCAATTATGAAACTTTCTGCACTTTGGGCAGTCTATTAAAATCTACTTTTACTAAGTATAAAAAAAATAAAATTGGCATTACATTTTGAATACATTTTCTTAGTATTCCATATTGGTCTCCCTGTGTGTTTGGATGAGGGCTGTGTAAATGCCCAGGAGCGAAGCTGCTCAGCCATCGCCCAGGGGTCTGCAGACCCAGGACCAGTACTGATAAAGCACAGTACCTGACATTCAAATTCTACCGCAGTGAACAAGGGAAATTACTGAGACAGTTTTATTCCATGTTCTACTTGGTAGACCCACTGGAGACCACTGAACCTCTTAATGGAGTCAAACAATTAAAATTAGAACTGCAAGGGCATTTATGGCTTCTGGCAGTGTTATGAGGCTGCGGGGCAAAATGATAATACTAATGGAAAATCTATCAGTGATTGTCACACCTAGTCCTTAATGGGCGCTGGACAACTGTCCCCGATGACCAAGGAGAGTTGGCTACCCAACTAATTAAATATCATGATGAGCTTGATTTGGACATGATCTACCCTCATGAAAGTGATTCAATACTTTAATTAATTAGTTAATGGCTCATTGTATGTCCATATGTCATAGATGCAGCAAAATAGTATTCTTTCTTTAATCACAATTAATTTAGAACATTTTGAATAAAATTGTTTAATAACAATAACTGTATTGTATTATCTGTGTTAAATAGTCCCTGTGTTTTCTTATTGTTGAATTTTAGCCTTTGGCCAAAAGCATATGAATACAGCTAATAACAAAGTGTACCTGTACTACTACACTCCCTAGTACAAATGCATGTGTCCAACGGACTAGGTCCATGGCCTGTCAATCAATTCACTATTCCCACACATTATACTGTTCTGCAAGTAGGCCTACATGGAGCTGTTCTCACAGTTCAACACTGACATCTACTGGCCGACTATTCCACTGGACAGGAGTCACACCAACTGTAACATGGTCATAGTGTAGTGCTACAGAGACATGACTGTACTTACCACTTTCTTAAAATCGCTCTCTGCTTCATCTAGTTTCCCCTGCTTCAGGAGTAGATTTGCTCTCTGAAGTCGTGCCTGTAGGACGAGTGAGGGATACTGTTTGTTATAGAAAGGTGAGTCTAATCTAGACAGTTTGTCAACACTTTTCTAGGCTGGTAACATATGGAAATGAAAAATGTACTGTATCTTTTATTATGTTTCTATTACTAGCAATAAAGCATAATGGCCACTCCTTCAATCTCAAGGGTAGTAAGTAAGTGCACACAACAATCTAGTACCTTAAACGTGTTATTCATTGAAATGTCTGAACATTAAAGAAGAGAAACGCCTGTGTGACTCACAGATGTGAAGTCTGGTTTGAGTTCGATGACTTTGCTCAGATCAGGCAGAGCAGATTTCGATTTCCCCATTGCCAGGTAGACTGTAGCTCTCCGGTAGTAGGCCATGTAGTTTTTGGGATCTCCCTCTGAATAGGATGCAACACAAGCAATGGTGAGGCAAAAAACTAAAAACCCTCATATGGCTCTTTTGACAGTGCAGACAGTAAACCATACTGTGCTGTATAGCCATTACAATGCAAAAGGCTACATGTACATAGCAATTATCAGAGAAAGACACTTTGGTGATTACTGTATATTGTAGTGCCTAGAGACGGGAGTCGTAGGCGGCGTATCAAATGTCACAGCTAGACGTTTATTCAATGACATGAACGAGTCTCAACCACACACTTCAAGCAGTAACTATAACTGACAAAACAACTTGGGTACCACGCACTTAACTGTCCGTGCGGAACAATACTCCCAACCCATAGTTCTGTGGGTGAATTATGTCAACCCACCACAATATACTATATCATAAGGCAGTGAACTAGGGAATGTTAGCCATTGCAAAAGTACATTCAGAGTCAGTTTGTTGATACTACTGTACATCAACTCCTTGGCACTTAGGGTTAGGGTTAGGGTTACTAACTGACCAACAGCTGCATGGAAGTGAGAGAGTGCGTCTGCCAGCTGTCCAGCAGCGAGCAGCTTCTTCCCCATCTCCAGATGATTCTCCACTCCTCCATCCTTGCCACATTTCACTCCTGGAAACCAATATGAACACCATTAATCATCCACGGTTTACATCACTCATTTCTGTGCACACTTTGAAATGTGGCATCATGACACTGTTGGGTTACTGACATGTTTTATTAGTGAATGGATACAGTCCACTAACTACACCAGTGACATCAGGGGACAGATTGAGGTAGCAACATGAACATTGCAGTAGTGAGTGTCAGTGTGTTCCTGGCTGTAAGCAAGCAACAAAGTAACTATCTCTAGCACGTGTGTAACTGCTCAATGTAGTGGCTATTACTGACAACAAAACTGACATGTTATGCTTCAAAACACGAGGCAGAACACCGTTGAGGCTATATAATCGTTAGCTAGTGACATAGCCAAAGGGGCTACAGTTGGCTACATCTAGCCAATTGTTATTCTCTTAGTGAAGCATATAAGTAAACATCAACACACACACACACACACACACACACACACACACACACACACACACACACACACACACACACACACACACACACACACACACACACACACACACACACACACACACACACACACACACACAGCTAGCTTGTAAACAGTGTGGTGGAAGTACATGGTGTGGCATTCCCATGGTGATTCTGAGAAATGTTGCTTACCTTCGTATCGCAGGTCAATCAAGACAAGAACAAACGGTACATAACTTAAGATTTTGTGCGCCACTGGTTTGATTGAGACCATCGTTAATTTATGAACAGACAGTCTGTCTTATAATTAGCATTAATCCTGTCCAAATTACGTTGTTAGATTCAAAACTATGTCAACTACTCTCACGGAATTACTTGACAGTCCATGGCTGGATGACAGACATAAAGATACTGGTCGGCCGGTCGTGGGCTCCTCTGATTGGCTGATGTGCAATCAGACTCCGCCCCCTTACGTTTGGTTCAACGGAGGCGAGCCACGGCAGCACTAGAGAGCGCGTGTCATGAAACGAGGCGCTGAAGGCAACACATCGATCAACCCCCCCTGTCATCATACACACTTCTGAATGAGTCGTATGCAAATAGCAATTTAATATGGAAGCAGGAAATATCAATGGTTATGACTGAAACAAACAATTTTTGTCAAAATGTTTGTCAAAATTGAGTTTTTTACATAATCTGATCCATTAGGTGTTTATTAATGCCTGTGTATTTCTTAAATGTTGCCATTTTTGAGTTAGTAATTCATAAAATACAAAGGTTCCATCTCACAAAACATCATGGAATGTAAAAACTTTGACACTCAATATCTCTGAACTACCCTAAACGGAGATAGAACCTTATAATTCTAAACTCACGAAATATCAATGGTTATGACTGAAACAAACACATGTAGGCCTAGGCTACATGTTTCCCATGTGAATCCTTATTTACATAATGAACACTGAGGACATGGGACATGTGTTCCTCTCCACTTCTAGGCTCACTGCAATTACATAAAATAAGAAAGACAGATATACACACATCAGTTATGATTGTTAGTGCAAATGCGACAGGGAAATATTGGTATACGCCTACTAATCTTCACAAAATGCATTAGGCCTACCTTTTGGCAGGCTAGCTGGCTGCATCCTCCTGTGGTCAAAGGCATCCTACCACCTGAGAACTCTCTCCATGTCAATGTTCACTTTAGAGCCAGTCCTGTGAGCCATTCATTGGACATGCTGGCTCTGAGCTATGTTTTGAGCCTTCGCATGGCAGAGAATGACCTTTCGCAGGCACAGTGTTGTCACTGGAAGTGTTATAAACATTTTCAACACACATTTTATGTTGGGAAAGAAGGCCATTTGTGTTGCTTGCAGAGTTTCCAAAGCTGATGTAGGTAGGCAGGTCCGGCCTCTGGCATAAACAGTCTATGCGGTTGTTTAAGGCCACAACCGCTAGAGGGGGCCACACTTTTGCTGTCGATTTAGTGCAAGCTGCCACCTCAGTCCAAAACTCTGCTACCCCTGTCGACGAAACACTCTGTTACCAGACCCCTAAAGAAGGTTGCCTCTAGACCCCTCTGTATGAGCTGTCTGAGAATGGGTTCAATTAGTGTTGCGATCAAACAGTGCAAGCAACCCATTCTGTTCTGTGAATGAGACGAGCATTGAGTGAAGACTGCCTACTGCCAAGTCATATAATTACAGCAAACATGTCGGCAGTTTTTCGCAACTTCAAAATAAAAGCTTGAGCTAAGCGTTGTTGAAAATCAAAGACACATCGAACACAGCTTGTTTTGTGAGCCTGCTAACAATCCATGCATCGGGTTTCTGTGTGGGGTTTGCATCACTTTTTAAGTGCACATGCACTTATCAAAGACAGTGACAAATGTATTGTTGAGAGGATATTTTAATTTATTTACAATAATTTGAGACACAGAAAAAATAAACCTTCAAGATGTACACCTTGTCATGTTGCAAACAAACATAACATCTTTCTAATTTCTCATCAGTCAGATTTAGTAGTCAACCACAGTCACCCTCATGCTAAACTGAATAGTTCAGCTGATTTGTTGTCAGCAATCTGTGTCCACTTTCTTGGTATTCATGCCCTGGTTTTGAGCACTTTTGTATGCTCCAGTTATGCTGTCTGGCTCATGCAGTCACAAGTAAATTATTGTCAAAAGAGGGCCTATGCAATAACAATCTAATATGGACACAGTTTCCTGTTCCCAGTGTCATTAATATACAATATAACAGGACATGGGATATAATACAACATCAAAATAAATTGACACTTATATAAATCAATCAAGTCATTGCAGTTCCTGGGATTAATTGAGAGTTTAAAGCAATTAACAGCATTATAAATATGACCCTGGGTTTACAAAGCACATCCTTGTGCATTCTGTTTGACTATTGGAACAGGTCACACATAAGCATTCAAACTTGACGTCTTGCTGCTCTTGCTGATCCCAGAGGCACTGCTGCTTCTGCTGCTTCTGCTGGTCCTGGACTTCCTGCTCTCTCCTCCTTCTGTGCGTGGTGGTGACACTATGTAGGTTTGTTTAGCTGGAGCGGCTATAAAGGGGTCAGCGACCTGGTAGGCTGGTAAGCCTTTGTCCTTTGAGCTGTAATGGTTGAGTTAGCGGTGATATTATTATTATCATTAGTGTCCTTGCATTGTGCAGATTACTAGTAGTAATAAATAAGTCTAGAGTAGTAATAACATATATGTGAAACACACACCTTGATCTGCATCCTTCCTTCCCTGCAAAGATACTAATAATAAGGCCCCCAACAACAAGTAGGGTGGAGCCTCCCCAGCCAATGAACACACCTACTCCGATTTCAAACCTGTAAACAAATACAATCAGTAAGTCACCATACGCCACCGTGTTACAAATCTAAACCCCTAACACGTAATATTGGACTTTCAGAGTTATACACACTACATTATTGATAGACATATACTTACTTTTGTTCCCTATAATTGACGTCATGAAATTCTGCTCTTATTTTGTTTCCGTAATAAGAGAATGCAATCATAGAACACAACCCTAGAAAAAGATATATTGATTGTTAGACGTTAACCTGCAGGCAACTAAACAATCAGAGGGACCATAGCAATGAGATAGGGTTATACCTGCGATAAAGTAGTTCATCCCTCCAGCAAAAGTCACTCTTGCATTTGCAATCTCTGACCCTCCTAACTTGGTGCACTTCATCCCCACTAAGATAAGAACTGCCCCGAAGAAGCCCAAGATGATAGAGGTGATGATCAGAGCCCGACACATATGAATGTCCCCTGTCCATGAAGGAGAAGAAGAGAGTATGATTTAGTGTTAAAAATATATGTTTACTGTGCAATTCACTTTGCATATATTCTTACAGCACCACATTTCATCTTTACAATGAATACAAAACTATAATAAATGTATTTTATCATGTTATATTGTGTTATTATTTTATGTTATGCTATAAATGTAAACAAAATAAGTCACTTACAGTTGAGTGCAAGCATCGATGGGATACCCTTGCAGTCTGACACTCCAGTTGAATCAGAAATGCAGTCCTTCCAAAGGTTGGAGAAGTAGTTAGACGTGGTCAGGACGATGCTGTCTACCTCAGACCAGGTCCAGATTTCTGTGGGCATCGTTGAGCAGACCAGGATCCATCCACACACACAGACCACAAAGCAACCAATCTCCATATACATCACCACTGTCCTGAAATTCATGGCTGCCTCTGTGTGCAAAGCAACCGGACAGGAGGAAAAAGAGGCCAACAGATGATAGAATAGCTACTGCTGTCCCTCTGTCTGAAGACAAACTACACCCACACAAACACACACCCACACACGCACGCATGCACGCACGCACACACACACACACACACACACACACACACACACACACACACACACACACACAACCCTCTGTAGACAATGATGTACACACAGCTCTGTTTGCACTCTACCCTCCAACACTGTCATTGTGTACATCATCACACTTCCTTCATACTGAGGGAAGGAGAGAGGCGGAGTATTTGCTGACCCATGATTTTGTTCCATGAAGGTCATGCTGACGGCTGAGGGTATGCCTACCATGTTTGTTATTGATATAATACATAGGGCCACGATGAAAGAAACACGATTAAGTTAGTTCTGTGTACAATGCAGGCCTTGTTAATTGAATGTCTCGTTGTGCCTTTTCATCAGTTTCAGAAGCTATGCTGAAAGGTTTTGTAAAATTGTTGTTTTCACAATTTGTCTCTGATTTCAAAGGTCAAAAATAACCTTATCATATGAGAAATAAGAACTAACATTTTTTATTTTGTGTGAAGATAGACAATGTCTGTAAATTGTATCTGTAGCTTTTATTGCAGTGTTGCATTTAAATCCTTTGTCTTTGAGGTGATTACAATACACTTGGACATCATTCTTATGTGTTGGCATAGCCGCAATCAAGTTTTTGGGGTACTAGGAATTTATTGATGTCAATTTGGGTTTCGCAAAACAAAGATGATGGGAACTTCTGCTGTACATGCTACTGATAAGTATTGGGCATTGGCAGTACAGTATGACAGCTTCTCAAAGCTGTAGTTTTTCAGATGCTATACATGTCTGACAGATTTGAATAATAAATAGATTCAATAAAGTCCAAATAAGAATCCTGATGATGGATCAGTGTGGAATATCTCAAGGCCAGAGGTTGAAATTAAGATTAGATCTAAAATAGCATGATAATGCAAAGCACTTGTGTAATGTTGGGTGCTGGGTGGTGAAAACCCTAGAAAGAGTTCCAATCTACACTACTGTAAGTGAAAGCCCACATGGGGTAAATCGGGTATGTTGTCTAGTGCAGGGAAGGATGTTGATGAATTAGTCCAAAGCTGACTCCAATGATACAATTGAATATTCAAAGTCACATTTATAAATTCATGAACAATCACAATGACAGTGGCTTCAAAACCACACAATGTTACAGCATTGACACAATTGCATACAAAGTCATGCTACCACAAAAACCCATCCCTCTCGGGTTGCATTTTACAAGAATGCAGAATATGGGTATATCGTATGGTATGATTGAGGAAACAATAACAACAACAGCTGGGATAGCAGGTGCAAAACCAATGTACATTCAATTGAAGGGAGAAAATAAAACTATGTACAAAACATGAATAAGACTGTGGTTATTCATAATTGTCCATTATAGACTATTATGTTGCAGGTCTGTGTCTACACAAAAGCATCTCTATCTGGTATTTTCTCAGGTGTTGTCCGGGATATTTCTGAGAGTTTGGAGCTGCCAGATCTCCCTGAGCCGTAGGATCCGTACTGTCTGGAGGGTCTGTAGTAGCCAGTGTAGAGGGTCCTCCCTCCGGATTGAGCGCCCATGTATGTCCGTGTTCCATAGGCATACACCACTTTGCTAAGGAGACACACAACACTTGCTATGACTGATGGATAGATGATTCACTTACTTAAGTAAGTCGCTGTAAGGAGTCTGCTAAATGGCAAAAAAAAATGTAATATAAAGGTAACATTATTTGCTAACTGAACTCTGAGTCCTTATATCAGAAGCTTTTATGATATTTAATGTGAGGCCACATGCACTACCACACAAGAAAACAATGCAAAGAAATTAATCTGATGAAAGGATCAGTCCAAAACATATTGTGTTTTCTTAATGTATAATACCTTTTAGGGAGGAGGATTTTGTAGACAGTGACAGCATAAAGGATGGCCCCCAGGATGATAAAAAAGCTCCCCACTAGTCCCAGAAATATGGGGGTTCCTATGTCATACCTTAGAGTTGAGTAGAAAACAAAAAATCAGCACAATTAATGTTGATTTGCAAGTCTGAAACATGACATGACATGACTTTGTTTGGATTTAGATTTTACATTTGAAATGTATTGCAGGACAGTAACAGATGCAGTGTTCACAGTTGGCTCTGTAATGAAAGAAATAGGCCTATAGTTTGTGTTACATAGTTTCCTAATCTCCATCTTACCTCAGGGTTCCTCTCTGTAAAGAGGCAGCAAAGGTTGTCCTGGCGATTCTGTTGATATATAAGCAGTATCCAGCAATGTCTGACACACCTGGGTGAAGAGGTTTCGGTGAAACAAAGAAATGTTGAGGGCAAAACATTGTCATTTAGACACTGTCATTTAGAAAGCCCAATATGTACTTGCACTTACTTCCAACAAAGTGAAACACTGATCCTGCAAGTAATAGTTTATCCTTGGTCTTTTCCCCTCCTCCGATGTAAGTACAGTCCATACCAGCAAAACAAAACACTACACCAAAGAAACCAGCGGTCAGCCCACACATCAGCAGTCCTCTCACTCCCTGGATATATTCTGTATAAGGAAATATACACATTATTAGTGTCAACATTGTACTTCCAGTAAGCAAATCAAATGTGTTTGTTTGTACTGTTACAGCATAGATGGGAACACAATTAATTTAAAGATCACTGCAAACTGTTCTTAATGACAATGAATTGAAGAGATTCAATGAATTGAAGTGGATATTGTAAAACAATAATTGTCAATGGTAAATGGACTGCACTTATATAAGGCCCAGCCTTATTCCAAAGCGCTCATTCACCCATTCACACACACACATTCACATACCAATGGTGGCAAGCTACCATGCAAGGCACCAGCCCACTCATTGGGAGCAATTTGGGGCTCAGTGTTTGTTATCCGGTCAGAGGTGTGAACAGAGAACTTACCAGCGACGGACCACAGCACAGGGTAGTCCCTGCAGTTGGTAATGGCCGTGGAGTCAGTGTAGCAGTCCTTCCACAGGTTGGACCAGTACCAGGCCACTTTGATAATATAGGAGCCTCCCTGGCCACCAATCTGGGTGATTCTCCAGTAATCCATGGCCATGGTGCACAGCACAAACAGCCATCCCAGCGATGAGATCAGGAACCCAAACACCTGGATGAGCCTTTTCCTCATGTCTCCTGGTCAGATACCAAAAGAAATCTAGCCCACTACTCCTAGTAGCTCCTTACAAGGTGTGTGGTGGTAGTAGCGGATCGGGATACAGGACACTCACACACGTGATGTCAGGAGTGTGGCAGGATATTGACGCTTCTAGTCTCAGTGGGTGACAACCGGTCTGTGACGACAGGATGACTTGGTGTGTTGGGGACAAGGTGGAGTTGGAGTATTGATGTGGGCTCTGTATTGTCCATCCTATCATGGAAGTTGTTTACTGTACACTCAGAAGTGTGGCTGCAACTTTAGAAGTAAGTACCAGAGAGGCCCCATCAGCAGCAATTCAGTTTCTTGTCAATATTAGTTAGACAGCAGTTGAAATAGGACTGTTACGTCCGTAGTGTGTAGTTCTGTGTGTTTTGTTACTCAGTTGGTGCCAGTGGGCCAGACAACAACTTTATAGTTGTTTTCTTTTGTTAGTTACAGCTGTAGTTTTGTATCCTAGTTTTGTACTTTGTGTTTATTAATCTTAGGTTCATAGTCGTTTAGTCTTAGTTGTATTTCATTGGATACTTAGATTAGATTGCCACTAGCCCTGTCAATTTACTTTATTGTTTATTATTAATAGTGTAGATTCATTCGCTCTCCTTTTTTATAGAGTAGTTTTCAGTTAAGAGTTTCACAGAAACCTGTTTATGTTACCTTTGTACAATAAATCTTGTTTATTTTATATTTTCCTTCTCCGATTCTTGTCCCCCCGGTTTTATTTAATTGTTAGACCCCGTATCCCCTAGAACACATATGGGGTCGTAACAAGGACCATAAAGAGTTAGCATTTTAACAAACGAACATCTAACAACGAATATCTGAAAAAGTATATGTGATGTAAAAGGGACATACTGTAACCTTTTAGTTACACATAGTTAATGGTTACAGAAGCGTATGTCATGTAAACGCAGGTTAGAAACATGATCTGTCTATGTTAAACATCATTTTAAATGTTCTGTCATTATAGATTAACAACACTCTAATGTCTGACTTAGTTAGACAGTTAAAGAGACAGACAGGACACAACAGGACACCAATTCTCATACTCTCACTTTAATGTCAAATACTATTATCAAAACCATAGGAAAATCGCAATTCAATATAATGCAACACTATAAATAAATTATCAATTCATTCTATTTTGCCTGTAATAATTTCAAAGCATAAAGCAAATACAGCATATCCAAATTCTGGATGGTCTTTGATTTCCACTATGTACAGTACAATACAGGACTCTTAGACCTATTGTATATTTGACATGAGAAGGAGTAAAGGACTGAATCCAATATCCAATGGTCTGTTACTGGCCAATGGTCTCACAACAGGTTACCAGCCAGTCTTATGACAATCTCTGTCTCCCTATTGGTAATAGATGTGAGGTCCTCTGAAGACCACGTTACTGTTTTGGCTCTGTTTCTCCTCTAATCCCCTATACATATGCATTCTTATCAAAGTGCTGTACTCTGGAAGAGTTGCTGTAGTCTGGTGGAGGTCTCTGGTTTGCAGGATGTGCATGCCCTCTGGGGTGGGAAGAGATATGGGAGGCAGCTCCTCTGTAGGCATAGCCTGGTCGGCTAGGGACATGAGAGAGAGGGAGAGAGAGAGAGAGGGAGAGAGAGAGAGAGAGAGAGAGAGAGAGAGAGAGAGAGAGAGAGAGAGAGAGAGAGAGAGAGAGAGAGAGAGAGAGAGAGAGAGAGAGAGAGAGAGAGAGAGAGAGAGAGAGAGAGAGAGAGGAGAGAGAGAGAGAGAGAGAGAGAGAGAGGAGAGAGAGAGAGAGAGAGAGAGAGAGAGAGAGAGAGAGAGAGAGAGAGAGAGAGAGATGATAAGGATGTTTCTCTATCATAGGAATTTGAGACTGGTTTTGAGAAAAGCTGAAATATGCCAAAGCATACTAAGTCTCCCTTGTAATAGCATGTCTTTAATTTTGGAAGAACAATGACAACAGCAAATGTGATTCAATGAAATTATTCTACAGCATAGTCATGTTTCAAATACAATCTACAGTGTTATATCAATGACACACCTTCTACTGAAACCATCTGCTATAGAGAAGCAGAGAACAACCCCTCCTAGGATGCACAGGACAGAACCCGCCCAGCCGATGAACAGGGCAACTCCCAATTCATACCTGGAAACAAGAATAAGTTAATTAACAACAACATGACCATGTCATGCACTGTACACTCCAAGGGAGGCTGGCTGAGGCAAACATCTGAGGACGGGCTCATTGTAATGCATGGATCAAACATACTCATTCCATTCTATCTATTACAATGAGCCCGTCCTTTGATTTCAACCTCCACTAGCCTCCACTGGTACAGTCTGTCTGATCAAATAAGTTACTCACTTCTGAGACATAACCATCGGGTCAAAAAACTCTGATGTTATCCTGTGTGCATACAGGGAGCAGGCAGACAAGGAGCAGAGACCTGCAAAACAAAACAATAATGTGGTCAGGGCTGTAGACTGTTTTTTTTTTTCACCTTTATTGGGATAGAGACAGGAGAGATTGTCAGGTGAGAGAGAGGAGGGATGACATGCAGGAAAGGTCACTGGCCAGAATCAAACCAGGGACCCTGCGATTACTTGGCATGCACCATCGTACTGGGCTGTAGATTTAACAGATAATGCCAATACAGTACCTTGATACTGGCTAAGACATAACAATAATTACCACTAAATATGAAATTGATCCCAGCGAGGCAGGCAATCCTGGCTTTGGTTTGGTCAGTTCCCCCAATTTTGGTGCACTTCATACCGACTAGGGCGAAGATGGCCCCAAAGAAGCCCAGACACACAGCTGCAATCATCAGACCCCTACAGGCCTGGATGTAGCCTATATGAACAAAACACAAGCAAAGCAAACTCAAGACACCGCTGCTGCATATACATAGTCAATAAACGTCTATAACTTACAGTATAACCACTAAATGTATCGACTGAAATGCAGAGACATTGTTAAGATGAGAGACAGCCCTTTTCCTCAATCCCTTCCCCTCCCTACCTCTCTGTACAGACATGACATGTAAATACACCATTGCAATTTGCTTTGCTAACTGTTTGGGCAACACATTGGCTCCAAACACATTACCGTACCTATAATTTGTCAGCACAACCAGTAATTGTTTCTAAGTAGCACATACTGAAGGTGTGCACTAAGGTGCTCACAGCCTTAGCATTAGAGCTCCCTTTGAGACGTGATTTAGAGGCAAATATTAGCTTGGTGGTTAACCCCTGAAACTAGTCAACCATGGGAGAAACAGCCCAGAGCTCTCAGTAAATCAAATTTATAGCCTTCAACCCCCAAGAAGTTAGGTAAACATTGACATCTCTGAAGGTAAATGAGTTGTTCCGAGGAGAATGTTTGCATTGTGCCTCCCCACAAATCTATTAGCCCTGCAAGAACTGGACACTTGCACGCTTGAGACTTACACGCTTGAAATTGAACTGTGGTGGAAAGCACGAGAGAGAGGTGGCGGATCCACTGACCCTCATACTGGACCAGGATACTGTGACTAGACAGAGGCAGAAACACTGCTAACGCTGCTGTCTAAATAAGCACCAGGAAATCTACTTTAATCTCTATATCATGCTTGTAAAATACCGTATACCATGCATTGGTTGTCAATTATATATTTTTGCAAACGAAAACCTGTTAAAAAGCAAGTTCAATACTATAATTGATCATTTACTTTACTTACTAGAAGAACATACATTGGCTCAGTGTCTACAATGAACCACAGTAAAACTTTGTATCACGGAAGGCCAAATGAATACATAGTATCTATATCAAATATCAAAGACTTTCCCAACGACAAGAAATAAACATAGAGCAGACCGTCCAATGCCAGCATAGAAGGAAAGTCTTTGCAGTTGGAGACGCCTGTAGAATCGGTGACACAGGCCTTCCAGAGGTTGGACCAGTAAGTGGCTGTGGTGATGACCGTGCCATCCAGTGACGAGACCTTCCAATAATCCGTGGGCAAGGTGGAGGAGATGAGGACCCAGCCAGAGGTGGTCAAAATAAAGGCCATAATCTCGGTCACCATGTTACTCATGTTGAACAACACACCAGCGCTACCTCAGTCAGTGGGAACTTCAAAGGTGATGCGAAGAGGAGCGGAGTGACTGATGGTCCTCTGGCCAATGAAGCTTGTCGAAGAGACTCCCTAGTGATGGCTCCTTCAGCAGTATTCAAGGGTTAAATGGTCATGGGGGATTGATGGTTAATATGTTCTGGACTCCACTGTTTCATATTCAGCAGGGAGGGGTTTAGACCTCATTATCAACGACTGACCAATGGACCATTGCTTCCTCTGCCCCCTCAACTTACACACGTCACTCTGACACTGTGAGAGTGACGTCACTGTCACTGTGATAGGTGAGGGTGACTGCACTGAAAAGTCAAAGGTTACAGATGAAGAACAGTGTATGTGTCATAATGACCGGATCACAGATGTCTCATAGCCTGCTCATGACATGGTCACATACATAGAGATTAAGTAATAACAAAAGAGGGTGCCAACTAGAAGTTTCTCACAAGGTCAAAAATAGCATTGATCACTCATTAACTCATCACTCACACCATGGCCTGCTGCTTCAGACACAACAGAGGTGAGAGGAGGCAGCTCAATGGGTACAGTATTGGTGAGTGGACGACACTGTGGTTAAAAGTGCCATGTTCATGACAACAGACATGACAGATATAACACAGATGAAAATGTCACGGCTGTCACGATAAATGTCAGGGTAAATGTCACGGCTCCTTTCATAACTGTAAGTTAAAACAAACACAGAGTGGAGATACAATATTGCTTTGCCATAGTGCAGCAGATTCATACAAAGGAATGGCATCTTCCTCCAATTGTTTTAAATTGTTATGTTACAGGCCCATCTAGTGGTAAACTATTGCACTTGTGTACATGCACACAGTTTTAAACACTACCACTGGAGGTAGCTTTGAGTGAGCAAATGCTCTCAATTGGTGCAGCGCAGTACAATTGTTTGGAGCACACATAATTGAGACAAGAAAGACAAAGAGCTAACTAAATACGGCAGAATAATCTACTGAATATGTTACTGGGAATTTGTGAACATCTATTCCGTATTGATGTTTTTTTTTCAATTACTAATTAAATTATGTTGTCCACTTTTTTGGTGTGTCACCAGATGTGAACAGTGAACACACAGTGAACACAGCTGAAACGTAGTTAATACCATGCGGGCTATGCAAAGCACAGTGCTTGATTTATAGTTTATTGAGAGGAAGTTGTACAGTAAAGGTGGCTCCTTTCATAACTGTATGTTACAGTATCTCAGTCTCTCACTGACTAAGTTTATATTTGGCATGAACACTGGTGATACAGGAACCACTGGGATTTGTGTTCTCTCAGTTTAACCTTTCCTTCTAAGGGTTATACATTGGCCACAGAAAAACTCTGTGTCATCACCTACAACACAGAAGAGCAAAAGAACATGAAGTGATAGTTTCAATATGAATCATCAATTATTCGAAAGCCCACTATTCAAACACACTCTTGTTTGAAACTCTTTCGTAGATGCACAAGAATAAATTAATCTATGAAGTTATGTACTACACTCACCGAACACTTTATTAGGAACACATGTGCACCTTCCCATTCATTCAGGTGGTGTAATGGTGTGGGGAATGTTTTCTTGGCATACATTGGACAGGAGATTCACAACTTGAAAGTGCACCTGAAAAATCTGCAGGAATTACGTGATGCAATCATGTAATCATGGACCAGAATCTCAAGGGAATGTTTCCAACATGTGGAATCAATGCCATGAAGAATTGAGACTGTTTTGAGAGCAAAGAGAGGCCCTAGCCAGTATTAGTATAGTGTTCCTAATAAAGTGTTGATCTGAATGTATATTTCAATGATATTAAACAATGATTTATAGATAGTTGAGGTCTAATTAGTGTTGAATATCTAAATGGTGCAGTTTCATTATGTCCTTTATAAAGTAGATTGTTTCACAAATGAATTAAGATGATCATGCTTTAATACATAGGTTAATTACATAGATCTCTGTCGTACTTAACTTAGAGATACGGCCTTGTGGACGGCATAAACGACAACAGGAGATCTTGAGGGATATTCCATCAACGTCACTAAATTAAAATCCTAATTCTCGCGAGAATAAGGTTGAATTTTTAAATAAACCTTGCTGGATTTATCAAAATCAGCCTGGATTGTCTTTTAGCGACATTGATGGAATACCCCTCTGGTACACAGTATCTAATGCACATGTGGAAACATAATTATTTCTTAGTTACAGTGAAAGGAGCTAGTTTCATGTCTTCTTATTGGATACTATGACCATGACACAGCAACAACAATATCACAAGGATATCATGTGAAAGTTAACCTTATAGTGTATATTCAGTGAGGAAATTCAAGTTACAGTTTGCTCAGTTTGCTCAGTTTGCTCTACATACAATTTGGTAATTTGTTGTTGTCATTTACCATAATTATGGCACCAATGTATGAGTGTGATGTTGATGGAGAAACCTTTTTTTTACCTTCTAGTTTGAAGATAGTGTGGTGTGGTCTGCAGTGCAGGGCTCCGATGGCGTTCCCGGCACAGTTATTCCACAGTCCCTGGAGCACCCATGTCACCGTGATGACAGAGGATGCCCTGCTGGTGGCCCTCCACTCGTTGGACACCGTGGCAGCAATGGTGGCACCCAGACCCACCAGGCCACCCAGGAAAGCCAGGATCTGCATGATCGACATTTTGGGAAGGGTGAATTGCTAGATTTGTAAAGCCTTTTTAGTTTGACTAAAAAAAAGAAGTAAAAAGCCCCAGGCGAACAAATTACACTGAGGACATGTGTTCCACAGAGATGATTTACGCACAGGACATCTCCCCTTGGTTCATTTACTGAGGCGAAGGATGCACAAAGTGAAATAGTAAAGAGTCAACTGACAGTTAGTTATTAATATGGAATAGGCATCTTTTTAACAGGTTTTTCCTTTTTTTGTGTATTTTGTGCTCACCTGATTTGGTCTTGGGGTGAGGTCAAGTATCATATTAACATAAACAAAATAAAAGAGTAATCAGTAATCCTAAAGACAAGGAGCAATGTGGCAAAGTCCAGTTACTAGTTCAACTATTTATACATACAGAATTAAGCAACTTGGGTGAAAGTTTGTACTTATACCAATTGAAATGTTTATACTGTAGCTTAAAACACATTTAAAAAATCAAACAGCTGTGTTCAGGTAAATTAAGTTGCTTTAACAGTTTACGAGCAGTAACATCTTAGATCTATAATCATTGTCTTTTTAATTTCTACCTAAGACAATTTTAATTAAATTCAAATTCAACTTAATTAATTTTCAGTTACAAGCATTATGAATTTACATTGGTGTCAGTGGGAAACGTTTACTTAACATCCGTTTATAGCTTTCTAGACCCACCATACCAACTTTAGAATGTGCAGACTTACTCAAATTAATTAACTTTCACAAATGATTTTGATATTATTCATACATTCTGAGTTATATGTACTTTTTAAAAACTCAATGACCATAAGATGCTACTGCTCTTAAATGGTTAACAGTAAACACCAATCCACCTTTAAAATGTACAGAGACTCAATGTAAAATAGGCTACAGTGGTTTGATGCTTATAATATTAAGCTATAACTTACATTAATGTCAACTGGTATAGGTGGAGTTATTATTTGAAAACGACTTTGTGATATAAACTCCTCAAAAAAGGTTCGGAAACTGTTTGTATTTAATATCGTTGGAAAGCCTGATTAGTCACCTTTACAACAAGGTAATTTGTAAGGATCATGCATTCGTGGAATGAGCAACACAGGGTGCCTTTTCCGTCCCCAGTACAAATCATGTTGTACTTTGTCTAAATTTGGACAGATACTAATTCCATTAGTTTTTTTCATGTATAGTCAATTGTTATTTATTATGAATACAATGTACAGGCTTCTGTACATTGTAAGTTGTTATTCTTTACATTTTAAAAGCTTTGGTTAAAGATGTAAATGGGATTTTGCCATGTCCCCAGTGTTGTTCATTCAACTTCCATCTAAGAAATAACTAATAAAAACATGTACATTTCCAAATATGTTATTATTATTTCATTTTCCTGATCAATATCTATAGTTTTTTTTTTTAATAAATTTTTTTGTATAAAAGATTAAGGTTGTATGTTTGTCCCCTGCGGTCACAGTCCACCCTGTTGAGTTGTGTTAATGTCCCTTTAAAAAAAAGAAAAATCTCATGAGGTGACATCACATCAGTGGAGGGAAATTCAAATGTGGTAAGCTGTGTGATTTTCTCTTTAGTGCTCCTAATTCACTTGGATGAAGGGATGGGGTAGTGTCTGAAATAATGAGCTCTCATAGATCCTAACTAACCGTTACTAATAGTACTAATTTCAAATGTAAAGTTCTAGTCTAGGAAACTCACAAGTTAAGAAGTCGCTTATTAAAAAGAAAAAAAAACGTCATAGAAATTGAATCCTATGACGGACCGCTTTGGCACCTGTTTTCTGAGCGTTCCACCATGATGGAGCCTGTGGTCTATTATGATCCAGCAGTGTCAGTGGGCTGTCATCTGCCTACCTACACTGATGCCATTTATCTTCATATTGGGGTAGGATTGGCAGAGGGCAGTATGCTAGGCAGTAGGGTCCAGATTTGTTTGGACACTTGCCCCACACAATCATGTTTGCTTTTTTAATTTGACAAGTTTCATTTAATTGGGGCCGTGTGTTTGAGGATCTGCTCAAACAATGTCTCTACGTAAATGGAACATCTCTGAGCAAACATCCCAACTATTACAAAAAGTCATTTAGCAGCTAACCTTACTATTCTCTTTTAGTCGAGAGAATATTACATAAAAATCGTATGTTTGCTTCTTTTCCTTGATTCCTCACTAAAACAGACTATTTGTAGTTGTCAGTGAGGTCACCTTGTTGTGTCCTTCTGAAAGGTAACAAGTTCTACAGCAATAACTGTAATAACTGTAAGCATCTTGTGCAGTGTTGGAATGTCGCAGCACAGCTGCAGGGCGGAATACCACAAAAGAAATAAACATGTGAATACCAAAGCATGTAATTGGACGATTTTATAGAAAAACAAAACCTACTGAGTGACCATCAATTTGGATTTAGAGCAAATCGATCCACTACAATGGCAGTGATGGAATTGATTGAAAAAATATCCACAAAAATTTAAAGTAAAGATTATACTGTAGGGATATTCATAGATCTAAAGAAGGCATTTGATACTATTGATCATAGATTATTAATAAGAAAACTTGATAGATATGGAATTAGAGGGATAGCACATTTATGGATTAGAAACTATCTTGATAATAGACACCAGTATGTACAAATAAACAATGATAAATCTGAACTGCTAAGGGTCACATGTGGAGTCCCACAAGGTTCAGTGCTGGTCCAAAGCTGTTTATTTTGTACATCAATGATATTTGCAATGTGTCCAAGTTGTTAAATGTTGTTTTGTTTGCAGATGATACACATTTATTTTGTTCTGGCAAAGATTTGGAGCAGCTTCTGGATACAGTGGAAACGGAACTAAAAACTATAAAACGATGGTTTGACACAAACAAGTTGTCATTGAACTTAGAAAAAACTAAACTTATGATATTTGGAAATCGAAAGATTAATAGTCAAGTACAAATCAAGATAGATAATGTTGAAATTGAAAGAGTTTATGAAAACACATTTTTGGGAGTTATTATAGACCACAAACTATGTTGGAAAACACACATAAACTACTTAAAGACTAAAATATCAAAGTCTATTGCAATACTGCATAAAACGAAAGACATACTTAATCCAAATTCATTACACATATTGTACCGTTCTCTAATAGTTCCATACATAACTTACTGTGTGGAAGTGTGGGGAAACACATACAAAACAATCACAAATCCAATTTATTTACTACAGAAAAGAGCTATACGAATTATAAACAGAGCTCAAGAACCAACTAACAAATTATTCATAAACACCTATGATCTCAAATTTAAAGAATTGGTGGACTTCAAAATGGCACAAGTAATGTATAAAGTAAAAAATAAGATGCTTCCAGACTGTATCCAGAGACTATTTCAAGTTAGACAGAGTAATTATGAACTCAGAGGAATATGTATGTTTATGAAAACAAAGATTAGAACAAATGCAAAACAAAGATGTATAACAGTTAAAGGAGTTAATTTATGGAATACTTTTGAAAAGGAAATGAAAATGTGTAGTACACTAAAAGGATTTTAAAAACTATTTAAAAATAAGATGATTAACAAGTATAAAACAGAGGTTTAAATATAGTTTTTGTTTGGTATTTTTTGAACTTTTTGTTGACATGCGTAAGTGAAATTTTGTTTATAAAAGTGTCAATGTTTTGATGATGCATTCATGGGGGGACATGTGTAACAGAGTTGGGAATGTATGTTTAGCTGTGGTGAATGTAGATGAGTTTCGCCGTGCTTTGAGCAGCCCTGGTTGTTGTTGGAGCCCCCCTTTGGAGTTTGGGTGTACTGCAGGTCTGCACGTTCTTTGTCCTTCTCTTGTTGCCGTACTTGCGGTGGTGCGTCAGAACATGGCCGCCATCTCAATGGGTATGTGCGCTATGTAAAATGCTCCTCGTGTTTTGTTGTTTGTATGGAGAATCTTGTAATGTAGGGTGAAGGTGTTGGTGTAGTACTGTGCTGTTTGTTTTTACATGTATTGTGATGATG
>NC_137677.1:53690805-53710805 GCF_963989245.1 Nansenia antarctica | reverse complement strand
TTGCTCTTCCCAAATGCCACCCTGACCTCTCCACAGCCTGTAAGTAGACCAGACTGAATGAATGAATGAATCTTTATTTCGAACAATGGTTTAAAAATAAAAAAAACTAATAAGGAAAAGTACAGGTATCACTGTTGGAAAGGGAGTAGGATGAAGCCTCAGCTTATCCTGTCCTACCCCTATCCCTCACTTCCAAGTGAGAACAATAATACTTAAATGATATAATCCATGAATTAATACATAAATTACAGTATCCACAGTACTAATCATTTTCCATTCTTAAGTCAGGGGGACTGCTCTGTTTGTTCTCTGAACAACCTTTAACAACAAGGTATTTGCGTGGAAACATCAGTGTTAATGTCCGACTGTGTTCTATGTCTCTCAGCTGATGTGACCACCCACTTTGATGAGGTCTTCTGGTTCGGGGACTTAAATTTCCGCCTCAGTGAAGACCGTGTAGGGGTGATGAACATTCTGGACAAGACTGAAAGCCCAGACATGTCTGCACTGCTCCAGCACGACCAACTCTCTCAGGAGATGAAGGATGGTATGTTTATATACAGCTACACTACAGCTACAACTTGCAACATGCTAACACTCGAAAAGGACCCAAATGTGTTTTAAGGTTCAAGATATTAGATGGAGAATGATAACTTAAAATGCATTCTAATAATAATAATAATAATACATTAGACTTATATAGCGCTTTTCTAGACACTCAAAGACGCTTTACAAACTGAAAAGAGTAGTAAAATAAAAATATAAAAATAAATAAAAGAAAGTATAGGGGTCTAATTAATTTTTAGATGACTAAATCTAAATCTAAGTGTCTTTGTAGGACAATGTACTCTGTATACGGCAAGTATATCTAGATTTCGTGCGGAGAAGCGGCGAAACGCCAGTGTCCTCTCTCGACCGGCATTGTGTATTGTGTACACAAAAGGAAGTCTTCTATGATCTATTTTTGCTCTAGGCACTATCTTTAAAGGCTTCCAGGAGGCACCGATTCACTTCCGCCCCACATACAAGTTTGACACCGGTTGTGACGTGTACGACACCTCCTCCAAGCAGAGAACTCCTTCCTACACAGTAAGAAACCCATTCATCGTCATCCCTCATGGCTTTGGGCAAGAAACATTGTTGATGTAGGAGTCTTAACCTACTGTACATCTGTCTCTGTGTATTCTAGGACAGAATACTGTACAGGAGCAGACAGGCAGGTGACATCAAGGTCATCAAGTACAAGAGTTGTACAGGGATTAAGACGTCAGACCACAGGCCTTTGGTCGGCGTCTTCCAGGTCAGACTGCCCTCTGGTTGTGGGAAAGCTGTGTCCAAACTCTGTGACCATTATCAGGGTGGATCCTCACCTGAGCCCTCCCCAGTGACGAAAGCACAAGAGCTCTCACCCCACTCCTCCTCTGTCCCTGATGAGACGCCTGAGCTTCTTGGTGCGTGTGGTACAGCACAGGCAGCCAAGAAAGGAAAGAAGGGAAAACTATTCTCTCGCTGGAAGGTATATTACACATACTGAATGTCTATCTTTCAAAATGTTAATTGATAACACTGCCTTGTCTTTAACTAATTGATACAGAATTACACATTTATATTCATATGTGTAGTATTTTAGTTTGTATAATTGCATTGCTTTATTGGGATTGATAAGCTGCAACAGGTATGGCATTTCCATTTGCACCTTTTCTCAACATTCAGGGCTCCAAGAAAATAGACGGCAGTCCTCCGAAATCGATGAAGAGCAAACCTCAAAGCTCTTCCAGGCCTGTATCCTCTACAGGTAAGTAAACCACTGCTCTGTCAAGATTATAAATATAACCCCATGTGCTATTCCATTAAAAATGTTGCACATTCAACTGAATTGATGTTTAAAAAAAAGAAAAGAAAAAAAAGCTGCACACCTATACCATCCTCCTTTCTCTTCCTTCAAAGGGAAAGAAGACTCCTCTCCTCGAACAGAGAAGAGCAGTAAAACGTCCCTCTTCACCAGGATGAAGAGAAGAGGCTCCGAAGTTATATCCAGCCTGTTCAAATGCAGTGGATGATACCATCCTCCTTTCTCTTCCTTCAAAGGGAAAGATGACTCCTCTCCTCCAACAGAGAAGAGCAGTAAAACGTCCCTCTTCACCAGGATGAAGAGAACAGGCTCCGAAGTTATATCCAGCCTGTTCAAATGCTCTGGATGATAATGATAATCACCAGAATGTAGGCTAATAAAAAATAATTGGGTTTATTTCATTGCCATTCTTTATTGCAATAATAACTTCTTTAATTATTTTCTAACATGATCATTTGTATTGATTAGGGAGTGTGAAAGAGCAAGTAATTATGGACAATTGTGTTTTAACATTGGTACGGATTTTAAATTAAAAGACAGCACAGATCCCCTTTGTTCAGTTTGATGATTATAGAAATCCCACAATTGGTAATTGTAATGGAACGTTTTCCATGTATTACTGGGAGTCCTTCTTCTGCCACTAGGGGGCATAGTTGTTTTATCTTTAGAGTCTTTTGCCAAGGCCATCTACTAACTAACCTCTAACCTCACCAACAGAAAGCTCTGGGACCTGTACTAGACTGATTATTAATTTGATCAGTCCAGATGAATTAAATTGTCTGAACATCCACAAATTCACTCGTAAAATATGTATACATTACAATGATAACTAGCTAATAATGAAAGTACAGTATGCTGAGAGCATCTGATTTATAATAATTTGAACACCCTGAGAAGTCAAACATTTATTCATGTATATAGTCATATCTTCTTATGAGGCTGAAGAGGCTATATCTTACATTGCTGCTGCATATTCACCATCTCTAACAGATACACTGATAACACACATTATATGATAACAAACCAGATCAGACATTACTGTGTGGCGAAATATACCATAATCTTTCCTAAGTAGTGACAACACAAAGATAATTCTAAATTCCTGTGGCAGGAGAGATTATCAGAGGGGCAGAGTTTCTACCACCATCATTAGTACAGGCGCTGAAGTATGAATAGAGTTCCTCAGTGAAGGTGCAGCCAGTGAAAGA
The DNA here is from genome assembly GCF_963989245.1 of Nansenia antarctica. Classification (NCBI taxonomy): domain Eukaryota; kingdom Metazoa; phylum Chordata; class Actinopteri; order Argentiniformes; family Microstomatidae; genus Nansenia; species Nansenia antarctica. The sequence continues at coordinate 53,707,745 of NC_137677.1, read as the reverse complement.
GTAGATCAGAGACCTGGCCAATAATTTAAATTGGCAATTAATCTGGCAAAACATATCCCTTTCCTCCAGAAATCCCAACCACCAGGTTATCCATTTCAATTTTACTCATAGGACATACTTTACTCCATATCTGCTACATAAAATAAAGACCATACCCTGACCTAACTGTACGTACCAAAATACAGTTGGCACCTTTTTTCATATGGTATGGGAGTGCCCTGGAGTGGCTGATTTCTGGAGGACGGTTAGTGATGCATTGTCCCTGATCCTGTCCAAACACATTCCACACTCACCAGTAGTCCTATTGTTAAATGACAGTTCAACCCTAGACTTAAACATCAAACAAAGACACATCTGGCTGGCCGGCCTTACAGCGGCCAAAAGGCTTATTGCTTGCAGGTGGAAGTCACCCCATTTCTTGACCACGCAGAGGTGGATATTAGACTATATAGACATAGCCAGCATGGAACACTGGATTGCCAACAGGCATCAGGCAATCTCTGACAATGTTTCATGCTGGGACCAAACTATAACCATTCTCAATAGGCTAATCTATTTGCTCCTTCCATAGGGTCCTGTAGGGTGGGGGGTGGGGGCTGTGATTGGGCGTGTGGGTTGGAGGTATTTGGCGGGAGGGACATTTGTGGGAGGAGGGGGCGGGGGGCTGTGATTGGGCGGGTGGGTTGGAGGTATTTGGCAGGAGGGACATTTGTGGGAGGGGGGCGGGGGGCTGTGAGGTCCAGAGAGCAGCCCAGGCTTCATATGCTTCTGTGGAGAAGGTAAGACCCACCCCATGTCAGGAGACATGTGCAATGTGCAATATAGTAGTACTAAGGTAGTAATGTACATCAGTAGTGCAAAGGTTATAGAGTGATCACATTAACCAGGGATGAGCAGCCATTATTAAGTATTGTCATTGTCATCATAGTGTAGGCATTTTCCATTGTCATATCCTAAGGTGGGGAGGGGGTACTGAGAGTCATAGTCAAGTGTGGGTGTGTGCGAGGGGGGGCAATAGTTCAGTGGGGTATGTGGAGGGGGGGATTGTTTATTGAGTGATAGCTCTGTTATCTCCATCGGGGAGCAAAGGACTATGGTATTTAGGATTGCTAAACATAGACAATGCACAAAGATGAGGGGAGACAACTGACTGGTTTTATTCTCAGAAAAGACAAGGGACCCCTCTTGCCAAATACACCTTTAGTGTGTTCACTGTATGTCCACAGGAGTGTAAAGAGGCCCAGGCTGCCCTGCTGTTGGAGGCAAACCAAAGAAAGGCGGAGCAAGAGATCTAGAAAAGGGAGTTGGAGGAAGCACAGGCCAGGTACATGGCAGAGAAGGCCCGAGTGGCAGAAGAAAGAAAGGAAGAGCAAGGTGTCTGGAAGAGGGAGATGGAGGAAGCACAGGCCAGGTACATGGCAGAGAAGGCCCGAGTGGCAGAAGAAAGAAAGGAAGAGCAAGGTGTCTGGAAGAGGGAGATGGAGGAAGCACAGGCCAGGTACATGGCAGAGAAGGCCCGAGTGGCAAAAGAAAGAAAGGAAGAGCGAAATACCTGGAAGAGGGAGATGGAGAAGAGAGAGAAAGAGGGGGAGCAAGCTCAGGCCAGGCACATGAGAAGGATGGCCAGAGTGGAAAAAGCAAGAAAGGCAGAGCAAGAGGTCTGGAAGACAGAGAAGGAGAAGAGAGAGAAAGAAGGGCAGGAAGCCCAAAGCCTTCTCCAGAAGGAGAAGCAACACGGCGACGCAGAGAAGAAGACGCTGAAGAAAGAGAGACAGAGGGTAGATAAGGACAGAGAAGAGGTGGAGAGGAAGAGGAAAATAGTTAAGGATCTTCAAGATGAATTAGAGAGGAGGAAGAAAGTGTTGGATAGAGACACTCAGACTGTGAAGGATTGCAATGCAACCTTAAGTTTCATCCAGAAGACACAGAAAAAGAAGACAAAGGAGATGGAGGACAGGGAGAGAGAGAAGGGGAAGATTGAAAAGGAGAAAGAAAAGGATATCGAAAGGATGAGAAAAGAGATGGAGGCGATGAAGAGGACAGAAGAGGTAGAGAGAGAGGGAGAGAGAAGGAGGGTAGAAGTCGAGAGAGAAGGAGAAGATTGAAAAGGAGAAAGAAAAGGATAATCGAAAGGATGAGAAAAGAGATGGAGGCGATGAAGAGGACAGAAGAGGTAGAGAGAGAGGGAGAGAGAAGGAGGGTAGAAGTCGAGAGAGAAGGAGAAGATTTAAAAGGAGAAAGAAAAGGATATCGAAAGGATGAGAAAAGAGATGGAGGCGATGAAGAGGACAGAAGAGGTAGAGAGAGAGGGAGAGAGAAGGAGGGTAGAATTCGAGAGAGAGAAGGAGAAGATTGAAAAGGAGAAAAAAAAGGATATCGAAAGGATGAGAAAAGAGATGGAGGCGATGAAGAGGACAGAAGAGGTAGAGAGAGAGGGAGAGAGAAGGAGGGTAGAAGTCGAGAGAGAAGGAGAAGATTGAAAAGGAGAAAGAAAAGGATATCGAAAGGAGGAGAAAAGAGATGGAGGCGATGAAGAGGACAGAAGAGGTAGAGAGAGAGGGAGAGAGAAGGGGGGTAGAAGTCGAGAGAGAAGGAGAAGATTGAAAAGGAGAAAGAAAAGGATAATCGAAAGGATGAGAAAAGAGATGGAGGCGATGAAGAGGACAGAAGAGGTAGAGAGAGAGGGAGAGAGAAGGAGGGTAGAAGTCGAGAGAGAGAAGGAGAAGATTTAAAAGGAGAAAGAAAAGGATATCGAAAGGATGAGAAAAGAGATGGAGGCGATGAAGAGGACAGAAGAGGTAGAGAGAGAGGGAGAGAGAAGGAGGGTAGAATTCGAGAGAGAGAAGGAGAAGATTGAAAAGGAGAAAAAAAAGGATATCGAAAGGATGAGAAAAGAGATGGAGGCGATGAAGAGGACAGAAGAGGTAGAGAGAGAGGGAGAGAGAAGGAGGGTAGAAGTCGAGAGAGAAGGAGAAGATTTAAAAGGAGAAAGAAAAGGATATCGAAAGGATGAGAAAAGAGATGGAGGCGATGAAGAGGACAGAAGAGGTAGAGAGAGAGGGAGAGAGAAGGAGGGTAGAATTCGAGAGAGAAGGAGAAGATTGAAAAGGAGAAAGAAAAGGATATCGAAAGGATGAGAAAAGAGATGGAGGCGATGAAGAGGACAGAAGAGGTAGAGAGAGAGGGAGAGAGAAGGAGGGTAGAATTCGAGAGAGAGAAGGAGAAGATTGAAAAGGAGAAAAAAAAGGATATCGAAAGGATGAGAAAAGAGATGGAGGCGATGAAGAGGACAGAAGAGGTAGAGAGAGAGGGAGAGAGAAGGAGGGTAGAAGTCGAGAGAGAAGGAGAAGATTGAAAAGGAGAAAGAAAAGGATATCGAAAGGATGAGAAAAGAGATGGAGGCGATGAAGAGGACAGAAGAGGTAGAGAGAGAGGGAGAGAGAAGGAGGGTAGAATTCGAGAGAGAGAAGGAGAAGATTGAAAAGGAGAAAGAAAAGGATATCGAAAGGATGAGAAAAGAGATGGAGGCGATGAAGAGGACAGAGGGAAAAGTCACATTTTGTCTCAGAAAGGCTACTTAGCAGCAAAGAAACACAGCTGCCAATAAACTTGGTGTTTAAAGTATTTCGCCAAAATAAGTGCATACATGTTTACATTATATGGTCCCAGCGGGAATGAAACTCACAGGCTTAGGGGTTGCACCATGTATTTCCCAAAAAGACGGAATCATTATAAACTATTATATCTATTATACTATTATATCTGGTTTGCAAATGCAGAATGACTTGCAACATTCATTTGACTGCTAATGTACATTGCTTATGTAAAAAACTAAAACAACTGTGGGCTGTAAGAAAATACATATCAGAACTGATCTTAACTTGGCCGGTCAGTAACTAGGCCTAATATAATACCTTATCACTTTTTAAAAAATGTGCTTGCCCATACTGTAAGCTTCAGCACACATCTTATGGTCATCTGTTGTCACCTACTTTGCTTCTATGGTACTGTAGCGTTTACGGCGTACAGGGTCAAAGCTCATTAGCCCTGATCTGCATGTTGTAATTTGTTTGATGTAGAGTATCTCATCCTGGTATTTGCAATTTAGGGATCAATGGTGTCAGAGCCAAGGAGCTAGGGTGCACTAAGTCAAACTTCTGAAGTGCAGAAAGGTTGATCCACTGTGATACTTGTATAAAATCTGGAGAATTACACATTGCACATTACTAATAGAAAAGTGAACAACTGAATGTCTTCAATTCATTTTGAATATAATATTCAATAATATCATGTCTGTTTTTGTCACATTATTAAGCATAAGTGAACATGTCTAGTATCAAGCCTCTATGTGTACCTCTATCTCTGAATGTGTTATAGATGGGGTTTGTGATTGACCATGTGAATTCATATTTATTTTTATTTTTTTAATAATCATTTTTGTAATGTTAATGTAGATGTGCTGTGAGAGTTCAGTTAGCATATTCTACATACTGTAGGTACTGTAACTGAAGCTATACCAATGTGGCAGAGGGAGCAGACTCAGAGTACTATGTACTTCACGTTGCGCTTTAGCTAGGCTAACTGTAACTGACAATGTAGGTTGAATCTTCACAGACATCCTTGATTTGATGCCAATGATTATTCTAAAAAGGCTGATAATGTATTCATTAATTATAATATGATTAAGTTAATTGACATGTCTTGTCTATTTAAACCCTGTTTAAATCCTAATACAAATTGCCCTAAGGGGACAAATACATTTGTTTGAATTTAATTCAATTCAATGTTGTAAATATACTCTTATAAACTCCCCTATGTGTATACATGATCAATAGAAGAGCCACAGGAAAGACCTCACATGGAAAGATCATCATTCAGGGACAGTTCATGAGATGGACAAGCCATTATTTATTGAATAAAAAATTAAAGTAGCCACAATACTGCACACATGTGCGACTTCCATAGAATTCAAATGGCATGGTATTGTGTTTTAGTTATATAAAGCATGCTCATACATTGAACAGTTTATAAATACAGTTATTTACCTTTGCAGAGAACACTTTAAAAACTAACAATATCTGTCGGTTTCCTGAAAATGTAAAATATTTCTTAGAAACACAATATGGAGGGTGGGTTAACGCCAGCAGTCTCCAAATTACTCATACCTTGGAATACAAAACAGTTTACAAACATTTGGATAGATAGCATGCATACAAAAATAGACAAGAGTTTCTGATTAATCCTTCACAATTTACAGCACTGGTTTATTACTGCCAATCCTTGTCTGTCTGTGTGCACCAGTTTAGAGAGGGATTGCTTCTTTCAGCCATCTACTGTATGCCACCCGGTCTTAGAGTAGTGGACTTTCAGAATCTCTGAGGCACTGCACACAGGTTTTAATTTTCTCCTCTCAAATTGTTGTGCCGACATTGCAGTTGTGGAAATGTATATGCAATACACACTGCTCAAAGAAATGAAGGGAACACTTCAAGAATATTATGCCTCCCCAGACCATCACTGACACGCCAAACCGGTCATGCTGGATGATGTTGCAGGCAGCATAACGTCACCACCGTGTCTCCAGACTCTTTCATGCCTCTCACATGTGCTCAGTGTGAACCTGCTCTCATCTGTGAAGAGAACAGGGCGCCAATGGCGAACCTGCAAATCCTGGTGTTCACTGGCAAATCAAGTCAATCGAGCTGCACGGTTCTGGGTTGTGAGCACAAGTCTCACTAGAGGACGTAGGGCCCCCATGCCATCCTCATGGAGTCTGTTTCTGACAGTTTGGTCAGAAATATGCATACGAGTAGCCCGCTGGAGGTTATTTTGTAAGGGCTCTGGCAGTGCTCCTCCTGTTACTTGTTGCACATAGGAGGAGATACCGGTCCTGCTGCTGGGTTGTTGCCCTTCTACGGCCCATCTCCTGGTATCTCCTCTACGCTCTTGAGACTGTGCTGGGAGACACAGCAAACCTTCTTGTGACGGCACGTATGGATGTGCCATCCTGGAGGAGCTGGACTACCTGTGCAACCTGGATGGGCTGCAGGTACTGCCTCATGCTACCAGTAGTGACAAGGGCTCTAGCAAAATGCTAAACTAGAGAAGAATCAGTCAGGAAGGATAAGGAGAAAGAAAAGGTCTATGGCCACCAGCTGCAAAACCATTTCCTTTTTGGGGGTTGTCTTGCTTTTGCCTCTGCTGTCCACCTGTTGTCGCTTTCATTTGCACCAAAGCAGGTGAAATTGATTAACAATCGTTTACACTTCCTAACTGGACAAATCGATATCCCAGTACAAGTTTAATTGACTTGGTGTTATACTGTGATGATTGTGTGTTGAGCAGTGTATATGTATACACTTAACATAATGTACACTCTCCACACACAGACATACTCATTAACCATTCACTCATGCATAACAAAAACATTGTAGACATAACAAAAATACGATTGCTTATAATTAATTTAAGAATGAAATTCATTGTAGTGAGACTGTATAGAACTCCAGTATAATCTTCGGAACAAACAATACTGTACAGAAGCAAGGTTATAAAATGGCCATGCATGTAAGCATGTAAGCAGCGCCTCCACTAATGCAGTCTTTCAGATGGGTAAAAAGTACTCATCCAAAATCATCCAACCAAAAAAGGCTGTTGATGTGTGCCTCCTTACAGATTCCTATTAGTCAAATGATACAGATTATTTAATGTCCTTCACTGAAAATGTCTTCACTCCAAAAACTCTTGTGGGTGAGAGAGAAAAAGATGGGGTGGGGACCGGAGTGAGTGAGATGAATGTACATTGAACAGCTGGTGTAGAGTGAAACAGGTAGGAGAAGACAGATGGGGGAGAGCCATGCAGAGAGAGGGAGAGCGGTCTCTAGGGATGGGGAAATGGCTGGAGGACAGCTGAGGGAAGACGTGTACCTTGGAAGAAAGAATGGAGCGATTCTGATGAGGCTGTGTCCAGGGTCTTACCAGAGACGTAACCATGGCGATGACAAAAACCTATTGCATGTTTAGGTAGTAGGGGGCAGTAGAGAGCAGCAGGGGGCAGTAGAGAGCAGTAGAGAGCAGCAGGGGGCAGTAGAGAGCAGCAGGGGGCAGCAGAGAGCAGTAGAGAGCAGCAGGGGGCAGTAGAGAGCAGCAGGGGGCAGCAGAGAGCAGTAGAGGGCAGTAGAGAGCAGTAGGGGGCAGTAGAGGGCAGTAGAGAGCAGCAGGGGCAGTAGAGAGCAGTAGAGGGCAGTAGAGAGCAGCAGGGGGCAGTAGAGAGCAGTAGAGGGCAGTAGAGGGCAGCAGGGGGCAGTAGAGAGCAGCAGGGGGCAGTAGAGAGCAGCAGGGGGCAGTATGAATGAATGAATGAATGGTCTTTATTGTCATTGCTATAGTACAGGTACCAAACAACGAAATTTAGGAGGGGTGGCTCCCCTGGTGTTAGGAAAGAAAAAAAAAAAAAAAAAAAACACAAGAAGGGAAGGAGCTGGTTTACATAAATAAAGGCTATGTACACTATCCACTATACTATACTGTACAGATAGACGACTAGGGTTGTCATATTGCACATAGTGTTATTGCACATTCATTTAAAGTGTCGCAGTTTGCAGGCTTGAAATGTACCTATTTGTGCCTCAGCACGACACCTGATTTTTTTCAGTCCAGCAGCTGCCATTAATCCGTCCAGACTGTCCAGGGCCCAGAACCTAGGTCTTTGCTGTGTTCAGGGCCTGGATGGCCCTGGGGTAGAAGCTGTTCTTCAGTCTGTTTGTCCTTGCGGCCATGGTCCTGTACCGCCTTTTCGAGGGCAGTAGAGAGCAGTAGAGAGCAGTAGAGGGCAGTAGGGGGCAGTAGGGGGCAGTAGAGAGCAGTAGACGGCAGTAGAGGGTAGTAGGGGGCAGTAGAGGGCAGTCGGGGGCAGTAGAGGGCAGCAGGGGGCAATAGAGAGCAGTAGAGAGCAGTAGGGGGCAGTAAAGGGCAGCAGGGGGCAGTAGAGAGCAGTAGGGGGCAGTAGAGGGCAGCAGGGGGCAGTAGAGGGCAGTAGAGAGCACCAGGGGACTGTAGAGGGCAGCAGGGGGCAGCAGAGAGCAGCAGGGCGCAGCAGGGGGCAGTAGAGAGTCTGGAGGTTGTCATGGTGACAGATATTCTAGAGCCAGGAACAACCAGGAAGAGAGTTTCCACCATTCCCAGGTATTGACAGACAGGTCAGGGGTCAGACCACAGGCTGGTCACAACAGGGGGTGGAGCCTAACACAGCAGGGGGTGGAGCCTAACACAGCAGGGGGCGGAGCATCAAGAAGTACAGACCAGGTGTAAAAATATCATTCATGTTTATTCATGAGTTCTCCACAATGACTTTGGCAGTTATATTATTGTGTGTGTGTGTGTGTGTGTGTGTGTGTGTGTGTGTCCAGTATCTCTCCTACTGTCTCCTTGGTGTTTTAACATGTTGACATCAGTGAAACATAAACCGTTATTGTGGTGTGTGTATGTGTGTGTAATAACCTCTGTGTGTGTGTGTGTGTCTGTACGCATTTTGGTATTAGTGTGCATGTGTGTGTGTGTGTGTGTGTGTGTGTGGGGGGGGGGGGCGGGGGGGCTTAGACCACAGCCAGGAAGGAGAGGGCAGCTCCAAGCGCCATACCCAGGGACAGGAAGGGTAGTGTAGTGAGGTGGTTATGGGTAGTGTAGTGCGTAGTGAGGTGGTTGTGGGTAGTGTAGTGAGGTGGTTCTGGGTAGTGTAATGAGGTGGTTATGGGTAGTGTAGTGTGTAGTGAGGTGGTTGTGGGTAGTGTAGTGAGGTGGTTATGGGTAGTGTAATGAGGTGGTTATGGGTAGTGTAGTGAGGTGGTTGTGGATAGTGAGGTGGTTATGGGTAGTGTAGTGTGCAGTGAGGTGGTTATGGGTAGTGTAGTGTGTAGTGAGGTGGTTGTGGGTAGTGTAGTGTGCAGTGAGGTGGTTGTGGGTAGTGCAAAGAGGTGGTTGTGGGTAGTGTAGGACTTGGGGCCGTAGCACATGCACAGGGAGGCCAGGTAACCGTTGCTGAGGGCGAAGGGGACCATGAAGCAGATGAACCAGGCGTCGTGCAGGAAGTAGACCAGCAGGAAGTAGACCGGCAGGAAGCCACGCGGCTGGACGTTGCACAGCATGAAGAGAGGGACGAAGATCACCCTGGCAACCAGCAGCCCTGGCAACAGCATGCTGTCCTGCCCTGGCTGGGAGACACACACACACACACACACACACACACACACTCAGTGCTCTGATCAGGTTATCAGCCTGGTTATTGATTAACGATCGATGACATCACACACTCTCAGGTCAACACTCCATACAATCTTGCTAAACGGGCACTGTGGTGTGTGTGTGTGCGTGTGCGTTGTGTGTTGTGTGTGTTGTGTGTGAGTGTGTGTGCGTGCGTGTGTGTGTTGTGTGCGTGTGAGTGCATGTGTGTTGTGTGTAAGTGTGTGTGTGTGTGTGTGTGTGACCTACCCACATACACACAGCGGTGAAGCTCCTGCCCGCCCAGTCACACAGGTTGAACAGCAGGAAACAGGAAACAGGGATGAAGTAGCCCTCTGAGACACACACACTCACACACACACACACACACACACAATTAATTAATTATTTCCTGTAGAGAGGTGAAGGTCTTAGGCAAGGCAAGTTTATTTGTATAGCACATTTCATACAAATGGGGCAATTCAGAGCTGCACTTTTTTAACCACCTGCCAACTGTACAAAGACATCAGAGACACGTACTTCCACTGATCACCAACACACAAAAAGACTTGACCAATGTCATAAAACTGCCATATATGCTGGGTGACGTACAACAATGTGCAAACACAGCAGCCAGATGTGTGAGCTGCTGTGACAGTAAAAGGACGTCCAGGTCAGGTCAGGGTTACCATAAGACTGTCAATAAGTTTAATCATTTATTTATTCTAGCATAATTGTATGTACATTACATGAGAGAGATAAAACATTTAATACGATAATAGTTCATGGATAAAAAAAACAGATAGAAGTGTTAGTGTTTTAATCATAACTGTTGCAGAACATGAAGGTTTTTAGTTTAGATTGAAGTATTTTTAGGGTTTGGGCCTGTTTGATTTCTTCAGGGAGTTTATTCCAGGAGCATGCGGCAGAGTGACTGAAAGCTGCTGCACCGTGTTTTGTTTTCACTCTTGGAATGATTTGCTGATTAGTCTCAGCTGACCTTAGGGGCCTTGCTGGAATAGGGTGGGAGGAGATCTGATATGTATTTAGGTGGAAGACCATTTTGTGATGTAATTAAGAGTACTTTGAATTAAATTCTCTGAGAGACTGGTAGCTGGTGTAGGGATCTCAGGATTGGTGTAACACACACACACATACACACACACACACACACACGGCCATACCCCAGGTTCCTCCGTTTGCGATGGTGGACTTGACGTCGACAGTCACGGAAGGGAAGGCTGCTATGGTTACGGTGAAGACAAAGCACGCACACGCTGCCATCAGCCAGAACTACACACACTCACACACACACACACACACACACACACACACACACACACAAGAGGAGGAGGGGGACATGTTAAGTACCGTATGTCTATCATCGGGTAGATGGTGAGTGCAAGTTAGTTGGTCTGAGTGGGTGTGTGTGAGTGTGCGTGTGTGAGCGTGTGTGTGTGAGGTCTCCTACCTTCTTGAAGATGGTTGTCATGGAGATGTGAGGTTTGTTGTCGTCTGCGGCCTCCCCTGCTGGGCACACACACACACACACACACGCACACACACACACGCACACACACACACACACACACACACACACACACACACACACACACACACACACACACACACATACAGATCATAAATTGGACCCTAAACTAGCATAGATGTCTTAGTCAGGCCTTAGCTAACCTAGCTTACGGTCTGTGGTTGTGTTGGGGTCAGGGTGTGGTTGTGTCAGGGTGTGGTTGTGTTAGGGTGTGGTTGTGTTAGGGTGTGGTTGTGTTAGGGTCAGGATCAGGGTGTGGTTGTGTTAGGGTCAGGATCAGGGTGTGGTTGTGTTAGGGTCAGGGTCAGGGTGTGGTTGTGTCAGGGTCAGGGTGTGGTTGTGTTAGGGTCAGGGTGTGGTTGTGTCAGGGTCAGGGTGTGGTTGTGTTAGGGTCAGGGTGTGGTTGTGTTAGGGTCAGGGTGTGGTTGTGTCAGGGTCAGGGTGTGGTTGTGTTAGGGTCAGGGTGTGGTTGTGTTAGGGTCAGGGTCAGGGTGTGGTTGTGTTAGGGTCAGGGTGTGGTTGTGTTAGGGTCAGGGTGTGGTTGTGTTAGGGTCAGGGTGTGGTTGTGTTAGGGTGTGGTTGTGGTCTTACAGGTGGTGTATGAAGGAGTTGAAGCAGGGGAACAGCAGCAGGGAAGCCATGGCGCAGAGCGTCATCACGTTGTTGAACTTGGCCTCCAGCACGCTGCGCTGGTCCGCCTCTCCCTCCGTCTGATTGGCTCTCGGTTGGACCACGCCCACCGAGGGCTCCTTCAGACGGCTAGTGAAGTACTGCAGCAGAGACAGGATGTGACCTCAGACAGATTGAGGTTATTTATCGGAGATCGAAGAAGATCCACAGCGAGGGAGGTAAGCATGTTCCGCGCGGGGCCGACGTATATAGGCTATGTTATGTCAATGCTCCACGGGTATATCTATCTCTAAGCTCTGGAGAAGTAGAAACGAACTGTCAGCGACAAACATGGCACAGTTGATGTGAATACCAAAAACACTAGACACTAAACATGTCATCTGAACAAATCATTGCAATCGTCATGGATGACAAAACCTTCAACGTGGAACAAAAAGAAGTTGATTGAAAAAAGCGACTACTTCCGTGCACTGTACAGTTCTGGGATGCGAGAGTCCAGAGAGGATTCCGTCCAGCTGCCAGGACTGAGCGTGCCCGGGCTGGAACTGGTCCTGGAGTTCATCAACACGTCCAAAGTGTAGGTGGTCAACGAGACACGAGAAGACCTGATCGAGACAGCATCTTTCCTGCAAGTCACCTCGATCCTAAAAGTCCTCACGGTCGGAAATCCGACAGGACAACTGCGTAGAACTCTACAGCCTTTCCGAGGTATACGGAACACGCGATCTTCGCAAAGCCTGCCTCAATACACGAGCTGTCACTACCACCCGATGGTGCGGAGGCCGGAGTTCGGTAACTTACCGGGTCCCCTGCGCCACCAGCTTTATATTTTGCACTTCTAAATGAATGCTGTATTTTCCTGCTGCATCAGGTGAGGAGTTGTACTACAAGGACAAACATCGCTTGGTGGTGTGCAACAAAGATGGAGTTCGTGATGTCCTGATGGTAACTTTCTTATCTGACTTGAGTTCTTGTCCATCATCTTTCCCAATTATGACAAGATTATCATTGTTGGAGACCTCAACCTACTTATTCAATCTCGCCTTTTAAATGTCTGTCTTTATTGTTGTTTCATCTGTACTATTGTTGTTTTATCTTTGCTCTCTGTGAAGCACATTGTGTCACATTTTTGTGAGAAATGGGCTATACTGCCGTCTTGGAGTGAATCTCGCGCATCTCACTAACTTTTTGAATCTCACTAACTCTCGCGAGTCTAGAGGACAATTGCGCCAACAGGAGGGCGCCATCTTGGATTGGAGTGAATCTCGCGTCTCACTAACTCTCGCGAGGCTAGAGAACAGGCTTGTGTCTTGCCATGCGCGCAGCATAGCAGCCATCTTCAGTTGACAAGCAGCCGCGGACTTGACAAGGTGACCAGGATCTTTATTTCTCGTGTAAAAGCAATATTGAAATGGTATCATATAACCAAACTGATTTTATAATTTTAGTATAGTACTTTCATTTGCAATAACAGACACAGTCATGTTTAAGCAGAAGGTGCTTAACACCATAGCTGTGTATGAGTCACAGACAGGCCTGGTGGTGGCAGAAGAAATACATGGCATTCTGGATGAATTTAAGTTAAACAAAAAAGCTGTAGCCGCCACAGTAGACAATACCAGCAACATGGATGTTGCATTGAAAAATCTGCCCTTATTAAAAGTGGGGTGCTTCGCCCATACCCTAAACCTTGCAGCCCAGAAGGTTTACTCCATCAGTGCAGTTACACGGTGGTGTGCCAGACTGCGCACAGTTGTGGTGTGGCTGAAGCGGTCCACCCTGTCCAAACCTGTCCTGCGGGAGAAGCAGCGACTTCTGAGTAATATAGAAGTATGACCTGCTGTGGTTATTAACTAGCTAACGTTACTGTACATCAACCTGAGCTACCGTTATTAACTAGCCAACGTTACTGTACAACAACCTGACCTACCGTTATTAACTAGCTAACGACACTGTACTACAACACCCTGACCTGCCGTGGTTATTAACTAGCTAACGACACTAACATGACGTGACATGCCTGTGTATGTTTCTATGTCTACCTGGGTCCCTGACATGCCAGACACTGAGACCATGCATGAAGAGTATATTAAAGCAGCCTTGAGCAGCAAGTGGCTGAGAGAAACATGTACCGATGCAGCCTCAACCCTGAAAGAGATGTGCCTTCAAACAACCAGACTTCACATGGATGTACTAGACAAGAGTGCTCTTCTTGGTTTGTACCACCAAGCTAGTTCCTAACATGTATGAATGATCAGAAAATGATTATCATATGTATCCTACATATCTGCTGGTGAGGTACAGCAATGTGCAAAGTAACACAGCAGCAAGATTTGTTAGCTGCTGTGATAGAAAAAGGCAATCAAATGGGCTAAAACCACTATAAGAATTGAAATAAGTTTTATTTCATTTATTTATTCTAGTATGTAATCTATTTGTAATCTATTTATTTGTAATCTAGTATGTAATCTATTTATTTATTCTAGTATGTAATCTATTTGTAATCTATTTATTTGTAATCTATTTATTTATTCTAGTATGTACATTACATTATTTTTGTTTTTGTTTTTTATCTTCACACTTCACATGCTTTGGCAATGTAAATGTATGTTTCCCATGCCAATAAAGCCCTTTGAAATTGAAATTGAATTGAGAGACAGAGAGACAGAGAGAGAGACAGAGGGGAGACATGTTCTACATGAGCTCCTAGATTTGTACTTATTTTGTCATTTTGAATTGAGAAGAATTAAGTAAAAGTTAGAACAATGTAAAGACAAGCTCAACAGAAAGTGAGAGAGAGAAAAAAAGAAGAAAAAAAAGTGGATGCTAGCAGCTGCAGTTGAACAAAAAACGGACCTTGAAGCTAACATTGGATGCTAGCCGCTAACTGTGGACATTGAAGGCTAAAAGTGTATGCTAACAACTAACTGTGGACTTTGAGGGATAACAGTGGATGCTAACAGCTAACTGTGGACTTTGGAAGATAACAGTGGATGCTACCAGCTAACTGTGGACTTTGGAAGATAACAGTGGATGCTAACAGCTAACAGTGGACCCAGAAGCAGCTACGTGTGACAATTGGAAGCTAACAAGGAGTGCTAACAATAACAGTTGAAACTATATGAAACTAACTGTGGACTTTGGAAGCTAATAGTTGCAGCTGAAATAATTTTAAGATAAGAGTGACAGCTAACAGTGGGTGCTAACAGTAGCAGTTGGAAAGCAGGCTCTTTGTTTCACATGATTTTCATCTAAATTATATTCACTCTGCGACTACCACTGTCCAGAGCAGCACATGAGTGATATAATTAACATACACTACCCACCAGAAATAAAAAAATGACAGAGAGAGGCACGTTCAAAATGGAGCTTCTTAATTACTGATAACATTTTATTTTTTTTAAAAACATTTTTTATTTAAATTTCTTTATTTTCAAATATGAATGACATTTTAAAAATGGACATCTTTGTACATTTGTGTTGCAATCTTCTTATGTCAAATGTGGATTAGAAAATACATTTAATGTCAAAACAAAAAATAACTCAATGCTGCCATCTTGTGTTAAGTTTCGGTCAATTGTGATAAGGATTAAATGGGATTACAATTACGATTATGATTGTTGTTATTGTTATTATGATTATTATCGTTGTTGTTGTTATTATTGTTGTTGTTTTATTATTATTCATAATATGTTATTGTGTTTATAATGTATTATATTGTATTGATGTTGATTGTTTCCTGCACAGGGGGCTACAGATGAAAATGGCCAAATCTAGTGCAATGACATGTTGTACATCGTCCATGACAAATAAATGAATAATTTTATAATAAATTCTGCCATTTCATGTTTAGTGTCCTGTGAATCAAGGTGACTATAAAAAACACACATATCCATGACAGATACTTGAATCACAACCCACACCCAAAAATCATAAATAAATAAAACATGCAATAAAACTTAACCTCAGTGTTGCTTACCTGACTAATGGGGTTCTGGTCAAAGTATTCCGCTACAAAATATTCAACCAGCTGTAATGGAAAAGTGAAGTTAGATTAAAGCTTCAGGTGCCAATAAGTAGCATAAAGAGGAGAGATATTTCCATTCAAACCTCCATAGTTCCCAACCAGTCACTGGTAGTCTTATGCTCAAGTCTCCTCCCATACGCCCAAGGTGGAACGAAACACTAACTTAAGCAAAACTATGATACAATGTTTCCAATACTACTAGATCAAAAAGGATTAGCAGTAGTTCTCCCCCCTCGATCCCTCCTCCCATCCCCTCTTGGAGCATGTGACGTCGGCGTGACGGTCCAGTCAACAACAGAAGCTCATCTGTGGTGAGGTCGCAGGGACAGGACATTTCCAAGTCAAGCCTTTTTCTAATTTAGCCCCTTGGAAAGTCAGCCGTGCATTGCAGAAAAGGGAGGTAAGGGATCTGCAATTGACTGTCTGCCCAGAAATGCCTTATTATTTTTTTAAGATGTGTTAGTTTTGACCTTTTTCCTAATAAATACTTCTTGCAAACCTTTTATTACTTTCTTTATTAGCAATGAATAGGTTCAACCAAATAGATGTATTTTTTTTTTTTTTTTAGCCTTGACAGTATTCTTGTAATTTTATTAAGGTTGTTTTCCAAATACATCTGTAAAGTGTTTAAACTGTTTTAGAAAAAAAGTGCAAATATAAACGGAAAAAAACCTGTGTTCAAATTGTGTACAAATCTTGGCGTGCTTGAATTTTGAATCTCACATCAGTAATCTCACTAAAACAAAACCGCCTATTATCAGCAACGATTTCTCTCCCAGGCAGATACTGAGAGACTTATGCATGCTTTTGTCACTAGCAGGATTGATTATGGCAATGCTTGTTTTCCTGGTCTATCTAAGAAAGCTATAAATAAGCTACAGATCATTCAGAATGCAGCAGCACGTGTACTGACCAAGACCTGAAGGAGAGCACACATCTCACCTGTCTTATAGTCTCTTCATTGGTTGCCGGTCAGTTTTAGAATATATTTTAAGATCCTTATATTGGTGTTCAAATCACACAGGATTAGCCTGAATACATCTTAGACATGGTTTTCATATATGCTCCCTCTAGAACATTTAGATGTTCACATGATTGCGTCAACCAATTCCTGCAGATTTTTCTGGTGGCTTTCAAGCTGTGAATCTCCCATTCTACCACATCCCAAAGGTGTTCTATTGGATTCAGATCCGGTGACTGGGAAGGCCACTGAAGAACACTGAACTTGTGATTTTCATGAAACCAGTTTGAGACAACTTTTGCTTTGTGACAGTGCATTAGGCTGAAAGTAGCCATTGGAAGATGGGTACATTGTGGCCATGAAGGGATGCACATGGTCAGCAACAATACTCAAATAGGCTGTGGCATTCAAGCGATTGGTATTTACAGACCCAAAGTGTGCCAAGAAAACATTCCCCACACCGTTACACCACCTGAATGGTTTACAGGTGTTCCTAATAAAGGGTTACGTGAGTGTATTACCGTTTATTTTCATTGTATTGCTGTATTTTCATTATA
>NC_137677.1:53580851-53690605 GCF_963989245.1 Nansenia antarctica | reverse complement strand
TCCAACGATATAAAATACAATACCAATTGGTATTACTAAAAAAGGGGAGGAATAATCGACCGAAATAACGTTTCCGAACTTATTTTTTTCGAGGAGTTTATGTTCTATTTTAGAACGTTGCAGTGCATTATTGTTATCTTCTATCTTATTTATGAAATACAACGGTTATAAACACTATCAGTAGGCTGCAAATTGCTCCATCCCAGAGCCTGTCATGACATCATGTATTATAATAGGTCTACCCGCATAGGGCTGTAGCTGGAGAGATGATGGACACCCAGGCTGTGTTCGGAATGGCATACTAGCATACTACTCATACTAGATATGACGTAGATGTTGAGTATGCAGTGTGTTCACACTGTAGATTATGTGAAATGTGAGTATGCAAGAAATGTATACTAGATTTTCGGTCGGCTGGTATTGGCATACTTATTATGAATTTAGTAAGCAGTATGCAGTATATACTAATTGAGTATGCTAGTATGCAGTATGCTAGTATGCCATTTCGAACACAGCCCCAGAAGGAGAATAATTCAGCCAATCCTCGACCTGGAGGCGGGACGCACGGAGCGCACCGATGACAGGCGAACGCCGGCCGGGCTGTAGTGTACTGGCTACTACGTGTTACGGGATGACATTATCTCGAGGTAAAATATGCATTGTATATGCATGGACCGGTGCGAAAATAATGTTTATATTATATTAAGTTGTCTTATGTATGTATTTAATCAATGATACAATTTCTGCTACGTGCAGAGTTTTTTTTCAGTTCATTCTCAGAGCATGGAACCTTTGCGGAAAGAGGCGAGGGATAATCCATCGGCCACAGCTAATCTGCTTTCCAAGATTTTCTTCTGGTAAGAAAATTGTACAGCACTGTTTGGACTTCTCAATTAAAGTGGCGAAGGGTCCCTTGTCTGGACAGCTGGTCTACGTTGGTGTTGAGGGTACTATATACTGTATCTGTGTCTGGTGCTGTATGATCCCTGGTGCTGGATCTCAATTGCACATCGAAAACCGTAAGTAAGCCATTCTGTAATGCAGACAGACACGAAAGACGAGAACAAGACAAAAAGGTACACAGTACCGAAAGTCCCCCATCGCTTCCTGAAAGTTTCAACCATACAGTTGCATTTAGTATGGCTTACAACAATGTATAGCAATAGTCTTAATTTTACACACTGTCATCAGGTCTGTCTTGGTGGTCTATTGCTCTAAAAGTGTCAAAAAAAATTATTAAAATTATGAAACATTTGTGCAGGTTAATTACAGTAAATGTGTGGAGTGAGTGAAGGTGCCATTCTTAGGATGTAGGCCTCTGGCGTATGACAAAAAGTGTACAATAATGATAAGGCTTATCATCCAACATCCTTTCCTTGTAGGTTATATTCCATGAAAAGTGTTATTGATGTTTGCACCCTATTGAATGTTTCTTCTCATTAGCTGGCTGAATCCTCTATTTCGTATTGGTCATAACCGGAGGCTAGAGGAACATGACATGTATAAAGTGCTTCCAGAGGATGGATCTGAGAGACTAGGGGAAGATCTACAGTGGTATCTCACCTAAGCATTATCTTTGTGTGTGTGTGTGTGTGTGTGTGTGTGTGTGTCTACCTACCTGTGTGTTGATGTACCTTACTGTAGATATGAGAGTTTGAATGACTCACATTGGACAGTGAGTGAGATCGTTCTTTTGATTGTCATCCCCATGTTGTGCAGGTATTGGGACCGAGAGGTGCAGAAGGCAGCAGAGGAACTGCGCACACCCAAACTAACCAAAGTCCTTATTAAGTGCTATTGGCGGACCTACTCTGTCATAGGAATATTCACTCTTGTTGAGGTACAGTCCCACAAGCTCAAATGTTAATTTCACAGAACTAGATCAAAACTAGATCCTGAAGGCAAATCTTGTTTTCATCTTTAGATGGAAACGTTAACATTAATGCTGTAGTAGACTCTACTGTTACTTCTGAACAGCACCTTTGACACTTACCCGATGTCTCTTTTTCCTTTCAGGAAATTATCAAAGTGATTCAGCCAATATTTCTCGGGAAGCTAATCCAGTACTTTGAGAGTTATGACCCCAACAATATGGCTGCTCTCTACGAGGCTTTTGGCTACGCCGGGGGTATCTCCCTGTCTACTCTTGGCCTGGCCGCCCTTCACCACCTTTACTTCTTCCATGTGCAGCGAGCCGGCATGAAGATTCGCATCGCCATGTGTCACATGATCTATCGTAAGGTCAGTAACCAACTCACCCTTGAGGTTACTGACCAGCTGTAACTTCCCCCTTCATTATGCTAGTGCAACTAGTCCTCAGTCTTATTCTACATGTATTTACAACGCTGATTTAGTCAGCCTCTCACCACAGTACGTTCTGTTTTTTGGGTACAGTCAGTGTAGGCATAGAACTTGAGTGGTTTGCATGATTCTAACTTGTTGGTCCTACAATGCCCCCAAAGGCACTCTGTCTTAATAGCACAGCGCTGGGAAAAACAACCACTGGACAGATTGTGAACCTTTTATCCAACGACGTCAACAAATTTGATGAGGTATGTATGTATGTATATATCTAATTTATAAAAGAAATTGCAGAACACCTCTCAGATGGCATTGTCCTTATCTCAACAATAAACAACTCTTCTTTTTTCCTTTGCCAGGTTACCATATTTTTGCACTTTTTGTGGGTTGGTCCCCTGCAAGCAGTGGTTGTGATAGTGTTGCTGTGGTATGAGATCGGCTCCTCATGCCTTGCTGGAATGGCCGTCCTGGTCTTCCTGATGCCTATACAGACTATGTTTGGTCACTTGTTTTCCTCTCTCAGGTGAATGGCTAATAGTAATAACATTGAACAAGCTATGTTTTGAACAAGTTCTGCTTTTTTGGAGTGTGTTTCAAAAATAAACACTGGTGCTAAATCTTAGTGAACCTGTAATTCCTGCAATTGTTCTTTACCACAGGGGCAAAACTGCATCATTGACAGATGACAGAATACGGATCATGAATGAAGTTGTCACTGGAATTCGGATCATCAAGATGTATGCATGGGAGAAGCCTTTCTCAGCACTGGTAGATGACGTCAGAAGGTAGATTATGTTTCACCTAGATTAAATAGTGATAACTGAAGCATTGTCAAGTAATTGGAGAGTGAGTTTGAATTTCATCGGAAATCCTATTGCAACTCTGCTGTAATCACTTGCAGTGAACATGTAGATACTAATATACTTAGTGACACCATACTTTTGTTCAATTTTCCACATTCATTTAGTTGGTTGTTATTGAGGGCAAATGGCAAGGCATGAGGTCCTGATCTTGTCAGCACCTGACAACAACTAAAAGACCAACACATACTCACTCTCTTATTTCAGCAGAATGTACTGTAATAAACTATAATAATCTACTGTCTTCAGTCCCCAGCAGGCAGTTATGGCCTCTATACTTTCAGGGAGGAGAATTTGAATCAACAAGTTTCTTCTAATATTGTAATGCAATCAAAGACCGTACACTTCTAATTCCTTTGGCATGGGAGTTAGGAATTACCCACTGTTCAGTGCTAATCAGAGTAATGAGGTCTCAGAGTGAGACTTCAAGTGTGTAAAAGATACTGTATGTAATTAAAATGTCCAATGTCACCAAGCACTCCAATTAATACAAATGTATTGATAGTGCATAAACGACTTATAACCTGTTAAAGTCTCTATAAACATTCTTGTAAAATGTTACCAAATTCAAACTACCATTGTCTAACTACCTCTCCATTTTGTGTTTTCAGGAAAGAAATCTCCAACATCATGAAGAGCTCATACCTCCGTGGTCTGAACATGGCCTCCTTTTTCGTGGCCAGCAAGATCATTGTCTTCATCACCTTCACTGTCTACGTGCTGATAGGGAACCAGATCTCTGCCAGCCGGGTGTTTGTGGCCGTGTCTCTGTATGGAGCTGTGAGACTCACCGTCACCCTATTCTTCCCCTCAGCCATAGAGACGGTGTCTGAGGCCCTTATCAGCATCCGCAGAATCAAGGTAAACTACCAGTCATGAACAGGTCGGTCTATAGAATTTCATGTTCCAAGGGAGTGATGAAAGAAATGGATTCTATTCGATTCAAGTCTGTGTGTTCATTGAATCTCTTTCACAGAATTTTTTGGTATTGGATGAAGTTGCTACGCAAAACCTTGTACTCCCCGTGGAAGAGAAGAAGGAGTGTATGGTAGAAATCCAAGATGTAATCTGCTACTGGGACAAGGTGAGAATACCCACTCATAGTGAAACATGAGTTTGTTTATTTATTTATTTGTTTATTTATTGGAAGGATCCCCATTAGCTATACCGATAGGCATAACATTTAACATATAAAACATACTTAAATCACAAATATCAAACATTAAAATATATCATACATCATACAATTTTACATTTGGCATAATATAAAACACATACCGTATATCTAGTTGGAGTCCACATTTAAAACATATATTACAAATAACATTTAACATATAAAACATACTTCAAATTACAAATATCAAACATTAAAATATATCATAGCCTACATACTTTTACGTTTGGCATGAGTATGAAGAATCTGTGTATTTATTTTACTTCTGCCCAAAGTTGTTAATGTATTTATATACAGATTGTTACAGTACCACTCATGTTTCTCTGCTGTCGCCACAGACCCTCGATGCTCCAACGTTGCAGAACGTGTCTTTCACTGTGAAGTCAGAGCAGCTCCTGGCTGTCATTGGACCGGTCGGGGCTGGAAAGGTTAGACGGGAAGACTAAGAATGTGGTGTCAAGTCTCTCTCGGTCTTCTGCCTTTAACCTCTCTGCTGGTTAAGGGCATGTACCCTACTGTAGGTGCTCTAAAGTAAGGCAGTAAAGCAAGGGAATGTTTCCCAGAACATGACCCCAGACTGTGTTCTGCAAGCTTGACCTTAATCTTCATTAAATCCCTTCCATTCCCTTTACTCAAGGAATTACTCCATTTAATTTAATTAATTAAACTAAATTACATTTCACCTTCAAGTCTCTAGTTTCACTTGGAAAAAAATCCTTGTTGTTGTTTTAATGATAATGTAATGGTAACTCCTCAGTCATCGCATTTTCAGAAGTGTATCCTGGCCTAACCTTGATATGACCTTTGACCCTACCACATACAGTGCGTGCGTATATTGTTTCTATCTGTGTTTGTGTGTCAGTCCTCTCTGCTCAGCAACATCCTGGGAGAGCTGACCCAGGATAAGGGTGTTGTCAGAGTCAAAGGTGAGCTGACCTACGCCTGCCAGCAGCCCTGCATCTTCCCAGGAACCATCAGGAGTAACATCTTGTTTGGCAAAGAGCTCAACCCACAGAAGTACGAGAAGGTCCTGAGAGCCTGTGCTCTCAAGAGAGTAAGTCTCACCGTGGCAGTAGTTTATTACCTGTGTTATTATAACTGCCCTGCAGTTTTGGGTTCAGTCCATTAGTATGTACACTCACTGAACACTTTATTAGGAACACTATACTAATGCTGCGTAGGGCCTCTGTTTGCTCTCAAAACAACCTAAATTCTTCGTGGCATTGATTCTATAAGATGGTGGAAAAATTCCGATTTTTCAGGTGCGCTTTCAAGCTGTGAATCTCCCGTTCTACCACCTCCCAAAGGTGTTCTATTAGATTCAAATCTGGTGAACGAGAAGGCCACTGTAGAACACTGAACTCATTGTCATGTTCCTGAAACCAGTTTGAGACGACTTTTGCTTTGTGACATGGTGCATTATTATGTATGCTGGAAGTAGCCATTAGAAGATGGGTTCACTGTGGTCATGAAGGGATGCACATGGTCAGCAACAATACTCAAATAGCCTGTGGCATTCAATCGATGATTGATTGGTATTAACGGGCCCAAATGCCGCTTTTCCACTACAGGGCCAGCCCGGGTCACCCGCTGCTGCAAGCGTATCTATAACGAACGCGGAGATTGAATGAGCCCCGCGTCAGTCAGCCTTTCCGTAGAAATACGTTGCACCGTTATATGTCTAACGTTACATGTTTTAAGGCTGATCTGTGCATGATAGTGCTGCATTATGTTGATCTATTTATATCGATCTATTCTTGCCAATTCCTTATTACCAGTGGAAAGGGGGAAGGCTAAAACACTTTGAATGGGATAGATAGGACTTTCCGTTCAATGAAGCATTGATACTCGCGAGTTCATCTCGCTTTTCCCCCCGTTGATGTATTAAACAATCTAAGCAATCTAATCAGAGCAGTTGTTATTATGTAATATTATTGATGGATGTGCCATTTTTGATGGACAGCAGTGAACGGATGACTTGATGTGAGCATGTATTTGACTAATGCCGATAGTAATAAATCAAGTATAGAGATTCCGACCCGTGTTGAACATCCTATTTCCTTGTCAAATCGTGTATGCTGTGCACCTAATCTATCCTGAGATGACACAACGCATTTAAGATCACAATCCTCAATAGATTGATACATATATTTGACTACCAGCAAGACACCGGAGCACTCTATAAACGCGGAGATTGGAGCCCCGCGTCAGTCAGCCTTTTCGTAGAAATACATCGCTTCCCAATCCCTGGTTGCGAGATCTAAACTACAAATCTACCAGAACTGAAAGCGGCAAGTAGGCTAACAGGCACGTAACATCCATATCAGTGGCGTAGCGGACGGGCCCGCAAGCGACGCACCGCGGGGGGGCCCCAGCCACTAGGAGGCCCCCTAACATTGGCTCTTTGTTTGTTTTTTTTTTTTTTTTTTAATAATTTAAAAAAATATGAAACAAAGAAAATAAGTGGCCCTTCATTGTGTCAAGCTTAATTTTAATATATAGGCCTATATTAAAAAAGATATACATAGTTAGCCGTATCCAATAGCAACATGACTTTGACGTCACACGTAGGCAGCGAGACACAAGGAAAATGAGCAAGCGAAAATACAATACAAAGTACAATAAGCATTCTTTAGGTGGTGGTAGATTCTCTATTCGGACATTCGGAGTGAAAGAAAAACAACATACAGATGATAATTCACACAATATAATACCACGAAAGCGTACAGCACTAAACAATAACATTTATTTGGGCAGCATCATACTCAAACTCAGGCAGAAGGGCAGGGTCCGGCCAGGTTCACAGTCACAGGCTGTCAGTGCATCATAATTCAGCATGGTTAGGCTATATATAGCTGCTTCTTTTTCTATTCTACTATTCTATTCTACTTCTGCTGTCTGCGTCTCCCTGGGTATTCCTAGACCAGATGGCAAAAAGTAAAGAAATGCCACAATATACCAGGACTTAAGAAACGAGATGTCCAACAAAGGATTTGACAAACCCTGGCCAATTTTACGCAACAAGTAGACTCTGATGCAGCGGAGACAGGGTTGCCAGATGGGCTGGTTTTTGGTGGATTTAGCAGTTTTTAGATTGGTTAGGTTGAAAATTCTCAATCCCATCTGGCAACCCTTAGCGGAGAGTCTACAGCTTATATGTTTACAGATATCGCGCTGCTGTGCACACCACACTTTGTTAAAAGAAATAAAGCTTGTACTTTTCTACTTATAATACATTCTACTGATGTAGTCTACCATTTGGTTTTAGTTATTGCTCTCACTTGTTTGTACCTTTTGCTAAGTCAAGCATTTATAATGTAGAGTGCATATTGCGAAATTTCGCAACGTCAATAACGCATCGGCCTCTAAAAAACGCACTTTTTATTTTTTTTACCTCCGTTGCGAAAGGGCCCGCGCCGCCACCTTGCGGGGGGGCCTCGGGATTTTGCGGTACGCCACTGCTACTTATAATACATTCTACTGATGTAGTGTAGTCTACCATTTGGTTTTAGTTATAGGCTATTGCTCTCACTTGTTTGTACCTTTTGCTAAGTCAAGCATTTAGAATGTAGAGTGCATATTGCGAAATTTCGCAACGTCAATAACGCATCGGCCTCTAAAAAACGCATTATTTTTTATTTTTTTTACTCCGTTGCGAAAGGGCCCCCGCCGCCACCTTGCGGGGGGGCCCCGGGATTTTGCGCTACGCCACTGATCCATATGCTGTATAAATAAATATATTTGACTACCAGCAAGACAGCGCTGCACTCGTATCTATCAGCCTGTCTGTATGTCATAATTATGTCGTGGAATGGTCATTGAATGCCGATGCTGAGATACTGTGCTGATGGACCATTCGCTGACTGTCTTAATAAATCAAGTAGAGATTCCGACCCGTGTTGAACATTCTATTTCCTTGTCAAATCGTGTATGCTGTGCACCTAATCTATCCTGAGATGACACAACGCATTTAAGATCACAATCCTCAATAGATTGATTCCATCGTTTTACCGACAAGAAGATTCTACAATCTATCAGCCTTTCCGTAGAAATACATCGCTCCCTGTATAACGTTATATATCTCACGTTACATGCTTTAAGGCTGATCTGTGCATGATGGTGCTGCATTTTGACATAATTCTTATCGCATTTCCCCCCGTTGTGCTGTGCTGTGCCGTTCCATAGTCCAGAGCTTCATCATCCCCCTTCTAAAACTGCCATCACCCCTTTCCATCCCTGGCGTCATTTTATCAATGAACGTGGTATTATACATATTTACATATTACATATTTGTTGTTATTTATGGAAGTGTCCGGTTGCTGGAGGAACCAGGACGCCGGCTACACTGCACAGTTTAGCCCGAAATAGAGAGAGTGCTTTACACCCCGAGAAGTTATGCTTTTAACCGTAAACTCAATGAACCCGCTGCTGCTCTAAGCAGCACCGCGCCAGCTGGTTGAAACTCCCGTTGACAGCGGGGGGAGAGAAAAGTTTTAACAGGGAATTCGCTCCGCGCTGTGTCGACGGTGATAGCAGTGTCGTATCGACACCATTCAAATGGTTTTGGATTACCTGTCCTCTCCCCTATCCGGACACGTTTGAATTGTTATCCTAACCCACGGTAAACCGAAGTTATTAACCCGCAAAGGGTGCCTCCGGGCACCGTGTTTGTCCGT
Source organism: Nansenia antarctica (assembly GCF_963989245.1). Lineage (NCBI taxonomy): Eukaryota > Metazoa > Chordata > Actinopteri > Argentiniformes > Microstomatidae > Nansenia > Nansenia antarctica. The sequence continues at coordinate 53,681,594 of NC_137677.1, read as the reverse complement.
GAATAACACGGCACACAATGATACTACAGTTCATAAAGCAGACAAGTGAAGGCAGTGGTTTTAAGGGTTAAAAAACATGACTTTATTATGTGTACATAGCTTCCTCTCTCTCTTTCTCTTTCTCTCCCAAAAAATCACGGTTAATAATATACCACATGCCGAGGAAAAAGTGTAAGATAGCTTCAAGTTCCTCCATGTCGCTATTGTTGTAGCTGTGTTGTGTCTCGTGAAAATATACGTCACCACCATGGCGCGCTTTTATGACGCGTAACTCCGCCTACTATCGCCTACTCCTCCTACTCGTTCCTGATCTGTTGTGTATAGTGGAAAACCAGAACTGTTCAAAAGCGTGCCGAAGCGTGCCGACCCGAACCGACCCGAAGCGAGCCGGGCCGCTGGTGGAAAAGCGCCAAAAGTGTGCCAAGAAAACATTCCCCACTATTACACCACCTGAATCAATACTGGTGTACAGGTGTACAGGTGTTCCTAATAAAGTGTTCCGTGAGTGTACGGTAGTGTTAATGTGAGTGATTGAATGCCCATGGTAAGTGCAGTAGTGGATTGTGTTTTTAGGACCTGGAGATGCTAGCGGATGGTGACCTGTCAGTCGTCGGGGACAGAGGAGCTACCCTCAGCGGGGGACAGAAAGCCCGGGTCAACCTGGCCAGGTACATCTCTCTCTCACCTCTCAGATCTAGGGGCGGCTGTGGCTCAGGAGTTAGAGCTGGTGTCTAATGATTGCAAGGTCGGCGGTTCAATCCCTGGCTGGCCACATGTTGAGGTGTCCTTGGGCAAGACACTGAACCTCAAAGTGCTCCCAATGAGCAGGCTGGCACCTTGCATGGTAGCTTGCCGCCGTGAATGTGTGTGAATGGGTGTGTGAATGAGAGGCCATTGTAAAGCTCTTTGGAATGAGGCGCTATATACAGTGCAGTCCATTTACCATCTAACTGCTGTGGAACACATCTGGTTGATTTGGCTGGTTGATTAGGACGTGTCGTGCTGGTGCTGTGCAATAAAAAGCTAAAAGTACAATGTAACAATGAAGAAAAAGTAACTTTTTACATACAACTTTTTCATACTTTTTACATACAAGAGTTGTTAGTATATTGTATTATTTGTACCTGTGTAAAATGTAGTAGAAATAACCCGTGTGTGTTCATTTCAGAGCGGTGTATCAGGATGCAGATATCTACCTGTTAGATGACCCTCTCAGTGCTGTGGATGCTGAGGTGGGGAAACACCTGTTTGAGCAGTAAGTCCTCCAGCCAGTTGGAAACGATTTATCTCCTGAATATGTTTTGACGCCTTAATACAATGATAAACTGGCTGTTTTATGTACAGAATGTGCTGTTTATAAGCTGATTATATATATATATATATATATATATATATATATATATACACTGTATATATCTTTCAGTTGTTTAGGTGTGGGTCAGTCACATGTCTGGTCTTGTTTCACCAGGTGTATTTGTGGCCTATTGAGGAAGAAGCCTCGTATCCTTGTTACCCACCAGCTGCAGTACCTGAAGGCTGCAGACCAAATCCTCGTCCTCAAGGAGGTGTGTGTGTGTGTGTGTGTGTGTGTGTGTGTGTGTGTGTGTGCCATGCTGTGCCCTTTCTATGACATACCTATGACATACCTAGGCAGTTGTTAGGAGTTCCTACTGTACCTGGAGCCATAACTACAGTATGAATATTAACACACTTCAGTGGGCTGACTGTAAGCATCTCCTCAGGGACAAATGGTGGCACGGGGCACATACTCTGAGCTGCAGTGCTCTGGGCTAGACTTCACCTCCCTGCTGAAGAAGGAGGAGGATGAGGAGGAGGAAGAGAAGCCCACCCCTGGCACCCTCACCCGCTTACCTCACACACTGTCTCAGAGCTCCATGCACTCCCTGTCCTCTATGCAATCTGTCTTCGAGGGGCCTGACCTGATACCAGCGGTGGGTAGCCTACTGTAATGCCTCACACCCACCCATTGCCCGTCTGGAGCCCAGGGGAGCATAAGACTTCCTGTGTTCCTTGTGTGTAGGAGGAAGTCAATGAGATAATGTATTTATACTAATGAAACCTTAAAATGTATTTGTATACCATGGTCTTTGCATTGTAAAAAAAATGTTGGAACCTTTCTGTGTGCACCTTTCACTATTCCTCCACAAGAGGGCAGTATATATTCTCACTTCATCTCCTCTCTCTGTATGTTGTTGAATGGTTTGCCTTGTAGTGAAAACACCACCGCTCATCCGTGATTAGACTTTGCTGAGGTGCTGGAACTGAAGAGTATCAATAGAGTGCAAAATAACAGCATCCGCACACTCAAACACTGTGCAAAAAAGCATAGTTTATTGCGAGCTTTCAGTCATAGACCTTCTTCAGGCATCAGGCTTCTTCAAGGCAATGGTTTGCCTTGAAAATTGTGTAAATGTGCTTTTAGCCGGCGCAACACATGATGGAGGAGAGCCGTTCGGAGGGGACCATCGGCCTCCAGCTCTACTTTAAGTACTTCAGAGCAGGTGCCAACATCCTGGTACTCTTGTCCCTCCTTCTCCTTAATCTGCTGGCTCATGTGAGTGTTTCTGCTTTTTCACTCCACCAACCAGTAAAGCTACTCTGATGTAGATGTTATTTTACATGTAGACTTCATTATTTGGAATATGAATGGGTTTTATATAATGTGTGTAATGTAAATGTACTTTTGTATTGTTTTTAGACTACATATATCCTACAGGACTGGTGGCTGGCATATTGGTGAGACATTTGTCAATATGCTTTTTACTTTTTATTTTAAAAAAAATACAAAGTTATGTTTTTACTTAAGTTATACATGTCATAGTCAGAACGCATTACAATGCAATGCCACTGTCCACCTTTCATCGGTTCTATGAAATACAATGGATCCCATTTTGTTGGATGTACACTATGCTGCTGTTCGAAGTGACCTTGTACCCCTTTGGTTAGGAACATCACGCTTTGTGTGTGTGCCTGCAGCTAGCTGCTTTCTTTCATGGCCTTCTGTGTTTATTTATCCTTGTGCCTTTTGATTCCTTTGTGAATGACAGGGCCTCTGAACAGCAGCATCTCAATATGACAGCACACGGCATCAATGGCAGCGCCACTCAGCAGCTGGACCTGGACCTTTACTTGGGGGTTTATGCAGGTGAGGCACAGTGAGTGCACATCCCTTTGTGTGCCATTGAGGCTCTGCTAAAACCCCCCCCCAGCCTTTCAGCCAGTTACCTACTGTACCTCTGCAAGCTTTTGGCTGGGGCCCAAGCCCTTCAAGGCCCAGTGTGCACGTTGTGTGCATGGGCCTCAGCTGCACAGGGAGATAGGAGTGCTTCTCTTGTTTTTGATGGTGTGACGTGACCCTCTCAGGTCTGATGAGATTGTCTTCCCATGACTCCTCACCTCTGCGGTTTTCCAGGGCTTGTTCTGGGAGTTCACAGTGGCAGCCCGGCCTTTAAAAAAGACTCGACCATTGCTGGGAGAGATTGGACAGGAATATGCTGTACAGCGGTCCCGTTTGTAGCTGTTCATGCCCAACAATGCTGCTGCAGGTGCACAGCTGACCTACTTGGAAATGGAAGAGTGGAAAGTATTGCACCTTGCTGATGGATTTTACCTTGTGTGTTGGACAGGTATAACAGCGGCAACCGTCCTGTTTGGCTTCCTGCGCAGCCTTCTGTTCTTCAATGTTCTGGTGCGCTCAGCCCAGACTCTGCACAACCGCATGTTTAACTCCATCCTCCGGACCCCCGTACACTTCTTTGACATCAATCCTATTGGTAAGGGCCCCCAAACATCTACATAATCATTTCTATAAGGACATATACCCACAAAGTAAACATAATACTGTTCCTATTACTGGGTCTTTTGATATTCAAGGGAAGATGAGTGTTAAGTGTACTGAGATGGGAAAATCTGTTCCTGTGGAAGTTGTACCATCTCTCTCCACTAGAGGTCAGACTGTTACTAGGACATGCTACTGTAGCTTCTCAGTTCATGCACAGTGGGTGCTTTACACACTTTACAATTACGCTCAGTGAGGTAAACCTAGTGTTTGTCTGTTACAACACATGTTTTTCTATTCAGCAATACTTTCATTTTGGTATTTTATTTATTTTACAGGAACATGTTAGATTTAATATCTGAATAATTAGTTGCACTAACAATACCTGTCATTTCTATTAGAAATGTTATGCTAAATATAATTCAAAGAAATATTATAACAGTGATGTTATTGAGATTGCAAAAATAAATCGCTACTTTCTACTAACTAGTTAGACTACTGTTAGTGAGTTCATGACAACAGTGTCTGTTTTCTCCATCCCAGAGTTGATTGTGTTTGCCAGGAGTGTTTTATATGAAGTGTAATTATTACAACTAGTCGCTGGTGGGTAACAGAGCTTGTGTACCCAGGAGGCCAATCCACAGTCAAAAGACATGTGAAATGACTCTATTTTTAGGTTTAACGTCTTTTAGAAATGAGTGAGAACAGGGTTATCTATTAACCGTGAGCCAGAACAAAAAAGCAAACAATGATATTGAATGAATACTGTTTGCTCTAGATCTTCGACAGAGTGTGGTATTTGAACTACAGAGCTGAGCAAATACAGGACGATTTGCCTTGTTGCACAGTATCAGAAATCTTTGATTATTTCATTAGCTTTGTTTGGCTGTAGCTGTTTGGACAGAGTGGAGTGGGCAGATGGACATGATCTTAAAACTGAGCAAACACTGCAGCTAAGATTCCCTGCTGTATAAGGAGCTTTCTCCTTATCTCTAGGAAACAAGACTGCCGCACAATATGACCTGTTGAATAAAGTGAAATGAACGTCTTCTAAATTACTACATTACGGCTAAATTAACTCTTCACAATTTCTTAAAGAATTCAACCACATTTACATTTGTTATATGATCAGATCTTTGATCAAACAAGATGATGTCATTTCAGTCAAATGTCAAATGGCACACAACTTTGCTAACTTCTTTCTAGGGCATTGTTCACCTGTCAGCGGATAATTACTCAGCCTAATCTCTCCATAGTGACACGCATTTACAACACAATCAGCACGGATGGGAATTCTCAGCGTGAAGCAAACTTGTCAGTACAATGACTCATAATAAGCTGTTAACAAAACTCTAAATATGATTTGAGGGTGTTCAGTAGCTTGTGGTTTCTGGTGGCATTAGCAGTGGGTGTAGCAACTGTTGTTTTCTTTGGAAAGTTGTGTTTGGAGCAAACTGTAGGGGTATTAATTTAGGTGTTGTTGTTACTGCTGCCTTTGTGCTGCTTGCACTTCTACCTGGGGGCTTATCTGGGTGTGTCCTCTGGTAATCTACACATGGAAGGAGCAAACATGTTTAATAATGTAATGATCTGTTTAATAGCTCAGTGAAGGAGAGGCTTAACAGACGCTGCTATCTGATTGCTGTTGTGCTGCTATCAGTAACCATTGTATGACCAGTCCAGTCATTTCGGCTTTAGACCGGCAAACACTCCAATATGTTTGGCTGGAAGTTACAGACAATAACTATCTGGGAGTGTGGCTCACCTGTTGCTGTTGCCCCTCAAAATAGCAGATTTGACAACCTCATAAAACACCGACGTCTTTAGACTTGTTTGAATTACTTACCGAATTTACAAGGTGTTTCAATGTCAGTTTTGTGGCTTTCGTCTATGGCTTTTCTTTTTCTATTCAGTAATTGTTCACTGAGCTCTCCCATTGAATTAAATAGAACAGCCAGAGCTTTTGTTGTCATCAACAATGTCAGTGCTGCTGGTATTACTGTCGCTCTCTCTCTCTCTCTCTCTTGTATTTCCTCTGTCTCTCAGACTTTTTTTTATAGCATAATGTCTGCCATTCCCTTGTGTTGCCAACACAAGTGTGAGTAATGCATTTGTAATTGTGCAGGCGTTGTTAAGGATTTGACAACTGTTTACACTTGTAAGTGATATGTGTGCCGCTGCCTCTGAACGGGGCCCAGTGTTTGATACTTGTTGGCTGCAGTCTTCCTGGGAGTTAAAGGTTACCATTACAAGCTTCACTGCACAAAAGTCTTCTGTGTCATGTTCAGGATGGGCTTTGTTATTACAATCGAACAAGTCATCAGCGTATTATGATTGATAAATAAGTACTGTCGCAATGCCATAGCAGGTGTTGGACACTACTATACGTATGAATGCCTTTTGGCTATTGATGCAGGCTATTATTTTTGCCGTTGCAGGAAGTTATTTGATTGCTAGACATTCATGTAGTGAGAATTTTTCACTCTGGTTTTGACAGCATACTATAAGCAACTATTGCATCACATGACTCTTGTGTGATTATGAACATGTTTGATTTATTACGGCTTCAATTTAGAGCAGCACGCGCACAGCAGTAGATGTGTTGAGCTGATGTTGATCCCTGTAATTTAGTGTCATTGAGTGGGCTAATCCCCTCAGAGACTGCAGGCCAAAGTCTCAGCTCATCAACAGGAGTGGGGTCTCAGTGCGTGCACACACACACACACACACGCACACACGCACACACACACACACACACACACACACACACACACACACACACACACACACACACACACACACACACACACACACACACACACACACACACCCCTTCTCTCTACCCTCTGTTCTCACACACCAGCAGAGACAGGTCCCCTCAGTACCAGGTGTCAATCAGTCTCTGTGAACAGGGGGAAATGTCAATACAAGACCTACGTAACAACGGCAGCATCTAATTGTGTCTGCAGAGGCAATGAATGTTTTTAATGTCTACATTCCTACTCCAGTACCGGTATAGGGGAGAAGTGGTGAAAGTACTGCAGTAGAGGATGATGATGATATCGGGGTGTGCAAATTGAATGTGGAGATGGAGCGGTGTGTGTGTGTGCAGTGTGGCTGATAGGGCTCCCCCTCGCTCGGCACTTCCACTATTTAATTGCATGAAAGGGAAGGAGAAGAGATTGCAGGACCCTGGCAGTGTGAGCGGAGAGAATGGATTTAGAATGTATTAGTATTGGCAGCAAGGTGCCGGCGGTGGGGAGGCGGCCCCCAGGCCCCTGGGCCCTTCATGGAAGTGCAGGTGATCTGGGCCACCTCCAGTCCCAGCAGCCCCCTCCATTATCGCTCCCGCCTCACTGAAAGGCAGGTCCGACAGCAGCGAGGGCCCACACATGGAGTGGCTCAGAGTCGCCCCCTTATCTAGATGTTTACAGGGAACAGCGATTCGCCACACGCCCTGCTCCAGCCGAACCCCACTGTTCCACTTCTTCAACTCTGGGAGGGGGGCCCCGGCCCGCCTAATGTCTCCACCCAAGGGGCCACCTCAGTCGGGAAGGGTGGATATTTCATCATATGTGGTGCAAATCGCCCCTGGAGTCCCAAACCATGAGAAATGGTTTGATACTAATGCCGCTGATATCCTGAAATGTCTATACCCCTCTGCTCACAATAGGTGATATTGTTGACAGCCACCAGTAGTGATTGAAGCCATTGTCCCAGACCTGTCTTACCTCATAGGCATTTCCATGCTGCGAATGTCTTTGTGTAACTGCATCTCTGTAATGTATCTCTCCTATAGTCTGCAAGAGATGGAGAAGGCACTCTACTTCACCTCATTTGAAATGCCGTATTGGCTGAGCTGCTCATCAAACAGCTGATGTTTACTGTGGCTGTTCAGTAATGTTCTCTGGTACTAACACCCTGAAACCATGGAATGATGTAACTGGGAGTAACCTCTCCTATCTGTGTAGGCTTTATTTTTTTTGGGATCCATATAGATTTAGGTCATCTATGGCTTAGACAGTAGATACATATTATAGGATTCATTCACACACAGTTTGACTAATAAGTCACTTCCCCCGTTTGTTAGGTAAAGCGAAGACAACCTCTCGTGAAAGTAACAACAGTGGCAGCATTCCCTTCTGCTTGAGTCCTCCCCCTCGACGTCTGCATGCTAAAGGGGCACTCACTGTGAATAAGATTAGTCTGCCTCGGAGTGTACAACATGCTTACGCCACTTGACTTTGAATCAGAGCTGATTTGGTAGCATTCGCTGGTTGTTTGGGGAGAATAATGCTCTGGCTGGGTTTATGCAATGGCTGTTATGGAAAGCGCTGTCCTCGTCTGCATGCGTGTTTTTAGGTGGGAGCGAGCGGGCGTTTTGGATAAAGCTGTAAGCTGCTTACGGCCGTGGAGAGAGGTGATTACAGGGCCCACCGCCATGGGACACACTGGGAAGCCGGGGAGACAACTTCTAGGTCAGAGCCTCCACTCCGCTGGGGCGGCTGTGGCTCAGGAGGTAGAGCCGGCCGTCTAATGATCACGGCGGTTCGAACCCCGGCTGACCATGTGTCGAGGTGTCCTTGGGCAAGACACTGGGCCCCAAATTGCTCCCAATGACCGGGCCGGCACCTTGCGCGGTAGCTTGCCACCATCGGTGTGCGAATGTGCGTGTGAACGGGTGAATGAGACGCCATTGTAAAGCGCTTTGGAATAAGCCGTTATATAAGTCAGTCCATTTACTCCACTGTGCCTCCAAAATACTCTACCTCCATTCTGCCGTACCTCCCATCCACCTTGCCTCTGACTCCCTGTCTTAAACCCAGCTAGCTGCCTGGCCTCTGTGCCTATCTGAGCAGCCAGTGTGCTCGGAGAATGTACCTCACTACAGGGAGGATATAACAGAAGATTACAGGGCTGCCTAGTCTACAGCACACTCTCCTGTACCAGATAGCACTGTGTGTTTAGTTAGATAATGGGTTATGGTGAGTCACTCTGACATGGCCGTGGAGAGCACCTAGAGACAGTACAAGAGATGACTACAGACTTAGAGTCCTAGAGACCATAAAAGGGATGACTACAGACTTGTAGTCCTAGAGGCAATAAAAAGGGATGACTTAATACAGACTAATAGATTGTTATTGTGCTTCAACTTGAGCCAGTTCAGGTGGTGTCTTGCAGGGCTGAAGAGTAAAGCCTTACACTGTTGGGAGTCTTCAGGACTTCCTCCGGAGCCAGAGATATGAGAGGCTCTCTGTCTCTGCCTCTGCTCTCAGCCTGTGGTTCTGGGATCGGCTATTACTTCTCCCAGCAGTAAACACAGTGTGAGAGCAGCTGGAGTGTAATCTTATGTGCTGTGGGATCAGGCTGGGGAGCAAAGTTTCTAAAGAGTGCCACAATAAAAGGCCCGTGGAACACCTGCAGAGCCCCAGCCTGGATAATGAACACCTGAGCAGATTGGAGGCAACTCAATTAACGTCATTGACACTGGCAGTCAGGACAGAAAGGCAGGTACGGGAGTTTCTGTTTCCTCTTTGTTCACAAACAAAAGGCTCCCCAACGTATTCAGTCTGGAGTAGGCCAGCCTTTATGCAATGAAGGCCAAATAATGATTCAGTGTTTAATTTAGGCTCCCTATTTGTCCATCTGATATTGCTCTCAAATACATGCATTAATATAGCAGGCCCCTTAAGTAATAGAGATTGATTTCAATAGAAGTAGACTGTGAGGAAAGTCTAAAACATTGGTTTAGTTTAGTTTATTAGTGTATCATTTTGTGGACAGTCCCCATTAATTAACTATGCCGTAAATGGAGCAGCTTTAGCCTACATGGGTAATTTCCAGCTGTAGTCTCCGGCAAGTTGTCAGTTATTGAGCAATGTCTAAAACATTATTGTGATGGAGCATATTAGCTCATGGATTAGACGTATATGCTCTTGATATGTGGTTTTGTTCCGCCATATGTAATACAAGCTTACACAATGTGAGAGCCAAAAAGGGGATTAAATGAGTCATGTCCAGTATTTACACTCCTGAAACGCTCAGTTGATCACAGTGTCACCATTTTACAGCCTATACTGTCCGGCTGTGTTAAAAAAAAAAAAAAAAATCTAATGCTGATCAACACCACATGCTATATTGACAGTGTAACTAACTACTACAGCACATGACAGTATACAAATGGAACAGGATATCCTCATTCAGCCGCACATGTCTAATCAGCGCTCCATCCTTCCTTCCCTCTTCTGTTGTGACCCAGGAAGAATCCTCAACAGGTTCTCTAAGGACATTGGTCACCTGGACAATCTGCTTCCCTGGACCTTTGTGGACTTTATCCAGGTGAGTCTCACCTCGGCAGGTTTGGCCGCTGCTGCTGCAGCCACCTCCGCAGCGTCGGGAGGCCATTTCATGCCTGGCTAGGCCTGCTTTGTGGCCCGGGTCCCCTAATCTGGAAACAATTACTGTAGGATTACCCGCCAGCGCGGCCCAGCGCCTGCACAGATTTAATAAAAGTGTCTGCAACATAGGCCGAGGGCGTGGCCGCTTCACTGTGGCACAACACAGGAGGTATTGCCACTGAATGTGTCAGGGGACTAAGCAAGTGATTGGGAAGAGAGAAAGGTACCACAGAGGATATAATGGGCTACACAGGAAGATGGGCAGATCTGGGGGGGAACAGTGAGGGAGTTGAAGAAGAGAAAGACAGGGATGATCTGTGGACTGGCAAAGAAAGAGGTGTGCGAGCATTCGGCTTTTATGACGTGTTTGGATGGGTGAACAGAGTAGGTGCTAGGGGAACAGTCGAGGGAGAAAGGGAGAGGTCAGTTGAAACAGATAGAGACAGGGACTTTCCCCTCTTCTCCTTTCGCTCCACTGTTAGCCAAGGGCCACCCTGACGTAGAGCCAGGTAACGTTACCGAACGCCACCGCCGACACCGCCACAATCATCTCCCAGGAAAGCCTGCGGAGATGAGCCAGCTCATGCACCTAGCACCACAAAGGAGGGAATGTTCGCCGCACAATCCGAGGTAGAGCAGCAGGCGTGGCTCCTTGGTTAGGGCCAAAGAAGAGAACAAAGCTGGGCTGAAAACGAATCCCTCCTCCACAATGCCTGAGTGATGTTTGTGGCAGATACCCATCTCACAGGAGACAAAAGCCATCTTAAATGCTGAAAGCACAAAAGATCATAAGCACAAAAGCTTTTTTGTCCGCCATCGTTTCCCCCCATTTTAATAATAAGGTGAATAATAGACGAAGTAAAGTAATAACGTTGCGGAAGGCCTGTAGGTCCAACTGGAGAACAGTGGAAGTAGACTAGGTCATGACAACAGAAGGCAGCCTTGTTGTTTGTGTTACTCATACATACACAGGTCTCTTACGCACCATTTCTTATTCATCATTCTTTTTTTCATACTTGTTGAAAGGAGAAACAACAGAGGTTTCGATAAGGCTCAATAACAAGACACTAAACACATGTTTATCTGTTAGTTATGGGAACACGTTGATCCATTGTGTCGCGGTGAGAAAACGAGTGTACAGTAGCCGACCTCGCTGAAGCTAAGCTTTTGTTGATTTGAACGAACTGGTCAAAACAAGGTTGGAGCCCAGCCAGTTTACCTCATGTGGACTAGGGCCTATATGTACGGTGGCACATTGTGTACGCTATGCACAATGTGGTCTTTTGCTGCAACAGAAAATGGGGGACACATTGTGAGAGGGACAAAAGTGGCATCATTTGGACAAAGTGCTTTTGTTTGCCTCTCTTTTCTGCTCTTGTTTGCAGATGCCTTTTATGGAGCGGTCTTTAATGCTTTCAGGAAGGAAGATTTTCACTCTTTTTATCAAAGTATTAGCTCGACAGAAAAGCTGCTGATCCTGACCATTGTTGCTCATTCGCGGAGGGACATTTCCCAACAGTCATTGTTTAAATGGTTGTCAGGGGGGAATAAAGTGAAACTTCATAAACAATGGCCTAACTGGTTTATCTCCCTCCGTGGGGAGAGGCCGGCTCTGTGTGGGGATTTGCATCAGAGCTGGGCTCTTTATGGTGGGGTGAGCACTTCACAGCCATCAGCACTCCCCCCATACACTCCCAACAAGGAGATCCCCCAAGCTGGGGGACCCCGGTGCATCCCACCGCCATATTTCTTCACAGGTCTCATTTAACTGCAATTTAGTATATTGAAAAAAAAATGCCCTTTCTTTTCCCTCTTTATGTTATCGGGACAAAGAGAGAAATGTCAATTAAAAGCACCTCAGGCAGTGGGGATGGTTGGCCTTTGTGTGGACTTGACCTTTAAATCCTGGGTTGCCTGTGCTTTCACTGAGGGGCTGTGGGGACAATAAGGGGTGAATTCAGGGGCTTTTCAATGGAGGGATCCCATGTGAAGGCTCTTGACCAAGTCACACCACTACTAACTGTGGGGTCTCTAAGGTACATTCATTGGCCTTCTTAACCGTCCGTTCAAATTGAGTTTGTCAGCATAATTGATAGACCATGGTGGAGGGATGTTCATCACATGACTTCAGAGAGGTACTTTGAATTTATCAAGATTGTTGTTGGTACGTATTTTTGATGTGGTACGCACATGTCCTCTCACACCCGGAGGTCCCGGGTTCTCCACCCAGGGTCTGACAGTGTGCCCTGTCATCACTCTCCTTTGTTACGCTCTCTACTTTACCACTGTCAAAATACATGTCAAAAAGACATGTCATAATGTAGATAATGTAATTCCACTCTTCTTTAAAGAATCAATACATTTAAATATATATATATATATTTTTATGTTTTCAGGTATTACGTGTATATTCCAATTAGTCTGAGGGTCACGGTAAGCTCAGTTTGAGTAGAACTGACCCTGGTCTCACCAGTGTAAATGGGGTTACAAGCTGAGCCAAACAGAGCCCTCTACTCATAAATTACAGCAGTAAACCATTGGTGGTCTGCTCTGTAGGAGGAGAAGAGTGTGTGTGTGTAACAGAAACACTCTGAAGACACATAGAGCAGAGATGGCCATTGTTTGGAAACACTGGCGGGTGGATGGGGGAGTGAGACTGTATATTGTGGCACATTGTGTGTCGGGCCTCTTCTGTGGCTTTGTGGGATATGAGAAGTGCTGACGTAATTTGGCTGGTGGATGGGATTTCATCAGCTTTCTCTTGTGCCTTTACCAAGCCAGTGACAGAGGAAGGGAAGAATGCATTGGCCCCAGGCACAACACATACCAGGTTAGTCAGAGAAACACAGGAGATGGACCAGTATGGAAATATATATGGCATAAATTCCTGTTGATCATTGTTATCTGACAGGACCATTGTCTTCATGTGCAAGGTGGAAAAACACTGAAAGTGACACAGAAAGGTGAGAGGCCGAGAGGTGTGTGTGTGTGTGTGTGTGTGTGTGTGTGTGTGTGTGTGTGTGTGTGTGTGTGTGTGTGTGTGTGTGTGTGTGTGTGTGTGTGTGTGTGTGTGTGTGTGTGTGTGTGTGTGTGTGTGTGTGTGTGTGTGTGTGTGTGTGTGTGTGTGTGTGTGTGTGTGTGTGTGTGTGTGTGTGTGTGTGTGTGTGTGTGTGTGGTAGCAGGGGGGATTTCTGACTCTGGCTCTCAGCAGTACCACACATGGTCATGTGATGGCGGGCACTGGCCTGTAGTGAAAGGATCTGAGTGTCTGTGTGGTCTCTGTGGTCTGTCACCTCTACTGGCTCAGCCAAGCTGGACACTTGGTACTAGGAGTCTGGGAACTGACATCTCTCCCCTGGCGTCCTGCTACAGTACTACTGTAGGCTCTCCTCTAATACAACACCAATAACTAATAACCAATAACTCTGATCAGAAGAAGGATGTCAGCACAGTAATGTGTGAGAATTATTGGGACCTGCTTGTTTATGTCCACATGCGAGAAATGTGTGTGTGTGTGTGTGTGTGTGTGTGTGTGTGTGTGTGTGTGTGTGTGTGTGTGAGACAGACAGAGAGACAGACAGACAGACAGAGACAGAGACAAATTGTATGCTTGTATGTGAGGGCATGCAGAGTACTAGGCAGCTGCTTGTTGGTGGATGCTAGTGATTTATAGGGAGAGGGAGAGAGAGGGAGAGAGAGAGAGGGGGAGAAAGAGTGCATTTCAAAGCCTTTCTCTTATTTCCAAAATGGGGGTGGAAATCAACAGCTTGACTGAGCCCAAATAAGTGACTTTTCTTACCTTTTCACAGCGCACAAAGGCCTAATCCTGAGACTACTTGAGCCACCAATGTAGACAGTGACCGAGACCACCACAGTATGTGTCAGGCCCTCCTCACCACACACAAAACACATTGACTGCAGCTTTATGAAGTGAAAACGGCCCAGAAAGGGAAAATGTGAAGGAGGTGTCCACAGTCATTTCTCCCAAAGAAAGGCCGGAGCATCTGTGCATTTAAAGCTAAAATAAAGCCCCGAAAGCAGAGCAGAATGGGTCGGGTCACTCCTATTGTCCCGAGCTCCGAGTGGAACGGCCTCGCTTTGTTTTTGTACCACTGACCCCTACATCTTATTGTGCCACTCTGTCAGAGAAAGTGTGTGGTTGAAAAAATTCTTGCGATGACATGGAATTCTCTTCACCCTTTTTCCTCCCTTCATTCCGGTTTGTTTTCCTTTTTCCCAGCGGCAGCCTCTCTCTGAAACATAGCACACTGTCACTAAATAAAGGGAGCATGAAAAAGGAGTTGTAAAGAAGCATACCGACTCCTCATGTCCGGGGGGATGTTTAATTGTAGGGAAGTGTTTATGTTCCGCTGTGGAACAACAGTCACTATCAGCGCTGAGCACAAATATAGCAATTAACTTCAATTTTATAAATGTATTTGGACATCAAAGCCCCCGATGGTATCACCTACAAAATAAAGCAATTACGGTCAGCGGAGATGTGAATGGTCTTTGGGCACCGCGGTGCGCCCTGTTTGCCTGAATGGCCGCATCGCATGCCTACAGTAGCTTTCTTTTCTTGCTAAAGAGCAATTAGAGGTAATGCTTTATTTAAACTGTTTATATACAAAAGCTTTTATCCACTTTTATGTGCAGCAGGCTAGGGCCTGGGGAGATCCTTTCCTGTGTGGGGTGCAAGGCAGTGGGGTCAGTGGCGCTATGAGATGTGGATGTAGACCGGGGGGGGCGGGGGGGTGGTGTAGGTCAGTGTTTATCTGACTCATCTTTGTGTAGTGTGGGTGGGGACCTGGGTTTCTTATGATGCTGACATGATAAGCGGCAGACCAGGCAAATGGATGACATCAAACAGGGCCTTGGCGACAGTGGGCTCAGGGGAGCAGGAGAGGCAGCAGTGGAGAGGCAGGACTCCTCTCTAATACTTCCTGCCTAGACTCCTTCTCCTCAGATGACCCCCACTGTCAGAGCCCCTCAGCACACTGGCTCCACCCGCCAGAGACCAGCAGCACTGATAGGGTTTAGATTGAGAGCCGGGGCAGCTTGGTCCCATTTCAGGCCATTCAACATTGCTGATCTACTAGTTACATGATACATACAGTACCATGATACAGTACATGATACAGCACTGTAGAAAAGGCAAAGGAAAGTTAGGTAAAATGTAGTTTAAGTATTGCCCCCAAAAAAAAAACACTTTTGTTCAACTTCAAACATGTAAATAGTTGTGCCTCTCAGTGTGAGGTCTGATAGCATGCAGTAAGAACCTGCGTGCTCCCATCTCACTTTGCAGTCCGGTAGCCTTCCATCCAGGCCCAGATTGAAACTTATGTACTGTGAAATTCTCGGGATCAGTTGTGCTCAGTAGTTTCCACTCACTGCTTGATTGTGTGTGCTCCAGCGCGGCGATGGTGAGACTGGTAATACCCTCTTATCTGCACTGTAAATGGAATTGAGTGGCTTTTCATCATAAAAAACTACATTGAAAGTGATCATGCTTAAATGTGCGCTTAAGCGCCCGATAAAATCTGTAATTAAGGTGCTAAATTAAATTTTCATCTCTGAGGGCTAGTCTGAGACCATTGAAGGTGACATCCTGATCCTAATCTCTCTCTTACAAGTCATCTGTAAGGTTGTCTCTAATTTCAGGGTGTGTGAGGTTAAAATGTTATCAGCCATCATGGGAATATGAAATATGCAGTATATCTGTAAGGTAAAAAGAAGTCTGGAAGAGTCCCTCCATAAAGGTTTATCATATCCAATCTACAAAGTTAACTGTTTATTCAAATGAACATTGCCTCCAGATTGTAGTATTTATTTGTGATAACTGATAACCAAAACACTGTATACACTTACACTATAGTCAATCTTAATGAATATACAGTGTGGGTTATCTTCTCTTACCATGACGTTTAAACAATAACAGTGACATATTGAACAATGTCCTCTCTGTTGCTGGTCAGAGTGTAGGTGTGACAGTGTCTCGGGGCTGTGTCACTGCACCCAGCCCCATTCTGCCATCAGATTGCATGTATGAGTCATTGTGTTATTGAAGGCTGGCTGTGTGGTTATGGCGTTGCTCTGTTCTGCACCAGACACCCGCAGTGTGTTTCCCAGATCCCTCTGCCAGTCACAGTGACGATGTCCATTGGCTGAGGCCACAGCCAGGGAGACAGAGCTGAGGTGTTGTAGGGAAAGGGGGCCCATGGGGGTTGGGGAATTTTCACCCACCAATAAGTGCCACTGCCTGGCCCTGCTTTCCTCTCCCTCTTTGCGTCACACAGCCCCCCTGTGCCATGTCTCTGTCACCCTACACCTATGGTCAATGTTCTCACACACAACAACATGGCAGGGTTCCTCACTTCATACTCAAGGCAGGCCTCAAACCTCAGTGGTAGCCAACAGACCCCAGAGTGAGTCCATTGACTTCTGTTGTGGCCTGTTGTGATGCAGTGTTGAGCTCCCTCCTCTCTCTCTCTCTCTCTCTCTCTCTCTCTCTCTCTCTCTCTCTCTCTCTCTCTCTCTCTCTCTCTCTCTCTCTCTCTCCCTCTCTCTGTGTCGCAGGTGTTCCTGCAGATCCTGGGGGTGATCGCGGTGGCAGCCGCCGTCATCCCCTGGATCCTCATCCCTGTCCTCCCTCTGCTCATCGCCTTCCTGTTCCTCCGACGCTACTTCCTGGAGACCTCCAGGGACATCAAGCGCCTGGAGTCCACCAGTAGGTTCCACTGCGTGGGGACACGTCCATTTAGGGCGGGAGACAAAGGGATAGCGCAGAAATGCTAATAGACCATTGTAGAAGGCCTCGGGCATTAGCATAAAGGCTAAAGGTGACTGTGGCCCATGGTTTGCCCACACACAGTTTCCTCAAGAGCTGTTGGTTCATGACATCAGATACAATAGAGGAAATGCCAAGTGGGCATGACTGGGCCATGGCAGGCTACAGTTCACCCTCCCTATTCTGGGCTGATAGCCCAAAGGCACACAGAAGGAAAGTCTCCCTGATCTTAATGAACAAAAGTGCTTTTAAGAACCTCTAACGAAACATTCAGGCTTTGTCTGTGTTGTTACAAGCCTAACACATCCTCACAACAGGGATGCTAATATTAGCCATTTCCTTTATGGAAGGTGGATGACAAAGCGTTATCTGTGGACTTGCATAATATTATTTCCTTAGAATGGTAAACAACAGACAAAAGGATGGGTTTATTCACAACGTATTCAGGCTGCATATACACACAACCAAATGAGGTATATCTGAATAGCTGACTTTATTGGTCATTGTACATGTCATTTGTCTATTTGTCCTTCAGCTCGAAGTCCTGTTTTCTCCCATCTGTCCTCGTCCCTCCAAGGCCTATGGACCATCCGTGCCTTCAAAGCTCAGCACAGGTTCCAGCAGACATTTGATGCTCATCAAGATCTCCATTCTGGTCAGAACATCTAAAATATATCTACATATAGCTCTATTTGAATGTTATATGATTCAGATTCAACCGTTATACGTTACTGATCACATAGACATACTGTGGTGAGGGTAGACCTAGTACGTTTAGGTTAGTACCAGCTGTGTTCTAAAGCTGTTTTTTCCGTCCATCACAGAGGCCTGGTTCTTATTCCTGACCACCTCCCGCTGGTTCGCTGTGCGTCTGGATGGAATCTGCTCCATATTCGTCACCATCATTGCCTTTGGCTGCCTGTTCCTCAGGGATGGTACTGTATGCCAGATCAACTACGAACACCACAAGCGTCTGCCAGGACTCTGCTGAGAACCTCGTAGTACAGTGCAGTATGTGACTTTGTTTCTGTCCCGGTTTGACAGACTTGAAGGCAGGTGCCGTAGGCCTGGCTCTGTCCTACGCTGTGACCCTCATAGGCATGTTCCAGTGGGGCGTCAGACAGAGTGCAGAGGTGGAGAACATGGTGAGAACAAACACATCTTATGGATAGAGAGCTTTAGACCATCCAACAAAAGAAATGTGAACAACACAGTTACCTTATAGTCATGTTAGTGTGAACTGTCGGTATAACACGGTGGTTGAACATAGGATAGCACTGATGCAGTATTTATTTGATGATGGCACCTCTAGATGACTTCAGTGGAGAGGGTGGTGGAGTACGCCGAACTGGAGAGCGAAGCACCCTGGGAAACTGACAAGCGTCCTCCTCCTGATTGGCCCAGACATGGTCGCATCACTTTCGACCAGGTCAACTTCTCCTACAGCGCCGAAGGACCTGTGGTCCTGAAGAACCTGACTGCTGAATTCAAATCCAGAGAGAAGGTTCCTACAGTTACTACCGTCAATATACTGCAGTGTGTCCATGTCCACTATTGTGCACAGCCCATGACTTACGTTGATACAGTATGCAGCATGTGTAATAAGTGTGGTGGTGTTCTTTTCTATGTGTCATTATTTTTTCAAATCAGTTATTTAGGGGCCACCTTATTGTGTGGCTGATTCCGGGGGGGGGGATATACCATTTGTGATTCATGGAATACATATCATGTAATTAAGACTGCTCAAGTGGATCCATTTGTTCCAATTTGCATTCTGGGATACCTGACAGTGTTTATTCACTAGAAGAAGAGAGAGAGAGAGTGAGGAGATGGACAGGGAGGAATAGAGGGAGACGGAGGCTGAGAGAGAGAGAGGCAGAGGGAAGATGGTTGAGGGTGATTGAAAGGCAGAGTTTAATGCAGGGGGGTGTATTTTGCATGGCCACGGTTGGCCAGTGCGGCTGATTTCACAATGGATGGGTTGATAAGTGGCGAGGCTGAGGCTCTGACAGCCCATGGGAGGGATCTTCACCGGGATGCCGTGGGTCTGAAAGGCTTTGTGCATCCTGACAGTCTCCCCCTGAGACGCTTTCACAGAGAACCCTGCACCTAGCACTCGGAAGACTCCTCTACTGCTCCCTCTCACTACACATACACATATAGAACATAAACACACACGCAGACACACACATACTGTACACACACACACAGACACAAACACCTGAGGCCAGAGACACATTATTTGTAAATGAACACACCAACCCCAAACCGCATGACCTACAGTATTATTGGTTGAACTAACTGGGGTCTTTGACTCATTCTCTTCTATTTCCATATTTTGGATGTATGGTTTTCCAAGGTTTTAACAAGGTGGTGTCTAGATTGAATTTTAGATAGCCTTTTGTATTCTTTGTGTGAATCCAGAGGGCAATGTGATATCACTGATTAGGCCATCTGAATTAGAGCGCATATATAGGCTACAGTAGAATGGGGAAACCTGATTGATCCATGTGGAACAAGGTTGATAGTACCTACGCAGACTCTGCTTGAAATGCATACATTATGATAGCATCTAAAGCAGTCATGTTAACATTAGAGGTATGCTGCTTTTTAAATGTCACAAGGCTTGTGGGGCATATGTCGTAGGCTGACTGTAGATAGGAAGGGCAATCTTTTTTTCTCATTGTGCTGGAAAACTACTGGTTGAAGGTGAGGGATACAGCTGACGAGGACTCAATGGGAGTGAAGTAGCACTCATTTTTTACTTCAGTTAAGAGGAGTCCTTCGTTAAGTTGTGGTAAACTATATAATGTCTTCTGTGTACCATAGAAAGTGAATTTAGAGAAAGAAATCCACAAAAAAGTAATCTCCTGTTTTTCTCCAGGTTGGCATCGTAGGGAGGACTGGCGCTGGTAAAAGCTCCCTCGTCTCTGCCCTGTTCCGCCTGGCTGAGCCCAAGGGTAGGATCTCCATCGATGGCGTAGTGACTTCCGAGATCGGCCTCCATACCCTGCGCCAGAAGATGTCTATCATCCCACAGGTACCCTCCCTGCTCTCCTGTGATCTAGAATAGGCTGAGCTTCCTTGATCAGCACTTCTAGAATATTAGATCAAGATGATCCTGTGTATCCACAAACAACTGTAACCCCTGATTGGCAAAAACTGTTGTTGGTACATGCATGTGGGAGTTTCAGTATCATTGTGTAGTGCTTACATCTTCGCAACACTGAGGAGTAATTCCCCATTGATATTTTCTATAGTGTGGGTTCTATGTCCCTGGCATTCCCCAGGTGATCTTCCGGTAGTAACAGAAACCATGCCTAACACCTTGCTGAGATTTGGCCTGCTTTTTACAGGCCTGCCTGTTTCGAAGTGAAAAAGGGGAGCGAGGAGAATTACAGTCGTCATTCAGGGGATTTTGGAAAGTGAGACAAACGGATGCCTTGAGACAGTTTAACTTTACTTCCGCTTGTTGAAAGTGATACGGCATTAAGAAAATGCCAGCCTGGGGGGTGAGTGTCAGGCAGCGGAGAGTGGAGGGGAGAAGACTCCCACGGCCTGCTCTCTCTCTCTCCCTGTCACTGACAGAGGATTAGTCCTCTACCCCCCAAACATGGGAAAGCTGCTTAGGAGAGAGCTCTCCCCCAGAGCCTCACACTCCCCTCATACACCGTCACTTAGCCCAAGTCTTTAACGTTTCACACACACACACCAGCCAACACTCCTAAAACAAGTTCATTAAGGGTTTTTCTATGGTTTTGATGGGTTTTTCTGGTAGCAATAACTCTCCAGGTAAAGTTTCACTCAGATATAAAACAGGTTTTGTCTTTCCACCACCTTAATGATGTGGAGAAGCTGTTCTCCTATTGGGCGATGCTTTTGCCAGGAGGAGAGGCCGCTGCATCATGAGTAAGGCAGCGAGGTGGGCGTGGGGGTATTTAGGAGACTTCTGTTTCAGCTTCACATCAGTGAAATGTTGGCTTATTTCAGAACAGCAGTGCTAGGTCTGTGCACAGATAGTATAGACATGATATATCTGTTCAAATGATTGTCCCTACTGTAAAAATCCTGTCATGAAAGACGGCAAGTGTGATTGGTATTACTAATATTACCAAGATTGGATTTCTTCTGCCACATGTATTCCCATTTTTCAAAACTTCCCTCAATAAAGGAAAAGGTCTCCATTGCATTTACAAATGTACATTTGAAAATCGTTCCTATATCTCCCCTGCCATATCTCAGAGTTTAAGTGATATTTCAAATGGAAAATAACTTGATATGAGATGCTTGTTGCCGTACCTTGTGATGTGGAATCTTCAGATGCTAATATGTATTCTATACATTGCCAGTGAGGAGTTTTATTATTCTCCAGATTCCCTAAGATTTGATTATGATAAACTTTTATTAGGATGTGGCATTAAAGAAGAATCCATTTCAGGTTCTATTGAAACCTCCGGAATGGCTTCACAGTCCAAAATGAATTTGGCGGCAAACAGGGGGCTTAGAATTGTTGGAGCACATAATCAGTCTATGGAAAGCTGTTTTTCCAACTTAACATTGAATCCTCAATTAAAGTGTGTCACAAAACTAGTTTGAATTGGGACTTGAGCTGCTAAGGCAGTCTGCTGGAGACAGAGGAAAAGCTCATTGGAAGTAGAAAGGTGGAACAATGTTGAGGCTATAGAGAGAAAGGGATGAACTCCTGAATGCTTAGAATTGGATGCTCTGTTTCATGTAGTTGGCATGGGTTTCAAGACCAACACAAAAGTCTGATGAGGTGTGTGTGTGTGTGTGTGTGTGTGTGTGTGTGTGTGTGTGTGTGTTCTTCACTGTGTACTTTACTCCTGCCACTGCCCACGGTTGCCAGGTGAACGTTCTTATCTTGATAAGGGGTCCGATTAGTGTCTTGAGTAAGTGTGATTTATTGTACTTCCCTGACTGCATTGTGGCTTTTGACAGTTCCCTCGCTGTCCTCCTTTATCTCTATTGCTCCTTGAGGCCCATACAGACTTGTTAATGTTTTTTCAAATGTTCATTATGTCCATTAAAGTTACATAAACTATGTCGTCTGTTGCAGAAGAAAGCCTTGTAGTGTTGACTCGTTGAGGAAATGATACTATGAAAACCTTATCTACCATGACATTGTTCCATGAATGGTATCAGGTTGTGTTTATGAATTGAGCGAAGAGTCCCTGTAAGTGTTCTGTAAATCACTTTTACGTTGGACCAGGGTTTCTGTATAAAATGTGTTTGACTTTGGTGAGTTGACATGAGGATATTTAGGCAGGTTCCAAGTTGACAGCAAACAGAAGGGCATGTTTGAACATTTCCTGTAGAGGGGTGAGGTGTTTGGACTGGGCTGTAATAAAGAGCTTTATTTACTCTCTTGAGAGTATGTTGTATGGCTATATGAACCTTGATACAGGTGTGGAGCTCCCTGTAAATACACATCCCTGGGATACAAGCTGCCTATGGGAGCCAGGAGAGACGTTAGGCAACGCACTGGATTATTTCTTAAGACTTATGCACGTGTTTTGTCACCTATATTTTCAACTGTCTTTGAAGAGAATGGATCCATGTACTGCACGACTATGAATTCATTTTCTTCCTTTTTTTGTCAGTTTTACATATTGCAAGTCTTATTCTTTATTACATTGACGAAATCATAGTGTTGTACCCAAATCTTAACATCATTTGAAATATCGTTTGAGAATGTGTAGTTGTAACATATGCATCATTTCCTGCACCTTTTTTTTGTTATGTTCTGACAACCTCTATACAACATTTACTCTCCACCCAAAACCATAGCACAAGCTACCGTTTTCCAAAGTAAAAAAGATCAACTTCAGTGGTGCATAGTAGGCCTGGGTGTTGAATGGGCCTCCTGGGAGTGCCGTTGCGGGCTCATTGTGACCACCTCTCCCTCACATATAGCACCGCTCCATAAAGCCTGTCTTAACCCTTTCAAACGTCTTCCCCCCTCGTCATTATCCTAACTGGCCATGGCCTTCTCTTTCTATATCCGTCCATCCCCAGGACCCGGTTCTCTTCACGGGCACCATGAGGAAGAATCTGGACCCTTTCAGCCGGCACACAGACGAGGAGCTGTGGAATGCACTCCAAGAGGTACTCCAGCGTGGCCCTGAATGATTCCCCCTTGGCGGCCCAGGAGGGGATCCCTCTGTCCCCCAGCACAATGCTCCATTCAGCCTCCCTGCTCGCCACAAGTCATGGAGGAAAATCCCATTAGGGCCGTGGGGCCCAGCTCAATGTGCGGCTTGTAACTGGGAGCCATTGAATGTTACAGGGGGGAGATGTGTGTTGGGCCAGTGAGGCCTGAGCGAGCAGAGCAGGGATGAAGGCTCCCCCCACAGTGAGAGGGCTCCAGCTCCTGGTCCCCTCTCCTGAATGGGTTTGGTGGCCTGGATTAAAGCAAGAGGCTGGCCACAAGGGAGCAGTGGCCAAGGTCATCAGTGGACCTGGCCCTCCATTGTGCCAGCCGGGTAATGGGTGTGTTTGGATGGCTCTTTAAAGACATCCCCACGGGAGGCCTTTGTGCAGGGGTAATGAAGGGCCGGGGCTCTGCTCTCCCTCTCTGCAGGTGCAGCTGAGGGCCGCCGTGGAGGAGCTGCCCAATAAGCTGCAGACGGTACTGGCAGAGTCGGGGTCTAACTTCAGCGTGGGTCAGAGACAGCTAGTCTGTCTGGCCAGGGCCATCCTGAGGAGAAACCGCATCCTGGTCATCGACGAGGCCACAGCAAACGTGGACCCAAGGTTAGGAGGCGCTTTGGTCGTATCAATGTAAAGGATGTTGTATTTTCAGTGTAATGTTGTTTCCATGTTTCGGTATATTCTGTGTTGCGTGTACACAATAATCCAGGGCCATGTTTTATTTATCACTAGCTGAGCTACAGAGCGATTGAAAAGCATCACATAATATCTTACTCGTGTTCTATTCAGTAAAGTAATGAATAGAAATCCATCTCATATCCCGACCTCCATTCTTATAACCATAGGATCCCAACAAACAACAGGAACAATGCAAGCGAATGAACATAAAGACATGGAAAACATTAAAGTACACATGTTTAACACCCGCCATACATAAGCTATGTCCCCTGGTAGTGACACGGTAACTCTATATTCTGACTTCAGTACAGCTGCACATACCGGGCTAAGGATTAGCCATTGTTTTGATGTGTAAGGTACAATCCCTGCCCAAGGGTGTATAGGAAGAGAGTATTGTTTCTACCCGAATGCCAAGGTATTCTCTTCCCCTGCTCCTCCAGAACAGACAGCCTCATCCAAAAGACAATCCGGGAGAAGTTTAGAGATTGTACAGTGCTCACCATTGCCCACCGACTCAACACCATCATCGACTGTGACCGAATACTGGTGAGGGATCCATGTAGCGTTAACTCATAATTTGCATATATGCAGAGATTCTCTTGAGATAATTCCCTCACTCTTAATTGTTATACACCGAAATTGAGATGTTATTCCTGAGAGATTTCATGCAGTCGGATAACATGCAGTTTAACATGATGCTGTGTGCTGCTAACCCTCCGCAAGGACTGAAAGGTCTAATTTTGTGAAGTAGTTGTAGTTTCACTTGATATAAAATAACGTGCACAAATATCCACCTGTTCTCAAATGCCATCCCTACCAACTGCGTAGTAGGCAGAGTTCAGGGACATCAATGAAGTACCACACAGTTTGGGGAGGAGTTTCATTTAAAGTGGTTCATACTTTAATTCATCGATGTGACAGATGTCAGTAGGGCGGGCGGGGCGGAGACGTGCCCAGGCCAGTCTGTGTCCCTGTGCCACTTGATCTTTGGCCTCTCCCGGCCACTGCCTGCAGAGGTGCCAATTAGTGCCATTTGTGGCAGCATTTGTTTCCTGCCCATGTGGACAGCGGCTGACCCGGTGGCTGGCTGGCCATTGAGAGTGGCGAAGAGAAAAGCCAAATGTCACACAGCGGGGACCTTTCAACACCTGCGCTCGTGTCAAATGCCCCCAGATTGTCCCGCTGGCTGCTAGGACAGGCAAAGGGACCCACCTGAATTGCCTCGTCCAAATTATAAGTTGCACCCCGACGAATGAAGTAGTTTTCTTGAGTAGTAACTGTGGTCTGTAAACTGTACTCTACCTCTCACTGGTTATGTGTAATATCAATCAAAATGAGGCTTAAAGTGACAGTAGTCTTTTCCTATTGTAAGGAGATCGCTCTTGTTTAACGTTGTCCATGGTATAATGCTAGGTTTTTATGTGCTCCTTGAATAGAAGCTATTCTTTGCTCGGTTTACATTGCATGTGATGACAGAAAAATGATGGTAATTTTCCTGAGTGCGCCGAAGGTGTGATTGTTGGCTTTGACTGAGGACCACCCTTGTGCTGCTGAAATGCATGTGTAAATGGCATGGATAAGCATGCTTACGCCTGATCGTCAATCTGACACTGTCAGCTTACACTTTCACACTCCTGACAGCGTATGTCCACAGCCCTGTCGAGCTGAAACAAGCCCTGATGTTTGTTGTTGCCGTGAGTCACATGAAATGGAAGGTTCTGAGCGGAGGAGAACTACTGTTTCTATATTCTTACTTTTGTCTGTGTGCATCACTCACCAGTGAAACAGCTGAAATGCCCGTTTTTAAGCAGTAAAGTATATACTGTAGCTAATGTGTGACACACACCCTACTATACTATCTCCAACTCACTGTGTGTCTTGATTGCAGGTTCTGGAGGCAGGCAGGATCCGGGAGTATGACGAGCCCTATGTTCTGCTGCAGAACCAGGATGGAGTGTTCTACCAGATGGTCCAGCAGACAGGCAAAGCTGAGGTGGCCTCCCTGCTCCACGCAGCCAAACAGGTAACCTAACTACCACACCCTCCATTGTCCCAACTCAGCAGTCTCAGAACACACACGCAGGCTAATCCAGGACTCTCCCTTTAACAACAGATCTCTCACATACAAAACAACATAGTCAAGTAGCAGGCTGTGTGCATAAACCTGTCACAAAGCCCTATGGTAATGTTGATTAAATATTGATTAGTTACTTGCATTGATATTATGCCATGCCATACCACCACCGTTTTTTTATTCATTCTGAAAAATTGCTCCTTTGTAGTTGTACATCATCTGATTTGATCAAAAGAACCATCCATATGATCTATTTCCAAAATGTAATTTTGAAATAATTCCAGAAAAGCAGCTTATTTGCTCCATATCTATTTAGAAATATTGCATTTAACTTTGTCTCCTTTTGGGATAAACTTTCTATGGGGATTACTGTAATAGAGAACGTCAATTTTTTCTTCTTCGAATTTCATTTGTGATGTATTTCCCCTTCAGCCAGTCTCCAGATAAGGACTGGGTATTCATCCTTCAATTCCATTTTTATGTGCATCTGTCAGCCACCACAGATACGATATTGCAACTTCAAACAGGTCTTTGTGAAATAAGAAAAAGTAGGCATCATTTCATTTTCTCTCTGTCCCCCGTACAAATTTATCAGGAGAACTGTATCTCCAGAGCCACAGACTGAAATGGGTAAAATACTGATTTCAAAGACTCAGCACACTGTGGTATTATTTGGTATCGTCTTACCCTGCACAGTGGCGGATTGGTAGAGACATTGTTCAGGCCCTTACGTCTCCTTTCTTTATTGTGGGGTGCTCTCTCTAGATCAGATTACTCCAACTCCCATAACCGTCTAGCACCACTTATTAAATACTGAGACGCTTCAGAGCTGGAGTGTGAAGTTTCTATAGTTGTCAGTCAAGGTTTAAATACATTAAATAATATGATACCAACCTCTCGCTCCTTTGTCCCAGCTGAATGAGAAGCCCTGAGTTGGGAGTATATCTGATATCGTGGCTAACCGTTTTTTACCTGTCCCCCCCTCATGCATTTTGTGTCACCAAAATAGTTGCCTTGTCATAGCCTCTTTCTACCAGCTGAAACTAGATAAAAGGATACCGTTATAATAAACAAATATTTCTTTAGCCATTTTGAATGAGCTTGTGTACTGTATCTGCCTAGGTTCACTTTGACAGTGAACAGTGAATTAGGTTAGAGCTGTGCTTGTGATATTATATCCAGCTAGACAGTGATGCTAAACAGCATAGCACAGGTTAGAAGCCAGTGTGTTGCGGAAAATATTATATCTAGATTATTATTCTTTGATGATCTCAGTTAGATTTCCCCCTGGATTTCACAGGTCTTACAAGACCAACATAATCTTTTTACACAGCATTTTCACTTCAAATGTTACCATGCTCCTGTAAACTGTAATCTGTGACATTGCCTTCCTGATACCCTTCCAGGTTTACATGAACAAAAGCCGTCCTAATCTGACTAATGGACTGACGGACATGAGCACCTCAGAGGAGAGCTGTGTCATCTTTGAGACAGCACTGTGACAAATTGGGGACCCTCCCTCTCATGACCCTGCACAGAGCTGCACTGTGGCCCTCTGTGCTGGCCACCACTGACCAGACGCCTCACACACCACCGCTGACCAAATATCATGCAGCTCTTAATTACGTGCCACATTTTATCGGCGTACACCATAACAATTCAGGAGGAGGAGTTGAAAGCAATTTGTGTCTTTATTGGAACAAATTACTGGCTGTGTTTTATTGATTACATTTTGCAATGTTTGTTTGTTATATATGTGTGTTTGCTAGCCTCAGGGGTAGGATAATGCTCGATCCTACACTTGCTGGCCAGGATGTAGCAGGATGTTCTTTTCCTTGTGAAGAATAAGAGGTGGTTTATAGACGTTGGTGACAGTGTAGACTTTTAAAGCCAAAGCCAAACTAACTGTAGTTCAGGACTCTCTGAGTCTGAATAGTTTTCAGTCAAATCAGTTTTGTACTTGTTGTATTGAAATCTAGTAGAGTTGGAGAAGATACACTTGTTGTTGCTTCCAATAATGACTGTGCCTTGATCAGAATATCGATCCTTTGTAATTGCACTGTATTCATTGATTGTCTTCAGACCAGATTGGTCTTCTTGCACTTTGAGTAGAATGACTATTGCTACCTCTGTTCTTCGATATAGCTTTTGAGTTCGAAGTATGTTGTGGTACAGTAGATGTTGATTGTGGTAGCATTTGTACCACTGACCACTCAAGTAGGAGGTGAAATTGTGTAAAAGGCTTTAATGTTTTTTGGAAAGGTTTGTTTATTTTTGGATGTGCATTACAATATGAAGTCAAATCTGTATCTGTACCACTGTGATGATTTGAGCAAACTGTGCCGCTGCTTATTGTAAATCCTAGTACAGGTTTCTGTGGGTAAGTGAGAGTGTGCGGAAGCTATCATTGGCTCATATAGGTTTAAGAATCTTTATCACTACTGTTAGTCACGTCTGTTATAATATACACCCATCTCTGATGCTTGTTATGTAATACAGATATAACTTACAACTTACAACTTTATTGATATCGTAATTGTTGATCCACAGTTTTAGTTTCCACAGTTTTAGTTTCCAATACTGTCAGCTGATTGACACTTAAGCTTTCGTCAATAGACAATGCAAAAAAAATCAAGACACAATATGAATGTAATGTTATCAACAAAGATTTTATTTAATTGTTTTGCTTTGACTTGCCATGAGTAAACATGGACTGAATTACTAAGCATTTGCGTCTGTTATTTTTTGTTTTTCATGAACGAGCTGTATCATACCAATACTACGACAAGATAAGAGTAGTTTAATACCAACATTAAAAATGAACATAATGTTATGTTTGACTTTTAAGATAAACTATGTTATCCGCAATGTATTGTCATCATCAAAAAAACACCACCTCATTTTATGTCCTGAGTGAAATATAATGCATTATCATCAGTTTATGGAGGTAAACAATGACTTTATTCCTCTCAAACTGACAACAATTAGCAGCAGTGATCCTACATTTAGAATGGAGTGTCAGTAAACATTAAGCTGTGTATAGATTGCAGTATTTAAGTGTGGTTAAATAGGCTCCAGAAAGGGGCTGGGATTTGGATCGTGAACTGGGGGCCATTGGGTCCTTTTAAGCTGAGTGATTTACACAATTCATTAAAGCCAGTGAATTTTCAGCTAGCGTCATATTAAATGGTTACTTACTCTCAAATAGCCCTCGGGGAGTTGAATTGTTGGGTTACGAATAGATTAAAGTTTACATTGAAAGGAGAAATTGAATTCAGAGGTAATCAATAGCATAATGGGCCAGTGAGAGGAGCCTGCTGCCTGAAATGAAATTACCATATTTTTAATCTTAATTTTCCACTCTGTTTATCTGACAGTGTGGATGTGCAATCCAAACAGATAATGAGAGAGTGGGATATTGACACGGGGGTCCTCTGGAGTGCTTGTTTCAGTGATTAAACGCTGTGATGTGTGATTACTTTGTGTCGGGTGTCAGGCTGGCGGCCAGGGCCCTGAGAGACGTCAGGCACACAGCAGCTGGAGCATCATGGGTCTCCGAGGTGCTAATACACCTGACACAGCGTTGACATCCTAAACCTATCTGTGACTGCAGCGCACAGCACAACACACGGCACAATAGCAATACTCAGGGCACTATCTACATCACAGTCAGCATATATCCTCTCTGCTCTCCCCTCGATAACGCCAGCCAGGAGAATGGCAACAACAAAGTTGGCACAATAAGTATTATTAACCTGATACCTTCTGCGTTTTCTCATAATAGGGCCATTTTAAGACATATTTGAATAGGTAGGAGAAATAGCAATGCTGTCCATGTAGTGCTGATGTAGCTTTAATAAATAGACGTCTGTGTAACAGAAAGAGAAACCTGGCTGGCCACACAATGAAGTTAATCCCAAAGAAATAAAATACAGTTTGTGTCAGCACAATGAGGAAGGAATGAATAAAATGATGGATGAATTCACAATGTGGCAGTTTAGCCCGTCCACATTTTAAGAGACATATGATATGGTGGCGGTGATTTTAGGGGTATGAGACATTCTATTCTGTGAAAAGGTGTTTTATTATCAATTGAGTGAAACATAATGTAACAACAAGTATCTATAACACACAAAAAGTGCTGTACATTGTAAAAGGTTGTTTTGTTACCGGTTAATGAAGAGTTTGTCACATGGACATTTTGGATTGATGGGACAATGTTGTTGTAACTTTTTATTGTGCAAGCATTTTCTTTTGTGAGGGATACTGCTGTTTGACAAATGGAAACAAATTGCATGGTGTAGGGATGTGAATGACAGGGAGTTGTGGTGTGTCAAACTCTGCTGAAAGACGGCGGAGAGAGAGCCTCAGGTTTTTGTGGGCGGCTCAGACCTGACTGATCCCAGCATAAAGTACTTGTTGAAGAGAAGGAGAAAAGGAGAACAGGATTTCGACAGTCTGCAGTGAAATTAGGAGAAATGACTATGGCGGCTTTGTTCTTGGCTGGTGACATGGGGGAGAGACTGGGAGTCTTGAGTGATTCCCCTGAGACTGTGTGTTCAGCCTTTCTAAAGCGACGGCAAACAGAATATGTGACAAGTTCCCAGGGCCTGACACAACTGTCTGTGTACCACTCAGAAAAACAAACAACAAATAGCACCTTTTAACAGTCTTACCCTGACATTGGTTTCAGTGTAATATGAAATGGCATTATGTCTTGTTAAAAATAGATGGTAGATTTTTTTTCCCCCCAATTTCTATGTTGATTCTTCTGCTGTGATTACAAGCTTGTTTGTTTTTTTCCTGTGAAGGGTGAACTAAAGAGGAACTGAAATACAGTATATCTAGGAGATCTAGATGGTTTATAACTTTTCCAGATGGGAACAAACTTCTCACTCACACATACCGGTGAACACAAACAGTTTGACATAGGCCAAAGACAAACTAACAATGTTAATTGGATTATTTTTTCAATGCTTTGACCATTTATACCACTGTGTCATCACTGTCCATTCTGTTGAGGCATATCATGCTGTCTCAGCATGTGAGTAACCACCGTTAGCTGACCTTATAAAGACCCACTTGCACCTCAACAGTAATTATAGGCTATAGGTCTCAATGTACGTGTCTGTGTGTGATGCACAGTAAGCACTCTTGACTGAAGTATGTTCTATTGCTATAAAGATAAGCCATTTGTCAACTACTTGGAAATGAATCTGATGAAATTAACAAATGTTGTAATCAATACAACTTTATAATGAAAGTTGACTGGTCTAATGCATGATAATGAAAATCACCAATGCATCATTTTAACATATTTGTAAAAAAAGAAAAGAAAAAGAAAGCAACTACGATTCTGAAATTCTCTCACTGAATTTGACACGTAAAATATTTGACTAGTATTATCATTTTTTTTCTCCAAAAAGGACCAAAAAATCAAGAGTATCTATATAAATGCTGTGTTACAGTTCCAAAGCATCACACATTAAGTTAGTCCCTATTATCTGGTGAAAAAAACAGGAAGGTCCTTTGGAAAAACAAACGGGCTTAGAGAGCAGAGAGAGCTTTACCTGGGCCTGCTGCTTTGAACTGGCTAAGCCTGTGAGCATGTGAAAGGCCACCAAATAGGAAACCATTTGCATGCTTTAGCCCTAAATCCTGTGCATGCTCCGTCACCTTAGCAAAATGCCGTTTGATTCCTCAGCTGCGAGAGAAAGGAGGAAAGTGGAGAGCTAGACAATAGGCCAGGGCTTATCTCATCAGTAAATAAGGTTACTTATTGCTTAAAGCTTAAAGAGGGAATGCTTATTGGTGATGTCACCCCTTTGTGGAAGATTGATGGAGCTTGAGGCAGGGGCCGTGTCTCTGTGTGTGTGTGTGTGTGTGTGTGTGTGTGTGTGTGTGTGTGTGTGTGTGTGTGTGTGTGTCGTGTGGGTGGGAGTCTATTCCTTTTCCAGTGAAACTTGATTTCACTTGAAATGTATGACATATATTTTAGCCGCCATCAGAATTAAAAGGGCTTTTGGCGGTAAACTCCTCCGAATGTACTTCAAAGTTCTATCTGGCCAGGAGGCTTTTATCCTGGGCCATGAGAGTGGGTGATGTTCTGTGCATGTAAACGTGCTGCATTGGTTAAAGGTGCGGACAGCTTGTGTCCCCCCGTTATTGTTGGCCTCCATTTACGTGGGTCCAAGGGCCCAGTGTGTCTTTTGGGGTTACTTTCTCATCATTTTTCCTAATGTAGAGACCCACAGGGTTGATGGCAGGCTCACAATGCGCCCGTTGTATGGTTACTGTCAGCTCTCTCAAATAAGGCTTCCTGTTCATTAGACTTCTTTTCACCTCCGCACAATGCGCCGGCTTTGCTGCAATACTGAGTCGACGCCCATCTCTTCAATGCCATGTGAATAGTTCTAAATAGTGTTTATGCAAGCCATTGTTGCCTTTTGTGTGGCCAGTCTTAATGCACAGTGATTCGTCTGCTTTTGTGGCCTGGGATACATTATCTTGCCTCTGTGGCTTCAGATGCATGCCTGGCCTTTCAGCCAGTAAACAGCCAGTCTAAAAGTTAACTCCACGTGGACAATGGTGGAGATGTCTGATAAAGTGGGACAGAGTATACTAACTGGGCCATTTAATGTTGCTCTACAACTGCTCGAACAACTTCCGTTTGTCGGCGGGTTACTGTTTTTGACGGTGTGGTGTTGTGCATTGCATCGTGCCTCTGCATAGGGTTTCTCTTACGACTTCCTTTCATGCTATTTTGTTTTATGTGGTTTACTTTTCTGTCATATATTTGGAAAGAGGTTTTAGTATTTTAGTATATATGGGGTGGTTTCTTTGCCTCTGTTGTGTTGTTTACGTTCATATTTTGTTGTGTTGACTTATGATGTGTTTTGTGGACTTTTTGTAGACTTTGAAGATCATGTGATTTAGTTTTTCCAAAATAAAATTGGTAATAATAATAATAATCAGTATTATGTCTTTAATCTGGCATTCATCGGTTATCATGACACTATCCGTAGAAACACTGTCACAGAATTCTCACACATACACTGTAGGATAGTCTGATGTAAGCCTTATGTCTTTATTCTGAAAACCATCAGCGTGAAGCTGAAACAGTAATACAGATGGACTGCAAGCTAATCTGACACACATCACAATCAGACAATGAAAAGAAACTGTCCAAATCCCCGAATCTCCCAATGTGTCAGTGAGCTGATAATGTCAAAAATATTTGTCTTGTTATGGAAAGTGTATAGGAATGCTGTTGCGTTAACGTAACTTTCTCAGTCGATCAACGGTATATCTTTGTGTCAGAAACTAATTTAATAAGTTAGAAACTGGAACGTAGTTCACAACGAAGTAGAGCAACACAACATTTGGATTGACTTCTGTTCACCTAGTTCCTGTCTTGTGTTGATGTCACTATGTGTCTTTGTCGGCTATTGGACTTCCCCCTTCCTCTGCTGTGTCCCCTGGGTATGACACAGTAAACTGAACGAGCCCTGTCCTTGGCTAACGTTGTTCGGCGGGCTCAACTATCTGAAGTGGCCTGTCATTTACAGGTTTGTGGCCGGCACCCGGGAGATATTATATTTTAAGTTGAGTCAATTTCTGATGGAAAGATAAGCTTGTGTTTTG
The DNA here is from genome assembly GCF_963989245.1 of Nansenia antarctica. Taxonomy (NCBI): domain Eukaryota; kingdom Metazoa; phylum Chordata; class Actinopteri; order Argentiniformes; family Microstomatidae; genus Nansenia; species Nansenia antarctica. The sequence goes on along the minus strand of NC_137677.1, from coordinate 53,648,043 downwards.
TGCTCCTGCAGAGAAAGTTGGATCCAGTTCTTCTGTGAAAAATGCTTTTGACGGCTAGAAAGATGACATAGAACAAGAATGGGCAGCGTATCATGGTCTTTATCTGTTTGTGACATTGTTCTAGAAGCATATACATCACCCCCAGAGTGTAACTGATAGGCCTAGCCATTCTCTCCTCGGATAGATGCACAAAAGCAGAAGATATCTGCAGCACGGATTACATTATACCCAGTTCAAAAGCATTGACTGAAAAGTATGCAGAACTACCCCTCCATTGAAAATGCTTTTAATGCCGGCCAATGATTATAGGTGAGAGATGTAACTGATATTCAGGCCATTATTGTTGGGATATTTGGTGTGTTTGACCCCCTAAAGCATCCTCCTGCCAAGGGAATTTACAACCCGCCTCAGACCCTGAGGAAAGGAATGTTATGATTGCTCTGAGTGACTTAATGGACGCCGTCACTGATACAATAATGCCACGTTACACATCATAGCTACTCAGTGTGGCTGGGGTTATGAGACGGTGTGTTCATAGAGACTGTAAGACAGTGCTGGGTTTCAGCACAGGGATACCCAGGAGAGTATCCATCACAGTGTTTTTGTTTGTACTAACCTGACAGAGCAAAGCTCTCTGTCTGTGTTGTTTTGTTTTTGGATTCTAAAAATACTTGCAGTGGACTATGAAAATGGCTATGAGCTTATAATTCAGTAAGTCAGATCAAACATGAGAAAATAAAACTGAAGCCATAAACTAGTTCTTAGAGTGTTGCTACTTCACATGACCTCCATTAGCCTGCCAGGTATGTCTCCGTTTTTTTATTTAATGAACTCAAGTGTTATGGTAATTCGGTGCCTCCTACACTTAGAAGGATTTTCTTTATGACTGAAGTCAGCATGTTGACTTGTATTGCTTCTGGCTGATATTTTCATTAAGAGCCTCCTTATCAAATAATGAAATAAAGAATCTACTTCTTGCCCAGTGCTATTACCTCCCCAATCAAAAGGTTTCCCCTGTACTGGTTAATTGAGAAGTCCTGTACTACATACTAATGCTATGTTCACCTGAATAATAGAAGACAATACTCCTGTCTCTTTTATGTCCTCCTGCAAACCCTCTTAATTACTCTCGCCAAAAACAAACCAGAGTTAATTGAACTTTGAATACCCCTTCTTAATAGTTGACAACAGTAAAATCACTAATGTTTTGTTCCTCTTGTTGTTCAACTATGATCTGTTATCTTATGGACATTTCGCATTTTCCAGATGGATCATTCGTAGCGATGCAAGAGGAATATAATAGGTAGAAATGTCTTTACCATGGGCAGACAGAGGAGACAATGTATGCAACCCCGCCATTGATTTGGACAGTGGCATTAATATTCACACTCGGCCAGATAATCATAGCACAGTCTACATGATTTGTTTTCATTGATTAAGTGACATTTCCCCAGCTTCTCAGACCATGGTTATTAATATTTTTTGCATTGATATTATTTCCGCGTTAACAACAATTCCACCGAGTGAGAGAGATTACAGGACAGATGCAAAATAGGATCACCTCTATGGCGGTGAAACCAATAGCTTTAATCAGAGTCACTTTTGATACAAAATCTTTATCACCTTAATCAATCTTTATGGACAGGCATTTTAGTGGTATGTATATTTGAACAGCATGGTTTTAAAGAGGCAGGAACATTCTGTCGGGCTAATAGTTTTGCAAATCACAAATCACTGAAGGCATAGCAATGAGGTAGCCTGGCCATGTAATTATACTCACTTTACTATGCTGGCCATATGAGAGCATGAAGTTCCCTTACAAGTGCAGTGAAAAGTACTTGAAAGTTTGATTGAGACAAGGCATAACATGATATTAGAGATGACTCTCTGTCAGTGTGGACTTCTAGTCCTGTCCATAACAGTACACAAACAGCCACAACACCTACTGCTTGATTTGTCATCTCGTCTTTTGTCCCATACCGCAGGTTTTCTTGGGAAATAACAAAGTAAATAAATAAACAGTGGGTACTAGTCTTTGTAGTCTTTGTATGTTCTACTACTTCCTAGCCAAGAATATTTCTAAAATTGCTGTTATGTTCAATCCAGGATTTTCCGTCACAGTCTGTCTGTGTCATTATTTGCATCTGCATATTTTATTCACGATTCTGACGTGTTTCTAAGATCAGGCTCCTACATTAGCACTCCAACCACCCACCATGCCAATTAGCTGTCAAGTAAACTAACAAACATAACACACACACGCAGTGATGCAACTGAGTCAAAATGACAACCTTGTTTCAGATAGTTATCACTATTTACCTAGAACTGAACTAGACCAGAGTTAATGTACAGTAGATATTGTCCCTGTTTAATTTTACGAGAGGTTTTTTGAAAAGGTGACATTTCATTTCTTAAGGGCCTGGCAGGGAAAAGCCAGTACAGGAGAGCGGACCCTGGCTGTCAGAGGCAGAGTACTTCAGATGGATCAAACGGGACCAGAGGCTTCCTCACTGTCTTAAGGAGTATTAGGAGAGCTGCGAGTGGCATAAGGTTATCGGTAGCCATAGCCCCCTTCTGTGTAAAGCTGACAGCTTCAAGTAATCACACTGACCTTCACTCTGCTTAGACTCGTTATCTCTGGCTGGGGCTGCAGTGGTTTATATGGAGGAACATTGCTGGACACATCCTGAATACCTATGTACTCAGAGCTCCATACAGTAGGTTTAGCTATGTACAAACAGTGCATCATGTATTTATCACTGTGCTTTTATTACCACTGACTGCAGAGAGAAGATGGAATAATTCAAGTACAAATCCATATTATTTATTTCTTCAGTGCGGGGCACTTTACCTGCTATTGACCTTCATTGAGGATATACTGAAGGTCCACAGGAATGTCTCCGATGGAAAGTAAGACAAGCGTCAGGGTAAAGGTCGTTATCAGAAACAACATCTAAAAGTAGAGAGGGGTTTTGTGGAAAATCCTGCAATTTCTACTTAAAGATTGCCAACAAACCAAACTATCTGTTCCCTCTATTTCGAAAAGCATTGATCATCGGGGCATAGCCAATATGAAGTATAATCCATCCCACAGTCTATTCTATGGGCTGCTTATGGAAGCATATTTGCTTAGGGCAGTCATGCAAATTATTACTTACTGCCCTGTAAGCTGATAACACAAATTAGATACCCATTAAAGTCGAACAATGTATATAGAATTTAAAAAGATTGCATGTGATACCTGAAGGGATGCTTAAGTCATATGGTATTAAATATGCCTCATGCTTGCAAACTTTAAAAGTGGGGAGAGATGTTTATCCCTGGCTCTCTGAGATGCATAATAGTAATCTCCAATGCACAGAGGCAGCTGCTAGGTGGAGGATAGCACACTGCATGTTTATGAATAGAAATGATTATAGGGACTGGGAAACATACTTGCATGGACCACTGACACAGAACATTTTTGTGATTTTGCCCTGTAGATGTTCATATCAGGCCACAGGAGGGAACCCGTATAGCTATGTGTGGTCTTATGGTGTGTGTGTGTGTGTGTGTATGTTTTATATATTCTGTATTTCATACACGCTACCAAATGCAGTAGTGTTCTATTCCATATGTGTTTTTGTATAGAGTAGATAGATGTGTGTGAGAGTTCCTTAAAGTTTCTCTTTTCCTTTAAGTTTGTAAGCCTGACCTGAATGTGGGTTTGAGAGGTGAACAAAGGGCCTGTTAATACGATCCTGCCACCTGAGGGGCCTGTGAAATGAGTGCACTCAGAAACACGCCTGCTCTAACAGCGCCGCCACAACTCCACTGGGCTCCTTTACCTACCTGCACCGAGTCACACTACTATCAGATGTACCACTTTAATTAACGTGCCAAACTCCTGCTACAAGTCCTCTCAGAGGTGGCATAGAAATGTTGCGCAGGTTTAGAGAGAAGGTGGCTGGGTAACTGAGAACACGGCCTGCGGTGTGTTAGACAAGAAGGGGAGTGCCTCAGGCCTGTTTAGGAACCCTGGCGAATAATACTTTTGACTTGTCTGTTGTTTCCTTTCTGCTCTGCTGGCTGGGTGATAGTTAGGGATTCATCTTAAAGCCTCCCTTTTGTGTGACGGACAGTGGAGTCAGCAGTTATTCTCCAACTGACGACTTTGAATGCTGGGCTGTGAAAGTGATGAAGCTGAAACACAAAGGCAAATTAAGGGTACAAAAACACTCTCCATTGTCCCATTGTTGTGGGTCACAAATCGTCGAGTAAAAGCCACACAGCGTGGTCAAAATGGATTCGCGTCCATCCCTCTCTCCCTCCCCTCCCTCCCCTCCCTCCCCCCTCTCTCTTTATATTCATTAGATTCATTATAGGCCACAAAGGATTGCCAACAAAACAGCTTGTGATTTTAGTTGAATTCATCCCCCTCTGAGGCCTGCAGGGAAATTAAAGTAGGTGACTACCACTGGAGGGGGAGCAGGCTTGACACATCTGAAGCTTTCACTGATGCTAATAGCCAAGCGTATCCAAAATACACAAGAGCTGACCCCAAACAGATTGTGGGGGTTTAAATCATTAGTTTGCAAATGAAGCAAAAAGTAGATTGGGTGAATGTAAGAGTCAGCCCCCTCTGAACCCTTTGATTAGTGTTTGTCAACTCCCCTTTCTCTTCACACTCCCCCACCCACTCACAATCCAGAAATTAATAAAGGAGACATAGCGACACGTTGGAGGGAGATGAGTGCATCTCAAGCACCTGTTAAACAAATGCACTTTAGGCTGGAATCAAATTGCAGGCAGGTTCAAATTGCTGTAAAATCTTCATTTAGATGATGTCCCCGGGGCCCGCTTATTACTTGAGATTTATATGTGGCATTAGTTCTGCCTCGCAAATGTGGTACACCATTCCACTTCACTAGAATATGAAGTGCTCTGATAAAGAGCTACAACAGATTCTCTCATAAAAAAAAAAAGTCAACATTTTATAGATTCATTAATTGAACTTGTGGCGTGCAGCACTGACAAGCCGAGATCTCCCTGCTGGTGCCTCTGAGCTCTCTAGTGTAGGAAGATGCTGAGGCTCGTCTGGAAAGGATGGGTAAAGGAGCAGGGGACTGATAATCTACACATTCGACACGGGTGAATCCTTGAATGTTATTTCTTGTTGCACATGTGAGAGTCATACAGAGTCTGAAATTAGCTCTACCGTTAAAATATGTAACGGTACTGTATTGTATGTCTGAGGCTTTGTACCTGTTGGTTTGTAGTCTTACGTTTAAGTTTGACGCACAAACAAAACAAAAAGACTTGCAATGAACTGCCATGTCGCCGTGAGTGGCGCAATTCAGGGTGCGAGCTGTAAGGGACACGCCACAAAGGCATTCCATTTGTAGGAGTCCCCCCATTGAGTCTGTGTGTTTCAGTCACCAATCTGTTTTGTTCTGGATTCTTTTCAATTTGTTTACATTTGGCCCCTGCCGGAGAGGGACAGTCTATTGATTTATTGTCCTTGCTTCCTGAGAGCGGCGTTAAGAGCGCACAAGGCCCCCCGTCTCCAGGCCCTGCTCTGCCTCACTCCTGCATTGTGTCCCCTCCTCGCTGGGCTCTGTCACGCAGATAGGCCCTACCCAAGTATCACAGGGACCCCACAAGAAAAGGACCCCAAGCTGTAGGCCTGAGAGAAAGTACCCGTCTGCGCACAATGTGGCCACATCTGAATGGGAGATTCCATGGATTGTTTGCTTCCCACAGAACACTGTTTTTCTTGAGATGGGATTCATTTAAATGCCCTCCAAACAGTGGATGCATGCATTTAGATCTAAAATCTACAGAAATGCATATCACAAGTTATTTATAAAATATATATTTATTTTTTCTTAAACTGATAAATGCAGCAACTATGCTGTTTATATTTATCTTCCATACAGCAATGTGTTACATTTATTTCTCCTGGGTGGCTGGTATTCATATTTGATGATGTCTCCTTTTGCAGATTGATATTCACTTTGAAAAGCACCTGCCTCAAATTCTAAAGAACAATTTAGAAGAGTGAAAAGAATCATTTCAGATGAAAGTTAAAATGCCATTGTAAAATTGCCTTTTCTCTCCACCTGCTTGAAGATAAACAATTTCCCATGAATATATGGCAGGGCCCCTATCTCTCACCAAAATCACAATGTGTCCCATACTGAGCCTATTGTGGTCTATTAAAAGAAATCCTTCCCTGTGGCAACCATTTTGCAGGTTTCAAGTAGATAAATGCCTTCCAAGAGGGATAAGAATGCATTTCTACAAAACTGCATTAAAGAGTAATGTTTGTCAACGACTCCGATAAAAACTTCACAGTCACAATTCTTTTTAGTGGCGGATAATGCATTGGCAATGCGCAAAGCTGATTGGTCCGAGGAGGCTGCCTACAGGTTAGCAGGCCTCATTTCCAATCTCTGACAGCAATATGTGTCGCCGTGCGCTTCATCCCGATTGCTCATGTTCAACACAAACCCTGGTCACTCTATATATGGAAATCACTGTCTTCAGGGCAAAAAAAATTAAAAAGGTGAGATTGGCACTTTAACCTCCATGGCCCCCTGAAAATATGTTTCAGTCTGATACATTATACTACTGCGAATTATTTATCAAGAAGATACAAGCTTGATATTTCAAAAAATAATGAGATGTTGAGGTGGCAGCTGGAATGTTCTGGTCCAGCGAGCAGCATCTATGAATCGGGGGAAATGAAGTAAATATGGCGGGCAGGGACACACCATGCGGAGAATGTGAAAGAGTGGTGTACTGTTTGGGTGGCGTCAGCCCCGAAAAGTTTGGAATCCAATATTGCTTTGTGATCTCAGTTTAATCTCTTTTTCAGAATGGAAGAAGAAGCCAAATACATTTCTATCATGCATTAACAATGAACCATTATCATAATTCACCTGAAATCAAGGTCAAACCCTGTATATAACACTGTTGTTGTGAGTACATGTTGTGACTCTTAGGACTGAGGATAATACATTAAAAACAAAGACTTATTACACAGTACTCTTTAATAGAACTGAGTCGACTTACTCACAACATTGGAAACAAAGAGATTTTAATGATTCAGTCAAAACAAATATATTTGGTTCACCTCGAGATGACAGAGCCCATCTGTCAACAGGCTCTCGGAGAACAAGTCCTCCAATCAATTAAGTTATTCAAAACAACTCACAACAAATGAAGAATGGAAATCCATTCACACTCTCTTTGCAGTTGAACTATGTCTCCTTGCAGATAATTCTGTTATAACAAGGAACAAAGCAGACAAAACATGTTCATTCAGAAACTGTCAGCAACTGTGCAACATTGCTCTGCAGCAAATTATGTTTCATATTAGATCCTCATAATACCTTGATTAATATAATACAACTTGTGTAAACAGCTCACATTGTCATCAAATGTGAGATCATGTTGTTTGTGGAATGCACATTATAGCACATTATGTTGTCTTAGGGTTTGGTTTTGTTGTATGCTTTGTGATTTTTTTATTAACTTATTTCCCCCCCTGTTGTCTGTGTTGTGCATAGGCTGTGAATAGGATGGATTTGTGATGGGCATGGCTACTTCCATCTCTATCAGTGTGAGGATGCTAATACCTCACTGTTATTCAGTGTTTCTATTTCTGTTAGCTATTATTATTTAGTTCTTATGATTGTCTTTTGATCTTGTTAAGAGGTAAGTTGATCTAAAATACTGTATATCTAGTAATGCTAGTCTGATATCTAGTTTCGGATATAAAGCTAGTCTGCTACAAAACAAGTATGACCCATCTATCAAAAGCCATCAGGCTGCCATATGATACCTCTCAACTTGTTGATTTAGAAAAGTAAATCAAATGACAGGGAAAGAAATTCGTTTATTTCAGACCATTTCTCCTCCCCTCCCTAACTCCTTTCTTCATTTTTGATTTATTTCATCCTCTCAGAACGGCCCATTGCTTTTCAGGGCTCCTTTTGTTCTTAGTGAAGGGGCCTTTTATTTGGGAGAAATCTCCCATCTCAGGCCAGCGCTTTGCCTTAATGCAGATCTTCATTAATCTCCAGGACCGTGCGGGGCTCTATGGCAGCCAGCCGTTTTGATGGGAATTGAATTTGATACTGCATTGTGGCTTGTATGGATGCTGACAATGGCCTGTGTTCCGTCCTGTGTCTGCTCACAATCAGAGAGACCCAATTAAATAATTTGGTACAATAAAAGGGAACAAAAGGATACGCAGGCTTAAAGTGAGGCTCCAACATTTGCATTCTACCTTGTTCTGTATCCTGTTAATTAATTTGCTTTGAAACCATAGGGGGAAGCACAATAGCAAACACAGTCGCACATTTAAAGTATGTCGGAAGATGCTTTATATTCAGGTGAGGTTCTAAATCAACATTTTACAATAGAATATTCTGTGTATTTCTCTGGAGCATAGATAACGTGACCAGTAGCAGATTAAAGGGGAATTTAAATGATTTGACTCTTTTTTCCAGTGTTTAGTGTAGTCTCTATGATGGCAACGTTAGATGGCCCTTGGCCATTTAGATCCCCTTATATCTTATTGTGAAATATGCCCACATTAGATTTTTTGATAGACTGAACAACCTCATATTTATAATGGATATTATTAACTTGATCGAATGTACAATTTGACAGGATATTGTATTCGTAAATAAATGTTTTGATGTGATAGCATGTGAGAGGGGAAAGGAGATATATATCTGATAGTAGTAAATAATCCCAATTTTGACTGTTATCCCAAGATCAGATTTGACTGCTATCTAAAACGCCTCTGAGAAAACGTGACCTAAATTAATAGAATGTGAATCCTGAAATACGTGTTACTAAGTCGTGTTGATAGATAATGTGAGCACTGAAATGTCCTCCCTCCAATGAGGGGTTTATGAATTGTCCCTTAGAGGGCCATGATAAGCAGTGATCGCTGTGCACATATGGAGCTGTCTGTCTGTGGCGCACTGTGGAGCTCTCCTGGTCCAGCCAGACTGACTGTAATTGAAAGAAATGAGCCATGGAGCTGACACATTAGTACTCTCCCAGGAGACAGCACGGGAGGACTGGGTGGCACGGGACTTAGCTACACACACACACACACACACACACACACACACACACGTAGTCATGCACGTAGAGTACACACACACACACACACACACACACACACACACGTAGTCATGCACGTAGAGTACACACACACATGCATGCAGGAACACACACACACACACACACACACACACACACACACATACATACACACACAAGCACACACGCACACACACAGACACACTCCCCTACACACATTTTCCATACACCGTTTACCCTATCTGACCCATGGCTTTAGCCCGGGTAGCGTCCTCCTGCTTGGTTTCAACCAGCACCCTATGTGAGCCTGGGTATAAGACTCTGATGGTCTCCATCTGAGGCAGGGGGATAATGAGAAACTGCCCTGCAGCAAGTTAATCAGCTCTTCCCTCTACCCAGCACTCCCATTTATTTGCTGTTTATTCCCCAGCCTACAGCCCCCAGGGGGGGGACTGTCTGTGAGGCAGCACCTGCAGCCTCCTCGCCGCTTGATTTAGTGCTGTAAACGCTGCTCGTGGAGTAGATTATGCTGGACAGTGATCAAACCCTATTTGCACTCTGATTAGACAAACTGCTCTCTGCACTGACCAGACTGAAGCAATTCCCCTTTAGTAATGTTATACGGCAGGCCGGTGTAAAAATGATTAACACTGACTGACTGTGAACGTGGCAGCCGGTCACCACAGCAATATCCCAGCAGCACTGGCCGGGTCCCGAGAGCAGCTCCGCTCAGATCAGCCCTGACATTTATCTGCTGTTTATGGACACGCTCTTTAAAGATAAACATACTTCAAATCATTGATAGCAAATATAGAATTATATCCCAGTCACTCAACTGGTTCTTTATATATCCAGTATATACTGTATATCTATATATATAGATATATATACAGTATATATATAAAAAGAACCAAATATATATATATATATATATATATATATAACATTTACCATACTGTTTTGTCTCTGCCATGAGTTACCATAATGTTTTTTTATTTTTTAATATATTTTTTACAGACTATGGCTGTATGAAATCTTCTAATTAAATTTCAGTCTTCTAATTAAATGTTGTACCTATACACGATAGTACGCACTCCCAATTGCGTGTTGGTTGACATATTAGAGAGATTTTTGGACAATTATGTCAATAACTGAAGAAATGCTACATGAAGCTAAGCAAATTTGCATGACTTAAGTAAGAAGTTCATCTTCATTAACTTTGAATTGCATGACAGTTAGGCAGTATTACGCATTCACTTTGAGTGGTTACGCTAAGGGTAAGTTGTCAAGGGAAGGCATTAGCAAACATTAGCAGTAGCAACAATAATAAGCAAACATTGTTGTCCATAGCTCCAGTGACTGGCACGTTGCAACTTGCTATCATGTATAGGTACACAATTTCAAAAGGAGACCAGTCTGGAGATGGTCGATGGTAGTTATGTACCAGGGCAGGGCTGCCCTTGTGGGCTAGTAGATGGATAGTAGTGGGCCTGGGCCTGAGCGACCTAGTTTGTGTGTGAGAGAGAGTGAATAGCACAGGCCAGGGACTGGCTGACTCAGCAGGACACTGGTCCCTTTCACCTCCCATATGCTGAGACTTACCTCTCTCTCTCTCTGACTGTTTGGTCTTCTCTGACACTCCCTTACCAAACAATGGCTAACTTAGTGCCCCTTCTCTACATGTGTATCATGAAGTACCCATGAAGTACCCAGTTATGATTATGTTGTGTATCTGTAACATCTGAGGAATTAGGAACTCATTTTAAAATAATATTACAAAATGAAACACACATGCACGCACGCACGCACGCACACACACACACACACACACACACACACACACACACACACACACACACACACACACACACAGTACAAAAATTACACAAGCACACACAGTTCACCTAAGAGCAAACAATATATGCTGTAACCTTCATGTGTTTTGTGCTTCAAGGACTAAGGTCGCCCACTGCATTCTGAACAGAAAGCACTCCAGCAACGATATACGCACAACGTACAGTTCAGTGCCTCACACCCACACAAAGCCGGCTCTTTCTACCCAACGATCAGGCCATCTTAAATATTTACACAATGCACAGGAGTCTGAATAGGTATATGCACTGGCAAGGTCTCTTTTCTTTCAACTGCCTCTGTTCAGAGGAGAAGTATTAAGGAAGACGTTTTCAGGTCTGCTCTCTTCACCTTGATCTTCTTCTCAGGATGCCAAGCAACAGCATCTCTCTATAATTTCTCAAGTATTTATTACTCTAGCCCTGATGCCGGGCCCATTTAGAACAGGCGCTGATAGACGGAGAAACATATTACGGCAAAGGGGCATTATTGTACTGAAAATGTATAAACAGCTGAGAAGAATGGAGGGCAATGTTCATAATGGAATCTGAAAGCTTTCATTTTTGTTCTCATTGTCTCTCCTTCCTTTTCTAAACAACCTTCCCTTTTCCAGCTATCAATGCAAAGTTCTTTGAGAGAAAATGAAGTGCATTCATGCTCTCTGAAAGGGGCTTTTAAAGTTGAGTACAGCTCTGACAAAGGGGAAGGTAGGCTAGCGCCGGCCTGGGAATGACTCAATGTTTATAACCTCACCGTGCAGAATCCAAGAAGGCTCGAAATTAGATGAATACTCTCTCCAATTGAATGAAACTGGGTACAGCTACAGCTTACATAGTAACTAAAACGCCAGCCGGCCTATCTATATTAATAGACATGTTTGGAAGGGAGATGCTAAAGGTGATGTGATGTATCACTAGTTTTATGAAAAGCTTTTTTAAATTATTAGATTTACGTTTTGCTATCACTTTAGGAAGACGCAGATTATTGCTGTTAAATTTCTGTCAGCATAGTGACAATGGTAGAACTTTCCTTTTTGGGGGGGGGGGATTGTTCTTTAGCATAGTATTACAGTACTGTATTTCTATTGATCGGAAGCGTTGAAAAAGATATGCATCTTGAAGATAAATATACATTTACGATAAGATACAAAGAACATTTTTCTTAGCTGTCAGCCCCCCTCCCATAGCTCACGGCCCCCTTCTCACTTCATTTTGCTAACTGGTGCTCAAAGCTTCCCCGCCGCTGACCAAGCATCAGCCTCCCCGCTCTGATAAATGGGCTTCTTTGAATTGATGGCAGGCTGGAGGAAAAAGAGATAATCCTAGATAATGTGGACACAGTTTTCATTTCTTGTCACCCAATTAAACTGCAATTATCCCAAGTGCAAAAGAGGAGAAAAGTGGAAAGAATGGCCGAAGAATGGAGGACCCAGACTCCCTGGGACGCTTTCTACCAGACACATTAGGCCAGATTTGCTCCGTTCGGATAAAAGAGACCCATTCCTCGCACTTGGCAGTGCACAGCAAGTGGCAGACCAGCTGCAACCTGAGGCTTAGAATAGAATGCCTGTACAACGTTTGCGCCATGCCTCAAAGTGCCTGGGAAGAAAAAGACCAAAATGTATACAGGTTGTCTCCTCACTAAAGCAATATGGCATTTGGATGGAGGCTCCTTTGTGTCTTTTGTAGGGCTGAGGACATCAAGGTTTTAGCCCTTAATAGTCCCTGTGGATTTTTTTGTTTTATAATGCAAATGTCCAGGACACATTGTCGTGAGCAACAAAAGTGTGTATTATGAGAAACCTTTGTCATCACACGGCACCAAGTGACTGATCAATGTAAGAACCCTGGAGTGGCCTACACAGGGGGTTCACAAACCTGCTTACAATCCCAGGGCAAACCCAAATCTGCTTTGACCCTGAGCCTATGTGCACCTACTGTTCCCTCAAAGAATCAACCCTTTTAAAAGAGAAAGCTTCCTCCTCCAATTGTTTGCCGGCAAATGAATCAGGAGCACATGAAAACCCTCCACTGGCACAAAATCTAAACAGTAAATGAATGTTCCTTATAATTACTCTTCCTCCTAGTAATTATCACAGGGGACAATTTATGGATCACCGTATCGATTCCACTTGACCCTCGGCAGAGCAATTTGGACAACTCAGACACGTTACGCTTGTGCTGTCCGATAGCTAGAACAGCCATGGGGGCATGAAGCTTAGCTCTCTGGGCGTAGCTGTCACAGCCATCCTTAGCCAAGGACATCCCAGGGGATGGCGTTTGGCTCCCGGGCGGGGAGGGTGCCCGCCTTTGGTGTGGCCAGCCAGTCAGGGTGTTACTTTGCACGGGTATCGACGTTTGCCTCACATAACAGCAACGGTAGTGAAAAGCCAAGAGGAGCGTTGATAATGACCCCGCAGTAATCCTGACGCAACCGATTACAGCTTTGATGTCTTTGATTTGTGAATGCGCCTATTCCCCGCCGCATTACCACCCCTCCCTCGCAGGCTCTTTGGATAAACATAAGACATAAACAGATTATTTAAACTCATTATCTTAACACACAAATACACACGAGTGCTGATAAGTGTGTCGCCCCTTCTGCAGTCATATCTAATACCGGTGCTGCTGCAGCGTGTGCTGCGTGCACAGTAAACAGATCCATGACAGTAATGTATTGGTGATTATGGAGAGGAGAGAATACTCAGTCAAAATGTGATCAATAATTCCCATAAGTGTCTGGTGTGTGCCGCATGAATAACGGGCTGATTAAGCAACATGTGAGGGCCCTGTGTGAATGCCACCTCTCCACTGCTGTGTCCATCAAATAATGAGATCACCTGAGACAGCCACTGTCACTGCCCCCTCAAACAGGACATGCTGACAGGACACATGCCCTACCATTGATCACACTGTCATTCAAGCTCAGGCGCTGGTAAAATAGACACACACTTATATACATGCACGCACGCATACACACACACTCACACACACACACTCACTCACACACACACACATATATATATATATATATATATATATATATATATATATATATATATATATAAACAGAAGAACACAGAAAACACCGAAAAATAAACTGTAGCTGTTTTTGTTGTAACTACGACAACCTCTTGCCCTGCTCATACCTTAGAGAACACATCACAATCTCAGGAATGGCCACTTGTTTTGTTAGTACGGCATGTCAGACACCATTGCTATAATAGGTTTACCTTGAGAGATGTGACATTCAGTTGCGACAATGGGCCATCTGCAGGAACACTGTTATTTCACTCTATTGAAAAGAGGGAGTTTTTTTCTCTCTCAATGACATGGTTATTATCCTGGTCACTTAATCTCCTCAAATAAGATTGATTTCCCCTTTCAAGCAGTGTTAGACTGCCTCTGTTAGGAGGCATCCAGGCCATGGGAACCATAGTCCGGGTTCCAATGCATAGCTACAATTCCTTGATTTGATAGAGGTCACAGTTACTCAGTCTGTTCCCCTGACATACTGATGACCAGACGCACAAAGGCTCATTCATTGTTATAACTGAGAAGAGCACAGATACCTCCACAATGCATGCTAGAAAGAGATGGTTAAATGTGTATGTGTGTGTGTGTGTGTGTGTGTGTGTGTGTGTGTGTGTGTGTGTGTGTGTGTGTGTGTCATCGTAAGCATGCAACATAAATTAATATTACGAATATCTTGACAGACATAATATGGTTGACGATGACAAGATGTTCACCTTGATGGAAAGTTATTGTTTCAGACATTGAGTATGACCAAACAAATGATACACACAATATTTGCTATGTGTCACTAGTACAATGAATTACTGCATGATGCCTACTGAGGTTGGGCACATTCTTGCATTTTTTAAATTTGTACAAATCTATTACATGTGACGTTTTCGCTGCTCTCTTTGTAAATTGATGACTCAATGTTCCATTGCTTTCACTACCTTGACTTTGAGTCACAAGCACACACAGTACTCTATGCAAACCATTTACTTAGGGGTATTGTGAGGTCAACACAAGCCAATACAACCATTCAAGCCCAGAGTAAGATCAGCGAGAGTATTAATAAAAGTAAAATGATGCACAATGATGTACCTTCAACCTTTCCACAGAAGTGCAGGCATTCTCTCTTGCAGCACCTTTGAGTGTGTGCACAATGTCACAGATGAAAAAGGCACTCACTTGCTTTTTCAGAAGGACGAAGGCACAATATGAAGGCCGGAATAGCATGTCACTGCACTGCTAAAGGTTCAAGGAGATTGGATCACTTTTTGTGTGCCAAACGGCCTCAATTCTGCCTCCACAAAAAGGGAGAGAGACCAGAAGAGAGGACTGAGAGAGAAGTCTTTGTAAGGCTGAGGGAGAGGGCTGGATGAAAAATTGCCTGGGTGCATCGGTTTTCTCTGATCCTAAACTGCAACTATAAATGTATCAGAGAGATGAGCTATCTGTGTCGGGCTGTGCCACAAGCAGCCTTTTTCTTCCCTCTGTCCCAGTGATGAGTTAGCAGGACCTGCAGTGATGGAGCTGATAGAGAGGGTGCTATCAGGTGGCATTCTGGGTAATTACAACTCTCTATTTGGGGCTGTGTAGTGATGCTGGGCCGATAAGGGCGAAATAATGAGGAAAAAAGGCCAGCGATAATGCAGCCGCTAAATGGTTGAAAATAGTGTATCATGGCAAAAGTCATCTCAGTGCCTGGAGGGATACACATATCTCCTTTGGATTTAAACCGTGGGTGTGGGAGAATGTGGGTGTTTTAAGCTAAACATATGCCCTGTGGGAGCTGGCAGAAATCAGCGTTGTGCAAATCTGACTTTTGACAATGGGCTTGGAAGGTCGTTCTACAATGATCCAGGAAGTCCTTTTAACTGGCACTGCTATTTCATTTGCCTTGAGGTGTGGAGATATTCCTCAATGGAAGATTATGTGCAATGCCCTGACAAGACTTGGTTTAAAGATGAAGGTCTTATCAACCTTGTGGTTTTCCTTGTCCTCCTCTATAGCTTTTCTTGTTCCATAATGTGCATTCAAAGTTTGGCATTATTTGTTATCTGACAATTCAGGCCCATGAAGATTGAATTGACATGGCATCCCTCACCCCCCCCCACACCATCAGCACCCATCCACCCACACCCACCCACCCATGCACACACACACACACACACACACACACACACACACACACACACACACACACACGCTCACACACACACACACACACACACACACACACACACACACACACACACACACACACACACAGAAACCACAACAATTCAAACTGGTGCTGGAGCAGGTGTGATGCATCCAGTCCCATAAACATGTATCATTGGAGGAATGCGGTCTAGAGCATTCTTGAGGGTTAGGGATTCCAGCACCATGGGAGGGACATGACCACTGTACTGAATTTAGCATTTTTAACTAATGTGATTTATTTAATGCTCAGCTCTCTGGCAGGATTATTTATGAATTCTGCTTGATATGCATAATATTTACATTTTGGTGGAGTATATGTGTTTTGTTTTTTTACTGAAACAAAGACTCTAAAGTCTGCCCTGAGGAGCATTAAAGGCTGTATAATTAGAATAATTACAGAACTGGATAAGTCATTTGGCACTTATTGAATATGTTTTAAGAACACATCATGCAAAATAGGTCACATTGAATTTTTAAACCTCAACAAATATTAACTTTGCTAGCATTAATTATGTATTTATTCAGAGCTCAATATGACTCATTACAAGTAATGCAGTAGACCTTATTGTTGATTTGCCAAACCTATCATTATGTACCCTGACACTTGAGAATATTTACTAGGCATTGTGCAAACACATAAGACATGAGACAAAATGACTTCTAATCTAAATACAAACATCTTTAAATAGTAATCAATTGGATTTTACACAAGACTAAACTGTTTAAGCCATTAGCTCTATCTCAAAAGCTGACTACATATGAAGATAAGATACTGAAACCAATAGTATTTAATGGATGACAAATTGACTTTCAATACTGTCTGGCTCAGAAGATGATGCATATAACATCTTCTCTTCTCTGTTTAATTAGATTACATTTAAACTGAACAGCTTTCACTGCTCCACATTTTTGTTTCTTTCGAAATGTAAAGCATCTTGTCCTCATTTCTAATAGCTGCTTTTGTCATTGTACCCTAATTCTGAATGTAGGTATGTAACAATTGGGTTTTATTTCAAGCAAGGATCATGAATAAAATAGGATACAGGCTCAAAACCAGCTAAGCTGTTTTACAATTATGGATGAGACAATATTGAGCCTGTATCAGCTTTAGTATCTCAATATAGATGCAGATAAAACTCTTTAATCAAAACAAATGAAACATTATCGTGGCGATGTGCACTGTTAATTATGGTACATTTATTAATCTTGAAAGCACCTACAGAAACAGAAACAATGGGGATTAAGAAAATCATACAAGTAAATGAAGAGAACCTGACTACTACCTGGAGTGTAATGGATTTACTTCAACTCTATTTATATCTCTCATGCAATCTGTCTGAGAGAACGGGTGGGATGATCCAGTGGGGTTGGAGTCTGTGCTGTGATCAGACGGGCAGAGAGGATCACATCAGGTACATGATCTTGACCCCTCCTTCCCTTCCTCTCCTCCAAACCTCCCTGATAATGAGCCAGCTTTCATCTTGGAGTAAATACACCACAGTCCACCGGTTTGAAGTGGCTACCAGTAGCTGTTATTGTTTACCCTGCTCAGTTTGTTGTGTAAAAGAAAAGATGTCTGATACCAAGAGGTCAACTCATCTCTTCAAGACAATTTCCTTTTTGAACCTTCCCCCCTCTGCTTTGGAGAATAACAGTAAACAATGGGTGCAGTTAGAGATGTGCTGATTCTGTAATTATCATTGAAAGGAAAATGGAGAGATAAACTGCACATCCTCTCTGTCTCTTTGTAGATGAGGGCTCTTTATACCAACTGCAGCCTGCTATGGGTGACTGTCCTCGACAATTCTCTCTCTGAAAAAATCCCCAGTGCTTTCACTTAAGAAAGTTAAGTGGGTTATAGTGTGGAACAACCAGCTTGTGTTGTCTTAGAATTCTCTCCTCCTGGGCTTCCATTTCAGGCTATATGGTAGCTAGCACTCTGGGAGTGAACCGTGTGCGATCTTGCCATATGAAATGTCCCCATGCGCTTGTTGTGCTGCTGTCTGGCTGCCATTTGCATGATATTTTTCTTTTCAGCCTTATCAGCAGAGTGCTGTGAGGTGGGAGTGCTGTGCTCCGTCTCAGAGGCTGGACCCAGGCTTTATCACCAGGTAATTCTCTCACTCTCACTAGCTCATCTTGAATTATTGAAGTGTTATTCCTTCTCTAACCTGGGCCCACAGAAAAAAGGGAAACACAGAGAATAGGCAAAAACACTCATGTCATTTGCATCAATTTAGATCTTAATTACATGTGTTTTCTCAAGCTGGGAAATATTGTAGCGTTTCATTAAACGGAAAAGGTAATGCGTCATTAACAATCTGTTAAATCAAATAGAGGTAAGGTTCAGGTGATGAAATACTAATTGAATTGAAGGTTTACTCTGTGACTCCTTATCATTTGTAAGAACTATGGGCATTTTCAAGAGAGTCAATCTCCTGTGTACACTATAATCTAGTGGTCATGGTTCAGCAACAGGCTATTATGAACCATGCTATTATGATTTAGTAATTATACACAATATTAACTGCCGAGTTCAGAATTAAATGTGTTTGCAATGTTTTCCAACAAAATGCGATAGTGTGGAACGATATTTATGAGAGACTCATTATAGGGGATGAAAACATAACTTTTTGTGCTCAATGGACTGTACATTTGCACACTTAGGCTATTATCTACAGCTGATAAGAACTTTTCCCTTAACTTATTCCTATAATTCGTATTTGCGTGTTTGTGTCATAAAAGGAGATGCTCTTCGGAGTGATTCGCGCGGTTCACTGCTGGAATGTTATCTTAGGCAATGACAAGCCTACAATAGGAGCGCACCATAGTGTTGAGAGACGCGGATACTTTCAGTTGAGGTATACAGCAGCGCGTCTCTCTCCGGAGCGTCAACGCGCGCGCGTCAATCAGCGGCTGGTCCTTTTGAGGCGCATCACTTCCACCTTGTCGTCAGGTTTCCTCTGTCCGGGCTGAGTTGAGACAATAGAGCGTCTCTCAGTGCCGAGGGCACTATTTCTCCACTACAATGAAACAACATTAATCTTGCTCGTTAGGCGTATTAAATTTGAAAACGTATATCACACCAAATAGAGGAGGGGAAACTGCAGCAATTAATGGAGCGACGTGTCCCTTCTAAACAGAGTTCCTCCAATGTCATTCAATCACAGAAGCTTTTTTTTTTCTTCAATAATTGTTGCCATGCATCATTTATTCCACATTATCTCAACGTATCGCATCAACCTCTTCTCTTCTTGTATTACTGTCGATTTCAACGCAGTAATGGTCTGGTCATGATGATTGGAAGTTCTCATAATCATTGAAATTAATTAAACGATTTAAATACATGAATAAACAAATAATAATAATAATAATAGTGATAATAACAATAATAATAACAATACATTGTAATAATATAGAAAATATATACCTATGGGAGGGGGGAAAGGAAGAACAGGAAGGCTCAATGTTTACACTGCACTGTAACAGCTGGTGCCAGAAATTGTGACACAGGTACGGCAGTAAATAATTTAGAAAAAAAACAACTACATGCTAAATTCAATTTGGCATTCATTCAAATTAAACGCACGGACTATAAATCGGCATTGTCAATTGTTTGATGCAGCCTTCTTTTTTTTACTTTTTTCATTTTAATAATTATGCACACAGAAGAGAAGGTGCGGCCGGCAACAAACCACTTAAACATACAATTTACTCAACGGGACTTTCAGATAACTGTAATTGCTTAGTTGAATATTCGACAACCTAATTTCGGTTGTCGATTCGCCGCCCTTGGGAAAGTCCTTTGAAGTCAAAGTGAAAGGGGGAATTCAAGAAAATAATTAATTTCACCAAGCACGATTAGAAACACTCTACCCTCTTTTATATTTAGGCATATTTATGACAAATGCTTTTGCACAATATCACAAAATTAAAGAAGACATTCTTTACCTCGTTATCTATGCGTCTAGACGTGTAACATTTCTGTAGTTGCAGTGCCACCCATGGAGCAGGGCAGTGGACAGGGATTGGCACTTACAAGATAGACGTCAAAGCCAGTGCAGAGCATAACAAATATTTGTGTTCGTACATATCATATGAAGACGTATACAATGACAATAGAGAGAGAGAGAGAGAGAGAGAGAGAGAGAGAGAGAAAGAGAGAGAGAGAGAGAGAGAGAGAGAGAGAGAGAGAGAGAGAGAGAGAGAGAGAGAGAGAGAGAGAGAGAGAGAGAGAGAGAGAGAGAGCATCCGTATTTCCTTAAGTTATTTGAATGTTAGCATGCTTTCCCCCCTAATCAGTACAGACCTAATAATGATGGTGGTCCTCTATAAAATAAACTTGTTAACTTAAAATCGTGCACAGTTGTGAACTCAAAACTCTTCCCAAGCTGCTGAAGCTGAATGGTCAAAACTATACCAAAATGCACATGCCCAGACATTTTCCAATTCATCTCAATCAAATGAAAATCCATCCATTTAATATCAGTTCTGGGCTACATGGCGATTTAGCCCATGCAGTTTTCACTTTTTTGCTATAACTATTCAGTCCTGTAGCCCCTGAGTTTGCAATTAATATGGATCTATTACCTCTAATAGATTATTATAGGTTACAATACTAAGAGGCCTTCTTGTAGCCTATAACTTATAATAGTCTTCAGCCTAAATGATGATAATACATTCTTTATAATCTTTATGAATACTTCAAAGACCCATGATTAACTTGATCACTCTGAAGAACTCATTATGAATATATGAACTATGCATTAGGATAGCCAAGTGCACGGTGATGCGTTTTTCCTGTGTCCCCCGGACCCCCGCGCGCACTCGGGGTGGGATTTAAAAGAGCGCTCAGTCTTGTGGCAGACCTACTGCGCATGCGCGGAGGCACTTTCACTACCTGCTTCAGAAATCCTTATTTCACACGGGGCAGCCTGGAGTTATCAACCATTTGCGTAAACGCTGGATTCAAGTGCTGAGTGGCGGCGAACAGGTCTCCGGCGATCGGAGAAAAACAAGATAAGAACTGCAGTGGAAGACGTATTGCTTTTCGGTCTTGTATGCTCGTCCTCATCGGATATCACCATGAATCAGAAAACCTAACTTTTATAGAAACAGTACGCTGCTGGCTGCATACGCTTTTCCACACGGATACCTTACATCGGTGGGATGAAGAACTGAGATTTAAGTAAGTATAGCCTATAGCCTAAAGAAACATGTTTTTACAGTATTAAATGATCTCGTTGTTGTCTTGCACAATTGTGAGTTTAACAGAATTACACAATGAATTCTAACTTTTTACTGAGTATATTATCGAGGGTCAATATAGCCTCTAAGTCTATACCTTTTGACAGACACTTAACATATTTGTCTATGGATATTTTTTTATCTTTTCAGACCAAAAGTGCTTTGTACCAACATGTCGAAACCAATGGATCACGTAAAACGCCCGATGAATGCTTTCATGGTTTGGTCCAGAGCGCAGAGAAGAAAAATGGCTCAGGAGAACCCAAAAATGCACAACTCCGAGATCAGCAAGAGATTGGGGGCCGAGTGGAAACTTCTCACCGAGTCGGAGAAAAGGCCATTCATTGACGAGGCCAAACGACTGAGAGCCATGCACATGAAGGAACACCCAGACTATAAATACAGACCCCGGCGGAAGCCAAAGACCCTCATGAAAAAAGACAAGTTTGCTTTCCCGGTGCCCTACAATCTCGGGGAACACGAGGCGCTCAAAGTGAGCGGTTTGTCCAGCGTGGCCCTTTCCGAGTCCTTTTTAGGGAACCACGACAAGGCAGCAGCCGCGGCGGCCGCAGCGGCCAGGGTCTTCTTCAACCCGGCCATGTCCACGAACCCATATTCCTTTTTTGACCTCGGAGCGAAGATGTCAGAGCTTTCCCAACCATCCTTTCCTTACGGCATGGGGTACCACGGCGCAACGGCTTTCTCTGGAACAGGCACTGTCGGAGGTGGGACACACACCCACACTCACTCACACCCATCCCCGGGAAACCCAGGCTACATGATCCCTTGTAACTGTACGGGCTGGCCCTCAGCGGGCCTCCAGCCGCCCCTAGCCTACATCCTGCTCCCTGGAATGGGCAAACCTCAACTTGAACCATACTCTGCATACGCAGCGGCGTTATGATAGCCTACTTACTTTGGACTTAGGAGAAGTTTAAATGTGAAAAAGAAAATATCCATGCAAGAGTTTATTATGCATGCACAAATCTGTACATGTGATGAAGTGCTCGTCGTCTCAGATATCACATGTGTATGTATATTGATTACTGCCTTTATCTAAGGTAATACTTATTTAGAGAACTCTCTAAACTTAATACTTAGCCATCACCTGGCAGATCCCAGAGGGGAAGAACAAAATGATGGCAGAAATACATGCGGGGGAAAGGGTAGGAGACACGTTTTCCCATTGTCAATGTGAATACTCATTTGAAAGGTACCATTATTTGATTTGTATCTGTTGCAAATGCACCTGCTTGACTGACCTGTTGGAATCAAGTAGGCCTATAGTTGACTGCGTTCAACAACGAATCAGATAAACATAGGCCTAAATTGATCATCATGCTTTTCATATTTTCTGATAATTCAATATTGTTTAAGAAGTCTAATCACTGGCTAATGTGTGATTTATACCGTTGATCAAGAAGGTTTGCTAATTTCTCATGCACCCTGGCTACACTCATGTTGAATTGTTGATCACTTATTGCAATCAGAATTACATACGCCTGTAAATGTGTACAGATAAATGATGCTAATAGTTCATTTGCCATTAGGCTAGTGCTTGATATAGGGCCTGGAATTGACTGGGTTGTTTCACTAGAAATCCGGTGTATATTTTGAGTTTCTATAAACTCTGTTTTATAGATGTCTGTAATATTTATTGTTTAGTGGAATCATTATGGTGACCCAGTCGACTGAACAGAGGGCAGCTCTTTGCTGTAAACTGTTGCACAGGAAATATGAAGTGCTTTTAGGATGTAATTTATTTAAAGGAGTCACTCTGCCAAGTACTATATGAGCCTCAAAGTTTTTATTCGACAACAAACGTCGGCCTTTCTTTCAACATTGACAAGTCACAAAATTATCATTAATATGTTTTGTTTCTTGAGACATCCGCATTTATGTGCAAGGAACATATTTCGTTTTTACTAACTCTTAATGAAGTTGTATGTTTTGTGTTTCATTTAACACCACTTATGTACTTTAAACTCTTAAATGCTATTCTGTTCATTTGTTGAACAAAGGATCATAATAAAGCGTATGCGGACAAACAGAGAGAATCGCGCTGTAGTTCTTGTCGAATTGCTTTAACAAGATGTGTATCTGAATTGCCCTGACGTGGCCAGTCCAGGTGAAGTGTAAGGTATCCTCCAAAGGCCGCTTTTGTTCGCGCTTTGAATAGCATTACTTGGAAATCTAAATCAACCCATTGTAATCAAGAGCCAAAACCTGATTTATCACAATTTTAATCGTGAATAGGAAGGAAGATAAAACTGTGTGGGTTTCTTTAAAGCCCTCTATTCCCAGTAAAAAGAGCTCTGTTGGACTGAAGAACAGGCATCTCTTTGAGGATTAAAACAGGGCCTGAATGAAGTGTCCGTTTCCAATTCAAAAACAGGAATAATTACATAGATCAATTCATTTTTTTCATTAATTCAATGAGAAATACATTCTATAAGGCCTCCAAAATCGGATATTCCCTGCGTGTGTGTGTTCGCGCGCGCGCGCCCGTGTGTGTGCGCGCGTGTATAGCCTATGTTTTTTTTAGGGGAATGCCCTGAATTTATGAATATTATATTATGACTTGTAATAACACATTGGACATGTTATTTAAGCAAACTACCCCTCCTAGATTACATTAAGAAGTTAATTCATTTGGATCAGAGCGATTATGCAAAACTAATTTGGACTGTCCAGGGATAATTATCTCCGCCACGGTTAATTAAACCCTTTCACCAGTCTGCATTCTCCGTTGTAACACCCCGATCACTTCTCTCCACGGAACTTCCTGTAAATAACGCGCAAGTGACCTTGTTTCTAACAGTATAACATTTTAAAAAAAAACAAATCCAACAAAAGGTGTGGAAAACAGAGTCAATGCTTCACATGACATTGCTCCAGGCCCCATTTTCAAACAAACATATTTTGGGGCCAATTGGGGGGCTTTTTTATCCGTGTTGTAGGCTATAAATAGCATAATATATTGATATTTTGTGTGTTCAAAACAAATATCTACATTTTGATGGGGGCTTATTTAAAATGTTGCCGGAGTCATCACAAGCAGTAAACAAATGAGATTTCGAAGGGGGCAGCCAACAGTTTGATGACCAAAAACGTCTGAGAAGGTCGTCAGATTGATAAAAGAACGCGCATTGCCAACTCACTGACCATTTCCCTCTCTTTCTCTGCCCTTTTATTATATTTTACTTTAAGGAAAGGGGAAAGAACCCTGAAAGAACTTTTTTTTCTTCACTGGGAGGCAGCGTTTAGACGGTCGAGGAGGTTTTGTCTGGGAACAAAACGTGGGTTGGGAGGTTTTTTGTGAGAGTGTTGTTTGTTGAAGTGGAGCTCAGCAAAAAGCGGCTGCTTTCCCTCATTGTGATGAAAGCAATCAGTGGTATTTGGAAAACTGTTAGCATTGTGCACTTTCTTCTGTGTCCATTGTGGAGGATTTCTTTTCACAAGGTTTTTTTTTCAGCCGATCCAGCTGGCCGGAGTGAATAGCACTGCAATGTGTACACGCTTTGTCCCTCCGAGCCCTTCAAGTAGCCCACAGTGAATAGAGTGAGTTGACACTGCATGACAGTGAAACAACATAATAAAAAATACATGAGCACATGAATAGAAGCCAGGCGCATAAATAAATAAAATGGGTGGCCAAAACTGGATCAACTGAATGACAAAACGGTGAAAGGGGGAACAAAAAGATATTTAACACGCTAGATTAGCATTAGAATGCAATCTACAAGGCAGAACAATTGATGAATAGGTTTACCGGCCAAGAAAGAAATGGACTAAATGCCTTTTGAATAGATATGCCTTTTTTTTACCCCTGAAGAAAGGCGCGTCTCAATGGGGAAAAGGTGGAGATGCAACTATGCAAACAACGGGGAGAAAACTTTTTCTCAGAAAATGTTTTTCCAGTGTTGATTCCAAGATAGGCATGTCATAGAATTACAGACCTCCAAGGCTGAGCTTGTGAGAGTGCAGTTTTGAAAAGGCCTTTAGAAAACAGTACTTTTAACTAGACAATGATGTTTGCAAGGTTCTAAGCTTCTCCATAAATGTTTTTTGGGAAAACAATAATTCATAAGACTGGCAAAGGCCCCTCAATCACATCTCAAATCAGAAACGGTCACTGATAGACTGATAGACTGCATGATCAAACTCAGCTTCTCAGCCAAAACCATGTCACTAAAGAACCCACCTGTCATACCCCTCACCAGACTTACACTTGTTGTGCCAAGAATGGGACAGCTATGTCTGTATTGTATGACAGTGCAAACACATATACACACTGTGTAAATCAAGGTTTGGCACTATTCATTTTCAATTAAAGTATGTTGGCCTGGGAACCGAGAGGTTTGAGATAGCCATCCTTGACTGTCAAATTCATGACAAATCTCATGGAGATATAGCAGTGTGTCACACTGAGCCCTGTTGAGGTGAAAACGGCTAACATGTCAGATAAGGAAACAGCTACAGCTGGAGTTGCCCTGCAGTTGATCATAACCATGTTGTTACACTTTCACACAATGTGCGCTTTTACTGACTTCCATGTATCGACATCATGCTTATGCATTATACCATTAAAAGGTCACCTCTCATGTCAAAAACAAAGTCTTGTTTGAGGCCATCTGCAAAACAGTGCATGGTACTCTGATGGAAATGAGAATTATATTTCTGGTCTAACTGAATGGTAACAGTACATTGGTCAAGTGGCCCCGGGGCAATACCTCTAAATGTCAAGTTGTAATTGGCATGATGTGCACTTACAGATAGATAAGGGAAATTCAAATTATATATTTCATAGTCTAAAATTGAAATCAACTTTTTAGCCCACACATTCTAAGGTACCTTCTGGAATAACTTAATTGACACTTGCTCATGGGAAAGTGTGATCATTACAATATGAATGTTTGGGAAAGGGGTAGTGGACAATAACATGTCTATAATAGTGTGTTTCTTGCTGTGAGAAATCAGCATACATTTCCCAATTCCAATGAAGTGGTTATTACACCAAATCAATGACTTCTACTGTATTCAGCGTGTATAACGGCAGTATAATGGGTTTCTATAATATCATATTAATAATTAAGCCATATAGGGCTACTGACTCTACCTTTTCCATAACTGTGCCCCTTCAGATGAGAGTTGTACAGACAAGAAGTATCAAGTAGAGCCATGATTTTCTGTTTGACTACATATGGAAATATTTTATCTGTCACATTATCTAATAATGCTTCTAAAATCATGGAACTCTAATATCAATCACTAAATATGTTTAATTGTGGAAATATATACAAAGTATTATTTTCAATACACCACTTCACCTAATCAAATCCAAGTTTATTTATCATAATGCACCGGATACCGGATGTAAACGGTACAGCGAAATGCTTTTAACGAGCAACCTGTCAAATACCAATAATAATAATAACAAATAGTATACCAATAATAATAATACACTCAATCAATACAAGTGTAGCAATACAGTGGAATATAGAGATACATATTATAAATATAGCAGAAATAATGGGAGTGTGCATGGGAGTGTGCATGTGTGTGTATGTAAATTGCACATTTTCTCTAGTGCAGGTGAGCAGCAAGTGCTACTGGCCAGCTGGGGGAATCAGTTCAAAAGTCTTCTAGCTTTGCGGTAGAAGCTGTCTCGGGACCTGTTGGTCTGAGACCGGATACTCCGGAACCATTTGCCTGACAGTAGCACAGTGAACAGGGTGTGGCTGGGGTGGCTGCGGTCTTTGATGGTCTTCTGGGCCTTGCTTAGAGACCTCCTGGAATAGATGTCCTGGACTGCTGGGAGCTTTCTCCCTGTCATGTACTGTGCCGTTTTCCCCAGCCAGCATAGCCTTTGCGGTCTAGGCAGTGATGCAGCCGGACAGGATGACATCAATGGTGCACTTATAGAAGTTGGTGAGTATGAGAGGCCATGACACATTTCTTCAGCCGCTGGAATTCTGATCACTGTGCTGGCGTGATGAGACCATGTCAAGTCAGTGATGTGAACACAGAGGAATTTAAAGCTACTGACCCTGTGTGTAGCAATAAGTGAAGGATGTCATTTATGACATTAAAGTATTATATCTAGTTAAATGATATTTCAAATGTAAAAAAACAAACACACAATTATGCAATTGTTGTATTTTGCCAACTACCTGAATGGAACATTGAGATGCGACATGAAGGTTCCTCTCAAAAGATTTCAAGCCTTGGCTGTCTCATATTTTCATAAACCCCCTCCTGATGCCCTGATACCATTATGTCTTCGTGTTAAACCCTTTATGTGCCTGTAAGACATTTGTAGAGGGGAGATTAGGCAAATTAACATACATATGTAGCGCTGGTTCAACTCTGTGTTGACCTCAGAGGGATACAGACGGTTCTTACATTCCTAATTCGCCTGGGGCTACCCCTCATGGGCTTGGATTAAAACCTAGCTTCAATGGCTTAGATGGATCACATTTAGCATGTCTCTCCTCAGATGAATAATTGACACTGGTGCTTTGTTGTTTTTATTTCCTTCATTTATTTGCCTCAGATAGGTTTTGGGGGACTCACCTGTGTATTTTGTAAAGAGAGAGAGAGAGAGAGAGAGAGAGAGAGAGAGAGAGAGAGAGAGAGAGAGAGAGAGAGAGAGAGAGAGAGAGAGAGAGAGAGAGAGAGAGAGGAGAGAGAGAGAGAGAGAGAGAGAGAGAGAGAGAGAGAGAGAGAGAGAGAGAGAGAGAGAGAGAGAGAGAGAGAGAGAGAGAGAGAGAGAGAGAGAGAGAGAGAGAGAGAGAGAGAGAGAGAGAGAGAGAGAGAGAGAGAGAGAGAGAGAGAGAGAGAGAGAGAGAGAGAGAGAGAGAGAGAGAGAGAGAGAGAGAGAGAGAGAGAGAGAGAGAGAGAGAGAGAGAGAGAGAGAGAGAGAGAGAGAGAGAGAGAGAGAGAGAGATCTACTGCCAGGTAGGGCTGTTACGATTATTCGACGTCGTCGACGTCATCGACTACGCCAATACGTCGGTTAGCGTAATATGCGTCGGTTAGTCGTAAATAAACAAAATGGCAAAAAAAAAAATTTTTTTTTTTTTTTTAAACCTTTATTTTACCAGGCGAGACAATTAAGTGTATGAGTGAAAAATGGATAGCTACTAGCTAATGTTACACAAGCAATGTAGCTCACCACAGTTCGTATGTCTTGTCTTCTGGTG
Source organism: Nansenia antarctica (assembly GCF_963989245.1). Lineage (NCBI taxonomy): Eukaryota > Metazoa > Chordata > Actinopteri > Argentiniformes > Microstomatidae > Nansenia > Nansenia antarctica. The sequence goes on along the minus strand of NC_137677.1, from coordinate 53,619,416 downwards.
TTAGTAACGTTAGCTATGTAGCTGGCTAGCTACGGTAGCCTATTGTCATTGTGGTGCGAGCACCTACTGTACGTTATCTAGCTCGTAGCTCGCATGCTACGTTAGCATCAATTTAGCTAATCATAACATAGCAGCGAGAGTAACGTTAGCTAGCTATGTGTTGTGGTGATGGACAGACTTCTAAATGGCCATGTTGGCATTCAAGTTGGCTAAACATAGCAGTGAGGTGGAGCCAAATAAGTTTTTTTTTTTTTTTTTTTTTTTACAGTACAAAAATTATCGTTAGACTTATCGATAAATTAGTCGTTAGACTAATCGAATAACCGATAAAATAATCGCTAGATTAATCGTTAGAAAAATAGTCGTTTGGGACAGCACTACTGCCAGGGCAGGTTTCTCTGTTAACATCCTCAAAGACATCACTGACTTCTCCAGCTCATTTTAGACAAATCAAAGTGTGAAAACTCTCTCCTGGAGCAATCTCTCCATCATCAGGTTGTGTCAGGAATGTTTATGAAGCCTATGTGCCGTATTACCTGTAATCTTCAGAGAAGGACCTGCTACATTTCTGAGTTCTCTATGCTCCCAGGAGGGGGAAAAAAAAAATCCCAAATTATCTTGCATTGCACCTTATCCGCAACACCTCAATGTGGCAAATCAAAGGCTCAAAAGCATACATGTCACTGTGCCCAGGGTCACCAGGAGAAATGAGAAAATCTCTATATACAACCCGTTCCCATAAACAAGCCACATCCTCTAAAGTTTGAGTCTACTTTTAAGAGGTCTAAGTTTGTTTACAAGTATATAATGCAGTAGGTATGGACTCTGCTGGAGCTCAAGGACCCCATGCTGGAATCATGAACAGAGGGGGGGCTAGGGTTGCTTTGTCATACTCAGGTGAGAGCGTGGTAGAGACTGTGGTATTTCTCACATTTCTACCGAGACTATCCACGGGTATTTCAGAGATATTTGAAAGGTTGAGGACATGTCTTTTTTAAGCCAGTTTAAATAACTGGTTCGCAACTTGACTAGTGCTTCTACTACTACTGTGGTGACAACAATGTCATTGTTGTTACAGCAGGGAGTAGGGAATTTAATCCACTTCTTCATACGATTGTTTTTGGAACATCATGCTTTGGAGTCTGTGCGGTATGATATCTTTGATCACCTGAGTGTTATTGGCATAACCATATACAGCTACCAAAAGGGTTTGTTGTGCCTTTGTTTGGTCATCAAATTACTCATCGTTTACCCCCAGGCAAATAATTCATCCCATGAAGTCAAGCAGGAGTTCAAGATTGCTTGATGTAAATTACTGAGGTTTCTGTATGATCTCCTCACAAAATACGTTAATTACTTTAATTATGCAGTCAAAAAGCAGTATTTCAGAGTACTCAGTGCTCTATTGCTCTGCAACAGTATGGAACATGCTCTAAACTAATTATTGGGAAGATCTTGCTCTTCAAGAGTCTACCTAGATCAGTTAACCATGGCAATATGGATGGAAGTGCATTTACTGCACCACAACCGCCATCAACACTCCCCTCACACACACACACACACACACACACACACACACACACACACACACACACACACACACACACACACACACGCATACATACACACACATGCACACATGCACACATACATACACACACATGCACACATGCACACACACATACACATACATACACGCACACACCCACACACACACACACACACACACACACACACACCCACACACACATACACACACGCACACACACACACACACACACACACACACACACACACACACACACACACACACACACACACACACTCAGTGGAGACTAAATAAATAACACTTTGTGTTGAACAGCTTCTGACCTTAATGGGCTGTCTGATGCTAAAGCTCCCACTACCGTCTGAAAGAAATAACTACACTAACATGTTCAGATCAGAATGAAGAGCTTTGTGGTTGGGTTCCTACTTATTTTTATTTTAGTTGTTTAGGCTACATAAATTGTGTCAGAAATCAGTTTAATTTCAAACATCTGTTGATAAATAGTTTCCTCTTGTTGTCAAAATCCTGATCTGATTGGTATTGCTGGATTCAGTGTTACTAATATTAGTCTATCTCAAGGTTTACTGGGAATGGTCCAGTGTAAATAAGTGCTAATGTTCTCAAGATTACTCTCAAGAGTATAAAGAAACTAATCCCAAACATTTGGAGAGGTCAGTTGTGAGAGCAATGATATTTTAGCTAAAGACATTCTCATATCATATTTGCGGTGTGATTTTGATGGGATTAGGGGATTATATGCTTCTCTCTTTCTGTGATCAGATAAAAATACTAACTCTGATCTGGCTGATTTACAGTATCACGGGGACATGACAGGAAGCTCTATACTGGTACTATGATTGCAAACATGTGTTGAGGTAAGAAATTAGATAACTCTCACTAGGTAAACATCTAAAACAATATATTGTGAGGCACAGTCACAAACAATTGAAATGGACAACAGTAGACAGTGATTCTATTCATATCAGTAACCACTCTCCCCCTCAGAAACTCCAAAAGCAGACAGTATGTTGCTTAGGATTACTTTGTGAATCCATCAATAAATTAAAAATAAGATTGAAGGTGTTCATCTTAAAAATATATATTCTGTCAACTGACATGACATTTTTTGTTCCATTTCCAAATGACCGCTGGCAGAGATTGTCAGCTCTCGTATTAAATTCTCAGGTTTTTAGGGCAAAATATATCTATCAGAAATAGAACTAATGAACTTGAAGAGCTGATGCCCCGAGGAGCAGTCACAAAGAATTATATCCTTCTGTAACAGGACACAGGCACAAGATAAGTACCTGGCAGTCGGCACACTCTCTGCTACATGTGCCTATCAATAAAACAGATTATTTTCACTGGTTATTACACTGGAGATCTGGGGGGCTCTAGATTGCACCTTTAATGAGTAGAAATGAATCCTTGCTGTGCACTCACAACTCCACTTGAAGTAAGTGAGATGTAATGCTCTTTTTTCCCCCTCTCTTTATTTCTCCAAGCACTTATTAAAATGAAATCTTGCTCACATTAATTCACAGGCTTTATTTATTCACATTTCAACAGGATTATAATATGCAAAGCTTGATTTGGGATTCACTCCCTGCATTGTGATATCATGGTTTTGCACACAAATTTGCTACTTGCTTTAATTAACAACAGTGGAAAAATAGATCATTGCCAAATTATATGTTGTTCCATTACTAATCTCCATGTCCTGAAATTTGAGAATCCTCAGCCCCCACTTGAGTGGATGAGAACTTTGGCTGGGGCTTTATCAGTGGTACTGTAGGTGGTGCCTTACCGTGGTTTACATGACGCTCTCCAGAAGAGCTGCAAAAAGCAAAAGGTGAATTTAATCCAAATCCCCTGGTGGCTGTTTTTGTTGGTAATATCTTGCATTGCCAGGGTTTATGGTATGTCACAATATTGTTGGCCATACTTGTGGAATCATCAACAATTGTACCTACAATGTAAAAAAAAAATACTCCAACCTCTTTTCAGTTCTGACACTGTTATAGTAAAACACATTTCTGATATGGTACATGGTTACGGTGTGTGTGTACAAAACCATAATTGATGGAATTAACTATAATTGTTTTATAATTGTTAGGTATATTACCCATGTACTGCCACATAGCACTGATGATAATAAAGTAATTCAGTTCATACGGAGCCTTGTCCTCTTCATCCGCAAATCAGACATAAACACTCGCAATGCACATGTTTCATCTTTAAACATGGTCAGCACATGAAACACGGCATTGGTTATACTGATTAAGAGCATGACCTCATACCTTAATTGTGAAATAATGTCAAGGTCTTCAGAACAAATCTATTATGAATGGTCTGTTCTGATTTCACATGCAGCTATACGAACACATTGACAGAGGAACTGTGGCAATTTCCCATGTTCTGTTATGACAAAAAAAAGGTCATATTGAATATTAATTATAATAACTTGAACAAATAATGTTTTTTTCTTTTTCATTTGTAGTTGCTTCTGAGACTGATCTAAATGTAATATCACTTAGCATAGGTTGGAGGGTGGAGAGAGAGAGAGAGAGAGCAATCAAAGGTATGTCCTTCATCCTCATATGGTGGTGACTAACAACAGCATCATAAGGCTAATTTTGACAGCATATCATGTGAAGTAGCAGTGGACTTATGTTGTCTTGTGTCAGTGAGGGGCTAAAACATTTACGTTTGTTATTGCATTTCTATTCCATTTAGTTGCATAGTCTCTACATGGCCAGTGGTGGTCCAGTAGTCTAGTACCCTGGCCTACAGTGCATGTACAGTAGATGTACAGTTTGAATGCCGGCCCATGCCCTACCCTCTCCTCCTTACTTCCCTGCCTTTCTCCACAACTCCTTAAAAAATAGTCTCGTATTTCATATGTGCATCCTTAAAGTCCAGATTCACAACTACCAATGGCAACACAAAGGTGAAGACGTTGTGTGTACTAGGGCTACAGAGTGGTGCTACAGCTTTTGCTGTCAAGCAGGCCCCTCATCCTTGGAAAGCTCTGAAACTGCCTACACACAAAGTTGTTCAAGCAATAGGAATATAGTTGTTTGTTATAATCTGAAATGGGTCATGTGGAAAAGGGTTTCTTGAATTGCTTTTTCAAAAAAGGTTGAAGGCGAGAGCCTTTTTCTTGCACATAACTTTTTCTTCCGGTTGGTATACCCATAGACACTCTCATAGGTGACACACTATGAACTTAAAGGATTTCACACCATCGACAGACTTTACTGAAGATATTAGGACAGGCAGATGTAAAAATACACATCGTTGATATAGAGCAATAATGAGACATATATTTATGTATGTAGGGCGCCATAGAGATGCAGTCTTTGACTGGTGCTGTCTGGTTAATTTTTCTGTGGCATCATTCACCATGCCAGGTTCCATTTTCTCACCTATGTCTAACACCACAAACATCTTGATATCCAAACATACAAACACATATTTGAATATCTTGCATTGTTGGATGTCTTTCAAATATGTTTGTTTGTTAGCTTGTGAACAGAAGGTAGACATGCCCTCATGTTTTTTGTACCTAATTTGATGTACAATGCATTTTGACGGCTTGGTTATTTCAGGTAGATCCTGGGTTCAGACAGTCTCTTGCAGTTGTATTTTTTACCCACACAAACAAGTTACAATGAGTAGAAGACTGTCCATTATTCTATCAAGATGACCCCCTGACTTAGTGATCTATTCATCCCATATCTATATCACTCAACTCTGACCCTACAGTGTCTAACCGATTCCTAACCCAGCCCCCTTGACTCATACAAGGCGGTAGCGTAGACAAGGGGTGAATGGAGGGTGTAGACATTGCAGCCAGCATGATTACAGAGTAACATGAATCGTTGGATAAGATACTGAGACACAGGTTTTTTGTTTCTCCTGAATTGCTGGACAGCTCCAGGGCTGACATTTAAAACATAACATCACCAAACAGAAAACACATTAAAGGAGAATAGTGGAACAGGGGGTGGGTGGGGTTAAGTAAAACCTGAAATTCGTGTTCTGGCTATGGCGACTGACCCAAATTTCCTGTCCCAGCTTCCCTGTAACATGCTTCTGCAAGCCTTGGCCCTGGGGTGACTTTCGTATCCCTTACACAGGGATTGCCAGTGCATTTACATAGCATGCTTAATGAGAGATCAACACCAGGAAAGCGTCTGGAATATAAAGCTTTCTTGTAAAAATAATGAGCGAGCGATTGATCCGTACTCAAACAAACCGGTTTGCTGAGTTAATACCAAAGGCAGATTATAGCCAGTGCCAAAAGTGCCCTGGCATGCAACGCCTTTCGCTTAGAGGGTCCCCAAACTTGTCATCACATTAGCACATGGTCAAGGAGTACATCCTACCATTCTCATAATCTGCTTTCCTGCACAATTAGCCTTCTATAATAAGGCAGCTGCCTGTCAGCCAACAGGAAGAAAAGGAGGAAAATCACAGTGTCTGCCAGGGGAGGGATGGATCCTTTACCTCCTATGTAATGTAGAGGCTGAGGGTTATGTCTTCTCTTACGCTGCTACCACTTTCTGTGCTGGTGTTAAGTCTGAATGTTCTGACAACATGGAGACACTGCTTTATTGTGCCAAGCTTTCTATTGTGCTTTGATGAAGCCAGACAAAGATGGATAAGGAGAGAGAGAGAGAGAGAGAGAGAGAGAGAGAGAGAGAGAGAGAGAGAGAGAGAGAGGATTCAGAACAAGGCTGGATCTTCACTAGCCTTGGAAATCTGATGTTTGAATAGGGTTGGATGGCAGGAAAAATGGCAAGTTCTCAGAATAAAATAATAGATAATTTCATCTTGACAAAGAATGGGAAACTATGGGCATGAGGAGAAAATAGCAGGGGGAAGTGAAGGGCTGTGAAAAGAATAAGGAGAATTCAGTGCTGCTTCTTGCAAGGGAAAAGAAAAAAAAAACATTGATGACACCCGGTTCCATTCTTCCGCTCTCCCCTTTCTCTGCTCCTCGCCTCGCAGCACGGAGGGCTAAGCTGGGAGCTGTAATGTCATTAAATTGCAAATGCTTTTTTTTCATTTCCGACACACACTGTTTACTTATCTGGCAAAAACATATGTTGGAAGGAATCCGTTAAATTCTGCCCATTGCCTTGGGTGAAAGTGCAATAGAAACGGGCCCACTGAGCTCCTTCTGTCGTCTCCTTTTAGCACTTTGCCTTATCTACAAGGCTGCTTAGCAGCAAACTGGCGAGTTCAATGAAAAATGAAGATACAGTGCAAGATTAGGGAAGAACAGTGAGGGAGAAATGCTTGGAGAGAGGGTCATCCCATTGCAAATGATTTCACTCCTCTCCATCTGCATAAATGACTATTTTTAAGGCATCTCCAGCGTCTGTATATTTTTCTCACTCTGCCACACATTTAATTTCACGCCCCGTGTTCTGAATATGCTTAAATGCATATCTCTGATGCACCTTTAAGCCAGAGGAAAGAGGATGGAAGGGGGGGGGGGGTGTGGGTACGAAAGCAAAATTAAAGATAAAATGGTGTGATTTGCACTACAAGTCTATTACTTTATGCCATTTACATATAGTTTACCTCTGCAATTCCAAGATTTTTTCTACCACCTTCCTATCAGAATTTGGGCTTGTATAAATATGTATAAATCTTTGTTGAGGGAAAAAATAGAATTCCCAGCTGTAGTGGAAAGTTTTTTAAAGGGTGCACTTTCTTCCCCCAACTTCTCCTCCTGCTCCCAGGAGATGGGCGTCAGGCACACTGACGATGCGCTCCTCAGACTCGCCCCACAAACGCTCAGGCATCATCAACTGCCCTGTGATTCCCCCCAACACTCCTCCCATCAGCCCAGTGAGACAGAGAGAGGAGAAGAGGAGAGGTGGCCTGGGTCAGGGCTTGGCTGTAGCACTGGCAGAGGCTGACTGGCAAAGCCTGGCAAGCTGCATGGTGAGGTAGCTATCCCTCGGAAGCCACCCACCGAACAGAGCAGCCAGAAGGCCACAACATAGCCCTCATGTTTGGCATGAATAGTGTCACAGACGATACTGTCAAGTGTAATAAAGGATCTACGCTAACACACTTATAGTGCTAGCCGAGTGACAGATTCAATAATGCCTACATGTCAGCCATAGCCTCGCTATCAGACGGCTGTGTTTGTTCTACACTGGTGAGGAAGTTTGTGTTGTGAGAGGAGAGCCCGCCCGTACGAGTGGGGAAGGAAAAGGCCTTGGATTGGCCTGGGAGTGAAAGGGAGAGAGAGAGAGAGAGGCTATTCAGAGCACGATTCCTCTCGCTTATTGTCTGCCCCCTTAGATTTGAATACTCTCACTCGGTGCAGATGAGAAAATGCTTCAGCCTTTGCATTGTGGGCTTTCGCTCTCTTCTTTTCTATTTGCAATTAAATGCATTTCAAACGGAACAACTGTACAGAAAGCAATTCTGATAAGAAGGAAATCCATTGCTTTTCTACCTCCTTTGTTGAGGCTTAGCATTTAGATTTTTTTGAGCATTTTTATTATGTGAATTGCACAATCAAAAACATGTCTTTGTTGAGAAAATGCCAATGCAACTCAAATAGTTCTTCATTGAAAATTAAATTGTGCATTTAAAAAATCATTTATTGTCACCTTATTCACCTATATTTTCAAAAACCAATGCCTGTGTTTCTGTTTGGGTCTCGTATGTACTGTATAACATTCCCCTCTGACAGCACCCTTGTGTCCGAAGCAGTATCACACAAGTCCTAAGCATGTGATGGGATCAGTCTATTAGAATTAATGTCATCTGGTCATTTACACAGCTAAACACCCTCCATATGCATTGTGTTTGCTTTGTGTACAAAGCATCAACTGCAAAACCAATCTCATCCCACAGCCATGAATTTTTGAAGGATTTGAACACTGTAAATAACTCCAAAACCTCTCTTACGAGGTTTACCCCTGGAGCACTTTGTAACTTATCAGGGCTGCCTTGTGCCTTCTCTAATGCCTGCATTATGTTCAAATGTAAATCGGTAAGCTGCCAGAGAGGTGGGCGGGAATCACTGAAGAAAGAATCACTGAGCGGTCTAGCCAATATTCTGATTCTTTGGCATAGCAAAAATAAATAGCATTTTTGTTTTCGACAGCCAGTTGAACAACAATATACCATATTTCCTTGTTATAATTGTTGAACAATTCCTTTTAGTGCTTGACAGATCTTAAGATCCCGGGCAGAGAAACAGTAAGAGTAAATGCTCACTTAAGGCGGATCATGTGTTAGACCTTTGACAGACAGGGCTTGTGAGAAAGATTCCGAGCAGCAGGGCACTTTAAACACTCAACACTCTTATCCCTGTAAATGCAACTTTAATGTATTCTGATTGAAAAGAGCCCAAGGTCTTTTTTGTATTTCTAATTTCCATCTCTAATGGTACAAGGGACTGATTAGTAATTAGGATGGGCCCCTTTAAATGCATGTAATGAACATTATACAAAGGTTTCTCATATATACTGTACTGAACACCTTCTGTTGACGATAATGGATAGCATCTCTATTCATTTGAACGCATGTTGACCTTTAATGACAGATTATCTATCTACACTGTTTCATGCTGCTTGTCCTTGAATTAGCCTGACAATTTGGAGATAAAATCATGGGAATCTTGACCTGAAGCATTTTTCCAACTAATAATCTTATTTTCCAGTGACTAATTATAACCGTTTTCAAGGGAGGTATAAAAACTCGTTCGTATGGGTATGTTGCCCCTCGATATTAGTTTGGAGTGGAAAGAAGTCCTAAAGAGGATTAAGTCGGTATTCTAGGCCACTCAATTTATATGTGTACAGTACACACCGCCCTGTCCAATGTATAAGTCATTGCTTGGCATGCTTGAAATTTGAAATGGTGACAGCTAAAGTACAAAGCTTCCCATACCTAGACTATTTCATGCCGTGTTTGGGAAAGCATCATAAACATGAAGGTAAGTTAGGTGGGTTGGTCAATCATGTCCCTGAACAAGGGCCAACAACAAAACAATACTGCCCCCCTGATGTAATTTATATGTACTGCATGCCACCTTCTCTCTCTCTCTCTCTCTCTCTCTCTCTCTCTCTCTCTCTCTCTCTCTCTCTCTCTCTCTATCTCTCTCTATCTATCTATCTATCTATCTATCTATCTATCTGCTTTAAAAACGAATCCCATATGTATTATTGTTCTGAATTTAAAATAACAATGTATCCTAATATATTGTGATTTAATTTAACAAGTGATGCCCCATAGTGTGCTGTTGACTCGGGTTAAGTGACAATGTCCTATGCATGAACAGAGAAGGTCACACCTGTAATCTTATTTTCCATTTAATCTACACTCTCAGATGATTGTAATGAGGAGGCTTGCTAACTCAAGCTCCAGTTTGTAATGTTGTCAATGTTGACATCTTCTCTATGTATCAGCAGATGTCAAGGCAGCCTTTCAACTAGGAGATGCAACATATTGCATTTGAAAGACTTTCACAAACGACACCACAAAAGAAACAAGGTCATGTCCCCCAGTCCCTCAGCACCAATGAATGCATTTACAATTCTCCAGTCCAGTTCACTTTTATCATAGAGGCTGGCTGCTATAGCATGTCAGGTTGTGGTTTACAAGGGAGAAGGGTGCCTTAGTATTCATTAATGTGAGGTTCCCTGAGTGGCATAGAGTTGTGGAATAGATGAGGGGATTCAACCCTGCAGTAGCTGCCTCCATTAAGTTCCTCCAGTTTTCCGACCACTGAGCTCTGTTCACAGTGAAAGGAACTGAAGTGCCCTCGATTACAATTTGAAAAGGACCTCTTTCTTCCAACCAACAAATTATATTCCTCCAAATGTGTGCAGAGCACAACGCACTATTCACATGGCCATTAAGAAAATGGATGCATTTTGCCATCAACATGGTAATAAATAGATCATTTCACAAATTAGGCATCACCTCCTTCTGTGATATCTCTTTGAAATGCTATTGAATAGTTTTTCATTTTCACCACTTCAAAGGCGGAGCACTTTCCCTTCACGCAATGCTGGCCTTTCATTTAGAAGTTTCCATTTAAGAACAATGGCTCTTCCATCGGGCCTGATACAGAAGACTCTCAACACCACCGGGCAATATTGTCTCTCAGACAATAGAGGACAACACTGCATGCATATTCCACGCTGGTGCAATTAGTGGCTCAAAAATCAACAGCACACAAATTGTTCCTGTTCAATGTTCAACCACTCACTGCAAAAATCAAAGGCTAATACACAATTAATTTAAATGATAATGGGGATGAGGTGAAACAAATGGAATGGATAGACGTATTATTGGGTACAATACAGGAAGTGTCTGAGCAGAAAAACTGGAAAAATATGAATGTGCGTGTCTTCTTTCTTTTTTGTCTGTTTCCTCTATATCCAAAGTGACTCCTATATGATAATTGAAAGTAATAACATAATTTACATTATGTATCTATGCAGTATAATATAATATTGATCACATAAAGATATGGCTATGATTATGTATTTTTGGTAACACTGTAGTATTGGTCAAACTAATCATGTTATAAGTCATGTAGTAGCTGGCCAATTAGTATTTCATGTATTTCATCAACCCTCCAATCACAGGCTTACATCTGAGGTTTGAACCAGCAACCTTTGCGTTACCTTGCCTCCAATAACATAGTTGTGTGGGGGATATCTTGAATGGCTTGGTAGAAAACAAACATGTATAATTAGTGCCTAATATGTGTGTTAACATTTCAAAACTGTTTGAGAACTGTTTGAGAACGGTGTAACTAAGGTAAGGGCATTGATCTTTTGAAGTATACCAATAGCTAAATACAATTGACCTGGTTATTTGCTGGTAGCATTTGAAACAGCTAGCTATTTGCATGAAGAGACAATACTAACTATGGTGTGTGTCCCATTTTTTTTTCTTCCAGAACCCCATGTAGAAGTTTCACTGAGCTGACTTCACTTCACGTATGGTTCTCTAGCGCCACCTTGTGTTTCAGTCCTGGCTTAGGATTTCTGTATGAACATTTCCCATTTCTTCATGACACACCAAAGTTTCAGCAGATGATAGAATCAAATTCTTTAAAAGTTAGCTGATTGGAGAACTGAGAGGGATGCAGCAGGAAAATGTCTTGTTTCTACTTGTTGTAATGGAAATGTTGGACAAAAACTGCTCACATGCAGCACATGCACCAGTTTAACACATGATTGGGAGGATATCCTCCGGGCTGAATCAGATGAGAACAGTGTGACTAGTCACAATAGGGCACATGGAAAAAGATGAAATAAAAGAAAGTAGTAAGACTCAACCGTTTACAGTGATACAAAATACAAGTAACAATAATGTATAAATGATTTAATATATCAAACTAGTCAACACAACTGTACAGTTTCTAATTGGTTGAGGAGCACAGGCATGAGATAATTCAAACATTTTCCCTTACTTGAAGCATATCCTATCTCAACCACGAGAGCAAACAAACTCACTAAATGGAAACAGACTGCACTTACACTGAACAAAAATATGCAACACTTGTTTTTGCTCCAATTTTTCACAAGTTGAAATCAAACACCTAAGACTTTTTCTATGTACACAAAATGCCTATTTCTCTTGTGTTCACAAATTTGTTCAAATCTGTGTTAGTGAGCACTTTTGCCAAGAGAATCCATCCACCTCACAGGTGTGGCATATCCAGATGCTGATTAGCTTTACAATGGCCTCTCATTCACCCATACGGTGGCAAGCTACCATGCAAGGCGCCGGCCCGCTCATTGGAAGCAATTTTAAGGGTTCAGTGTCTTGCCCAAGGACGCCTCGACACATGGCCAGCCAGGGATTGAACCGCCGAACCACCAACCTTGTGATCATTAGACGCGGGCTCTACCTCCTGAACCTCAGTCGCCCACGCTCCCTGACAACAATGTTACTGTATGTTTGTCCCACACAAGGCAGCAATTGTTGATCATTTGTCCACTGAAATACAAGTTGAAGGACAAGATGAAGACCAGCAAATTGAATTAGTTATGTTAATGTGTCTCACTGGTACTTGCAGTTAATTGGTGTTGAAAATGTATTTGTAATGAGAAAAATAGGAGCTTACACAGGAATCAGAGATGACGAAGGCACTGGTTCTGGGCTCGGTGTTGTGCCTCCTAATCTGACACGCCCCCGTGAGCCTCGTTCTGGCGCCCCCTCCCGGCCGGATTGAGTGGGCCGGATCTCTGGCTCTGTTTGCAGCAGGTGTGGGCTATTAACTTTCAGCCCAGCTGTCCCAATCACCACCTGGACAGCCGCCTACTTAACCCTGCTACAGACGGAGATCCAACGCTTGAACATAACTTTCTGTATGGACCCCCTCTGACTACTCTCTTCTGGATTTCCCTCCCTGGCTCGACCCCTGGACTCCCCTCTGGACTACTCTCTCATGGATCACTCTCCCTGGCCCGAAAAGGATCTCGGACTTTGCTCACTAGGGTAGTATCGCAGCACATAATACAACACCCCTGACCTCATACACGCACACACACACATAGTATAATTACACGCCCCATAACTATCGCCTGCATCACACCTTATGTTTGTTTTTCCACTAGTTAGTGTAGGGCCTATTTCTTTGCGTATATCATCCTTAATAAATCATTGTATATTCTCCTGGCCTCTGTCTCTGTTTCTCTGGGGTTCCACCACATTTGGCTTTTCCAGTTTCAAGGTGTGCATAACACTCGGGTGTGTTTTACAATAATGGTTCAATACTCAGAGGCTCAGTGTCCACCAGTCTGCAGCACCGTGGAGGGGATCATCTCTAAGCGGTGCTGCCCTTCTCTGGTTTCTGATCCTGCCAACAGTGGAACTTTATCTGAATGAGGGAACTGCTCCGACATCAGAGTACTAGACAACAAACCCTGGTATCATGGACTCAACAGACTGAGAAACAGAGATGACTGTGAAAAGTACTTTGATTGAAGAGAGACTGATTCACAATCAGAATTGCTTTCATTACATCAATGTATGGATACAAAGAGTACAATTCTTGGGTTCAGGTTCATTAGATGCAGCTCAGCATATCACATTCTTAATATAAATTATATTATTAATATATTTTAAGTACCCTAAATAAAATAATATTCGCATAACTTGAAAATATGACTTAAGGGCTCTGCACACAGCGTGCGATTTCTGTTGCGCGTCAACGTTCCATTTTGAAGTTTGAATGGAAGTCTATGAGAAAATCCTAAAACATCTCATCCCAATGCACACAGCGTGCGATGCAATTTCTGTTGTATGTTCTCATAGACTTCCATTCAAACTTCAAAATGGAACGTTGATGCGCAACAGAAATCGCACGCTGTGTGCAGAGCCCTATAAGCCATTATTTTAAAGGTGACGACCTGCTCGTTTGTATTGTATAACAGATCGCCCTTCAATGTATAACTGTTTACTCCTTATGACTGGCAGTAGGTGCTGGAGGCAGGGTTGCCAGATGGGCTGGTTTTTTGGTGGATTTAGCGGTTTTTAGACTGGTTAGGCTGGGAATTGTCAATCCCATCTGGCAACCCTAGGTGGAGGGTTCACTTGTGGCCTCGAGCTGCGGTTGGCAGTTGCAGTTACCTGAGACTCGGTAGCCCTGAGGACAGACAGCTCACCTTTAATTTCCTTTTAAAAACGTCATCTCTATCTTTCAGGTTAGTGACATGTCAACAAACACCTCTGCAGTTAGACTAGGCATATACCAGCTAACCCAAATATGTAGATGGTGTTAAAGGTATTTTGAATGATTGATTGGAGTTGGCTTGTAGAGTTCGCTTGCTACGCTAGCTCGGCTAATCGTTCGCATGCTAGCTAGGAGTGAAAACCGAGTGGGTTTTGTGGCAATAATATTTTCATGATTTGGAGTCAAATGTCAAATGTTTTTTATTAAGTTGGTTGAACTAGGTATGGTAAAGTCTATCTAGCTAGCCCGGTGGCTTGAGTTACCACACAAATCTCTCGCGTCCCCGGTTACCTTGGTAACGGTAGTAGCGGCAACTGCCTGGGATGTGCGTTCGTAAATTCGCTCTGGAATCTGATCAGCACTCGTGGAATGCCTCTTGTCCAATCAAACTACTTGGTCCCTTTATGACGTTGAACACAGCATGCGCTCCGGCGCGCTCGTAGAGAATTTACGAATGCAGCCAGAGATTTATGGTTTGAGAAAGGAGAATCAGTAGTAATGATATAAAAGGAGATTTGTGTATTGTGATTTGGGAATATGGGAATTAGATTAAGCAGGGCTTGACATTAAGCGTTTTCAGGTACTTGTCCTTCGGACAAGTGAACTTATCTTGTGCTTGTCCGAGAGCTCAAGTTACTTGTCCAAATTCAAAGATTTTGAAAAAGCAATAAATATTAATAATAATTTATTATACTCTCACCGGCCACTTCATTATGTACACCTTTTCAACTGCTTGTTAACGCAAATATCTAATCAGCCAATCATGTGGCAGCAACTCAATCCATTTAGGCATGTAGACATGGTCAAGATGATCTGCTGAAGTTCAAACCAGCATCAGAATGGGAAATAAAGGTGATTTAAGTGACTTTGAACCTCGCATTGGTTGTTGGTGCCAGACGGGCTGTTGTGTGATATTATAGTGTCAATATGGACCAAAATCTCTGAGGAATGTTTCCAGCACCTTGTTGAATCTATGGTACAGTATAAACAGGGGTGCACACAGTGGTGTGCCGTCAGGGCCAGCAAGGCCTTCTCTGCTGGCCTAAACATCATCAGAATATACATTTTATTTTAATATATTTTTTCCACAAATATGTATTAATGATTCCCGATAGTCTATTCTCTTCATTTCATAGCTTTCCTCTTGGTTGCGCTGCTTCCAGTCTCCGATTGAGATTTGGAGGGCTGGCCTTTATGTTAGAGCTTTTATCCAATCAAAATGTGTTGCTAGGGGGCTCCAAAATCTGCCCAGCCTGCACGCTAAACGGTGCCGCGGATACGACCTGTAACTTAACGTTGGAACGAGAAAACCTGTGGCGTTCCTAGTAAACCTACGTAGATGCGAGCAAAAGCAACAACGGCGCCTGCTGTAAGGCTCAATGATGTCAGCACCCAGCACGTCTTTTGATTGGATACGCACTATTGATACGCACTATTGATACGCACTATTGATATTCACTATTGAGATGTGTAACTATGCCGGTAGATGTGAAACTTTTGAAAGTGCCAAGGAAACGGAGCGCCACAACGAAAACTTTCGTTGACTGATCGATAATACTGATCGATTGTGTCCTGTTTTTGGGTAAACAATAACTTTAATTTAGGGGACACGATAAAAGCGCAGAGTCCACAAACAGGAAACTACGTTGAGCTTCTTTCTTTTCTGGCTGAAAACAACCCAGATTTACATTACCACCTGTCCACAAACAAAGTGTTTACTGGAACGTCAGGCAAAATACAAAACGACCTGATTTTTGCTATTGCTGAAGTGGGAGAAGAGATCAAAATGGAGATTAAAAAGGCACCCTTTGTCGCTATTATGGTGGACGAGACGACAGACGTGGGTAATGTAGCGATCTTAAAGATGTTAGTTTAACACTCTTCATTGTAAATGCGGATTTATTGATTAAAAATGCTTCGGAAATATTAATATAACTCTGTTGTACTTGTCTGACTATGTTAAGGTGATGCAACGCCCGGTTATACTGTGTTTCTGTCTAGTTTCTAGAGCCATGGCGTCATAACGATGGTATTAAGAGGTAGAATAATTCAGGTAGGAATGTGTCGGACATCACTGAAGGCCTAGGTGTGAAATGCACCGCCCGCCACTGGGTGCACATAACTTTTTGGGGCCAGTGCTCAGAGGAGCACCTAGGGATGCTGCTTGGTGCTCCCCGAGCTCGCGAGTCACGACCCGTCCCACAGGATGGATGAAAAAGGGATACATGGATAACTTATATTAGCAAAACGACATTTATTCATAAATAAAGATGAACGAACAAATGATTGTGTGCAAAACAAAATAAACAAGTGCAAAATCAAATGACTGCTCTTTAAGCATGAAAGTCTGTCAGACTCCTTTAAACACAATGAAATCAACTGACATCTCTTTAAGCACTAACTGAATGTCTGTTCTTTAAACACACTGAAATAAACGGACATCTCTTTAAGCACTGCTCTGTTCTGTAAACACTGAAATCAACTTTTCAACAAAAAGTTACAGCCTAAGCATGTATTTATGCTACAAGCTTAATCGTCATCATCACTGCTCTCTTGACTGCTGTAAATTATCACTGTCCTCAATTTCAACCATGGTAGAGGATGTTTTTTTTGTGATCAACCTTTTTTTTCTTCTTTTTTTTTTTTTTGGGTGCGCAAAAGCGCCATCATGCGGCTGATCTGCCGCGCAGCATGCATTTTGGCGACGCATGCGCACTGGCGCACCAGTTATGTGCACCCCTGAGTATAAAGCAAAAACGGCAGAGTGCGCTAACGCACTGACTCAATTTATTTCAACGTTTGCCACGTGGATGCATGGACCTGGAGCTGAGAGTGATGCAGTAGAAGGTTGGGGGAAGGATAAACGCATAACGCTTGATATACTTTTTTGAAAACTATCAGCGTAACCATAACCAATGTCAGTTTGGATGCACATTCCAAACAATAGTATTTGAATGCTGCTGCATGAATGCCAGTGATCGTTTTAGGATAAAAGTGTTGTATTTGATCCTAGGCCTAGCTTGCTAGCATAGCTCTTTCATTTTATGTATTTTTTCTTTTTTCAGCTAACGAATTCATCACTAATTTCTGCTCATTTCATTTTGGCTAACAGCATGGCCTTCTCATTGGGATCAACTTGCACTCTCACGAAGACCACTGCTACAATTGAGGAGCTGCAACGCTTCGAAGACACTGGTAGGCTAAACACGAGCTTTAAGAAACCATTGTGAAATATTCCTGCACTCATCTCTTGAAAGTCCTTAAGATCTTACAGTGTGAAAAAATTAGGACACTACATCAATATTTGATCTTTCAAACAATATCTATAGATAAAGGTGATGTAATTTAACCAAAAACAATGAAAATGTAACTTATCATGTATAACAAAATATGAACAAAGATGCCAATTCCTACTGAGGAAAAAGTTAGGACACCCTATGTAGGGTGTCCACACAAATCATTTTGCTTTCACTTTAGATTAAAATAAATATGTCCATCACATAGAGAATTGCATGAGAAAAATCATGTATGGTTCAAAAGTGATCAAGGTTTACCTCTTTACATATACATGCTAATTACTGGAATTTATATCAATAGAATCTAGAACTAACAAGGTGTCACTGCTATGCAGAAATGGAACACACATGATGAAATTCAACTTTATCTTTTAAACTATTCATTTTTATTACATAAAACTATAGCCTATCTGAATTTTAAGACTGAAGATGTTTCAAGTTTTATTTGTTTAGTTATATTGCCACCATCTCTCAATATTGTTAAAATTAAAATCAAATGTCCATATGTTAAAATATTGAAAAAGACAAAGATTTTCTTAGGATGTCCTTCCTATCTTTTTCACATATTCCTATCTTATATACTATATGTACTGTATATTTAAAAAGAACCACACTTTACCCAACGTTTGAATTGAGTGATGTTGATTTCTCATTCACATTTCTCTTACCATTGCTCATAGAAATGAAAGATGCCAGTGACCCAAACAAACTCCTTCAGTGTCCATATGACAAGAACCACCAGATCCGTGGCAGCCGCTTCCCATACCATCTGATCAAGTGCCGTAAGGTAAGAACTGTAGTGCTTGTCGTGGAATAACTGTTGGAATAACTACTGAGTAGTCTGCCGTTGCAGACATTGAAATCTCAAATGAGATGTTCTCAAATATGCTCTTTTTCGTAAAGCATCTTTTTCGTCTTTTTAGAATCACCCAGAACTGGCCAATACATTGAAAACCTGCCCTTTCAATGCCCGCCACCTGATGCCCAAACGTGAGCTATCACACCACATCCTGAACTGTGAGGACAGGAGATCTGTGAATAGCGAAGACCGTAAGATTTAAATGTTGTTGTATCTTCAATGATACTATCTTTGTCAATAAAACCCATTTGCTCCTTGTAGTGAGTCTAACCAGGTTCTTTGGTTAACAGTGGACAGTGCTGAGGTGAAGAGCAAGTGGCACGTCCCTGTCAGCACCTGGATACCAAACACCAAATGTGAGGAGGACTGGGATAAAGGTCGGTACTCTAGTGAGCTGGGCCTGTGATTAATTCAAGCCCAAAGATGCTTTTATGACTTTAAATGTGAGTGACTAAATATCCCAGTGTGAAGTTGATGCACACTTGAGCCAATTCAAATTTCAGATGTACAGATGCCGTGCTAATTAAGTGACATACTGATCATTTCTATGCATAACTGAATGCATTGGGGAGCTGTACCTAATTCGGGCAACCATTTAATTTTCAAAGCATGCCCAGCAGGGCGTGGAACAAGGAAAGGTTATTGTATGATGTTGTAATAATAATGCTGTTTCTGTTGTTGCAGAGGCAGATGACGTTGCGTCTCCTTTCGTGTGGGGCGTGTCCACACACCTGATCGATCAGCTCCCATTGAAGCCCACATAACTCGAACCCTGCCTTTATGACGTTGAACCCAGCGTGCGCTCTCGTAGAGAATTTACGAATGCAGCCAGAGATTTATGGTTTGAGAAAGGAGAATCAGTAGTAATGATATAAAAGGAGATTTGTGTATTGTGATTTGGGAATATGGGAATTAGATTAAGTAACATTACAATAAGATATATTGTAAGAACAATGAATATGTTTATTGTGAATAGTTGATTATTGTATATATTCTTATACTTCAGTTGGCAGTTATCCCGAGACTGACAGTAATAATAATAATAATAATAAAAAGAATAATAACAACTTTTTATTTGTATAGCACTTTTCCTGCAAACGTTGCAGCTCAAAGTGCTCCAAGTAGCCAGTGAGGACAGCCAGCTCACCTTTTGTTTTTATTTATATTATTTACTATTATTAATAATATTAGTTATTTTATATATGAGTTAATATATAATTATATTATAATATAATACAGGGCTTGACATTAAGCTTTTTCAGGTACTTGTCCTTTGGACAAGTGAACTTATCTTGTACTTGTCCGAGAGCTCAAGTTACTTGTCCAAATCCAAAGATTTTGAAAAAGCAATAAATATTAATAATAATTTATTATACTCTCACTGGCCACTTCATTAGGTACACCTTTTCAACTGCTTGTTAACGCAAATATCTAATCAGCCAATCATGTGGCAGCAACTCAATGCATTTAGGCATGTAGACATGGTCAAGACGATCTGCTGAAGTTCAAACCAAGCATCAGAATGGGAAATAAAGGTGATTTAAGTGACTTTGAACCTCGCATTGGTTGTTGGTGCCAGACGGGCTGTTGTGTGATATTATAGTGTCAATATGGACCAAAATCTCTGAGGAATGTTTCCAGCACCTTGTTGAATCTATACCACGAAGAATTAAGGCAGTTCTGAAGGCAAAAGAGGGGGTCCAACCCCAAGGTGTGCCTAATGAAGTGGCCAGTGAGTGTATGTGTATGCAAATAACACATTTGACTACTATTGAATCCTTCATTTTCAAATGTATTCATTAAAAAATATTTTGTAATTATTTAAAATTGTTACAATGGGGTAATCAGTGATTACCCTAACCCTAACCCTTTTAGATTAAGATTGGCCACAAAAGGGATGAATATTTACAAAACATGTCTATAATGCGACCAATGAGGGCTCCATGAGGAGAGGTCTGAGTGGCAGGACCAACATGAGTCTGCCCACCATGAATGATGTGAGCTGAGCTGCCTCGAACTCTTTGACAGTGCTCCCCACTTCTCCACCCTCAGCTTCAGGTAATCTTGCCAATATAACTCCCTGTGTAGTTATCACTTTGTCCCCAGGCAAAGATGCCCCCAGGAAAGATAACAGTCAGACTAAAAGTGTGAATGACTCTGCAATCAGGCGAGCTGAAATAGGCCTGGATCAAGCAGATCAGCCCCAATAGATTTTTTTTAATGTCAATTTTAAGCAGGGCATCTTCTACATCAAGTAGAAAATTGTTGAAATGAAAACAAAGATTTGCTAGTAGTTGACAGATCTTCCATTGAGCAACTGGTGGCCGGGAGATGGAAGCGCAGTCACCTGTCTGACTAGGGTCAGCCAAACCACCATTATCTCATATAAAAGGCCTATTGAGATAAAATGCTGATTAAAGGCATTATTTATCTACATTTTCTCTGTAATGTGCCTGACAAAACTTTCTTAAGTAAGAAGGAAGAGGAATTTCCATGCTTCAGAGCCTCAACTTCCAAAAATGCTTAGGACCACCAGCAGAATCCGAGATAGCACTTAGGAAGTAGCTTGATTTAGCTTTCTTAATTGATGAGGTTGATGATCTATTTATCAGTTGTCGGAAAACCTGCCAATCAGCTACTGAGTCTGTTTTTCTAGCCTTGGCCTGGTTTCTCAAAAAAAGAAGATCTGAAAGTTCTGTGGAATACCAAGGATTAGTATTAGTAAGGCTCTTAAAGGCTCTTAAAGGGGGCATGTTTGTCTGCCCGAGATATACATATAAATGAGAACATTTGAGCCAATTGGGGCTCAGGTACACATAAGGGAAATATCCAACCAATAAAGGTCATGTAAAAATAGAATTGTTATAATGTTTAACATATATATATTTTTTTTTAAAGGAAGCCTGGAGCAAATGTCTATCTTTTCATCTTGCAAAAGGACAGTGGGAGTTGTATGGATTAGATTCACAATAATGGGAGAAATAGCTATATACTGTTTTTTTTTACAATACTAATTGATTCATTTGAGGTAATTCATCAATATATTGTATACAAAATAGTTTTTAAATGAATCTTCTCCTCCCTAAATGTATTCTTATGGATTCTTAATAGGACTGGTTGTTAAAATCCGTAAATATTCAGCACAACAATTGAGTGGAGTTGGAGATGTCCTCTTGGGTGGAGTGGAATTTGGCAATGATCACGTGGTGCCACCAGTACGACACATCTTCAGTTGTGGTCCCCGACCTCATTGGGTGTTTCGGCCAGTTATCACAAGACACCCTCTGCCGAGGTTGGCCCACCACAGGCTGATCAGGCCTGGGTGTGTGTCGCACGGTGGCACCACGTGGTCATTTGGGAGCCCATGTTGGGTCCCTACGTTTCAGCCACAGCCAGTGACTGCTCCGTTCTGCTGCAGTGGACAGTTCTCTGATTGCCTTCCGTTGGGCCTGTCCTCTGATCCCTACTGCCCTCAGGAGCCTTGTGGTGGAGCTGGCTACAAAGCCTCTGCAGCCCACCTCCACTGGCCCCACCTTCACGTTCCAGCCCCGCCCCTCTGCTTCGACTGCTAAGTTGGCATACCGCAGCCTCTTCCGTTCGAATGCCTCATCGATGGCCTCCTCCCATGGGACCGTTATAATACTATTCTGTTTCCTGTAAACCCTACATGAAAGTGATCAGTGAAGAGTTCGCAGGAAGACAAATTTGGGGGTCAGGCTGCATACAGTACTACAGTAGTACGAAATTAAGTGTATTACCAGAAATTCCTGATGGTAAACATACATAGATGCATTTGGATATGAATTTTAGGCAATGAATATGTTTTATTTTAGTTATTAATTTATTATCCACGGTTTACTCCTTGATTGACATAACATTGCAATTTCTACACACAAATTCCATTAGACTTCTTCCAGGAATCCTACAAGTTAATCCTGTTAAATGCAGTGAACCTCATAGTACCCGTTGTATAAGAAACATGTAGGAAGGAATGAGAGGGGTTATGGTCACACACAATGGCTTTTCTCTGGAGATATTTTCCCTCTCAAAAGCCACACCACATCCTAACTCTAACCATTTCTTACAATAGCCTTGACATTTTTTTTTATTATGAACTTATACAAGACCCTGGTACACCAAAGCTCTAGCAATGCTTAGATTGGGGGTTTGATTCTTGTTGAGACCATATATAAACACATTTGATGCACTCACTGTACAGTAAGTGTCTTTTGATAGAAATGTCTGCTAAATGGCATACATTTGTATTATATAAATCCCTTACACTTTCATAAATGTAATAGAGAGAGAAGTATCTTAGTTTAACTTTCTGTATGAAATCATGCAACTAGTGTGATCCAACAACATTCATATGGCAACTAAATGTCCTGCTGTACTGTATGATGTGTATGGTCTTTGTTTATTATATTGTTTTCACTGTATCTACTGTGCTGTTCTGATTACTGAAATCTCCCCCTCAAAAGAGGACAAAAACTAAAAACAATCAACAGTCACATGCCAGGTCATAGGTATATATAGGGGGAAGGGAAAGGCTTCTCTCACGAGCAAAACTCGTGTATGAAAAAAAAAAATCAGATATGCAAGTATTGGAGTACCACACGTCACACGCCGTTGTTAATGTGTTTGAAGCTCCTCCCCCAGAACAAAGAATGCTTGGTTCTCAGATGAATTCCAAAATCAGTTGATGACTCTTCCCAAGGGAAGCATACGATTCTTAGTAAACGCTGTTGGCTATGTTACCTCACGCACACTTAACTCGCACCATCCTTAAAAGTAACACAGTCAAACACTCAAAGTCGGCCCTTTTCTTACATACAAATCTATAAGGCATTAAATGAAATGTTAAGCAAAAACAAAAAAATGACTGAAAAGGTGTAATCTGAAGCAATAGCTTATTTTGCCTACTAGAAATCTCTTCAACCAGTTCCATCACTGCCATTACGGTGGACCTTTGCTCTAAAGCCATACTGATGGTCACTCAATAAACTGTGTTTATAAACGAATAAATTATCAAGCCTTTGCACAAATAGTTTTTCTAAAATGTTTGAGAACTGGGAAAGCAGAGAGATTGGTCTATAGTTGGAGAATAGATGTCTATCTCCACTTGTATACATGGGAATTACTTTTTGCTGTTTTCATTTTGCTGGGAAAAATACCTGTTTGGATGGATGGTTGCAGATGTGTGTCAATGTCTTCACTATACATTTTATAATATTATTTACTAATGACATAAATTTCAGTCCAATCAGTGGACTTTTTATTCTTATTTTTTTTCAGAGTTAAGTTGTGGGTTTATTAGGTAGGTTTAGGTAGGTTTATTACCCCCTCTGTTACAAGGGTGACCCTGATATGGGTGACGCTACTATGTACTATGGTCTGATGACCCTTTATGGCTTGTAGAAAGAAAGGGGACAGATAAGGACATTTAGAAAAATGCTGTCAAACGTGCAGTTTGAGGCCTATATTGAAATGGTCGTACAGAATTCAAAGGTTATGCTGAGCTGATAGCCTCACACTATGGAAACAGGAGATAGGCTCCTGCCCTAAGGACTGTTAGGCTCGAGAACCATCGGTTCTCAAGGTTACTTACTTTTCTTACTACACATTCAAACGATATTGATATTCACTACTGTGGATCTGTTCTCTGATGGGCTGGCTAAGAGCAGAGAGTTTTTTTTAGTTTTTTTTTAGTTTTTTTTCTCCCTCAGGCATTGGTATTAGTCTGGCTCATAGTTCACTGTTGTCAGGTGATTACCACGGGACCACTGACATAATCCCTTCCAGCCGTACTTAAAGGGAGAACATAAATTGGGCTTTGTTAATTTCTATGAAACCAATCGTAAAACGATTGCCTACTTTCTCCCAGGGTGTTCATCATACAGGCCACAGTTATCACTGTATGACATTTTAAATACACAGCTGAGGACCGTTACAGAGTAGGATTCCATGCTCTTTCAGAGGAACTAATTGAGCGCATCATTGCAGATAATCGGAGTGCAAACAGAGGATAGAGGAGACAGAGGTGTGAAAGATGATGAAGGCACTGGTTCTAGGCTTGGTGTGTTTTATGATATGGCCCGATTCTACAGAGGCTCAGTTTCCACGAGTCTGCAGCACCGTGGAGGGGATCGTCTCTAAGCAGTGCTGCCCTTCTTTGGGCTCTGATGCTGCCAACATCTGTGGAACTTTATCTAGACGAGGAAACTGCTCCGACATAAGAGTAGACACCAAACCCTGGGGTGGACCCTATAGACTGAGAAATGTGGATGATAGAGAAAGATGGCCAACTAAATTCTTCAATCGAACATGCAGGTGCTTAGGTGAGTAATATACAACCTAAATATAACCTAAATGATTACTTATGACTGCATCATACACGTTGGTTCAAAGTTCCATGAAATATGTTTTTGCTACAGTGAAACAACAGGCAATGTGGATTATTGTGATGGGATGTGAAAGATCTCACTGATCTACCACTAGACTGGTGGCTAAACTGTACGGCTCTATTTTCGGCCGGCGAAAAACCCACTTAGCAGACACTTTTATCCAAAGTGACTTACAATTAGAAATGACAGGGACAGTCTCCCTGGAGTAATTTAGGGCTAAGTGCCTTACTCAAGGGCACGCTAGAGGTGGTGTTCCCAGGTGGGATTTGACCTCATGACCTTCTGATCATCAGTCCAACTCACTATCCACTATTTGTGTCGACAGTAACTGGTGAAATGACCAGTTCTCGCCTGAAGTAACGGCAGGCTAATAGAGACTTGTTCATGCCAATGAGCAGGTCAAGTGCTATCAGTTGCTCAGAAAAATTATGAACTTGAAAATATCAGTCTACTAATATTGCAGACACAACCCATAGAGCCCCCCCTAGCTTTTGCGCTAACATGTTTTTTTGCCATTAAAATAGAGCCCTATGTACCGTAATGTGATTGAGATTTGTTTACATATTGGTACAGAAACTGTAATTCAATTTAATGAATGGTTCCATGTGCAGTAGTTCACATGCAGCCAACTCCAACCTATCTTTTCCCTCCCCTTTGTCCAGGTAACTTCGCTGGCTATGACTGTGGCCAGTGTAAGTTTGGCTGGACCGGACCAAACTGTGAGCAGAGAAAAGCCCCGGTGGTGAGGAAGAACATCCACTCTCTGACTGCAGCCGAACTCCGGGAGTTCCTGGATGTGTTGGACCTGGCCAAGAATACCACTAACCCAGACTACGTCATCGCCACACAGCACTGGTTGGGCCTCCTGGGACCCAACGGAACCCAACCCCAATTCAGTAACATCTCCATCTACGACTTCTTTGTGTGGCAGCACTATTACTCGGTCAGAGACACACTCCTCGGTAAATATATGCATGTCTGTGTATTTAATGTGTTTATAGTGTGTCTATGTTAGTCATTTGTTTTTAATGTATGTTTGTCTATGTTTGTAATGTGTATGCTACATTGTTCTCCCGACCCGTCTTAAATGTCTATGATATTCTAGGTCAATGAAAATCAATTGATACTTTCTGATTAACAAGGTTGAAATTGAACTAGTTCGTGACATTAGAATTATAAGGTTCTATCTCCATTTTTGTCAGAATTGAGTTTCTTACATAATCTGATCCATTAGGTGTTTATTAATGCCTGTGTGGTGTTATTTTTAAAATGTTGAAATTGTTTAGTTAGTATTAGTTTATATTCATAAAATACAAAGGTTCCATCTCACAAAACATAATGGAATGTAAAAACTTTGACGCTCAATATCTCAGAACTGCCCTAAACGGAGATAGAACCGTATAATTCTAAGCTCACGAGTTGAAACAAATTAAAATGTTTTATTTAAGTATTACGATTATTATTATGACTATTTCCTATACCCCTATCACGTTATGTAAAAGGAGTACTGTACACATCTGCTATGGTTCCTCTGCAGGTCCTGGTCGCCCATTTAGGGCCATTGACTTCTCCCACAAAGGCCCTGCCTTCGTCACCTGGCACAGATACCACCTACTCAGCCTGGAGAAAGACCTGCAGGTAAGAGGGGATCTTACAAATACACCAGGAAACCAAGCATGGAGAGAAAAATATTTTCAGAATTGCTTTGCATTTAAGTAAAGATATCTCACACTTTTCTCTCCTCTACAGAGACTGACTGGCAATGATAATTTTGCTGTTCCGTATTGGAACTTTGCCACGGGCCAAACTGAGTGTGACGTCTGTACAGACTCTCTCCTAGGGGGAAGCAGACCAGACGATCCCTCCCTCATCAGTAACCAGTCTAGGTTCGCCAAGTGGGGTGTGGTGTGTGACAAGTAAGACTGAGACTGAAATGCATAATATGTTTATTTGCCAAGGAAATGTTTACACATGCTTTATGTTTAACAGTAAGTTGACTGTTGACCTTTAACATTTGTAATTCAACTACCATTATAATAGAGTTAAACATTCTAGAATCATTGATTTGTAATAACTCAATAACACAATTACTATGTAATAACATGCTAATAGTACAATGTTGTTACTGTGTGGTACTGTGTGAGTGATTCTAAATGAACATTTACCATTGCTACCATCCCCCAGCCTGGATGAATATAATCAGCTGGTCACTCTCTGTAATGGGACCAATGAGGGCTTCATAAAGAGAGGTATGATGCAGAGGTCCAACATCAGTCTTCCCACCATGAATGACGTCAGAAGCTGCCTCAACCTCAGAGACTATGACAGCGCTCCCTTCTTCACTAACTCTACCTTCAGCTTCAGGTAATTTCTATATCCTTCTTATACGTATACCTGCTCATTATAGTCAACAGGATAGTTCTCTGAGTGGTTTGCCATTGTTCTTGTGATGACTGTTGAAGCCATGTGAACATTTAAAAAATAATTCAAATTGTCATCCGACCATGCCCACTCGAAAAGGACTGTGATGCAAACAAATGTGACAGCAGCTGGTGAAACTGGGAACAAGTCGGCAGCCGATCAAATGTTCAGACTTTTATTCTGGAAAATGTGTTTTTAATAAATGTCAACGTTGTTGAAAATCAATGACACACTCGCTAGTCAAATAACACAGCTTGTTTTTTGAGCCTGCTAACAATGTAAAGTAGTGTTATAGTTAACTAGGTAGTAGTGGAGATTACTCACCGGATCAATTGCATTGCAATATTTTGGCTTGACTAGCGAGTGTGTCATGGATTTTCAACAACATTGACATTTATTTACATTTTTCAGAATAAAAGTCTAAACAATTTCATTGGTTGCCGACTTGTTCCCGGTTTCACTAGCTGCCGTCACAAATGGTTTCAATGTTTCTGCATTCCATTGTTGACTGCTTTGTTTCATAGGAATGCTCTTGAAGGTTATGACAAACCAAACGGAGAGCTTGACTCCTCAGTGGACAACCTTCACAACCTGGTCCACTCCTTCCTCAGTGGCACAAGTGGTCTGCCTCACTCTGCAGCCAATGACCCCATCTTTCTGGTAATCATCTAGCTTTTAGAATACTTAATATACTGTAAGTCGCTGGCAAGCTTTCTTTGTGAAAGATGATAAAATGTTGTGTATACTGTACTTCTCTCTTTGAACTGTAGGTGCTCCATGCTTTTACTGATGCTATTTTTGATGAGTGGATGAGACGGTCTGTTCCACCAAACTCCAGCTTCCCAGATGAGATGGCCCCTATTGGTCACAACAAAGAGTTCAACATGGTGCCATTTTTCCCTCCTGTCACTAATGAGGAGATCTACGTTGCGGCTGACCAACTGGGATACTCTTACGCCATTGCACTGGATGGTTAGTATATCAACAATTTCTCATTTCAATGAACTGGTTAGGAGGAATGTCTTTGAAATGATTAACAATTGTTGATTTCCTAAATCAGTCTTCCTCCATTTCTTCCTCAGAAGAAAGTGGTGCCAATGTGTTTGTCCTGGGATCTACGTTGGGTGGTGTGTTCTTAGGTCTCCTGGTTCTTCTCCTCGTCTTCGTGCTTTACGTTCAACAACGAAGGAAACAAGGCTTTGAACCTCTGATAAAAGCAGAGTTCACCAACAGAAAGTACACAGAGGAGGCCTAGGTTGGCATACTTTGAGTTCACAGCGATTTAAGTATTCAAATGTACTCCAATACTAATATATACCTGTGGGACATGTTTCATACGGCTGTACTGTAAGTGGTCTGCAAGGAGTACCACACTAAAACAACAAACAGAAACATTTGACGACTGGAGATGAATAGCAGTCTTTAGATAAGATGTACAGTAATGTGATGGATATCAGTGGAAAATTATTGTGGACTAACTAATATACACATTTCAAGATACTGTATCTTTATACACCCTTTTTCGATAATGGACACTTGTAACCATGACTGTTTTGTTATTGTTCTCTTTTTTGTGTATACTTTTGTTTTCCTTTCCTATCTTTCTGATTGTAAAAATGTCTGTATCTTTGATTGTATGTACAAACAAAGACTCAATAAATATGAAAGCAAAAAAAACATGTGATGGATATATTTTCATAAACATTTAATAAACTGTTGTTACTCATAATAAAGAAACTTGACGTTCATATTTATCATGCATGCCTTGTGTCATATACAATACTTTGAATGCATTACCAATTGGAATCATCCGTCTTAAACAGACCTTTACTAATGCTAATGCTAACTTGCTGTTTTTCAAAATTGGCACATATAAACTAATTTTGCTTAATTGATATGTGTGGTGTGTAAATTGATTGCAATATTTGATTATATTATCACCTACATCTTATTGTAACCCGTTATTTACTAATACGCTAAACTTTAAATTCAAAGTGAGTCATAAAATTGCAACGCTGATCATCATTTTAACAAATATTTATTTGCAAGAAAGAGTAACAAAACACAGATGCAACAATTTTAATTGCATTAAAAAACTGTAAGGCATATTTGTTTGTACGATCTTTATGTTTTTTTCTAGATCAAACTCATTGGCTTGAAACAATTGTCCAACTTCAAGAAACAGACAGTATCATGAATTAAATGTTTGTGTTACAATATAATGTATTTGATTGTAAGAAAAAATTATGAACAATGTTTCCTAAACTGGTGTTTTTGACATTGCTTTTGCTGATCCATAAACATCCATATTCAAGACAAAATACTGTAAAATGATTACCATTAAAAGTGCAATGATAAAAAATTAAAATAAAAACAGCATCCTGGAAGATAATTATTCATATGAAACAATCTAATTCAAGGACAAACTGACAGAGGGACAAACATGTTTGTTCTCCATGATTTTGCAGATCATCATTTGCCTTACATTCATACAATGTGAACAGTAACACTGACTTATCAAGGGGCAACAAAGCGAGCTCACACAATTGATATGCTGTAAAGCCCAATAGAGATCACTATAAGAGCTAGAGGAGATGATACACATAATACTGGCTAACTCCCTTGATATGTAAGCTTAGCTGGCCTTAGTGGTTTACTGAACTGGCCAGCCCTAGGGGAACAGTGGAAATATCACTTGAGACTGGTTTTGTTGGCTAGCATTTGTAGGGTAAATACAGTACTCCCCCTTCAATAACACTGGGCCTCTCCCAGTCACTGCAGGCACGCTCTATTGAGTCTTCTCACTAGAGCATTCAACCCCGTCCAGACACTCTCTAGCTCCTCAGATTCTCATTTCACAGGTGGCTGTGGTCGGCTTGGAGCCTGTCTGTGCAGACACATCCACTCAGGCTTTACAGATAAATTCAAGAACACAATTTTTTTTCCCTTTTGGCATTTCAGTCTTCAGTGTGCTTTATTCTAAACAACTACAGTTTGGCACATCGTCTCTTTATCATTACTTTTTTTTGGGTTTGAATAATGAAATTACTATTCTCAACCCATAAAGCAGTGAACTACAATTACAAAAAAAAACATGTTCAACATAGAGACTGTCTGGCAACATACGGCTAGTTGATTTGATCCAGTATTGTGTTTACTGCATTTCAATCTTTTTTTCCCCAGCACATTCATTTATTAATCTAAAAAACAGCTTGTATTGTAAATCCCAGGTAAACATGTTACTTTTTATTAAAATGTGTGATCTAAGAAGTGCATTGCACTAGTATCTTTCAGATAATCAATTATCATGTAAATAGATTAGAGTACTTTTATTTTGTTTGTATGAGTTTTTTTTTTTGTGCTTCCTCACGCAGCTAATTTTCTCCTCAACTTACTACAGCTGTTGAATCATGTTAATATCTCATTCGGGATGAATCAATTATCTAATCTTAATAATGATAGATGGGTAGGTGAAGATGACATGTTGTTGCAGATAATAAAAACACTTTGCAAGGCAGATTAATGTATGCTTCTGAAGTTAAACATTTGTGGTTAAAACAAAAAAAAGTTGACTTAACGTTATAAACATCTCAATCCTGAGTTATCAGGTAAATCTTCATATCTGAGTGTATAAAAATTATGAATAACACACAAAAAAGAAACAATTGATTTAAACTTTCTCCCGCTTATTAATTCAGGCCTAAATTAACTCATTGGGATCCTGCTTAAAAAAGTATGGCCACTGCTCTGAGCATGCTCAGTGACAGTTCAGGTTAAAAGCAGCTAGACTGTTACCCTGGAGACCAAGGGCTAACCCCTATAAAGGGTTAGCCATTCCTCTCTTCTCTCCAATGATGAGTGGATGATCAGACATAGTGGACGTCATACATCAAACATAGCATAAAGCAATATGTTTGGACGAGGTAACTGATGATACGAATACATCGGCACTCATTAGAACAGAGTGCTTTCATTGGTATAAGAGTAATACAACATCTTGCTGAACCTGATTAACAATAAACAATATGTATATATATACTGTATATATTTCATATGTATATAATCTTCTGTCAATGTAGAAAAATAATCAATAGAATTTAAAGCAAAGGAACCAAAGACAAAGTTAACATTGAATGTGACAGCCGTATTATGTATGATATTTCTATGTGATTGGGGGGGTTGTTTAAACACAGAAATGCACACGTAGCAACAAGTAACTGTCAGTAACCATGTCCCAGTTCTGACCCCTAGTTGAGCTATTTACCCACATGCTCACTGTGGTACAACATACGGTGCTTTTATAGCATTTGGGAAATCAAAAAGACCAAAGTGCGTGGGGCTTTTTCTCATGGAGACCTAATAACCTCTGCTGAATGCAACAGACAGAGACATTCCTTAGAACAATGTTTGACAGGGGAACTTCTGTTGCTTCATATAGGGAAGTGATAACCATGTTGTAAAGTGTGCATAAGGAGGATGGCACTGCAGTCTTTGGGAGGGCGAGGAGGACCAGGATGCATGACTGCCATCTCCAGAGCAGACCCCTCTATCTGAGAGGCAGAGGCTGCCTGAACGCTGTCCGCTTGACTGGAGCTCCAGTCTGCTTGAATACAAAAACAGCGAGAAGAGAATCCCTGCTGCCCACATGGGGTCAGTTCCCCTAGCATTATCTCCATAGCCTGTGCAATGCCAGGGCTGAGAGGGCCAGGGCGGCAGGCAGAGCTGGTGACGGGGCAGGGAGTGTGGCTGCACCATCCACCGGGCCGCTCCGGTCTGCTCCCACCACGGGGACCTCGGCGGTGCTGGCAAAGTCAAACTCAGTGACGCAGGCGTCTGTGCAGCCGCTACCACTGCCTGAGCTGCTGCCCTCATCACCTGCAGGATAGCATAGCAACACATTGGGGGGGAGGGCAGGAGCAGCCAATAGGGGCACAGCTGAACAGGAATGACTGACAGAGAGCTAAAGATGACACACAGACTTTCAATGTTGAAGTGAGTGACCACATGCATACAAATGAAATACCCCTGTATGATCAGTTTGAGAAGGAAATACATTAATCTTTATTGGTTGTCACTAACTGTTGTTTCTGATACTTGCATGAACACTAGAAAACACAGTGCATGGCTAAACAACGATATTTTCGGCAAATACTGCATGTTAAAGGTCCCATATTATGAAAAAATCACGTTCTCAGTGCTTGAGCTGTACATTTGGGTCTCTGATGACTCTACTAACACAGAAACTGTGAAATAAAACAGTTTTTTTGTGGGCTGCATATTTCTGAAAACATACGATTCAACAAGTTGTTCAGATTGGCTGCCCCTTCCTATGCTGATTGGGGTCTCATCTGGCTCTATGTTGAACATTTCCCCCACCGTGCATTCCTACATTTGAAAGGAAACTCTGATCGTTTCCATTTAAATGGTTTTTGATTCCTTGTTTAGTGGGGAACACAGGGATATTTGTTTTTAAATTTTATTCCCCCGGGAACTGTGTGTATTTTCACCGCGCTGTCACACAGCGA
The DNA here is from genome assembly GCF_963989245.1 of Nansenia antarctica. Lineage (NCBI taxonomy): Eukaryota > Metazoa > Chordata > Actinopteri > Argentiniformes > Microstomatidae > Nansenia > Nansenia antarctica. Next base: position 53,586,626 of record NC_137677.1, on the reverse strand, counting down.
AGAAAACCGCTGATGGTTTGCCGACCGCGTCCTAACGATTCCCACCCGAGTTGGGGTAGACCACGGCAACTTCTGGAATATGTAGTTTTTTTTTGTTTTTTTTTCCGTGCCCACGGCGAACATTGACCGTTGGCCCGCGGCACACTCAGCGCCGCCGAGTTGCATACAGAGATGGGTAACCTATATCTAATCGTGCACCCCGTGTTACGTCACAAGCTAAAATCCAATGGGGTTGCGGAACGACCTGCGGGGCGGAAGAACAAGATACAGAGAACACCCCTACATATTCCAGAAGTTGGCGTGGTCTACCCCAACTCGGGGCGTGGTCTACCCCAACTCGGGTGGGAATCGTTAGGACGCTTCCTGACCTGTGTGTATCCGCATGTCACGTTCGAACGCAAGGTCCGATCATTACCATTCAAATGGTTTTGAATTCCTTGTTTTGTGGGGAACACTGGGATAATTGGTTTTTAATTGTATTCCTCTGGAAACCATGTGTTTATTTGCAGCGAACCACTAGTGATTTCCCGACCTGTGAAACAGCCTGTCCAGAAAAGGACTGAAACAGATGCGTTTCGAGGCATGCTGAAATTCTGAGTGGTATTTTCAGCAAAAAACTTAAATTACATGTTTTGGGGACCCCCAGAGACCTACATTAACTTGTGGAAAAAGAACATAATAGGTATCCTTTAACACTAAACAGTAAACAGTACAGTAAGTGGTAGGTGGCTTACTTGAGTCTTGAAAGTAGATATCATTGCCATTGTAGGCATTCTTTAACTTGTTTGTCATCACTCTCAGAGCCATGATCTGCTGGCGGATGAATGTATCCGGGCGGGTGATGTCCACTTTTACTTCAGGGTTATTCACTTGATTAGTCAATCCATCTTTCAGAACCTCTGGAAAATACCTGCCATGGCCAGATAAAAAAAGCACACCTTTTCATACAGAGTAAAAACAGTTGGAAACCATGGATACATTGAAAAGCCCAGCAAATCCAAACATATCCTTTTTTATTTACACAGAGACAAACACAAATGTATTAGGCAATTAGCAAAACATTCCAAGTGGAACATTGAAGCAGCACAGAGAATTCAATCCCCCCCACCCCCCAACGAAAACAGAGTAAATGAGCATAACGCCACAGCGCTTAATGACACTCGACAGTCTCATTAAAGTCTGTTCTGGGCTCTCTGGCATGCTGGGGCTGTCACAGAGAATTCTCCTGTGGCTGTGTGCTCAGCACTCTCCAGTTTGATAATAAAGGACAAGAGAGAGGCTGTGGTCTCTCTACCATGTTGTTGTTGTGGTCCTCTGCTCTCTCTCTCTCTCTCTCTCTCTCTCTCTCTCTCTCTCTCTCTCTCTCTCTCTCTCTCTCTCTGGCTGACAGGACTAGCACAGGTCTGTCAGAGTTGAACATTACTGGTGAAGTCAACTCTTGACCTCTACATGTATCGGAATGTGTTGACACATTTGTAAGACATTTCACCAGGGGGGAGTGTTTGGTGGCTTACTTGCTGCTGACTGGTCAACTATGTGCCCATCACTTAGGGCTGTGCCAAATATACCTCATCTCTAACACTAACTCTCATCTCCCAAAACTGCTTGTCTGCAGTTTGACAGCTTCAGATATAAACACACCAAGACGTAGCCTTCGCCTTGACCTTTGGTCTCTGGCTGAGTCAGAGTCAAAGTGGACCACTTAGGCATTAAAACAAGAACTAAACTTACATAACAAAAAGACATAGACCTGTCAACAATCACACATTGCTCAGTAAGTGAAAAAGACAACCACATGGGTGCTTGCTGTTTGCACCAAAGGCTGTGTACTGTGTATCTTTGTGTACGTTTCTATCAACAACAGTTGGGTATCATGTTTCAGTGTTCAGAATCCAGTGGGGGGTATGTTTCTGACAGACAAATCAAGGGAGTACAGTACATAAACAACTGGTGATTTCGAAATGGTGAGAGATGAAACCTGAAAGCAATTCCCATAAATAATACAATACAAAGACCTACAATACATGAAACTTAATATTATATTCAAAATGATGAATTAGAAATGCAAATGCTACGTAAAAGTTTAATTATGAGTCTGAAATAACAGTAGTTTTGTCTACCCTTTGGGGACAAACCAGCATTTAACTTCAATTGTCAAACATTTAGGATGTTAATGCAATTTGTTCCACAATGAGGCATCATGCTAGTTATAAAAAAAAACATCAAAGCAAATTGAAACAAACATTTAAGGGCCTCACCAGGGGAGGAATCTGTTTAGACGCAGATGCTTTTATGTCTACAAACCCCTTGGAAGACTTAGCAATACGTGTCTTTCACTTTGCAATGCCTCTGCCAGAAATCTGTTCCAAAGAATGTCAGGCCGTTGAATAGCTACTGTATTTGGGTCAGTGCAACTACATAACAGAAAAGTGTTTGATTCACGGCTCAGACGTATTACAAAAGTAATTCAGGTCTCGTTTACTGTATTCACAGGGAGTGTTCACAGTCATTAGCCTGTTGTGTGCGAGATTGGAGGCCAAAGCGTTACCTGCCCTTGGTGTGTCCGTTCCAGCACTGGTCCTCATTGCCCTCCCCAGCCGTGACCCTGTCCTCCTGGCAGATGCTCTCAGACATATTGGACCAGAACTTCTTAGAGAGCTTCAGTTTCTCCTTGATGTCAATCACCTAAACAACAGAGGGGGTCAGGACACCAATCAAGATAACATTTGGACTTACTGTAAATGGCTCATAACCTCCTCGCATCGGTTTACTTCACATCGTGAGCAAGAATTTGTGGATAATACAATATCATAATATTTGATTTGATTTGATTTGATTTGATTAATTCATGCTTGCAGTGGAGCCAAGGCCCCACTGAAAAACTGCAGAACTTACATAGATATGACACACAATATTAGCAGCACAACAATTACACAACAATTTTAAAGTTTAAAAATATTTCAATAATCATCATAATCATTTCATAATATGATATATGGTCACCATATTTCACATTTGGACTTTGTTTAAGAGAAGAATATTAAAATAACCCCCCCCCCCCCCACACCCACACACACGCTCTTGTTCATTTGTATTGGAGCTATATGCCACAGCCAGAGCATGTTCCAAGCCTGGGCTTAGTGAACCTTGGTCTTGTATCAAAAAGTTTGGATTTCCATATTTCAACAAGTTGAGGAAAAGCCTGATAGCGTCAGGTTGACACCATTATCTGGGTCCCCCTGTCATGCTGCTGGCTGAGGTGAAATTGTAGCAAACCTGGGTGGAACATGAAAGGTGATATACAGACAGTGGGTCACTGCTGTAGGCCTTGACACTGCTTTTGATGTGTTAATCCTGTCACACGGATGCCAAAGCACTTTAACAGTGCTGATATTGCCCAGAGGGTCAGGACTCAACTCACTGCTACATAAAATGACCAGCCATGTTCAACTAAACCACACATCTGCACCATGATTAAATGCTTCAGGGATCCAACGTCTGTCAATATACATCATAGAAAACCATAAGCCACATATGATAGATATGATAGAATAAATATGACTTCAAATGAAAAAGGAAACATTAATCCTATCTTATCCCACCATGAACAACAATGATTGTGACACTTGACACTGCATATTGAGGCCCACTAATTCCTCTGTGGCAGATGATCTTGATGACTGAATGTACTGTATAGCTTGAGAAGGCTTCTGAAGAGCTTTGTTGGAAGATGGAGAGCAACAAAGATATGTTGGGTTGTCATTCATGTGGGTTTCAGCTTTACCCTGGTGTGGAATCCTTGTCTAAAGATCAAATCATCAAAACACTGTTTTGGTCCTGAAAAGCCCCCTCTGAAATCAAGTGTCTAGGAGCAACACAGGTTTGTTTACAATTGGCAAGTGGTGTTCTAGTGGATTCACCAACTTTCATCTTTCTGTCTCTGGTAACTACCTCTTCAAATTGTGCGTGCTTGCAGAAACACAATAGCTAATATCTGACAATGCCATTTCAGGGGGGATATTATTAGGCAGAATGTTGTTGTTAGTTGGTTTGTTAGTTAGTTTTTATTTGACAATCAAGAAATGTACATAAAAAGGTATTATCAATGCCATATGTCATACACTTCCATGGGCTGTCGAGGAATGAGCACACAATAAAATCCTAGGATTTATTTCCGTTGTGATCCTTTGGAACTTCAAACCGAAGGTGGCCAGAAGTGGCAGATTTCCAACAGACTTACACACAGCTCCAACAGACTTACACACAGCTCCAACAGACTTACACACAGCTTCTCTTTACACAAGAGTAAAATTCTTAGGATTTCTCAGGTCAAGGGGGAGGGCGTTCCAAAGCTTTTGGGCCGTCACCTCAAACGCTCTGTCCCCTCTGTCTGGTCCTAGGCACGACCAGGAGCTCCTGGTCGGAGGACCTTAGTGACCGGGTGGATGAGTAGGGGTGAATGAGATCCGAGATGTAGGCGGGGGCTTGGCCATGAAGGGCTCTGAAAGCGAACACCAGTACTTTGAAATGAATTCTGAGTTGTACCGGGAGCCAGTGCAGGGATGCTAGGATGGGGGTGATGTGGCATGATTTATTGGACCTGGTGAGAAGCCTGGCAGCCGCGTTCTGGACCAGTTGAAGTTGTGTAAACAGTGAATTACAGTAATCGAGTCTAGATGAGATAAATGCATGTACAGACAGTTCTAATTCAGAGTGGGATACAATGGACCGGAGCGTAGCAATATTTCTGAGGTGAAAGAAACAGGTACGTGTCAGGGATTTAACATGTTTATCCAAATGCATGGGCTGATCAAAAATAACACCCAGGTTTCTTAGATGGGGGCGAACATTGTCTTTGAGGGACCCTAAGTGCGTGGCTACTCTAGATGCAATGTTTTCAGTGGCTACAATCAGTACTTCTGTTTTGGCTGCATTGAGTTGGAGAACGTGGTTGCCCGTCCAGCTCTCAATGGTGGACAGACACTGTTGTAGGGTGGTGAGTTTCTCCAGTTTGTCTGGTTTAAAGGAGAAGTAGAGTTGGATGTCGTCTGCGTAGAAGTGATAAGAGATACCCCTGAACTTGCTGATGAGGAGGCCTAGGGGGAGCATGTATAGTGCGAAGAGGAGTGGCGCTAGCACAGATCCCTGTGGCACACCAAACGGAAGGGGTGTGGTGTCAGATTTGAAAGGACCAACAGCCACAGAGAAACTTCTCTCTTTAAGGTAGGAGGCGAACCAGTTTAAGGCGCTCCCCGAGATACCAACCCACTCCCTAAGTCTATCTATCAAAATTCCATGGTCTATTGTGTCGAAAGCTGCACTGAGGTCTAGTAGGACCAGTACAGAACATTCGCCGGAGTCAGAGGACATCATGATGTCATTTGATACTCTGAGCAAGGCAGTTTCAGTGGAGTGTTTTTTGCGAAAACCAGATTGGAATTTGTCTGCAATGTTATGGTTTGTCAGATAAGTGGTGAGCTGGTTAGCCACAACTTTCTCCAACACCTTCGAGATGAAGGGCAGCTTTGATATGGGTCTGTAGTTGTTTGGTAATAATAATAATAATAATAATAAGTAACGTAAGTACGTAAAAATAGTAACCCTACATTGATAAAGTAATAAAGTGATGGATTTTACAGGGACTTTCTTGCAAAAAAGGTGTGCAAATTACGATGATATGAAATGCAATATAATACAATACAGTAAGGTAGTAAATGAGTGTGCAGTATTTATTATACTGCAATATGTTTATTTCTGCAGTGTTCAATATTCAAT
>NC_137677.1:53278351-53578351 GCF_963989245.1 Nansenia antarctica | reverse complement strand
CTCCAGATAAACATCTGACATGTCCAACCTCTTTTAATTTTTTACTTATAGGATGAAGGCCCAGCTGAGAATCAACCAGCCTTTTCTCGCTCACTGACTATATTCTCGTTCCAAGGCTCTACATGCTACGAGGATAGGAATGGCCAATGCGCAAAAATGATCCTGTATGGATTTGGAAATTGTGCTTGACAACTTATCTTGCCTAGAATTGCCTGATTTTCTTAGCAAATATAAAAAAGTGTAATCACAAGTGTACTTACTAGTAATAGTAAACAAATACCATCAAACATTAAGAATAACCCTCAGATCTATGGTAGGAAATGTATTGTATATCGTCATTATTGATACCATTGACAATAGAGCTTTCCCCCAGGCTTCAACAAATCTTTGATGGCACAGCAAGGGGAGTTATTGGTGACCTTTACTCAAACAATGTTCTTATGTCTTTTACGCAAATCCAACCTAAGTTTGATATCCCACAGAAACATGTTTTTTGCACGTTCAGTATTTTATTCAGAGGGATATTACATTACCTCCAGATGGATCCCTGAGGGGTCCAGTTGACTAATGTTTCCACCAATTCACAGATTCAAAGGGTTTTATCAATTGGGATAAACACAATATAGATCTGTATTAGGAATCTAAGAGAGGGCTGTTGAGACTGAGTATGTATAGAATACATATAATTACCAATAAGTATATACAGTAGTTAGGGTTAGGGTTATTTCCTCATGCAACACCACATTCTGTTGTGACAGGCTCCGAGAGGTCCAGTACAGAATCCTACATAGACAAAATAGAACCCCATATCTTCTGTTTGACCCACAATGATCCCCAATGTGTTAAAACTGCAAAACAGGAATTGGCATGTACATATTATACTTATTATTTCTGGGGTTACCCCTCTATTGGCAGATCCTGGTAGTAATCTGGTAGGAACTAAGCTCAGCCTTTCATTGTAGGATAAACGTGGTACCAGGGCTGTTTCTATTAAACTAGCCAGCGATAATACGTTTCTGAACCCTTCTCGAATGCTTCTTTTTGAAAAGCTACTCTTATTATCAAGAATGCATCCTATTTAATTGGATCAAGGACAAGCCACCAAGAGTGGTACCAGGATATTTTTAAGCTTTTGGCCTGTGTAAAGACAGTGCTAGGATGAAGGGAAATGAAAACATGTATATTTAAGTATGGCAGCCATTGCTGGACCATTTGCTTAGCGATTGAGTAGACCTATTAGAGAAGAGTAGAGATCCAGTAGCTTGGCACTGAAATAGGCAACTGTGACTCTTAGTAAGGTGAGTTACGTATCTGAGCAAAAAGTTGTGCAACAATATGGAAACTGTATCTTTTTTTTGTGGTAACTATTGTTATTATACATAATAATTATAAATATAAATATTAATAATAATAATAATATTAATACATACATTGTTTTTGATTGTTGTCATTGTTTCTTTCTTTGTTGTTATTGAAATAACGTAATACCGTTTTTGCATGATTTCCAACAATAATATACATACAGTACACATAAAAAGATATCCCATACATAAAACAGATCCCTCTGCAACCAGTCTGGGCTAAATGAATGTATGCTCAGTCTAATCATAGACTGTGCAGCAGGTCTAGCCACACGAACCACAAGAGTCCACAAGAGTCCATGATCAAATTATTTTCCCTGGCAACGGCTGCTACTGTCTGCATTAAAATAGTTTTTCATTTGATATGAATGCTGGATTCACATGCATCTCAATTACAGAGTTCAAGGAGTCTGCTCTCCTCTGCTCAGATGGACGACACAAGACAGTCTCCCAAAAGTGTCCATGCAAGAATAACTTTTCAAATCTGTTCCTCAGACCTTCTGTCAAAGTCATTAGAATGTCTTTCACAGTACAGTTATACCTGTTAGTGATTCATAGTTTGACTTTGTCTATGTGCTTCCAGTCTTCTATGCTTGTGTCTATGTGTTTCCAGTCTTCTATGTTTGTGTCTATATGTGTTTCCAGTTTGGGAATGAGAGCTGTGAGCCCCTGTGGGTGTGTGTCCCTCGACACGGCTATTTAATCACTGGTGTCTAACACCTCATAAACCCTTCCTCCTGGGCCTGGGTCTACCCATAAACAGCAAAGCCTCTCAACCACGACTTGCCATCTGTCTCAAAAACACTTTCTGCATATAAAAAATCGGTGGCAAAAATAATATTGGCAAAAACAGTAAAGTAAATTACCTCTGTTGATTATGTTTTGAATATAGCATTTACCCACAATTTGCTTTGCTTTGGTGTTGTTATTTCTGTCCTTGGGGGAGGAGGAGAACCGTATCTGGTAGGTGACTGAGGTTACTGCAGTGCTTACAACAGGTACCAGAGTACACGTAGATGTGGGCTAATTTCATTTAATCAATAGTAATCAACAGAGGGCAAATATAAATATGTTTCCCCTCTGTGACTGTGTACTAGGTGACCCCTGAATGAGATCAACCAACTGCTGTGCTGTATGCTTTCAGACAATGCACACAGATGGGCCTGATATACCTGAGCAGGTTCTCCTTCAAACTCAGGTCAGCCAATGACATTATTTGGACTCCAAAGTTGTATTTTCTCGTTATGAAACTAGTTTACAGCACTGCACTTGAAGGACACAAAATGACCCTCTGTCAGACAAATCACAGTTCAAGCCCAAAGACCCAGCCCTAGCTCCGTCCTTAACTCTGTCCCCAGCCTCTGCCCTTGCCTCAGTCCAGCCCCAGAAACTAACCCTTTCTATCAGTCCCAGCCACCAGCCTTGTTTCCCTAGAAGACTGATTATGTCTCTGCATTAAATGTGTCCAGGCGGAAGGCTATGATTTACCACAGAGATCTCAGCATAGAGGTGGCAAGGCCGGCCTGTATATATCATCCCGATGCCCAAGAGTGATGGCACCATATGTCTATGACAGCTTTCTTTGTGACTGCTATTACAGTGGCTTCTGGATGCGGCAGAAACATGACATGAGGTAGCATCTTATTGTCATTCAAATGTGGCTATTATTTTCAGTTAGCTTTGATTTAACGATACAAGTTTTGAACAATCAGTGAAATGCAGTGAGATCCATCTCAGTGTTTTTGCCTGACAGAGTTTGAAGGAATGACACAGTTGCAAGCAAGGCAACAGACGAAAGGCAATGAATATTTATCACGGCTTCACATATAATATATATTTGGAATATGCAATCTTCACGTTAGACAAGGAGATAAGGAGAAGCACAGAGATGATGAAACAATATCAGATCTACTCTCTCATGTTGATTCCTCATGTTTATGCTTTAACCATGATCCAGTGCCAGCTGAATTGCTGTAGCTACCACAAATAGTTTGATTGAAATCCTTCTGTGTTTAAGGTTGCAATAACATTGCAATAAACTTCAAATAAGTGTGACACAAAAAGTACAATTTTGATTCTGTTTATAAATATGAATTATATTTAATATTGTATTGAATTGTGAGTTCTGATAAAACCTGACGCTGTACCTTTATTCTGCAAGCTTCGACATATCTTAATAACTACAGTATGCTACTGGCATGGGAGAAATAATTAATCACAGACATTGTTTCATGTGTCTCTGTCTCGCATCCAAATATAATAATGAAATATAATAATATTTTTTCCACAGACCCTAAAATAGCTGGAATAGGGATGCATAATTACCTGTTAATTGCTTAAACCTCAAAGGGCTCATTTGGTCAGGTCCCATCACAGGGAAATCAGTCCACCTGTCTAATGTCTAATTTCAACCCCCATAGACAGTTGGTAAAACTGAGAGGACAGCAGATAGGACACTAACAGCCTGTAGGAATAAATGCTGTGCACTAAGAGGTATGATTGTATAGTACCATGTTCAACAACGTTAATACATGTACAGTAGCACTCAGTTATACAAAAGTATTGTGTGAAGCCCAATATACAGTACAAGTACAGTTCACACACCACTGTTGTATTGAGAGCCTACAGTAACTTTAGGTTGCAGTGTCTGTGTGCATATAAAGTACCTTTGAAGTGCTTAACGCTTGCTTATAGATACCAGGGGGGAATATGGTATGGGGTGAAGATTGTTCAGCCGTAACTGGCTTCTTTCAATTAGTTATTGTCTCTCTGTACAGAAGAGTATACACTGTCAAATTGACCCAGTATGCTGCATTCAGAGAGACACGTTTTACATATCGCCCTACAGACTCATAACATGGGGTTCAGTCCCTTGGTGACTGTGCAGTCAGACAATACACTTTATCATGGTGAGGCCAATTTATCAAATAGGGACCCCTTGGTGAGGCAAAATGACAGCATATTGATGAAATCGCGGTATGTTTGTGCTTGTGATTTGCCCCGGGCTACGACTGGAGGAGTTGTTGAGAGAGGAAGATGATTAAAGGGAAGCTCTATTCTGTTGAGAAGAACAAAGCGCTCTCTCTCTCTCTCCTCTCTCTCTCTCCTCTCTCTCTCTCTCTCTCTCTCTCTCTCTCTCTCTCTCTCTCTCTCTCTCTCTCTCTCTCTCTCTCTCTCTCTCTCTCTCTCTCTCTCTCTCTCTCTCGTACTCTGGGGAAGCAGCCAGGCCAGAGTGTAATGGGGCCAATGTATCTCATTAATGTATTGACAGATATGAAGAGTAGCAGAGCCTTAATGGAAACACCATTAGTTCCCATGAAGGAATGATCCATGGACGGTGCTTAGCCAACAAGAGACCATCGGGAGAAAGGTGTGAAGCTGACTGAAACACTTACACCAAATGTCTTGATGATTATACTACGGTACTGTTCCTCCAAATAAGACCTCAGATAATTGTGAATAACATCAGTTATTTTCCTATTGACGTGCAATCTATTTCAAGCTACTGTGTGTGCAGGTGGGGGCTGTTTGAAAACTCTCCTGTAAGAAAAAGTACTTTCTATAGTGACATATGGTGTGGTGGCGTAGCTGTTCAGCTGTTTCCGTTTGCAAGCAAAAAAGGAGTGACATCCTTGGGAATAAACACTGCTCTCTCTCGCTGCTCTCTCCCACAAAACACAGCTGTGTCGAGAGAATATACAACACTGATATTATTTCTAGCCAATGGTCGGTTCTTTTAACACATTCAACAATCAGTTATAAATAATCAATTTCTCTGAGAGAACAGACTTGAACCATACAGTATCTTCCGTATGCGCCGTTCTGTGATTGAGCCATTTCCTCACTTGTTACCTGTGTGATTCTGCTCAGTCCCCTCTCAACAGCCTGGCAAATGATCTAACACATAAGTGGCTCCACAGACCTTGAAGGAAAACACTTAATGGGTTGGAAACCATTGTCATTCGGAAAATGTATCTGAAGGCAGTCTCGGGTGGTTGTCCACGATTGCTGGTATTTGCTGAATTTGTCAGCCTACCATTTCCTTCCATTACATCTGCATGCTCGAGTACCGCCCTTCATTCAGCGCTTTCGTAAATACACTGTGAAATAATAGGACTATCCATTTTTGCACTGTTTATTTTCATGTGGTTTGAGGAGACGTAACAATTATGTTAGAATCTGTGGAATCTATGTAATAGCATGGCTTTGGCCAGCATGGATAAATACAACAACTGTGAGAATGGATATGTGGATAGGCCTACTTACGTCCATTAAGCCGTATCCAAAACAAGAATGTTTCAGTGGCTTAACATGATCCTGGGCAGCAGATGGATTATGTATGGGTCAAGACTTTGGGAAAGGGGAGGATCAATGTTTTTTGGCAGCGGTTTATGACCCCAGCAGCCACATTGGCATTTTACATTTGTAGCCTTTACGAATGGCTGCAAATCAAAGTAAGAAAAATATATGGTTCAAATTAAAAGGAGAAAACTACTCATCCACTGAGACATTTGTGGATATTATTAACCTTGACATATAAGGGAGTGTAGATTGTGCAGATTGCCCCTTCATAGAGAAACTAAAATAATATGAAATTGGAGAAGAAGACAAATCTATGTGCAACTGCCATCACATGAGTACACTATGGGCATTACCACCAACTCTGGGGAACTGTGGAAAAACTGAGAGATGGTCTATGGTGTGGTAATTTCAATGGTTATAATTAAAGGGAAGAATACAGTACAAGGCAGCAACAGACTCCAAAGATGATGATCATCTAATTAAGACAGACTGTAGTCGGGTATCTATGGCAGTGCTCTGGAGTTATCCAATTTCCTTTACTGCACATGAGGCGCCACATCCATGCAGAGCTGGAGGAGCTCAGTCTCCCAAATGCAATCAATGATGCCAGCACAATTAATTACCATCCACAAAACTGAATTAGGCCTGGAGAGCACACAGGAATTTGCAAGTACATTAGAAATGGACATCAGCATATCAAGTTACAGAAATATGAGGCAAATTGTGTAATTTCACAGAGATAATCCAACAAATGATGTTTATGAACTTGCAAGGTCCACCTTCAACTGAACAGCAATATGCCCATAAACAATAGGTGGCTAGATCCAATCTGCTTGAGTTCTTATTGAGTTCTTATACTGCAGATAGGCCAGAAAATATTAATTCTTAACTACTTATATTCCTCTTTGCTAAAATGACATCACACTCAGATTAATTAAGTGACCTCTTGGCATTAGCATGCAGTCAGGACGAGTGACCATTCTGAATCCCATACTTAAATAAAACTGCACCTTCTAAATGGCACATTAAAGACCCGCCCTCCAAGGATGTCAGACGATTAAGCAGTCATGCCTCACAGACCAGGAGGGTCCACTCCTTCAGGCTCTCCTATAAGCCGTACGGAGGCAAAGGAACAGACTCTTACCTCACACACCTGCTCACATGCTTTGACTCGCAAAAAACAGTGGTTAAGTCAGACACTAACTCCTAATCAAAGGACTTGTAAACTTGGCAAAACACGCGACATCACGAGCAGTGTCACTGTCCTAGGTAATTATGACGGAGACAGTGATGAGTGGGATGACCGAGCTTGTGGGAGTGAGAAGCCCTCCCAGAGGGAAAATGCACACCTCATATCCCTTGGTGATGTATAAACAGATAGGTAGGACAAGTGACACTGATGATGAATAAACAGAGAGATGCTGAAGGTAGAAGCAGTGACACTGATAACTACCGCAGCTGTAGGGGACTGCAGCTAGAGGGGACAGAGGGAGGCTGTTTAATGACTGGCAGCTGGAGGTAAGCTGGTTCACTGGAGGGAGTAAACATGTTTGTAGGGAAGGTATCTGGAGCAGAAGACCACCCCCTAGCGCCATGCCTAATGATAACTGTGGTTAAAGCCAGGCAGGAAAACTGCAATTTCTGCCACACATTTGTGACAAGCCACGTTCTCACGCCAAAATGTACATTATTGGCAGTTCTGTAAACACGGGTCATCTCTGGTGAACTTGACCTCTTTCCTCACACAGTTGCAAGTTGAATTGAATTCGGACATGTTCGCTTTCCTTTTTATGGTGGCTCCTTTCTACTTGTGCAGTGTGAGAGGTGTATCTTCTTGATAGACTTCATTTATACATGTATACCCCCTGTAAACACAGACTACAGTGCAAACTAAATTCGGACAGGAAAGGGCTAAATGCATACACTGTAACATTCATGAATATGAATACATACAGAAAAGCTCCTGAGCGGGCACTGTGATCATTTCAACACACTTGTCCAGCTTCAGATTACGGTACATGCTAATTATGGGCTTTGCACAAATAAAAGCAACCGGTGTGCTTACTCAACCACCACCACTGCAGATTTTACCCCTATCCCTATACTGAGAGAGCTCAATGGCATTCCGTAATCAAACTGCAACAGGACAGCTCCTCTAGCAACTAGACAGTTTACGAGGTCAGAGGCGACTGTGAACTAAGCAGTGAACTAAGCAGAACATCAAACAGAACTGGACACCCGCAGCACACGGACGCCTGGTAACGGAGCCCACTGCTCAGGTGTCCTTCGTCTAGCCATCACAGGTCCAGAATACGACTCTGTCACTCAGCCTCATCTTGAGGGAATCTCTGTGTGGGCTAATTGCCCAGTTATTCATGAGCAGTCTGGAGCGCTCATTTCACCGTGCTATTAGAGCAGACACACCGAGACACCACCACTACCCGCCGAGCTCTGGGTTCTACTCTGCCAGCTCTGATGGAGTAGGTCACCTGCTGATTGGCTGGGGTCCTCCAGGAGTTAACTCCATTAGCTAAGGCAATGGAGGTCTCAGATGTGTCCGGAGAGATATAGTGGGTGAAGAAAAAACGTGCACCGGATCTCCAGAGAGGAGTCCTCCTCACGACTGAAGGAAACTGCGCCACAGCCTCATAACTCCTGCTAGCCTGACTGATGAATACAATGTTTAACAGCCAATGTGTTCACAACAGACAACAAAACACAAAGGCCATGTCTGAGGTCTAAATGGTTCCAAAAATACAGTGCTCTGCAAATCAAACAGGGACTACTCCATAATAATATTAAAAAAAGGTTATTTGAAAGTTTGCTCTTGTGGGAGTAGTGTCGAGGACAGTTGCTGAGATACAATATATCAGGAATACCACTGGGGTTTGGACGTCACTGCGCTTTTGTTTTTACAACAGTAGTTGCCATTTAAAATATGACCCTGTCGCGTTTATGGCAAGTCAGTATTTTGTTTTCCCAGTGACAAGACATTAGAGAGCACTGCAAAGGACACAGGGACAGTCGAAACCCACACAAACGCCTGAAGATAAGTGTAGAATAATGAAGCTTACACTGTGTTGCATTTCACTCCAGACAATCCGCTGGTACGCAGCATAGGAATAGAAAAGAGAGGGATTTTAATGACATGTAGAGGGCCTGAGGAGGAAGACAGAGGAATTCACAGACAGACACACACGCATGCACGCACGCACTCACGCACGCGCGCACACACACACACACACACACACACACACACACACACACACACACACACACACACACACACACATATTTTAAATGCTTTATTTATGTCCACATACAAAGTACAATTCTAAAGGACATAAATACTAACAGTGCATTTTGACATCCTGGAAACAATTTGTTACACACACACACACACACACACACACACACACACGCACACACACACACACACACACACACACACACACACACACACACACACACACACACACACACACACACACACACACACACACACACACAGGACCATTACAGTCACAAACATTAAGAGGAAAAAGAAAGTTAAAAGAAAATCTTAATTGGTATTCATTTAAGTATATGGATGAGTGAATAAGAAAATTCATCTTCTTTCTAATCTTTTCCCATTATGGGATTTTAGATTTAGCCATTGTCGAAGATTTTATTGATTTAGAGCTGAATTGGTGAATATAATTATTGGGTTACAAACAAGGTGAACATTGACATTAAGTACATAAGATCCTGTGGGCAAAATTAAGATGTGCAGAGATTAGTTAGTTAATTAGTTAAGAAGTTAGTTTCACATAAAAAAAAAAAAATAATGAATACAAAATGTAGTATGAAAAGCAATTATGATTATCAAAAGAAACATTTTCACTCAAAGGTTTTGGCCTCACAAAAATAGCACTGCATAATAGCGATAGTGGAGGTAGGGGTGAGGAGGGGTTTGGGGGATGGGGAGTAGATAATCCATGATGAGAAATGTCCCTCATCTGAATTGGATTGTCAGCTCCATGCTACCCTCCACCCTCTAAGCAAACAGGCTAGGTGTTGTGTCAAGGTTGTTTGAGATATACATCTCTACCAGATCCAATGAAACAAACACACGGCTAATCTGATTGAGAGTAAAGGTTTGCTTTAAAGCAAACAACTGATTTTGTCAATCTCAAAATTCTATTAATCTTTTTGGGGGTTTTCTTTGTGAGGTACACAAAGAGACAGGAAGGGCACAGGGCCTTGCACGACTCTGTCTTCCCTCCCGTGGTAAAGCTGATGATTTGTTAACAAACACAGATCGATAGCAAGGCAGAGGACAGAAGACAAGTACAAAGAATTAATTTCCGGCCCCAGGGCCTACCATGGCAAATCATCAGCTTTAATCAACGGCGTCAAATCAGAAAGACAAATTATGTTTACACTGAGTTAGTGTCCCGTCTGAGCAGAAAGGCAGTGGCAGTGGCAGTGTGTGAGTGTTTGTGTCTGTGTGTGTGTGTGTGTGTGTGTGCGTGTGCGTGTTTGTGTGTGTGTCTTACCAGTCTGTCCAGGCTGGTGCCAGCTGCAGTGGTGGGCCGCTCCTCCGGGCTGTACGGTCTGAAGCGGGCGTTGAACATATCCGAAGCGCCCCGGGTAGACCTGCCCATTCCTGAGGGCTTGGGCTGGCCACAGCCTTGAAAAACCTACAATTACACAGACAAGGCTATCCAACAGTTGGACTGCATGAGGAGCTAGAATTACTTGGGATGTAGAAACTATGTTTTGTTAAGGCCTTGTGGATCATTCACCCCCCATATTACCAACATGACAGTGCTCAAAGTCACATTGATCCAACCATACCAATAGGTTTTTCAACTGGGGCATGACCATCCTTATATAATATCATAGAGTTAACTTTTTAAAGTGATTACGGGGGGTGCACCACATATACTTTAAAGATAAACAAAAAGTGCATCTGCACCATGAGGCAGCCAACTGAGCGTTTAGCCTTGAACGGGAGAAAGCATCCAACATTGTGTAGGCTGAAGAATCTCCTCACAACCACTTTCATTTTTTCTTGCACTGACTACAATTTTGTGGGTGAAGGAAAATGCAGTAAAACACAGGAAACACATTAACTACTGTTAGTTGAACTAAGATTAACTGACCAAAGAGAAACATGTAATTCAAATACAAAGACCTAAAATTGGACATAATTAGAATGTGTTCAAATACACACCTAAAGCACGATCCAGTTGGTTACGAAAGACATACGTGACAGAACACAAATATACCCGTACTTGTTTGGTACACCCCACATTAAGTCTATAACTCCATAAACTTTATAATAAGTGTCTAGACCTGACACATGATTTGGGGAATAGGTATGGTTGACATACCCTGTAGGAGATCTGAACGCTGTTATCTTGCATATTCATGATGGCCTCTGAAATCTTGACATCAATAGGTTCCATGACAGATTCAATGTTGAAAGGTCCCTCCAGCCTCTGTGCCACCAGCAACATGGCATCTGTCACAATAGGGGGAGGGGATAAAGAGGGAAAGAGTGTGTTAGCTTGTGAAAAGGACTTGGACTGTATGATGGTCATTCATTCACATTCAACATTTGACCCGGTTTCACTATGTTGATCATTTGCAAATGTGTTTATCGTTACTGTGCAACACTTAAACCACTTGTATCATTTATCAATATTTACTGTCATATTTCTTATATAGTGCCAATAACATGTCCCATCATTATAGATGGGTATGTAGCCTTGGCACATGAAATGAACAAGTAACATAATTATGTAGCATGAATGCTTCTGGGAGTAAATTCAATTTCTATGTAGATCAACTAAATTGAGTCAATTTAATTTAGTTACATGGAATAAAATGAGCAGTGTGTGATGAGTCACTGATTTAATAGAATTCCGTAAAGCCAAGCACTTTGAGTCTTATTTATATCCACTCTGGGCACGGATGCTGTAAGGTCAACACCTCATTAATATCACTGTGAGGACTGAAACCATAATATGGTAATGCCTACATGGAGAAGAAATATACTGCATATCATTATTACACCATTGTATACTAATTATAAGCAACCCACACATACCGTTAGATCTGCAAATGTCATAAGATTCCTCAACAAAAGATCAATAATGGTCAATACCAGAGCTATATGGACCATGAATCACACACATCTCCATTTCCTTTAATGTGAAAAAAGAGATTGAGCTTCTTCCTGCCATTTCAAATCACTTAGCAATCCAGATTTGCCCTTTACAAGTTCCATGGGTTAACTGTTATTGTCATGAAGCAGAGCTGCATGTGCTCTATCCTGGAGGGATATCCATGTTAATGTGTAACTGTCTGTGTAATGGCAGTTTGGATTTTGAGTGGTGAGCCGCAGGGGGACCTGGACGGCCACCAACCCTCAGTAGAGGAACATCACGGTTTGGACAGCAGTGCTGTAGACTCCCTATCAGGGAGAAGTCCTCAACCGTGCACAGTCTCCAACCAGAGACCTCCCAGGACAGGACCTCACCCAAAGGCCCTCATAATCACTGTATCATTAACTTCCTACTATATGAAGTAATCATTTAATTTTGGGGATGACAAAACTTTGGACACTTATAAACTCATAATGTATCTCAAAGACTGCTTTTCTTGGCTTGCAACCATCCCAACACTGCATTAAATGTTTGTTTCTAAAAATAGCATAAAAACTGTCTAGTTATTGAAGCTTAGTGTTCCAATACTTCCTTTAGTTTCCTGCCACAGTCTTTCTCCACCCATCATTTAATAAGACAACTTTGAGAATATCTGATGGTTGCCATGTTTTGTGGTTATGAGAGAAGTGTGTTGTGTCACACCTCTCTCTTGGGGTTGTTTACGCCTGGTGCCTGTTTTTCTCTCTCTCCCCAAATTGCAGCTGAACTGGCTCTAGGTGTGTGATGGGGGCTAACTGGCTCCAGGGGTGTGATGGGGGCTAACTGGCTCCAGGTGTGTGATGGGGGTTAACTGGCTCCAGGTGTGTGATGGGGGTCAACTGGCTCCAGGTGTGGAGATCTGGAGCATAACGGGACTTGCTCCTAGGCACCTCTGCCAGGTAACAAATGGGGGCTCATCCAGAATTAGCTAAGGTTGTTGGTTTTCCCTAGATAATATCAGTAATACTGTGTTGGTTATTGGTTTGAGTACTGCTTTGAAGTTTGTTAACACTGTTGTATTTTTATTTTGCTGTATTTGCTGTACGTTTTTATTTTACTTTGTTAATTTTGGTGTGTTGAATGCGAGGGCACCGCTGGACAGTTGCCTGGTGGAAGAGTTGCATGTGGGCGCACTGAAGACTAGGATTGCGTTATTAGTGAGGGGGAATTCAGAGTTAGATGCGGAGTAGCTCTCTTGTAGGGATGTATCCAAATACGTTATTCAGGAAAGCACAAATAATGCGATGGAAACAGATAGCTATTTCTTCTACGCGAAGAAAAAAAGCCATGATTGACATGTTGTGCGTCAGCCATTATGTTTCTTCAAACCCATTCTGCCCATTCTGTTTGCAACATAGGACTTTACTACACATTATTGAAAAGTGATCACTATATTCTGTAGCCGCCCCCACTGTTTGAGCTTCTCAGATATGCTCGCCTCACCATTAACTGTTCCTTTCCTTTCCTTTTCGGCCAAGGCACGGCTCGCAAATGTGCACAGGTACTCGCTGGTGAGAGGGGCAAATGGGCATGGCCAAACACGGCCGCAGTCTTGTGGTTTGAGACTTTGATCAGCCCATCTTTGCCCTTCTGTTCTGTGTGTCGAGAACCTCCTTTGCCAAAGTAAAGTAAGCTTGTATATCGATCTGCTCAGAGTAGGGTTTGGGGAAGGGGGGCATGTTTGGTTTTCAAGAAACCAATCAAAGTGATGAAGGATACACAAAAATGCCACAACAAGATGGATGCTACTTCATTGGAAATGAGGATATCTTCCAATACAGTATCAATAAATCAATAAATATACACAATTTCGCATGAAGGAAAAAAAAAAAAAAACTTTATTTTTTACTAGCTGTTACTAGCATAGAAATGGCCACAAAGTTCACGTTCGCGAAGTTCGCATTCACGCAGAGCAGAGAGACGCTTCACTGACACTCAAAAAACACGCAAAATTATATTTTTGAGAAGATCATAGATCAAGATCATCCCTTTCTAATGAAGCATGAAACATCACATGCCCTCCACCAAAGTCCCACTAGATGCATTATGGACTATAATGATAAATGCATACACACAGACACAACATTATTATTATTATTGTTATTATTATTATTTTTAAAATGTATATTATTGTATCGCTCAATTGTATTTTGCCTTATTATTTCCTTTTATAAATATTGCCATTTTGTTTTCTCTTGCTGCTGCAAAGTCGACTGGAACTGAAGCCAAAAGAATTGTAGTCTCTAACAAATCATGAATCTTGTGGTTGTCCTGGGGGAGTGGTTGGGGGTGGATTTAACCAGCTATTGTTCCCACCCATTACCTGCCTGTGAAAAGTGTGAAGTGCCAAAGAAAACTTTGAGGGTGATTTTCTCTCTTAGTTGATTTGAGGTCTATCTATATAACATTCAAATACGCATATCTTCTTAAACCTTTTTTCAGATTTCAATGACACATCATTTGAAAGCTTACAATATGTCCTTTCAGAATATGTAAAAAACAGAAAAATGACTACTGGTTATCCAAAACACCAGCAGCTGTCACATATACCCTGCAAGAAGCCCATAGAAGTTGTCAACTTTTTTCTTGGATGAGCTTCAAGCTCGAAAAAGAGCAGCTGGAAGGGCCTTTGAAGAGTCCTTGATGAAAGCTGTCACTGCCTTGGCATCCACTAGTTTTGCATATTTGGCAGCCGAACCTGCTGCCTGTGAGTAAGCACAGATTTGCTGGTCTTCTTGAGGTGCCCTTCCAGGGCAAAGATGAAGCTCTTCATCACTTTCTTTGTGCCTGTTACCTCCAGCAGATTGGCTCTTTGGAGGTACTTGACAGTGAAAGTGGACATGTCAATGAGGTGGGAGTGTTGGGTGGTAACAACATACCTACCACCCAAACTGTCAACCCATGGTTTCAGCCGGGAGTGGTTGTTGAGAAAGTGAAGATCCATGCACATGACTTTCTGTTTCACATTGTCTTTCTGCCTGCTTCTGTGTCCAGCCATTCGAGTGTATCAGCTTTGCAGGACTTTTTCAAAGACTGGCAGTTTGCCCTGGGGTAGTGGTACCCTGGAGTACTTCCACCTGCTGGTCTGCTGGTGGGAGGACTGCCAATACAGTTGTTGTTCTTTCAGCACATGGATTTGTGACTTAAGGATATGGTTTGCCAACTTGTATCTGAAGGGGTTGGGCAAGATGCTCGCAGCCTCACAGAGGCGTACAGATTGGCCGTGTGTTTGGCCTTGTGTACGTGTTCTAACCTCTGGTCACTAGCCTTGTGTACGTGTTCTAACCTCTGGTCACTAGTCAAATCCACATGCACATTTTTCAGGTGCTTGTCAAGCTGCTCCAGTTTCTTTTGGTCACAAGCAGGTTTGCCTCTGAACCTGGGTACAACATTAAGTTAGTGGCATGATTTTAAAAATGACTGATAACATTCACTAAGATTTTGCACTAGCAAAAGGCTTTTAGCCATTCTAAATTATTTTGTTTAATTATTTGCCCTGTGTAGTCTCCCCTTTGCTGCATTGCCGTGAGCCAGGCAGTTGTAACAGTTGAAACATTGTTTCTCATAAACATCAACATTTCTGTTATGAAAATAATTTCCAGAAAAAAGAGGCTTTGATGGCTTCTATGGATTTCAAGGAATGCACAACCTTGTAAAACTCCTACTCAAAATTGCCACATAATATGGGTGACTGAGTCAAAAGTCTATGTGGAGACATGAGATCATTAATGGTAGGGAGAAGAGCTAGTGAAACGTTGGGTGGCGTTAGCTCAGCTCCAATGCCATTTCCTTTCCAATTATGTCTGAGACAGGGCCTTTGAAGAGTACTTGGGTTTGTTTACACTTGGGCTACAGATAGCCTGTGATGCTTGGTTAGATTTCCATCAGCAGACTGGGGAGGTCAGGGTCCAGGGATGCTCTGGGGTTCTAGTGGCTCTTCAGCTACTGTGCAGCCACAGGCACATGTGGTTTATATCTATGAGAGATCATTCTAGTGAGCAGGAGCTGAGGCTAGAAAGAATATTTAGCATATATTTTCATCAGGTTTTAAAGAGAACACACTTCGGTGGTGTGAATTGAGAATCGAATGTTGTCGTGCGTCAAAATCGCATCGCACGCCGTGTGCATTGCGATGCGATATTGTCGCACGACAACATTCGATTCTCCATTCACACCCACACACTTCGGTGGTGTGAATTGAAAATCCAATGTTGTCGTGCGACAAAATCGCACGCCGTGTGCATTGGCCTTTACGATAGCATAAAGATAATGTTAGCATTCTCTTTAAAACCTGATGAAAATATATGCTAAATATTCTTTCTAGCCTCAGCTCCTGCTCACTAGAATGATCTCTCATAGATATAAACCACATGTGCCTGTGGCTGCACAGTAGCTGAAGAGCCACTAGAACCCCAGAGCATCCCTGGACCCTGACCTCCCCAGTCTGCTGATGGAAATCTAATGCACGCCGTGTGCATTGGGCTTTAGATTAATGATGCAGATTCAGATTCTTCCAATTAATGCACAAAGCTAAATGTACACAAATGTGTATGATTCATACGATTTCCTTTCTTGAATAACCTGAATATGAAAAGGTCAGAATAAATGCTGAACATAATGTGCATATAATATAAGTACATGCAACAGCCTCAGGTACTTGTGAAGACAAAGATGATCGCATAGCCTGAAAGCATTTCAAATGCAAATACTGTCAATTCAGGTCAAACTATGCAACTGTGAGCTACTTCTCAGATCTCACAGTGAATGAATGGAGCTGCCGTCAGCACAAGGGAAGATGGCTATCTCTCTCAGCCGTGTTGTGTTAAGATATGTTTATCAGATGGGCTCCACATAGGAAGCCGAGATACAGTGCCTCATCCTACACACTCTAGTGAGAGAGAGAGAGAGAGAGAGAGAGAGAGAGAGAGAGAGAGAGAGAGAGAGAGAGAGAGAGAGAGAGAGAGAGAGAGAGAGAGAGAGAGAGAGAGAGAGAAAGAGGAATGCCAGGTCAGGGCTGTAGAACTGCAATTAGCCACACTGCTCAGTCCCTGAGGAGAGAGAGGCACGTGGCAAACTCTACCTACATGGAGAATTAATGACTCTCATTTATGAGGTGCACAGAGTCTGGTCCACTGTGACTGGGCTGCTCCTGTGAGCCAAACTCTCTCTGCATCACATTTGTAGTGTAGAGATAGGCCACCGGCCAACAGCAGGCAATCTGGTTATCATCACCACACAGCTATGCAAATGGCCTCATCTTGTCCTATTTTGAGATGGGAGTCCAAAAAAGTTCAGATTATACAGTAGCCTACTTCCTTCCACATGAAAACATTAGAAGGAAAGACATTTCACTGTGAAATTGTGTGCTAAATATAACATTTCTAAGATCTAAAAGATGTTATTTCAATTTGCTATATTCATATGTTACGACAACCAAAACGGACACGTTCTGCCCTATAGAAATTCCCCAATGTTCAGTTTATTTATCGAAAATGCAGCCCACCAGAAAAGAGGCTACCTGTAGAAGACCTCCAGCAGACAAGGACAAATAAGGAATGTGAAAAGGCTCTTTGCCACTGAAGAGATCCCCAGAATGAAAAATGGCCCTGGTGTAATTTGGACCTGTAAAGCATAGCTCATCTGCGGTTCACTCAGCCAACTAATGGTGCTATATGACACTGGAAAAGAATGGCAAGGGAAAAGCATATTGTTCCTTGGTCACAATTTGTCCTGATAAAAAAGTCCTTGAGTGCACACACACGTACACACGTACACACGTACACATGTACACACACATACACACACACACATACACACACACACACACACACGTACACACGTACACACATACACACACACACACACACACACACACACACACACACAGATACACACAGACAGACACACACACACACACACACACACACACACACACACACACACACACACACACACACTGTAACAAATGAGGCTATCCACAGTTCTTTTGAAATATTCATAGCAATGACCCATAAGAAAGATATTCTAAGATTGCAAAATGTATCTTTTTCCTCTCAACAGTAACAATTTAAATGTCCTTGCCTAAACACCCCCCCCCCCCCTAAAAACCTCTCTATTCATTGTCAGATTTTCTAAATGACCAGAGCATACCAGACAGTGGCAGATCCGGGATCCCCGATACCAACCTCTTGAGGCTTGTTAAAAACAGCTGTCCTGACAGACAAAGACACTTCATATTGGGTCTGATAAACAGATCACAAAGGACAGACAATTTGACGACTGAGGAGTGCAATGCACACAAATACTGCATGGTCAAACAAACAAAAATCGTTACATTAACATGATTTCGTTGGTTCCTATATACAATATGTATCTGGAGGAAACTATTCAGTGAGCAGCTCGTAGCTTCTCCTCTGAACACAAACATTGATGCTACTGGCAATCCTATCAAGCTGAGCTCCAGAAGTGAGGAAGCAGTCGAGGCCTGACACAGGTTCTGAGGAGAACACTGGGGAAATAGCCTCTTTTAAAACACACCCATGAATATTTAATTCACAGATAAAACGATCTGCATAAAAGACATCCTCACCAGCTGTATGAAAAAAACAAGTCCCATTGTGAATAGAAGCAATCCCACAAGTCTCATGACAACATGAAGACACACTTGCGGTGTTTATAAGTGGTAATTATAAATTACAGACACTTTCTACAGAAAAAAAAGCTAACATTTTAAAACACACTAGAAAATAACTAACAGTCCACACAATGATACTCATTTTACCACCGTTACTTGGTGCAATGCCATGCTACTTTGACATCTACAACTGACATGTTTGTGTGGAATATATTACTGTATGACAGTTATGAGACCCTTCTAATCCTCATCCCTTTAACTTCTAATGGGATGGTTGAACAAAGAGCATTTAGTGTTAAAGTTGCATTAAGTGTATCGGCCAAATACAGTATGCAATTTCAATCATGAATATTGTCCAAGAATGTGAAAGTTCAGGTCAGATTGTAGCACCATTACCTTGGGGCGGAAGAACGCCTACAGTATGGGGGGGGGTCTTTGAATGTGTGTACCAGCGCTGTTTGAAAGCAGTCAATAAAGCACATTAAATCTTTATATAAAATAAGAAAAGATATTCAGAGTTGCATTTCATTATAATGCATCACACAGTGGTGTACTTTATTAGATTCATATTCAATTCGGAACCATGAAAACAACCATCAAAAACACCAATGCGTCTATTACGATTTTTCCCAAGATCCTACATTGTTATCTTCAGTGTACACACTTGTAATGATACAGTAGCTCATACCTGTAATATCATGTATTTTAGCTACAGTAAGTAACCCTATGCTCTCTAGGGCAACACTGATTGTACAATGTCCTACTGCTAATGAAACCCAGCAGCATTCAATAATGAGCCACTCTCCAATGGATCCCGTTACTAATGGGCTAGGGGATGTCAAGGGGTTTCAGGTTTGAACTGAACATCTGTCCACAGACATCTAATGCATCTTGACAGGGGTGTTTCAACTATTTTGTCCACAAATATGTCGAGGAAATCCTTCCTTCCAGTCAACATCCATTTTCTTCTCGTAAAACCACATGTTTTGGAACAAATTATCACCACAAAAACCTAACTTGATTTGGACACATTTCTCACCAGCTGGATTGCTCTGAGCAGAGGAGGAATGGACATGACCAGTGCTATGAAAATGCTTTTTATGGACGCAATGGCATCAACAGTCAGTGGTGGAAATGTGAAGCAATAAATGGGTGTCACAAGTTGTCTGAGCCACAATGAGTAGAGTGGCTCAGACAACTTGTGACACCCATTTATTGCTTCACATTTCCACCACTGACTTCAGATAGGCTACCAAGTCAAATTTGGTTAAAAACGAATGTTTTCACGCTGGAATGTCTGACTATTAATGTGGGGACAGATTAGGTAAAGACATATTTCACAGGCTGTGCCTACAGTCCATCAGGAATGTATTCCTAATGTGTTTGGGATTGTGTTCTAGCAGTCCATGGCTCATTAAATAAGCAATTTCTCCTAACAGCCTTGACTATCCAACCCTCACCTTTCGCACAGCTGGACACATTAATGGCTTGCTCAGGATTCGATCAACTGTGGTCACATATCACAAAAGATATAAGATTACTTTTTGTATTTGCTTAACCCCAAGTCCCAGTGTAGCCAAACAGGCCACACAGATTAGTCAGAGAGCAAACAGCCATTATAAATCCATTTAGCCAAGGTTGCAGTGGTGGGGTGAACTAGCTGTGGGAGAGGACCTTGCTAAATCACCCCTGGTCTGAGGGTTGCAACCCCACCATGGAAACCTCACCACCACAGTGACTGAGTCAGACCTCACTGACTCAGAGAGCCAAAAACAATCTAATGGAGTAAAACTCCACAGAATACATAGTGAGATACTTTCCCCTAATTTCCTTGCTACATTGAATCACAGAGGGACACAATGCTATCTGAAGACAATGATCTCCTATCAGATGATGCATATAGAAGAATCTACTTTTTTCCAATTATGGTAGTTATTCTATTATCTGAACCGTGGGTGGTATGAGGCTCCCCCTCCTACACCATGCTGTTGAGATCCCCGGCCCGCCCAGAGGCCTCTGGCAACAGGCCTGGCTCTTCTGCTGCTGACCAACTCTGATGCCTAAACTACTCCTGATTGCACATTCAGATGGTTTATTAATAGATAGAGTACATTATCACATTGCAGGTCAACCAATCTGGCCTTTTTCTTTAGTAAGCATGACTCTTCACCCCCCCCCCCCCAAAAAAAAGTGAGCAAAGCGGAGATGCAACATGCATCTTGCAAGCTGCAAAGGATCACTATGGAAAGTTCAGACAGTGCAAGATTTCTTCGATGTATCTAAGATCATTATTTGAAAACTCTCTCTTTCTGTGACACTTTGAAAACGTTTCATTCAAATCCAAACATTTGTCTGTCTGCAAGAGCCAAAGCCCACAACAGCCTTTTTAAAATGTATTTTGCATTGTATTGCAGATAAAGCAGGTTATGAAGTGTTGATCAAGTGCTTTTTCCTTTCATACAAAAAGTTCCATCTCTGCTTATGATTGACTCAAGGCTGAATTTGTTAAGAGAGAGGGCTCTCTTTTAGAAGCATGATAGTCTCAGATAGTATTAGTACTAAGCACACCACACAAGTCATTGGTGTAGATTCAAAGTTTCTGAGAAACAGAGACAGATGTACCTTCATATACATCATGTTGCTTACTGTGGGCCCCTCCTGGCCTATACCATTAGCTGGTCTGGTGTCAAAGTAGTAACTGGCAATGAATTATGTTCATGTACAAATGTAAAGACACTAAATTAATGAACAACATAATCACCATTTCCTTCAGCGCCTATGCGGGAGATAAAACATGTTGGCCCAGTTGTGAGGGCTAATTTGCCATGAGTAGTTCTCTAGTGGCATGCTGCAAGTTTTTTTTTTTTCTGTGTATAATTTATTAATGAGGAAATCACAGGACAGGAAATGTTCTTGGCTTGAACTTTCATGAATTGTGAGTTTGTGGCTGGGTCCAGTTACCCAGTGAAACAAATCAGGCAATTAAAAAGAAATGAGCAGATCAAATCGATGCAGATCACTTCCACTGTGGTGACAAGACCCTCCCGAGGGAGCAACACTGGTCTGTATTACAAAGAAGCAGAATGATGGGAAATAAAGCTGCAACAGTCATGCAGCGCCCTTTGGTTGGTCCAAAGATATTAGCACAGGTAGTCTTGTTGCATGCAAGGCAGTGGGGCAGAAGGGAAAATATTTGTCTACATTTCTATCATCGCTGTCAAGCACCTGTCGACACAAACAAATATAATGACACGTGGGGTAGAACACAAGAGAGGGCCAAATGTATAACCGGAGCATCTTTCAACGTCATAGGCTGACCGAGACATCAATTCTCTCAGACACCCCAATACATAACTTCTTAAAAGTGATTCTAAATACATTCTAAACAGATATTTCTAATTTATTATTTGATGGGAAGGATGGTTTATTATAACCAAAATGAATACAGTATAACCAACCACTAGAAGAAATTTGGTCTGATTTATGCCAAACTCATAATGTGGAACTATTTCCCCAGAAGACTTGGCTGACAGTTTGCACTGAATCTGCACATCAACCACACACACACACACACACACACACACACACACACACACACACACACACACACACACACACACACACACACACACACACACACACACACAGGTGTTCACTGACAGCTGTTTGTCAGTAACTCAACGCTTCAGATGATTCTTCTAATCAGAACACATCTGTAACATCTCATCCTGTTCGTTAGTTTTGTTTGTTTCATGTTATTCATTTATAGTTCCTGTTTATTTTTTGTTACTCACCTTGTCTCTCGTTTTAGACACTTCATTACCTGCCCTTGTGTGTCTCCCGCCTGTGATTGTCTACCCTGCCTTCATTGGTTTCATCCTCATCATCTTTCCCTGTGTATTTTAGTCTGTGTGTTTTTTCCTGTCTCATTGCCAGTTCGTCTTTGTGCCTCTGTGTCAAAACATCCCAGCGATTTCCTAGTGTTTCGTTTTCCTAGTGTTTGATCTCCGCTTGTTTTTTGACTCTGCTTTCTGCCTACTCCCTGACGGATTATATGCCTATTCTGATTGATAACTTGTGTACTGTACCCTGCTCTGCCAACCCTTACTGCATTATCTGCCTACCTTTTGACTGCCTACCTGTGTACCGAACCTTTTGAAAGTAAACACTTGGATTTAAGGTTTTTGTCTCACAGTGATACACTTGATTCCTCTGCCCTAACCCTAACATCCTTTACAGCATCTTACTCCTAATCCGATAAAAATGTACATGCCATTACTGTTCACGTTGCTTCATTTGCATAATGCCAGGAACATACATTCAAGAAAAATATAGATAATCCCTGGATTTGTTTTATTCACAGTCATGCCATAACTATATAGCAGCAATGAATAAAGAATGCAGGTTGAATAAAGGATGATGTCTGCCACCTGTTTCCATTATTCATAAACTGAGTGGTTCTTGTTTTTTCCATGCAGAGTTGGGAAAGGTCAGAAAGGATTTATCCTACAATGAGAACTAATGGATTAGAGGCTGGCTACTCAGTGCAACCAATATAATCCATGATGTATTCCTTCCATTTTAATTGCATGAATACCTATGAGGAAGGAAAAACAATCCCTTTAACCGTTTTTCAGATGGATTTGCATATAAAACTGTAGAAATTCACCTTAGAGGGGCAGATATGTACATATATCATGCAAAGATAAGTGTCTGATAAAAATTATCTTCAATGCTTTAATTGATCAATTTGATGTCCCATTCAACCTATGGTGTCTGTCAATCTCTGCGGGTACATGACACCACTGCTGTAATCTAGAACTTGTCCTGTAGTCTGAAATATAGTGAGTGAACAGCGCTTATTTAAGTCTGACATTGGCCCTTGAATTCTCCTAGATTCACTGAGCATATCACTTTTGTTCTAACTGAAATATCTCAGTTATATTGTATTCACTTGGCCCATTTACTTCCCGCCTAAGGCAAATAAATGTGCAGACTTGCTGGTCTTGCCACCTGAGAGAGAAATAAAACAAACCAAATTTTCTTTTCTGAAATAAATTACTCAGTGCAAATTCCCAGAGGCATAACATTTGAAATGGATGCCAGTTAAGGCTGGCATGGGCCCTTTAATAGCCACATGTACAATAACCCATACACACAAATACAAAGAACTCAACTGATTCCTAGTGGCACTTCACATACTAATGGTTCCATCATTCACTGTGCATCTGCCAGTCGTAATCTATGTTTTCATAAATAACATAATTAAGTCCTTTTAGCAAGCGACAGGAACACTGAGACATATACGCCAAAATAATGCAATACAGCCCCTTCTTTTTCCCCTCTTCGGTTATGCATAAACGGATGCTCCGAACTGGCACACAGCTATTCTGAGAAGAGATGGATGTTTCACAGCATTTCATATTCCTGTAGAATGAATGGAAGCACAGCTGCATTGAATGAACATCTGTTTTATGCTGCTTTTGGCAGTGCCACCCGAGTCCCTCTGCCCCACACGCTCACACAGAGGATAAATGAAGGTCAGACAGAGGGTAATGTGAATTGGTGCCTTTTTGTTGAAGTTCTGTCAGAAGTTTGAATGCACTAAGTCAGGGAGTGTTATTTCCTGCTGGTAGAGGGCTGCAGTGAGAAGGTGCTAAGGAAAAAAAATCGTTGCTATCAGGAGCTCAGCTTCCAGCTGTAAACGATTTCCCGCTCCTTGGTTGAATTAGCTTTTCACCTCCCCGGTATCTCGTCTTCTCTGGTCAGTGGAGCAGACATATGCTGTGGGTCTGGATAGCTGCCACTGGAATCAAGATGAGTATCTTTACGTAAGCTCTGGTGCCAGTCCCATGTCAGTCTCCAAGGCTTTTGTGTTCTATTTCACTCTAAACCTCCCAGTCACCAGGTTCTCCCTGCTATTCGCAGCAACCGAAAAGCTAGAGGAGAGTTTTACACAAGTGAAATCACACTGTGGATGAAAGGACATTTGGAAGTCTGGTAGTAACTAGTTTGTTAGACTATATGCAAGCTCAATGTATCTCAAAATAAGAGCAGAAACCTCTACTGCCCTGGATTTCAAGGTACTTTGAAGGAGCTGCTGAGTACCAATCCAGGACTATGAGTGAAAGGAAGGTCTCATGCCTTTCCTTTTCATGGAATCTGCCCTTCTCTGAACTACTTAAGAGACCAGTGAGCTGCAGGGGTCATCTGACAGACACGCACTCACTACTGTAACCTCTGAAAGCCCAATCAATATCTCTTTGTGCTTGGACCTTGAGCTAATTGAACATCTCTTATAGCCTATAATGAATATGAAATGTCAGACAGCCAAAAGATATAAAAATGACATTTAATCCAATTTAATCCAAAATGTGATGTGATGGAAATTCATATTTAGAATAATGAAAGACTTGCTTGATCAAGGACTAACGCCAGAAACACCCAAATATCATGTGTGAGGCTGAAACTGTTGAAGCACAGTAGGAGCAGTGGTTGAGGACTGTATTACAACGTATGCACAAATGCATGGTCACATCATGTCTACATTTACACCTGGGTAACAACAAGCTTCTCATGCTCCAACTATGTAACCATTGAATATTTAGCAGAGGGACATCACACTACTCCCCAAACATCTCCATGTGCTGTTCTTTACATTGGGGCTCTGCTGTTCTGACATGGAACAACTACACAAGAGAGCTATGGCCCCGTTTCAACGATTGTTTATGACAGCAGGCTTGTCGTGTGTCTCTAAAGTGCAGCTCCCTAGCCCACTCTACGTTACTTCACTCTGCCAGGGCAGGCCTGACGTACTGTATCTAAAGGAAGGCTGGAATCTGAATTAGGCATTCTATTAAATAAATAAGTGTCATGTTATATTCATATATATTCTGTAATCTCTCTCTCTGAGCTGGAGGAGCTTCTGTTGAACTGCTCTTCACAAGGCTCTCAGCAGTGTGCTACTGCCCCACTCCTAGTCCTCCTTTTACACAGCGGGAGACCACAGTGCATGAATAAAGCCTTTTCATCCAAAATACACTCACTGAACACTTTATGTATTCTATAGTATACAATAAGAGTAGTATTTCAATAACCAGATCAAGTCAATAACACAATCAGCTTACTGTCACCTAAAAAACATAGCAAGAAGAGACTTTATGCCTAAACAGGACCTGGAAAATCTTATTCATGCCTTTATCTCCAACAAATTGGATTACTGTAATGGCTTATTCACAGGCTAAAAACGGGATTTGCCAACTGCAACTTATTCAAAATGCAGCTTCTACAGTGCTAACAAAAATAGGGAAATTTGATCACATGACACCAATTCTTAGGTCCTTGCACTGGCTCCCAATCAAGGAGAGAATGAACTTTAAAGCATTGCTGCTTGTGTACAAGTCACTACAAGAGCTAGGACCTTTATATGCCTCCGATCTGTACTTACCATACGAACCCCCCAGATCTCTAAGGTCATCAGAGGCTTATTAACCATTGCAAGAATTAAAACAATACAGCTTTCTGTTACTATGCTACTTACACTAACCACTTTTAAAACCAGGCTGAAAACATTCTTGTTCTGTGCCGCATACACTTAAATCTTTGCAGATTGTTTTAACTGTTATTTTTATTTTAACTGTTTTAACTTAAACTTATTAAAGATTGTTTTTAATTCTAATATCCTTGAATATATCATGTCTTTCAATGTCTTATATTAAGCACTTTGAGTTTCCTTGTGTAGGAAAATGTGCTATACAAACAAACTTGACTTGACTACTAATAGTGGGTAGGGCCTCCCGTTGCTCTCAAAACAGCCTACATTTTTTGTGGCATTGATTTGATTCCACAATATGTTGAAATTCAACATTACTTTGAAATTGTGGTCAATGAAGACATGATTGCATCATGCAATTCCTGCAGATTTTTCAGGTGCACTTTCAAGCTGTGAATCTCCCGTTCTACCAAATCCAAAAGGTGTTTCATTGGATTCAGATCCAGTGACTTGGAAGGCTACTGAAGAACACTGAACTTGTTGTCATGTTCATGAAACCAGTTTGAGACGACATTTGCTTTGTGACATGTTGCATTATCATGCTGGAAGTAGCCATTAGAAGATGGGTACATTGTGACCATGAAGGGATGCATATGGTCAGCAACAATACTCAAATCGGCTGTGACATTCAAGCGATAATTGATTGGTATTAACGGGCCCAAAGTTGTGCCAAGAAAACATTCTCCACACCATTACACCACCTCCACCGGCTTGGACTGTTGACAGGTCTACAGGTGTTCCTAATAAAGTGTTTAGTTAGTGTATATAGATGACAGACGAATGATACAAACAGTAAAATACACCTTCTCAGAACGCGAAGTTGTGTGAATTTAACTGATTTAACCTTTATTTAACCAGATAGGTCAGTTGAGAACCAATTCTCATTTACAATGACGATCTGGCCAATTGGCAGAACAGAGGCAAGTCTGTACACAAAACACAACACAGTATATACGATATAAAACACAACCCAATATATACAATATAAAACATGAGTGCAATACACGACAAGTATCAAAAACATCTATACATCACAACACAGTATGTAAAAGACAGCAGGGACCAGGGGGAAGTCGTCTTAGAAGCATGTGCAGTGATCCGAGACAACATCGAAAAGTGAGTGTTTAAAGGTGGGTAACGTGATTAGAGTGGTGAGTTTTAGTGTCAACTGCAACGCATTCCAGTCAGTGGGGGCAGCAAACTGAAAAGAATGACGGCCAAAGGAGGTGCGGACTTTGGGGGGGACCAGAGTGATATATTTGTTGGAGCGGAGATTGCGTGTGCTGGATGAGAAATTCAGTAGTAAGCAGAGGTAGGGGGGGGATTTGCCGATGATGGATTTATAGATGAACTGATACCAGTGGGTCAGTCGCCTGGTGTGGAGTGATGGCCAGTTGACTTGGGAGTACAGGTCGCAGTGATGTGTGTTGAAAGGGGCACCAGTGACAAAGCGGATGGCAGTGTGATGGATGACGTCCAGTTTATTGAATGAATGAATGCATGAATGGTCTTTATTGTCATTAATACAGTACAGGTACCATAAAACGAAATTTAGGAGGGGGGGGCTCCCCTGGTGCTAGGTAAAAAATACTAAAAACAAGAAGGGAAAAGAGCTGGTTTACATAAATAAAGGCTATATACACTATCCACTATACTATACTACTATACTATACAAATAAAACACTGTGCTGTACTCTATGCTATGCTATAAATATCCTAACATTTCCTATCTCTGAACCTTCTGTACACGAGGGTTGTCATATTGCACATAGTATTATTGCACATTCATTTAAAGTGTCGCAGTTTGCAGGTTTGAAATGTTCACAGTTGTATTTCAGTATTGCACTTGATTACAATCTAATAGCTGCCATCAAATTGTCTAGATTGTCCAGGGCCTAGAACCTAGGTCTTTGCTGTGTTCAGGGCCTGAATGGCCCTAGGGTAGAAGCTGAGCTTCAGTCTATTTGTCCTTGCGGACATGGTCCTAAACCGCCTGCCTGAGGGCAGCCGAACAAAGTGTTCGTTCCCAGGGTGGGATGGGTCTCTGGAGATCTTGGAGGCCTTCCTGAGGCAGCGTGTGTTGTACAGCTCTTCCAGAGAGGGGAGGGGGGCGCCGATGATCTTCTGGGCCGATCTCACGACTCTCTGTAGCGCTTTCCTCTCTGCGGCTGTGCAGCTGGAGAACCACACGCAGATGCAGTAGGTGAGGATGCTCTCCACTGTGCAGCGGTAGAAGGTCACAAGCAGCTCCTGTTTGAGGTGGTATTTCCTGAGGACTCTCAGGAAGTAGAGCCGCTGTTGTGCCTTCTTGATGATGGCTGCTGTGTTGGTCTTCCAGGACAGGTCATCCTGTATGTGCACCCCCAGGAATCGGAGAGTTGAGACTCTCTCCACGCTCCCTCCATTGACGAGCAGGGGCTGGACCTCAGATTTTTTCCTCAGTTCCTCATTTTTTCCTCAGTTCGTCCATCTTGTTAGCTAGGGATCTTACGTTAGAGAGGAATATACTCGGCAAAGCTGGCTTGTCCGGGTTCCTCCTCAGCCTAGGAGGAGGAAGGTTTTTGGGGGCAATCCTGTAAATGATATCTCCATAGTCCAGAATTGGCAGGATGGTCATTTTTACCAAAGTGTGTTTTGCAGAGTGGGTGAAGGAAGCTTTATTGCGGTACAGGAAACCAATTCTTGTTCTGACTTTGGTGAGTAGGTTATTGATGTGGGTTTGGAAGGAGAGTGAACTATCGAGCCAGATACCTAGATATTTGTATGTGTTGACAAATTCTAGTACTGACCCATCCAGTGAGGTGATTTTTGGGGGACAGGAGGCTTGGGGTAGGGTCCGATTGAAGATCATGCATTTAGTTTTATCGGTGTTTAGGAGAAGATGGAGGTTGGAGAAGGCATATTGGATGCTATTAAAGCTGTGTTGGAGGTCGGTCAGGGCAGTGTTCAGAGAGGGGCCAGACGTGTAAAGAATGGTGTCGTCGGCGTACAGATGGATGTAAGAGTTGCCAGCCGCGTGAGCAATGTTATTTATAAAAATATTAAATAGTGTTGGACCCAGAATGGAGCCCTGGGGGACACCCATGGACAGGGACATTGGGTCAGACAGAAGGCCTTCAGCTATGTTATGGCTACTGCCAGGTCATGCCAACATACATGATACAGTGAAATAAAACATGAAACATAAAAAAAGACACGTATGGATTTCATTATCACTGCACAGTCAGAGACACCCCCCCAAAGACCTAGATTAAAGGTACTGGTCTTACCAAGGTACTGGTTCCACTCAGGGTCCAGGTCGGCCTGGTTGGCGAGGCAGCCCTTCATGACATTGAGACAGTAGTTGCTACAGGGCTTGACTGTTGGCATGCCCTGGCAGTAGGGGCAGTACAGCATCTTGGTCAGAGCTCGGTTGCATGCTGGGGTGTAGCTCACCTACAGGGTGGAAAGAGTGTGCGAACATAGATCAGCCATAACATACACAAGACTGTCCTACTCTACTATATGGGAATTAAATGAGTAATGTAGCTCCTCACATTCAACTCTTGTTATGATGATACATTTGTAACACGGTCTGGTGAAAAGGTCTGCATGTCGGCAATTCTCAAGTCACGCAAATGACCAAAAAGCTACTTTATTTTGTAAGAAATGTGTTTTCCGTTTTTTTTCTTCATATTACAAAAGTTATAACAAACAACAGGATTCACTGTATCGCGTCCCAAGTGAGTAGTGATAAATGGCTTGTAAACAAACTTACATTTTAGGACGTGTTCAAAAGCAAGTACTGTGTGATCATCTAATTATGTGTAGTTATGTGGTTTTAGCATGTTGATGTTCTATCAGCATGTTGTGATGTGCTAAACATGCAGTTAGATGTTCATAACGATGTTCCTTCTGTTTTGATTCAGAGCGTGTTTATCCTGCATTTGGTTTGAGGTGTACCAACATTCAAATAAGCATATCTTCTTAAACTATTTTAATTTTTGATTTCAATGTATGACACATTTTTTGAAAGCTTACAATCTGCACTTTCATAATCTGCAAAAAACTGAAAAATTACCTTGCCCTACTTTTTACCAGACCCTGTCACATTTTACAGAGACTTTACAGAGAGACAGAGAGATGTGTCCAGAGGTACAGTGACACTAATTCGTAAGGAATAACAGGCAGCACATCTGACTAGATTAGGGACCATTAACTAGGATACCAACACTGTTGGGTGCAAAAAGGGAGAACAGTATGAGCATACGTTTGCAGTTTCTTTCTTCAAAACAGCAGTACAAAACACAATTCTCATGAGCTCAAGTTCAGTTTGAGACCGCCAAGCACTGTTCAACATGAGCTCAGAATACATAAAGAGTACAAACATGCATAAAGATTATGTTTAACAGTATCTGGAGGAATGGAGATATGTGAACACTACAGCACAAGTAAGTATGGATTAACCATGATTGTCAATGATGCAAATATCAACACTGTTCAGATGTCTGTAGTCACGGCTCCTGGGTAAGGGCTAATGGCTTTATCTCTTCTCCAAACAACAACACAAGCAGGCTCTCAGATCACCTCTTAACTATTTTACAGCACTGCAAGTCTATGGAAAAACAATTCCCTGAACACCATTCTGTCAGTGCATCATATTTCTGTGTGTGTGTGTGAGAGAGAGAGAGAGAGAGAGAGAGAGAGAGAGAGAGAGTGTGTGTGTGTGTGTGTATGTGTGTGTGTGTGTGTGTGTGT
The DNA here is from genome assembly GCF_963989245.1 of Nansenia antarctica. Taxonomy (NCBI): domain Eukaryota; kingdom Metazoa; phylum Chordata; class Actinopteri; order Argentiniformes; family Microstomatidae; genus Nansenia; species Nansenia antarctica. The sequence continues at coordinate 53,547,571 of NC_137677.1, read as the reverse complement.
GTGTGAGAGAGAGAGAGAGAGAGAGAGAGAGAGAGTGTGTGTGTGTGTGTGTGTGTGTGTGTGTGTGTGTGAGAGAGAGAGAGAGAGAGTGTGTGTGTGTGTGTGTGTGTGTGTGTGTGTGTGTGTGAGAGTGTGTGTGTGTGTGTGTGTGTGTGAGAGAGAGAGAGAGAGAGAGAGAGAGTGTGTGTGTGTGTGTGTGAGAGAGAGAGAGAGAGAGAGAGAGAGAGAGAGAGAGAGAGAGAGAGAGAGAGAGAGAGAGAGAGTGAGAGATAGAGAATTTGAAAGCATGCTTCTGCAGTGAATTGAATATAAATAATGAAGTGGAGTTTCAGGTTACACAAAGCCGACAACTACCTAGTATTCTGTACTCCTTTAGATTATGAAGGTGAAAAAGTAAGACGTGTGAGTAGGGAGGAAGGGAGATGTCATGTTTGAGTATAAACTTTCAAAACGTACCCAGGCACTGCATGAGAGAGGTGAGTGTCAAGGCTCAGCACTGCAGGACGTCTTTGTTTTGAGTGGTTTCTGAGCTGTCTGTTTGATGTGATTGGACCCCTGCCTTTCTCAGCCCACCAGTGAGTCTCTATCTGTTCACAAGAGGTGGAGGCATCCTCTACAGAGCCGTGCTTGAAGACAGCATCAAATATACACTCTCTGACAGATACGCCTCAAACATTGACTGGTAGCTCACTCTGTCATTGGTTTGACTTATTACACATCCTGGGGCTGAATTACTCACACAATGTCACGTCCAAACTGACACCCCGAGAAGCGTACAGGTGTGACGTGTGAAGCTGCAGATATCAAGGGTGAACTAGTTTTGAGAACTAGTTTTATTTGATTTTCTGGGTGGTTGAAGTATTTCTTAGTATGTGATGAAAATCCCCACTTTCAAGTCAGAGTTTTCCACTGACACGTTCCAATATTTCGCAGCAATTTCAACCTCATCTTCATCTCTCTTCTGAGAGAATCCGGATTTTGACAATAATGCATGCTCAATGTGTATTTCAGTACAGAAACATAAGGAATAGCATTGACCTGCACTGTTTCAATTCGCAGAACTGACAGTTGAAAACTGTCCCTGGTGCCGAGCAGCACTCAGAATGTTGCCATGCTGTCTGCTCAACTCTTCCCTATCGACTGGACGACTACTGAGAGTGTATTACAGCATTAGCGGTTGCATGTACTATTCTAATTATATGAGCTCATCAAATAGGGTCCTATTATTAGAATCAATAGATCACTCCACAGATCTCTCCACTGGCTTTGAATCACTGAAAAAAAAAAAACTGTAATCACAACGAGAATGCAGTGTTTGATACATTGTGGGAAATGTTTGAGCTTTGTCAGACTCTGAGGATACATATAAAATGGTGTCTTGAGTTACCCAGTGCCTCGAGTGTTGTGTCTCATAAGCTGTGAACGGCTGTGATGTACTATATCGGCTACACTAACTCGATAAACGCCCCAGCAGCAATAGAGGCATGAATGCCGAATCTCACGGTAGCGAACGCCTCCTCCAGGGTGTCTTATTCCATTATGCTTACACCCAATCCCTTCTGATGACTTTAAACCCTGTGGATCAAAGGGGCCTGGCCCTGGCCACATGACCCTGTGTCTCAGGTCCCTCTGAAATGCCAGAGGTGAACCAGGGACAAGTCCCCTGGCTGCCAGGAAGACCCAGGAGGAGGTGTGTCACCTGACCTGACAGACACTAACTACTCATCCTCGGGGTAGGAGCTCATAAAGAGGGCTGTTCACCAGTGCTAGGAATAGGGAACTGATATGTAGACAACGTGCAGGGTGCGGGATTGCAGTTCACAGAGTTCATGCTGGGTGGAAATGCTCATAGTTGGCTCATAGTTGAGAACGTGACTTGGTTGTCACTGGGTGATACAACAGATTGTCCACATGTACAGGAAATTCAGGACACATAGGTGAGAGGGATGTGTAACTGTTTCCACACATACTGTACCGATATTGTAGGCCAATAACATTGAAATCACTTGTATTGTGTAATACATTTAGGACTGTACCGAAAGTGGAGAAGCACACTAAATGCTGGCCAGTGAACTGTGTTAATGTAAATATTAACTGACAACAAGACATCCAAATAAACAGCCCTTGCTGTTGAATGGAGCTTATTCCAAGTATAAATCTCTGCTTTTTCCTTTAATCTTCTTTTGCACACGATCGAAACTCCACACACTCCCAAGGCAATATGATATACTACAGCAGCTGCATTAAGATTACATCACATCAAACAGAATACTGAGGCTACAGCATGATTAATGGCTACTGTATACCGAGTTAACAAATATTGGGAGATAGAGTTACAAACATTCACTGCAAATATTTCATTTCTCCCCATAGCTTGCGGCCTCTTCGAATGCAGCAGAATGTCTCTTGCAACAGTGATTATTACACAGCACCTGAGAGGCAAACACTGAGCTTCTACAGCCTGTAGACAGGCACAAAGACATGGTCAGATAGAACAGTATAGGGTGGAGATTTTCTTTTTTAGATTAGATTAGATTCAACGTTATTGTCATTGCACACAGTACAAGTACTAGCCAGCGAAATGCAGTTTAGCATCCAGAAGTGCAAATAGTGATATAAAACATGATAGTGATGAGTGATAGGTGCAGTTTAGATACAGTAGGTTACTGCTCGTCATCTACTTGGAGAGAAGAATACCTAACCCAAGAATTTCAAATAGAGACCTTCAGCTTGTAGAAGACGATGTTGGATGTACAGTATGTTTTTCACTTATCTCACCAGCAGAATCTATCCCAACACTACTACTGTAACAATGCGAGTTAAGCAGCAGCCAGTCAGATAATTTGGTTAATAATCAACTCTGCTTTTGAATGACTAAGATGTGAAGACTTACTTTGGATACCCTGTTGGCGACCTCTCGACCCACAGTGAGGCCCTGGACGAAGGTGCGTGCTGCGACGAACGCCCGGGTAACCTGAGCCTTGAGCTTCCTGGGAACGTCCCCAAAGGGCTTGAGCTGGTCCGTGTACTTACTGATACACTCCAGATAGTCGTCTGTGATGATGTACTGGGAGTTGATCAGCATGAACATACGCTCCAGCAGACGTGACCAGAAGTCATTGAGCATTTCCTCCAGGTTAACGTTCCCCCCCACGTAGTAGCGCTTCAGCTCGGCAAACAGGTCCTGGAACACTTCAGAGTTCTGCATGTAAGGCTGGCCGTAGGTCCTGACAAACATCTCATTCAGAGACCTTTCTGTGTTCTCCAGTAGCTCCAGGAAGAACTCTAGATCAAGAGGAGAGAAGGGGGAATGAGTATAAACACATACAGTAATACTGTGATATTTATTATGAGATATCTATGGCTTTGTCCACACATCTAAAGCAAAGAACAATCGGTTGATATTATCTGATATATACATCCCTGGAGGAGCAGAGATTATTACATAACTCTTATACTTGAAACATAATGACATTTGACTTTAAATGTGAACATCGTAAACTTAAGTATGCCCTATGATGAAGTGTGTCTACTGACTGACACATCCATATAGTATCTAACTTATACACTGTTCCTAAAATGAAATGGTTATCCTATCACACATGTTTATCAGATTAGCACCTGGAGTGTCTAGTCATCACACACACGTCTTAATGTTCTCCTCTAGACTCTCATGATAGTATTTATGATTTAGTAGACTGTAATTCTATACTAGGAAATGTATGTGATTTGACAAGGAGTGGATAATAAAAATATTAATACACAATTCAATACTGCCATCATTTGTAAAATATAAAAAATATGACTACCTGTAAATCATGATACTTGTTTCATAACTTGCCATACGACTATCCCTATTTGTTCTTGGTCAAAAGACAAAAGGTATTTTTCCAAAGCATGTGGCATTGACAGCGAATAGCATCTGTTAAGTACAGTATATCAAAGCCAGAATCATAGCCATTCTGTGATATCAAACTTCTGAAGGTTTCATCTGACTGAAGAGCAATTAGGAAAGAAAGTGGTATGGTCATTGACGGATCTACCATAGAGGCATTCTAGGCACATGCCTAGGGCCTCCTCACCACTAGGGGGCCCAGACAGAGAGGGGTAAAGAACATCAACTGCCTAAACATTTAATATTTTTGTCATTATTATTTGTTTAAACATACACAACGCTATGTTAGCGGTACGGTAAACCGAATACTGTCTGTCTAGTGTAGTCTATCCATTCAATCCTTTCCTGCATATGGTGCTGAAAAGCCAATACTAATATTATGAAAAATAGGGAAGCTCCAGTGTGATTTCAAAAGTTAATTAAGTATTACAAAAATCACATCAATCACTGCATAATGCAAACAAATGTTGACAACCTGATGACACCCCTAGGGTAATATCTTACAGTAATAGCCTGACAACAGCTTGCCTGTTGTTTGTTGTTCTGTTCAAATGTAAAAGTGAACCACACTTGGAATGGTTTATTCCAACAACTCCAACAAACTTTTGAAATTGCAGAACTCTTTCCTACTGTATTTCTTAAAGCAATAAGTCCAATGTTTGTGTTGTGTTGTGAGGGGGTGTGTGGGGGGGGAGTGTGTGTGTGTTTTTTTTTTGCTTGTCTAGATGACACTGTCACCCCCCCCCCCCCCCCCCCCCACCAAGATGCACTTGGTGGTGGTGATGTTGGTCAGTCATGGACCTATTTGGGGAAGTAACACCAGCTAGCCACGTTATTCTCTTCCTCCACACATCTTATTGTTTACAGAATGACCTCTATGGGTGATGACCTCTGATAGGCTTGCCATTCAAGAAGCCTAATTACATTTGGTTTGGTAGGGTTCACCTCCAAATTAGGAGCATAGGGTGCAAACTAAGTTGACACTAAACCCATTACTATGTCTCCAGTTCATCATATGCTGCAACTATAGGCCAATACATCAAGACTTTGCTATCTTCATAAATATACAGTATATCATGGTATCATTATGAGAGAGGACCAAAGACCAAAGGCCAAGCCCTCCTCTTCCTAATGAACCACGGGTATCTTTGATGCAGTTACATTTGGGTCACATGCTGAGACCACACTGGCTGCTCAGAGATCAGACCTGTGCTGCTCTGGACATGGAGCGACTGTATGCATTTCAATCACTTATCAGGGCCCAACCTGGGTGTCTGTGTGAGTGTGAGAAGCAGGGGGGGCTTGTTAAAATTTTAATGGCTCTAAGTGTTCATTAGAGCTCTGAAATGCAAGTGAAATGAAATCACATTAGGAGCAACACATTAGCTCTAAACACCGGAGAGAAACTGTCCCCGGGAAATATGATCTGAGACACTGCAATGGATCATATTTTAACCACTGTATGGAACGTGCTTACAGAACAATACATGAGTGATGTGACAGTGCATGGTAGCTATCTACAATCAGAGCAGTGGAAAGTTTACATAGGGGTCGTTTCCTGGACCTGGATTATGCCTTGTCCAATCTCCATTAAAAGTATGATTTGTGATGATGAATCTGTGTCTGGGAAACTGCATTGGCATTCAAAGAAAGAACAATGTACCGTAGCCTTATCTTGGACCACATACCTCCAATCATTTCTTAACCATAGACATTTTCCACCTAACCCTAATCCACATCACTTTTGTTAAGCATAGTGACACACTGCTAAATGTGCACTGTATCTGCATCAAATACATTTACAACATGCCCATGATGCACTCAGCACCACCAGCCAGTCTCCTTTCAGTATCTCTCTGCCTACTTGATTACAGTACTACTTTGTATATATACTTACAGTATAGCTTGCTTTAGTTTTATCCATACCTATACTTACTTTGGGTTTGTTTATACTTGGTTGTGTATTTAATACATCTAATTGTACAGTGTGGAGGTTTGGTACAGTACATAATGAACTGTCAGTTTATATTTCTCTCCACCTACATCCACCTAACATACCGATAGAGAACATAGGTTAACATGTTAATGCTGTTTTCACCTTTTCTTTATTGTTGGTGCTGTTGGACTCCAGTGACATGTTTGGGTCACATTTTTAGAACCGTTATCTTTTTCCAGCATGAGGCTTTCAGAAAAGCACTAATGAGACAGATTATGTCCTCCTTCCATTTAGTACATTCCTTGTTTAGCACTTGCTTTCTGGTGCAGCCCTAAACAACTTTCAGAAAGTATAGTTTGGTTATTCTTGAATACCCTTGAGGGAACTGAAAGTCAATGGAGGATAGTGTGAAGTGACAACTGTACTTATTGCCTTGCGTTTCAAGCATGTTTCCTGCATAATTAACTTCACTTCATTAATTAGAAACAAGAGTCTATGACACCAAGTGATATCCTTTCTGATTAATGACAGCTTTGAAACTAATTTGATTAAGAATATGCATTTGAGGATAAGAAAATATCTGTGTGCAGTCAATTCTTCTCCCTTTTTGAACAGCTTAGCTATTAATTGAATATAATCAACATAATTGATGCAGAATTAATCTTAAATATAGTCAGAATATTTGATGCCATTCCAAGCTCTATTTCAGCACAATTAGAATGAATAATTACCACTCGCATTACTGGTGACCTCAATACAGTTCAGTGAATAATACATTTAGTTAAAAAGACGACTTAATATAATTACAGAAAATCCATGAAGAGGATCATATTTTACAATCGGGTATTAAAGGGTATGTCAGAAATGGCAAATTATGCAGAGAGCTCACTTAAAGCCCCAATACATCTAAGTAATTAAGAGGTCTGCCCAACTGAATGGCTGCGAGAGCTGTGAGCAGAGAGGACAATGAGCCAGAAATGTTGGACAAGAGCGATGTTAATACCCCTAAAGTGGTATAGAGTTCATTATTTCCAGCAGATAAGGCTCAATATTGCCTCCATTCCTCACAGTGAGCACGGAACAGTACGAGGAGGCTGAATGGAGCCATTCTCACACTCTGAAACATTCAACTTGAAACTCCTTTTCACTAAGGTCTACTGGGGTCTAGTCTCCTGACACGGCCTGAATCTGTTCTAACAAAATGTTTGTATTTGCAAACTAACCCATGCATAGAGAAAGAAAGGGCCTAAGCATATTGTTTTTACAATTCCTTTGGAACTACAACTTCTTTTGGGGTTATTCCAGTTTCAACTTGTCAACTTGATTTGGGCCTTCTGTGGCCACAACTGCATAGGGATTCTAGTGACATTGTGATGGGGCCACAGTGTAAAGTGGGACCCTGCGGGCTGCAGTTAATTACAGCAACGTCCCCTGAGCTGTGACCAGCAGTAACTCATACTACAGGGAGCTCTACAACAGCAGTGCACTGTAATTGGGATCCATGAAAACTAGCAGACACATTTAAATGACAGAGATTTCACTGAAAGCTTTCATACAATAACACTCCATTCAAAGCTTTCACAACACAATAACAAACAAAACCTCTCAGCTGCCAAAAGACAGTTGCAGTATTCAACTTGTGACATTGTGAATCCTGAAGGCAAACCACAATGTCAGTGGGAGAGATTACACAAGCAAAGCCTCACAGCCAGGAGCGTTTTAAGATGACAGTAAAAAGATGGAGGTCACATAATTAAGGCAACATGCAGAGATAACAGCAAACATTTCCAATGCCTCTATCCATCACCAGCTGGCAGGTCATTTATAACTCCCTCAATATTAAAGATGCAGCAACCTCAACATTGACCTTACCTGATTACCATTTGGCAGCCCTGCACAGCAAGGTTCAAACGTGGAACAAATTACAAAGCAGATTACTTTGAGTGGACCTCACATCATGCTGGAGTCAAATCTTAAAGGAGCAATCTGGGAACAAACACCAACAAAGTGGCCTCCCCCTGCCACCTTTCCTGTTAATCAGTTGAGGGGCGGCTTGGAGAAATGTAACCACTTTCACATTCATAGATAGAGAGCTATGGACGCAAGGACTGACCTTCCATGACATCACATTATGATTTTTAATCATGTTCTGAAGCTATACAGTGTTTGTTTACAATTTCATTGTTGACAATGAGTACTATGAGTAAAATAGTAAAACAAGCCTATATTTCGGGTTCTGATGGGGTAAGACAGTTGAACTTAGCTCATGAGGCTAGTTAGTTATATTCTTCAAGAGTCAATGGCTATAATCATTCATTTAAAAGTGAAAAAGAAATGGATGGACCAATCCCAGATTGCCCCTTTAATTCCTTAAGAAATAGGGCTCAAGTGTCCAAAATAAGTGTTTTTGTTTGATAACTGCTGGATGTGACTGTAGCTTTGGGTCAGTTTCCACTAATTATCATGTGATAAAAACACAAAACTCAAAACTCATAACTTTAGATGAAGAAAAAGCACATGCTCATAGAAAAGACACACATGATTTAACGGCATCAGCACACCTCCCTTCTGTGTTTAATCACGTAGTAGAAATGACATTGGCAGTGATTTGTCCTACAGCAGAGCGGCCCGGTCTCTTATCTCAGGCAGAGCTGCTCTGAGCACCATCCTGCAGGAGTAGAGCTAGACAGTCCACAGAGGAGCAGCATCTTTCACCCGGTGTTTGTCAGAGCCAGAGGATTTAGGCCGAGCCCTTCACCGTGTATGAGCTTCTTCCTCTATCTTTAATACCTCTGCATGAAACGTGCACTTTCTCCTGCCAGAGGGAGACCATCCCAATTCCATCTGTCAGTCAGAGATGGGAGGGTGGGATATGGAATGAGTCTGAAATGGGCCCAGTGTTACTGTTGAGAACATGACAGGTTGACCTTTTATCCCATGCATGCCTCGGGATTATTCCTGTGGGTTTGCTGTTGTGAGTCACGTACTGCTGGTAGGGGGTGGGAGGGTTGCGGACGCACGCTGTCAATTGAAAATCGCAAAAGAAAATCTATAAATAAAGGAGGGGGTTGTGGGCCCTGTCAATTTAAAACGGGTAAAAAACAAAAGATATAAGAATAAAAAAAGGGTAAGAAAAGGAACTAAATTCAATATCCCTCGACTTGAATGAGTAATATTGTCATGGTATTCTATTCATCCATAATGAGGCAATAGAAATCGATATGACCGTGGGCTGGTAATGTGATATTGACATAATGCCTCTTGATTTCCATGAAGTTCCATTCTGACATCACACTGATATGTGTGACAGTAAAAGAGGATGAAGGTAACCATAAACTCTGACACCATGATTAAGATAACACTTCATGATCTCTGAATGAGGATTACAGCAAACAGAAAGACAATTCAGCTCATAGGCAATACCTAGACCTAAAGGCAACGAGGATGCTATTTATCTTTATGTATGGAAAACAAATCTTGGGTTAAAAGCGATGTAGTATGTGGCACAGGGTCTTTGGGAGTCTGTAGCTCTAGATATGGTAGGATCGATTGTGCAGGTCTCACTACTGCATTAATATTCTGTTTCGGTCCACAGTACCATGGTGTTAATGGTCAGCGGAGGGCTAACCATTGATTAGTAATTAAGACCCCCCACTATAGTCTATAATGAGCTAAACGGGAGAGAAATCAGTGGGCCTGTTATTTCTCTAATTTCTCTAAACAGGCTAAAGGTTTCCTGGGGTCCTGGATATGGATAACAGGCAAGCACTGAAAATATGTTCAGCTGCACTATGTGAATGCATAAATTACCTCACAGCAGAAAATCATAATAAATCATACTAATAGAAGCCATTTTATTGACATTGATTGTTGAAATGATGCCCTATTGTTTATTCTCTCTCTCAGTGTTACAGCTGCTCGCCTATGCAACCAACGATCTTCAGGGAGATATGGACGGATATTTCTGCCTGCATCATCTAGGCACTGTAGCGGTGGTGCCCTCTCGCTGCTAGTGACACATAAGCAGTGGTGTATGCGTGGGCTGCTCTGTCGGTTACAGTAAAGATCACGGCCGACTCCATATGAAGAGTAGAAAATACATAAACAGATTGCAGACTCTGTGAGGGTGGGACTCCACAAACACAAACAGGTGCTAAATAGAATGTAAACGAGATATTACTAGTACATTAGCTAAGTCTTGAGTGTCTACATGTATGCGCAGACTACTCCGACATAATGTACTTGGCATCATATAATTGCCCTGATGTTGACATTTTGATAACATGAAATGTTGTATTGTAGACAGTTGGCCTGAATTCCTCTCACGTCATCCTCCTCATAATCATAAAAAAAACACCAGCTGATAAAACCAGCATTACCTGTAAGCCACTCTGAAAGTAAGAAAATATCCCTGAAACTCCATTGCCAAGGGAGGATAAGACTGAGCTAGAAATAACAACACTGGATCACACAGGCTTTAACTTTTTCTCCAAAAGTGATTGAGTTGAAAGATAACCCAACACATAAATTAAACCACAATCCAAATAAGAACGTCTCATATTTCCTGTGTTGGTAGTCTGCAGAGACCCTGAGCAGACACCGTGTCTCCCGAAATCTAGAGAGCTGCAGCGGGAGAGAAAAGAGTTGCAGCGTTGACACATGCACACATCACACATCCTGACACTGATGAAATTATGGAAAGTGGCAGTATGGCCCCTAAGGAACAGGTGTGCCTAGAGCCATGCACCTAAGTGCTGCTGGACAAGCCCCGTCTCCTCGGCTCTCCGGAGCCCTCCTCTCATGACATTCACTCTGCCTGACAGAGGCCGATCAAAATAAAACTTAGTTATTTATGACCGCTTCCAGGAATCGCATTTGTGCTAAAGATTTTGTTTTCCTGGAAAAAATACGCACAGATACATTCTGACATTGAGTTTCTGAACAACCTGCGATCATTCGAGAGTTGAAGGCTTGTAACTCAATAGCCTCTGTTTCGAACGCATTGAACCGTTTGAGAAGAGTGTGGGCAAATCATGGACTTCGCTAGTACGTTCTGGGTTGCAATTCAAAACCTCAATTGATGTATGAAGTTGTAGTAACATTGGTTTGATTTTTTTTGTATGTAATTGTGATGAGAATGGTCTTATAAAAGTAAGCTCTTGGTCCCTAAATGCAGCGCTACAGGATCAGAATCCTGTGTTCTCTATTGAAACTTTCCAACAAATGGAATTCCAGTTAACCATCCTGAGAGCTGAGCACTAGTAGAAGCAGGTTTAATGAGGACATTTCTGATGAATATTTCATGTTATCATTTCAAATAAGCTATGCTCGGTGGGTAAAATTAACCTCTGATTTCTTAGAGAGATTGCAGTACGTAAGTATAACAACAGCCTCAATGCTCATTAAACCATAACTAGCTGTAGAAGGATACAGTGACAGAGTCTGTGCAGAAGTGTAAATGCAGAGTTTGATTAAGATCCTCTCAAAACTAAGGGGCAAGTAGAAATGGTCTGTCACTGTGGGTTTACGTCAGGGTCATGCATAGCACAAGACCTGGAAGCTGCTTTCATGGAGCTGTTCTAGTAGCTGATCAAATAGCTGATCTACTGTACAAGAGGAATATTTACATCATAACTGGAATTGTTATATAGCCTTCTAAATACTCACATATTTTAAAATAACAACAACCTATACCATATTCTCCTTATCTCCGTATTTACTTAGAGATTATGTATTACAGTATGTCCGTACTGGAAAATAAAGTTCTACCCATTTGTTTACCCTTGAATATATTTGTTCTGTTCCCTTGCCAAACAAAAGTAAGTTACAGAAACAGACAGTCATATCTTGATTATAATACATATTCCTCTTCATGCTTGATCGCTCTGGGAGAAGACTGTTTGTTGATTATCAACATAACTATTTTCTAAGAGTTCCAATACAATCACTCCATCCTTGCCATAATGCTGGAGGTTTGTGGTTATTCTCTGGGCTGCCAAGTACATCATATACGTGAGAAATGACACTGCTTTAAATCCTAGCTGCTGGTGTCTGCAGGATTTAACATATGCATGGCTCTTCGTTGAATAATTGTGAGGCCTTCAACATGTATTCAAGATTCTTTTTCAGCTCTGCTTGTGAGTTGAGGCTCTTAGTCAACAGAGTTAGCTCATTACTCACATCCCACACATTAATCATCAAAGGGTTGTTTGCATGTTTGCACTTGACAGACATTAGTAAAAATGTGATCTTTTTACAAATGTTAACATTCCAAAGTCTTGAATATGCAACACTATTCCATATCAAACACAATATTTTGGCTTCAGTGTGCAAAAATATTTTGTGAGAGACTGAGAGAGAGAAAGATAGATAGATAGATAGAGAGAGAGAGAGAGAGAGAGAGAGAGAGAGAGGGAGGGAGGGAGGGAGGGGGAGAGAGAGACAGAGAGAGAGAGAGAGAGAGAGAGAGAGGGGGAGAGAGAGAGAGAGAGAGAGAGAGAGAGAGAGAGAGAGAGAGAGAGAAGGCTAAACTCATTGTTCTTAAGGAGAGCAGCACTACTAGCACAGCAGGCTAATGTGAATGAGCCCATAGCTTCTCACACTGGAGAGTGCAGTGCACTGTTGAATCAAGGCCACAGCTTGGCCTAAAGGTTCACAAACTCCCTGAATCCCCAGTGTTAACAGAGAAGCAACTGAACTAAATCCATCCCAAACAGTAGCACAATATTATTGAATTCAACAGAAAAGTTATGCTAAAAAGCACTCAATTGCGACAGGGAGAGCCAGAACAAAATACTCCATTCACTGAGTTTCTCTCAAATAACTAATATTCTGAAATACAGTACTGCATATTTTATAAGAAGCGTCTGACAGGAGGACATGGCTGTGGAAGCCGATAATTGACATGACTTCACCTCCATCTCCTCTCTCCTCCAAATCTTCCATAGTCTTGATGAGCAGCTGCTGCCCACATAGTTGAGTCTGCCATTATGGAGATTTGCATTATCGCTCATTAAACCTTAACTAGCTGGAGAAGGATGAAGTGAGGGAGAGTCTAGGTAGAAGTGTGAATGCAGAGTTTGGTTCAGAGAAGGTCCTCTCAGAACTGTAAGGGGCAAGTAGAGATGGTCTGTCACTGTAGGTTTATGTCAGGGTCACGCATAGCATAAGACCTGGAAGCTGCTTTCATGGAGCTGTTCATTCTTGAATCCAGCTGTCAATCTACTGTACAAGGAGCCATGACTCTCTAATCCAACGATGCACTCTACTCACAAGCACACTAATGGGATTCTCTATTCCTATTTCCTCTTGAGTGAGTTAGCTAAACTGCAGGCTTTGCCCAGCTCACCCAAACTGCAATGCAAGTTCACACAAGCAAACTTTGTCATCAATGAGGATAGGGGTAGCGATTGAACTAAACTGAAAGAGCAATTGTGTGAGCAAGAATTGAGAGGAAAATATCCATGAATATAAAAGTGATATTTCAACATATAGCAGAAACATTTCTTACCATCAAACTTTTTATGCCTGGACACGAAGGTGCTTCGTAATTCATGACTGATTTCATCGACCAGGTTGTCGAACTCTGCCTTGCTTTCATGACCAAAAGTGTCCTCCATTTCTGTGGTGCAACAGGTGTTGCCCTGAGGACACACACGGAGATTTTCACCTGAAAAAAAAGCAGAGATCATCATCATTCACAGAGAGGGTTAGCTCTTGAACCCCATGAACTCATGAACTCTACTGATGACAAAACTTACTAATTAAAACCTACTTATTAATATATATTTTGAGAGATTTACTGTATAAAGCCACAATTGTGCCATCACAAAAGGAATACTGATATGATCCCTTCTGAGTAATACTAAGTGATGATATATATATATATATATATATATAAAATACCTATATCAGGTATTTATTATTTATTGACATAATTAAATGTTATTAATTCACAAAAACACCACCTGGCCAATAGGAAATAAGACACATGTTGCTGTTCTGACAATACTTCTTGCCTTTTATAGGTTCTATTTAGATGTTTAAGTACTGTAATATTGGTCATGCTGTGCGGCTCATAACATGATAATAAAGTGCTGCCAATGTCATTAAACCAAATGAGATGGAGCCAAAATCCACAGCTCTTATGGAGGAGGCGAGAGGTCAGCTGCTTAAAATGATTGGATCAATTCAAGTAACAGCTTTTTAATACACTGTGGTCTCACTTTGAACCGATTTCTGTATGTGACCATTAAAACATTTAATTAAAGACCTCACATTTGTATAACTGCCAAATGGTTCCATGTCTGCTGTAAGAGAATTCTTCTTTTTTGTTGTTGTTGTTGTTGTAGCAGTAAATAGCAAACCATTTTAAAACGGAACCTAATAAAACAAATTGATGTTAAACTGAATGAATTAAAACATGGACAAATAAACATCTCGGCTTGATAAATGTTTTGATTTCCCAACAGTTTTAAAACTAAACATAAAAAATACAAATACAGTTGATGGGATCCTTCCATATCAGTTAACCCTAGCTTTGGACTGAAGGCATGGATAAAGAAATGCCACATCTCTCAGTTCCTCTCGTCACTACCGTGTTAAGACTGGTACACACATAAAGATAATCTGGCCGATTTGGGCCCGATTTTTCCCCTTCCGACCAAGGACAGCAAACGCCCGATTATCAGATGGCTCTAAAGATTATCCTCATCCTGTGGTGTGAGGTGTGCTAAGAGTAAATTTCTCCCGACAATCTGCTCGGAAAATGGTCGGGGCCGTAAACGTGTTCAATATTTACAATCGTCAGCCCCGATCAGACTCCGAGCAGATCAAAAGTCCTCTTGTGTGTAGGCGAAACTGACAACTTGCGTCGCGAGTCCGATTGTGACGTGGAATGGAATGTAGCCAATCAAGAAGCGAGCTGACTGACGAGTCTTCTTCTTTTCGTTCTTCGCCACTTTATTTGCCCTGTCGCACATGGCTGCCTCATACAGGTCAGTCAGGGTACTACTACCCTGATCACGCAAGATTTCTGGCTTGGGTGACGAGACTCTAGACTGTCGTAAGGACAGATCTTTATGTATGTGGTGTGCTGTATTGGGAATATCGGTGCACACCACACACAATACGATCAAAACTGTTCAATCCATGATTTTTTATCTTCATGTGTGGGGTCTCTCTCAGATAAAAAAAATCTGTTAAGATTTAGAAAATCTTTATGTGTGTACCAGGCTTTATAGTCTACACGCAGTATGTGTATCAGAGACTCTACATATTTTCCAGTCACAAAGCCAGGCATGCAAAGCATAAAAGCAATATCTCAGACAAGTAATCGGAAAACTCTGGTTGAACGAGACATCCTCTGCTCACGCACACAAAGAGTAATGTGTGTCAAAGCTATTTCCTATCACTATGCAATCACTTTGGTCTCACAACCTTCAGCCAGCTCCATACTGTACATGGCTAGCAGACATAGAAATTAAATTAAGATTGCCAGCAGCTCAGAGATTAAATTCATGCCAGGCTCTATTTATCACTTCAGGACAAAGACATGTGTTTCATTGCTGTTTATAATCACTATATCCTGGGATACCCTGCATAAGGATTTAGCCAAAACATATTTACAGTGACTGAAAGAATGATCAGACATGGACAATTTCTGTTAATGGCGTTGTGAGGAAATGGGATTTGATAATAGCTTTGGGATTTGCATTGGATTGGTTTTAACCAAAATTGATTAATACTGTTTATAACTCCAATGGTGTTCATGCCTCCATACACAATTCTAACATTGTAGTACAAGTAACTGTTAGGTAAAATCATGCAAAAGGTGGTATAACTACGGAGCCCGGGAATGGCCTTAGAAAGAAAAAGAAAAGAAAATGAGACCACGATTTACTACCTTGAGCGCACACAGTTCTATTGCATGCGCTTGATGTAGTCAATTGTGGCCTTTTTTTAACAACCCATTCCCTCGCTCTGATTAATTCGTTCCCTCGTTTTGATTCATTCGTTACCAGAGATAAGTGGGAGGAGAGCCAGCAAGTCAATTGCCTTTTACTAACAATAATGACTTGCAAAGCAAGTGTTGTCCGCATGTCTTGATAACTCATCCCCAAACTTAAGTCTAGCTTAAAGAGGTTCTATGCATATCTACCACTAAATAAAGGCATGTGTCTCAAGCAGGCTGGAATCAAAAGCATTTTGTGCACTTGATGTAGTAAATCATGGCCTCGTTTTATTTTTTTCTCTCTCTTTGGC
Source organism: Nansenia antarctica (assembly GCF_963989245.1). NCBI lineage: Eukaryota > Metazoa > Chordata > Actinopteri > Argentiniformes > Microstomatidae > Nansenia > Nansenia antarctica. The sequence continues at coordinate 53,531,477 of NC_137677.1, read as the reverse complement.
CACTCCAGGGCTCTGTATCACCAATAAGTTATCATTGTAAAATCAGTATAAGGAACAGACTGACTATGATCACTGAAACACCATTTTACAGCAAATCACATTTTAATTGATGACATTAAAGAAATGCTGAACTGAATCACAAGTTAATGATCTACATCATTCCATTTTCCCAAACAGCCATTCATAGGGCCATGGATAACACTGACTCAGCGAGATGGCCTCATCGCTCTCCATTTCACAGTGTCTCATTCGCAATATCCCTTTGTGCTGTTGAGCTTAAAAACTAATGAAGAAATTATCTGATCACATGATAGAGCCAGCCAGTGATTCTTGATATAATATAGAGAACTCACACCTCTAATTTCCTGAGTTAGCCACACATTATGGAGCATAAGAATATTTACCAGGAAAGCAAATCACAGATTACTCCAACCTGGTCTCTAAAATGCCCTCGTTTTTAAATTCCACTATTTCACCAAATGGAGCTCTGGTTTGGGCTACAGTACTATTAAAACATTGGAGTCAATTCAGTCTCATCTGACAATGGCCTAATTACTCTAATAAGAGTATAAGATTGCTATGGTTACGGTAAGTGGAACAATTTCAATTCTGCCCCAGTCTTCTCAAGTTTACCATCCTTGAAAGATAAACTGTGAGCTCTGTGGAATGTCTTGAGGTGCCAAAGCTGTGATGTCATCAATTTAGATGTAATAAGATGAATGAAGGTTGGTGGTCTCTTTATCAACAGCTCCAAATTGAAATACTGTGGTTTTTAGGACGATATAAAAAGCAGAGGTCAGGGAAAAGCTCTCACTCCTTTTCCTGTGACCTGTTGTGAGGTTCCCATCATGTTGTGAGTACCATTGTTTTGTGATGACCAGTGGTCATCTCTCTATCTCTCTCTCTACTCTCTCTATTAGAATGTAACATACGTATTTGCCTTGTAATAGATATTATAAGTATACCGTATTATTAAAGCCTCATTTGATTCATTCGATGTGACCTTTCTTGCACTAAATAAGCACAGACTTTTTTTTTGCACATAGTGATAATTATATTGGAGTCAGATTATCAATAGTAGATGCTTTGCTATCAACAAAATATAGCCCAAAGTCTCTGCCAAACATTAATGTGGAAACTGATATTATTATAATTGTTCTACATAAACTAAATGTAAATACAATGCTATTACTATATTAACAACAAGGTATAGAGCAAGAGTTATTACACAGGTATAGAGCAACTCCATGTAAAATGTTATTAAAGGTTAACACTTAATGGGACCAGGGCTAGTAGGAGGTCCCATTGGCCACAGCTCTGAGTGCTGCTCTCCATCAGATGTGTCACACACAAAGAGCTCCTCTGCGCAGACATACGACCCCGCCTTGTGTTCTTTCAGTCTCAACAGAGCAAAACATCACTTAAAATGACTCTGTCGTACATCAACATCCCGGAAGGGGCTTTCAAGGGACCTCACCACTCAGCCAAGGTGTGGTGTCCTTTATAGCCAAGGTTAAAACAGAATAGTGGACTCACAGATGATCTGTCTGATGGTGGTTCACAATAGAAGAACATTATCCATTATCATAAAGGAAAGAGAATGGTACAGATAAATCAGACCTTACTGTAGGAAGTAGGAAAAACCAACAGAATATTGTTGCTAGGTACCATATTAGCATTTTCCGATTTGTCTTCCTAGTAACATTATGGATTGTACTTCAAACTTAGAATATGCAATAGATACACACACATGCATCATATACATATAAATACATACATTTAGCAGTGCTCTGGTGTTCTCGTAAGCTGGAATCCTATCTGGAGATTTGCATGCATAACTCCGACATTCATATACTGGACACCTTGCTTTGATGACGATGGAAAATAAATACGCAACGATTCAAGTTATAACAGCAGATCTAGGATTCCACTCATAATGCATACTTCAGCTCTCTATTCCTGGGCTCTGCCCTCAACAGTCCTGTGTGGATGAGGCCTGTGTTTGCTTTTGGCCCATGCTGTACGGAGGGTGATTGTCACCTGGAGCTGTCTGTGATCCTGAGCATACCGTGCATTCTAGTGGCTGAGGGGGACATTATTTCCAGCTAATATCCTGAATCAAAGCTGGCCTCTGGCGAGTCGTTCAGTATTAAGAGTGCTGTGAGGGTGAAATAACGAGACGTGTGTGTCCCAATGCAACTTCCCCACACCAGCCAATTCTCGTCCTCTCCATTATCAGAGCTGTCATGGCTAAGAACGGTTCCAGTGCTTGTTCTACCCCCCCCCAGACATCATCTTCTCATGCAAGCAGCAGTAAAACGGAGGGTGGGGATGTGCAGAGGCTGAGGTAATGAGGGGGGGCTTATGCATGCATTCAGTGTTTTATCAACAGCTACACCATTACAATCCTCCTTTATGAGTCACAATTACCTCCTGTCACTCCAGTGTCTGTAATCAAGCAAGCAATCCAAGTGTCAGTCAGATCACCTCTCCTATTATCTCTGCTGATGAAGCTCTTCCATGGCCCTAATAGGAGAAGACATTTATATTCCATACACAGCTTCACTAAGGCTTCCTTGTCTTTACTTTGCATATTCAATATCTGATAGTACTGGATGTCCTTACAGGCACATATCTGAATTTGCCTATGGACTGCTGCTAATTGTACACTGACTAAGGCTGGAGCGACTGACTGCCATGTCTGTTGGTTTTGCTAATTACCACCTATAATCTACACGAGGACCCTTGTGCAAGTGTTTTAAAACAATGCGATGAGGACAGAAATCCTAACTCTAAACCGAGGTATCTCTTTATGCAGTTGTCATGTGTTTCATAATTGTCACAAAACGTACAGTATTTCACACTCACAACCTGCACTGACCGGGGGTTATTTCAATACATATAAAAACATTATGAACAGCACGCAGTAAAAGGTTGCCCTGCCTTGTCGCCAGAACTCCTGGCGAAGAGGCAGCTTTGGGAATAGTCCACTGTGCCCGAGTTCCATTTGCCAGAAAAGGTAGGCCAACTCTCAGAAGTATTCATCAATGTACCTGGCCAAAAAGACCCATATCATATGTGCTCTGCCATCTGCTTTGTCCCATGGCCCCACCTGTGCTCTGCCATCTGTTTGGTCCCAAGGCCATACTTATGTCAAAACACTCCATCTTAAAGAACAAAACTAATCAGACATCAGTAAATGTCTGGTATCAATGTGGAAGTATTTGTCATTACACCAAAGCTCATGGGGTTTCTACAACTGTCCAGCTGATTTATAAGTGAGGGAATTCCACACCCCTAATGTACAAGGTTAGGCATTAGGCATGCTTGAAACGTTCTGAAATTCATCCAATGCTTTGGTCCTTAACATTGATTGAATCTGCCCACTCATTCCACCTCTTTAATAAAATTCAACCCATGGCCAAAGGGTTATATCAGAGTTATAGCCAACATCGATCTGTATCAGGAGAGCGCTCTGTCTTTGGGATAGTACAGAAAGAAAAAAAAACATCAATAACTAGACACCAGTATGACCCACCCCTCCTAGAGTAGCATCCTCATTCCCAGGGTGCTTTTTGTCATCATTTTAATGTTTAATTTTAAATTAAAATGTGCCCCCTGACAAACAGTTAACATGAAATATCACACTGTTCTCAATAAAGTAACTGAGGTCACAGAGGAGGAATCATGATTGATCATGCCTTTGACAGTGTGAGAAACCCAGACAGTATGTGTGTGTGTGTGTGTGTGTGTGTGTGTGTGTGTGTGTGTGTGTGTGTGTGTGTGTGTGTGTGTGTGTATGTAGAAATATCAACATCTATCAGAAAATTGACATCTGTATTTTCCTCACTATCCATGAATCCTTCTTTTAACAATATCTCATGAGAACCTGGTTTTGAAACAGCACATACGGTATTCTGTCTAAAGACAGGACATCAGTCAGCATGGAATGACACGATATTCTCCTAACATTGGGCCAAATAAAGGAGATGTCCTGTGTTTTTAAATAACTGATGCTGATAGATGCTGATATAATATTATGTGTCCTTGTATGAATGAGGACAGGTTCAACAGAAAGACATTTCCGAGTCTACAATAATGTCAGCACAGTACAATGTCATGGTCTGCATCCTCAAGGGAGTCAAAGTGGAGGAGAAAAGGAAAGAGAGCGAGAGAGATATGTTGGAATATAGTACTATTTCAAGCAATGTCACAAGGATGAAATTGTCCGGGCATTTCACATTCTTGCAACAAACTAATAAATGTGCCATTGTAAGCATGAACAAAATAATAAAATAAAAAAAGTGAAATAATTCTTAACAAAATGTATAGTCATCATTAAGAGCCATATTGACATTGTATAACTAGACTTCAGAAATGCAGTCCTCTGCAAGGCAATGCTGTTTCAATGACTATGTACTATATTCCCAGGGGAAGATTTTAAAAAAGCCTTAAGCGAAAATTGGCTTTCTGGCTGATATAATGTAGTTTCTGTTTTCTTCTTGATCCTACCATATACAGGGGAATGGCTATTCAATGACATTTTAACATTTCATTTTCGGAGGCTCTCATGCTGCAGCTGAGCCTGACTAGAACATCAGATTAGATCATTCCACTGTGAAGTCACTTAAAGTTCATGGCTGTAAGCTAAAGTTAAAATGCCTCACTAAAGCATTGTGGGAGAATTCCTTGCAAAGCAATTGGAAGTTACAGTATGAATCTCGTTGGATAGACATTTCTAAGACTTCTAAGAATTTTCGAAAGTCACACAACTATAACCACTTTCATGCATGCATCAAGAATGCACATGAGACCTATACCAGCGCATGGTTTAGGAAGCAAATATGAAATGCACACATACATCCTTCTTTGTGATATAACATCTAAACCTATAGGCCATCCTTAAAAGAATACCCAAACACCATCTACACCCCCGCGTGGAATGACAAGCAGCGCATAATCAGCATACATACTACCATGTCTGGCTTTGATATTTATTGGGGAGTATGTAATAAAAAGACTAGCAGAGGAATGAAAAGACTGCTCTCGACATTTGATATACATGGGCAGCGGGCCTGGAAGCCCCTGAGAATGAGGCGCGAGGGAGTGACTCTCTTCAGCGTCAACTTGCTAACTGGAGCATGGCAAAGGACTACAGGTAGCAGCTGGTGGCTGAGGAGAGAGCCTAGAAAGGCCCTGCGGCCTGTACTGATCATTACCTCTCGCTCCTCATTTACAGCTCACTACAGCAACACTGGGGGTCATTAGCACTGATGTCATAGTTCAGGGTGCTGGGGCCCTTTACTCAGCAATGGCACCCACTGGCCTGGGAAGGGAGGAAGGGCCACTGCCGTTCGGCCACTGCTCCCAAAACCTCCCCCATGGCCCTTTGCCAAGCACACACTGCACTACCCCCCAGGTCCCTGGCACCTTCCCCAGCAGCAGTGTAGAGGCAAGAGTGTCTTACAGGTACACATCATGTCTAGTCATGTCTAATTCTGTTCCAAGATGGCGGCGCGCTCGGACGCGAGGCTGGGGGAGCTCTCAAAATCGGTGCTTTTAAGTGTTTCTAACTCTTTGACTGCCAGCCATGTTCAGAGCGGAGAGCTCCATACTGCCAGACTTTTGGGGCATTTTCGCTGAACTTTGAAGACCCACCAAATATTGACTTTTCGGACTACATAAACATTGAACATATCTACCAAGACTTTAGACTCTCTTCTTTCATCAGAAAGTTTGTTTCTAGCCTCTTTGAGTGTTTAGAAATCGGCCGTAGAACATAGGGTGGTTTCAGCAAAAACACCTGATTTTGACCAATAAACAGAGAAAACTAGCTTTTTCTGCAGAGAAGCAAATTCAAGCAAAACGGTGACTGACGTCCACATATTTTAGTTTTAGTGACACCTCAAACATCTGAAAAGTTGTTTACTTCTATGAAACAATAAAAACAACACAGGAAAAAAGGCTTTTGATGACAAAATAACTACATTTATTCACAGATTTAGAACATTTAGAATCATCATCACTCAATCATATTTTTTTTCTGTGTGGTAGGCTTTGAAGCACTCTCCTGAGTGCAGGGGTACATGGCAGGACCTGCACCACATTCTGGTCTCGCTCCTTTTACCCCTTCGAATGCAGACCCTACATTTTCTTGCTGGCTGTGTGTTATTGCTGGTGGGCCTTAAGCGTTCCAACTCATGCCTGGCCATCCGGCCATCCAGCCTGCTGTCTGGGTCTCTCTGTCTTGCTGCCCTGGTTTGTCGGACCTCCTCTTCCTCCTCCTCCTCCTCCCCCCCCCTCCTCCTCTCTCCCCCTCCTCCTCTCTCCCCCTCCTCCCCCTCCTCCTCTCTCCTCCTCTTCCTCCCCCTCCTCCTCCTCCTCCTCCTCCTCCTCCACATAGGTTTTTTCAGTCCACGACCTCGCCACCCTCCTCATGAACTCCAAGTCTGTTTTGCACTTCCCCGGGTTCCTGGCCTTGTACAGCACATAGGCATTGAACACACAAAGCTGAAACAAGTACGCCACAAACTTTTTTGACCAGTTGAGTGTTTTCCTAATGAATGGGTAGTATGCAATGTTCTGGTCAAGTTTGTCCACCCCATTCATGCAGGCATTGTATGCCACAACACACTCCGGTTTGAGCTGACCCACCTTCTCCTTCTTCCCCTTCTGCCACACCTCCACCCTCTGCATGCTGTCATGGTGGCAGGTTGTCACCATCCTCACCAGACGCTTGTCCTGCCATGCCATAACCAGCACCCTGCCATTGTGCCGCACCAGCCTCCCCTCCACACCCAAGTCGGTCTTTGTCGGCTCCCTTATGATCTGCGGTTCCCCCCTGTTTTTTCGCAGTGTTCCGCAGACGTTGGTGTTGGCTTTGATCAACTGCTCACACAGTTGAACAGAGTTGTAGAAGTTGTCCATGTACAGTGTGTATCCGTGTCCTGTGAGACGGTCAAGGAGGGAGAACACTGTGTCTGGGAGTGTGTTATGCTGGCCAACATAAGGCTTCATGTTAAAACAATACCCAGTATTAGAGTCACACAGTATGTAGGAATTAATTCCATACTTCACCGGCTTCTGAGGGTTATACACTTTGAATGATAGGCGGCCACGCCACTGCATCATTCCTTCATCAATGCATATATTTTCAAAGGGCTGATACAGCTCTTTGAATTTGGCTACAACATGATCTAAAACAGGACGCACTTTATACATTTTATCTGTGGCGTCCTGTGATGCATTATTGTTGTAGTGGAGGAACTTCCAGATGAGCTGGAACCTGTTCCTGGGCATGGTTTTATTGAAGTATGGAGTGGCGTCCTGTTGATCCACACTCCAATACATTTCTAGATTTGGCTTTTTTATATAACCGGTGATGAAAGTGAGTCCAAAGAATTGTTTCAGTTCTGGGACTGTCACCGGTTTCCATAACCTCCCTCTGGAGTGTGGCAGAGTGTTGATCTGCAATGTGCTGCAGCAGCTCATCAGTAATAAGCAGCTCCAGGAAATCAACCGGCAGGTCAGATTCCAGCTCTGCAGCAGCATTCTGGGGTCCAGGGGTTGCCGTGAATGGAACCTTTGTGGGTTGCCACTCACCCTGACCCCAACCAGCATCTTTCTCTGAAGACAGCCGTCTCCTTGCAGCACACCCTCTGGTTGAGGCACGTCCTCTGCTCGATTCAGGGACTGTAAAATATTGAAATATATACCATTTTATACAAAATATATATACAAAAGGCATGTTTTATTGCTTTGTAATGATGTAGTGTAATAGTAATAGTAATAGTAATAGTAATAATAATAGTGTAATAGTGTAATAGTGTAGTGTAATAGTGTAGTGTAGTGTAATGATATTTCTATATATTATATGTTTACCTTTGCTTTTCACACTCGAATTTTTGTCTTGGATCGTGGATCCCCGCTGATCTGGAGAGGATTCGCTGCTGCTAGCCGATCCGGATGGCAACCACTCGTCCGACGAGTCGGGGTCTAGTTCTAGGTCCTCCGACTCTGAACTGTTTGAAGAGTCGCGGCGACGTGGCTCCGATGGTCCAGCAATGCTACCACGAGTGTAGCGTTGCGCGTTGCTCCGGTTCTCACCATCTGCAACATTTGGCGCATCTCCTGCACCAGGTCTGCTTGCAGATCTGCTTGCAGTTGACCTGATCGGCACCACACTCCTTGCAGATCCACTGCCAGACAAGCTCTGTGCCAGTGTCAACTGCTTATACTGCTTGTCTCCTCTCGTTTTCGCTATCCGTTTCGCCATTTTCCATTTATCAACCCACAACACGCCTTCTTCTTCAGCTTTTATATCTGAGCTAAATCGAACTGCTGCCCCCATCTGGGGCAGAAATACATTACACCCAAGTCTGAAATTCACACACCAGGTGTATAAGACGTCAATATGGCCATCCCCGGAAAAAAAAGAAGAAAAAAAAGACGCCAAATGGCGTCTTTGGCAGTCAACGTTACTAATTTATAAGACGCCAAATGGCGTCTTTGGCAGTCAGTGAGCTAAGTACATTTGTATGTACATTTTTATTTTAATACTCATAGGGAACGGCTGTGTAAATAGTACCTACAGCAGACTAGACTTAGGCCTACTAGAAGTTGGTGCGCAAAACGAGAGGACTGTAACAACGGAATTCTTGAAACAACAAAAGATTCCACTCGGGATCGCTCGGTCGCCGGGAGAACAATGGTACGCGGTCCCAACACTCAGGCGCAAACGTCAGCGTCGAGACCGTAAGCAACGCCGAGGACGAAGGGGAGGCCTGCTAGCTAGGCTAAAGAGGAGCCCGGATAAGCCTGCTTTGCCGAGTATATTCCTATCCAACGTCAGGTCTCTGGCTAACAAGATGGACGAACTGAGACTGCAGGTAGCCACCAACAACACCGTGGGGGACAGCTGTGTGATTATTCTCACAGACCTGGCTCAATGACACCATCTTGGACTCGGCTGTCGGGCTGGAAGGAAGGACTTTACACCGTGCGGACAGGACGCTGCTTAGTGAGAAGACGCGCGGAGGCGGCCTCATTATATCTACGAAGGACAGCTGGTGCTTAAACACAAAAACTGTAAGTAGCCACTGCTCCCCAGACCTGGAATACTTGACTGTTAAATGCCGACCCACATACCTCCCGAGGGAATTCAACGCAGTGTACATTACATGTGTTTACATAACGCCTAGCGCGGTTGGTAGCTTAGCATTGGCGCGGCTACATGACGTCATCAGTAGTGGACTGAGCGCGGATCCTCAAGCCGTACACATCATCGCGGGAGATTTCAATCATGCTGACCTGAAGGTAGTACTACCGAAGTTCTATCAGCATGTTAAATGTGCAACAAGAGGAGAAAAAACACTGGATAAGGTATACACCAACATCAAGCTTGCTTACAAGGCTAGACCGCTAGCTCATCTAGGCATGTCTGACCATGTGTCAATCCTCCTGATCCCAGCCTACACTCCCATGAGGAAAAGTGCTCCCATCACCACTAAGACTGTCAGAACCTGGCCAGCAGAGTCCGCTCCACTGCAGATCTGCCTGAATGACACCTCATGGCAGGAATATGAGCATGAGGACCTGGAACAGTTCACGTCGTCGGTTCTGAACCACATAGTGAACTGCACCAACTCAGCCACCGTGGACAAACGGGTCCGGGTCTACCCCAACACGAAGCCATGGATGACTGGGAAGGTCCAAAAACTGCTCAAGGAGAGGGACAATGCCTTCTCAGGGAAGGGCACACTGCTGTACAGCACCACCAGGGCTAACCTAAAGCGCGGCATCCGGGAGGCCAAGGCAGACCACAGAGAGAAGATTGAGGAATGCTTCCTGAGCAACAACTCCAGGCGGGTGTGGCAGGGGGTTCAGCACATGACAAACATCAGAGCCAACAGGCTCACAGCCGCGGAGGACGACCCCCTGCTGACGGAAAAACTGAACTCCTTCTACGCCCGGTTCGACGAGGGGCGAACGGAGGTTAATTTAATTAATTAATTTTGCCATTTAGCAGACGCTTTTATCCAAAGTGACTTACAATTACGAATTACAGGGACATTCCCCCTGGAGTAACTGAGGGCTAAGTGCCTTACCCAAGGGCACACTAGTAGTGGTGTGGCTTCAGGCGGGATTTGAACTCACAACCTTCCGATCCCAAGTCCAACTCACTATCCACTAGAGTCTAGACCACCACTACCCTCACTAGACCACCACTACCCTGGAGGTAACCACAACACAAACACCACTCTCTCCAGCTCTCAGCAGCCTCACCCTCACAGAGCATGAAGTGAGACGCGTGCTGAAGGCAGTGGACCCCAGGAAAGCCTCAGGGCCGGATGGCGTCCTGGGACGGGTGCTGAGGGACTGCGCCGACCAGCTGGCCGGGGTTTTCACCAACATCTTCAACCAGTCCCTGTCCCAGGCCACCATCCCACCCTGCCTGAAAATCTCAACTATCATCCCAGTCCCGAAGAAAAGCACGGTGAGCTGCCTAAACAACTACCGCCCGGTGGCACTCACACCAATCATCATGAAGTGCTTCGAGAAACTAGTCCGGGCCCACATAGTCACACGCCTCCCGCCCAACCTGGATCCATACCAGTTCGCCTACAGAGCCCACAGGTCCACAGAGGACGCCATCGCGACGACTCTCCACTCCACTCTATCCCACCTGGAGAGGGGAAACAGCTACGCAAGACTGCTCTTTGTGGACTTCAGCTCTGCCTTCAACACCATCCTTCCAGACAGGCTAGTGACCAAACTACTAGACCTGGGACTATCACACTCTATATGTGCATGGATCAAGGACTTCCTGTCTGACCGCCCCCAGAGGGTGCGGGTGGGCTCCCACACCTCCACAGCCCTCAGACTCAGCACTGGGTCCCCCCAGGGCTGCGTGCTAAGCCCCATCCTCTACAACCTCTACACCTACGACTTCACCCCCGTCCACCCCAGCAACTCCATCGTAAAGTTTGCAGACGACACCACCGTGGTGGGCTGCATCTCGGGGGGGGACGAGGCGGCGTTCAGGGATGAGGTAGAGCAGCTGAGCAAGCTGTGCAAGGTTAACAACCTGCTGCTGAACCAGTCAAAGACCCAGGAAATCATCGTGGACTTCAGGAGGAAAAAATCTGAGGTCCAGCCCCTGCTCGTCGATGGAGGGAGCGTGGAGAGAGTCTCAACCCTCCGATTCCTGGGGGTGCACATACAGGATGACCTGTCCTGGAAGATCAACACAGCAGCCATCATCAAGAAGGCACAACAGCGAGTGCCCCGCGGTGGCGTAGCGGTCTAAGCACTAGCCACTAGTGCAAGCTGCCCACCGGGGACTGGGATCGAATCCCGGTCTCGCCAGACCCGGATATGGCCGAGGCACACAGGGAGCGGCATATTGAGCGGCCGCTCCAGAGGGCGGTATAGGACTATTTCCGGACAAGGATCCGTCGCGCAACAGCGCCCCCGGGGTGCCGGAATAACGGTGCTGGGCTCGAGGAGCCAGTCAGCTAGTCTGCCTGGCGATCTCCTCTGGGGCTGCCGGCCACGGGGTCGTGCGGCGGATCCTACGCAATAGGCAGGGGATAATTGGATGCTAGGTTGGGTTCAATTGGATACCAAATTGGGTGAAAAAGGGATAAAATCTGAAAAACAAATTTATAAAAAAAAAAAAGAAGACACAACAGTGGCTCTTCTTCCTGAGAGTTCTCAGGAAAGACCACATCGGACAGGAGATGCTGGTGACCTTCTACCTCTGCGCAGTGGAGAGCATCCTCACCTACTGCATCTGCATCTGGTTCTCCAGCTGCACAGCCGCAGAGAGGAATGCGCTACAGAGAGTCGTGAGATCGGCCCAGAAGATCACCGGCGCCCCCCTCCCCTCTCTGGAAGAGCTGTACAACACACGCTGCCTCAGGAAGGCCTCCAAGATCTCCAGAGACCCATCCCACCCTGGGTACGAACACTTTGCTCGGCTGCCCTCGAACAAGCGGTTCAGGACCATGTTCGCAAGGACAAACAGACTGAAGCTCAGCTTCTACCCCAGGGCCATTCAGGCCCTGAACACAGCAAAGACCTAGGTTCTAGGCCCTGGACAATCTAGACAAATTGATGGCAGCTCAGATGTTATGGAGTTTAGTTTATCTTGGATAAGCACAGCAAAATTGTTCTATGCCATCAAACTGTCGATAATACCTTGGCCTTTCCACATATTGCATAAGACACACATTATTTCCACATTATTCCCAAGGCCAAAGTCTGAAGGTTTGTTTGGTAAATCAAGTGCAATACTGCAGTTGTGTGCAATACTGAAACACAACTGTGTACATTTCAAACCTGCAAACTGCGACACTTTAAATGAATGTGCAATAACACTATGTGCAATATGACAACCCTAGGGTACATAAGGTTCAGAGAATAGGAAATGTTAGAATAGGTATAGCATAGCATAGAGTACAGCACAGTGTTTTATTTGTATAGTATAGTATAGTGGATAGTGTACATAGCCTTTATTTATGTAAACCAGCTCTTTTCCCTTCTTTTTTTTTTTCCTAGCACCAGGGGAGCCCCCCCTCCCAAATGTCGTTGTTTGGTACCTGTACTATATCAATGACAATAAAGACCATTCATAGTCAGTTGTTGTCAACATGACTGGAATGACAGACATGCGTCTAAAGATAGATCGAACGACAGCCATGGAGGCACTCAAGAGGGCTTTGTTTTGTGATGGCTCACTGATGGCAGATATAGGGTATAGGTAGGTACCTGACTGAACATCACTGCTCCAAACATAGTCTTTTATACAGTTGTATTTACAGTATGAGAAGATGCACTGATCTGAAAAGCTTGAAAAGTTAAGTAAGACTCTAAAAGTAATTCACAAACTCTCTATGCATTGGGACAGTGATTTATGTACCTATATTCCCAAATTTTGCATCAGAATAATCTGAATTGTATTTAGTTATATTCAGACCTAATACAGAGATTTAGATTTGAGATGATTTGTCCTAGCTGGTGCTCATTATCCAAGCGACTTACAACAAATACATTTGTCACAATTAGCTGTTTCATCACAATTACTTCAGGTTGATGAAATCAAAAGAGGAATCGACACACTGATATTGATTCCTGAGGGTTATCGATATCTAAAAGAATCTTTGTTCCAAGTTAGGTAGAACATGTTGTACACAGAGACATTTATTAAGATTGATGAAAAAGATGAAAAATTAAATGACTGACAACATCTTTCATCAACGGTGTATGAACTAAACATGATGATGATGCTCTTTCACAATATGTATCACTTAATCTATCAACATCTATCCTATCAAATCATCTTCAACAAGATCCAAGACCATAACAGTATGTTTAAACCAGATTATTAACATAACCAAGCATTGAAACTGATTGTCCATAGCTTAAGGTTATATTTTAATTGGATACCTCTTGACAGGTTCTGAAATATCTAGATGGCATCAATTTCAAATGTAGGACATATTCTTTTGTATAACACAGTAAAGATGACTTGTGTCATAAAATATGTATTGCAAATGTTCTCATGAGAATCACTGGTATTTCTAATCTTCTCATAGAAAAGACTTGTCTGAAATGAGATTGTCAAACATTAATGCTGGCGTCATTACATCCTACTGAACGTACCTTGACTATGCGACTGAGTGCAATCTTCTCTAGCTGACAAGTGTAAATACAAAATTATAAGAACCTGAAAAATACGCTCCAAAAGAAACTTTCAACATTTATTAAAAATAACATAATTTTGACCAATATTTTCTGGTTAGTTAAAATAAAGTCAGGAAGTCGGTAGGATGGACTCATGGGGGTAAAAGATGGTCATATGGTGCATATAGGCAGATAGGTGAAAGAAGGTTGAACTTGCTGAAGAAAGCTCAATAATAATGAAATAAATCTCAATAAATAAATCCTTAAACAACCCTTACTCATCTCTACACCATCTGTGAAGACACTAGATTACAGGGACAATGAATAAACACCTTTTTGCAATAAACCAAAATAATGGACTTTTACCTTCTAAGCTACCTTTTAACTATAAATCCAGCATCATTGAAGATCAACCAACAAATCTATTATGCTCATAGAGACAAAATAAGAAACAAGAAGTGTTGATGCTGAGTGTTGAAATGAAACACAGTACGACATGCGTGTGTGTTCATGACAAATTACTCTCAAAGCTTGAGCACACTTAGTGCAAATATTTATCATGACGGTATTTTGTTATGCAAATGCCTGCTTTATCATCCAATCTCCCATGTTTAAAACATCTTCCTCTATGATCTGAATTAAACTGTCACTACATACAGTATCTTGAGAAATGGAAATAGCAGAACACCTTCAGATGAAGAACCATGCCAAGTCACATATCCGTCTGCTCCCTGGGAAAGTATGAGTGGCATATTTCGGTTAATCCTGAGTTTGACTACATGTCTGATAATAGTGTACAAATGGTAATGGTGGGACTAAGAACATGGTCAAACGATGGCAAAATACAAATCAATTGAGGAATAAAAACAATCAAGACAAACAGAGGAATAGCTGGGAGAATCCAGCCGGTACAGAAAAAGCCAATTACACATGTACTGTACGTGTATATCAGTCATAAATGAGGTAAATACCAATAGGAAGAGAACTTTGTCAACTCAATTTCTTGAGAGAAGAAGACCGCAGTGTTTCCCCTGCTGCTGCATGTTGATATGCTTAGGGCAACTGTTGTCGTTCTGTAAAAGAAATGCATGCAGGCTATAGTCATTCCTACTGCTCCGAGAGAGAACGCCTGTTGAGAAAGCCCATCATGCAGCCATTTCTGTATTCATGAGTGTGATTAATGGCATGGAGATGGAGGAGGCATTTGAGAAATCCACTTTGGCACTGAAAAAAGACGAGTTGAGCATTGGGTCCTGGCTTTCCCGACGGTGCCTCCTGTGTGTCACAGTCACAGTATGGGAAACCTTCAGATTAAATCAACATGTGGGCCCACTGCAACCGCCTTTATCTATACAACACTTGTTGTAATCACTGTCAATCCTAACAGTCCAATTAGGTATCACAATTACGGCCACAATCCGTTTTATCACTAGAACATGGAAATGTGGAGGCATACCACTCCATTACTGCGTGGGATCTTTCCCAGTACTTCACACATTTATCCTTCTATATATCCATGACTGACAGTGTGAAAGTGGTAGTAATAATCAGATAATGCATTTTTAGCAATACTGAGTGATTACTGTGTGCGGTTGAGGCTAAACAAATCAGCTGACCTTTAATCAAATTAAATTCATTCAATAAAATGCATTCCCATTATGTGCAGAAAGGAACCTGTGTACATTACACCTGAGTAGAGATACATTAATTTGCCCGGTTGTATATGTAGTTACGGACCACATCAAACATCAGTTCTGTTATTTTTGTCCATTCCTCGGCTGGGAAACAGCAGGGCTGAGCCAGACATGAACTGATAGGTTAAGGTCTAGCTGGGGATGTGTGGGTCAGGGTTGTTGTGCGTGTTCACAGAACACAAGTACCTACTAGGAAGAGACTGGCAGTCAGTGTGACTCACTTTCAAAAATCTCCCCATCTCGTCTCAGGCATTGGGTAATTCACTGGCTGGAACCTGAGACAGATCCCTCAGCAGTCTGCATGCAGGGCTAGTCTTTCACCAGGGCAGTGATGGGCTTGGATTAGGGAGGAGGCCGGCATGTAATGAACTCACTGACAGTTTATTTAAATACATACAGGCTAGACTGTAGAGAAGCAAGAGGGGCACTGAACATTTTTAGCTGTGCTGCTGACAGTCCCACTGACTTAGGGCGAAAGGCAGAGCAGTCCATTTTTCCAGTCAGTCTTGGTTTAGAAGCCCTGGTCGGTGAAGCTGCTGACAGCCTGGACCAGTGCCTGTCCAGAATGCAGAGGCCAGGTCCCGCGGTATTATTGAACCAACTGGGCCTTCAGGCTCTGACTCATAACGCTGACACCACTGCTGACATTTCACCTGACCTGGCTCATTCTGACCACACACTCTACTAAGATTCAGCCCCAGTCCCGCACACAGCCCCAGCCCGCACACACAGCCATTCACAATAAACAACTGGTTAAACAATACAGGTTGAATAGTATTAAGTAGTAGTAGTAGTAGTAGTAACCGGTGGCAAGCCTGAATCACCTCAGAGTAGCTTGGCACAAGAAAAATAAAATCGTTTTACAGCAAGCCTGAGTGATGATAGTAAATGTTCTTGTTTTGCTATTGTTAATAAGCAGTAATTTAGTGTTTTGTTAAGGAGTTGTTCAGAGGGAGCAACTGGTTTCTCTGGCACTGTTTTTATGTAGTGTTATTTGGAGACATTAAGAAACCAATTATACGATGGAAAAGCTTCATGGATTCTAAAAAATATCTGAAAATACAAGACATAAATCTGTTCATATCCATGGCATTTTCATTTGTCGAGGGCTTACAAACTGAAGTGCCTATTCCAAGGCACCGACAGTCTGAGATACCCAGTGGGATGTTCTATTTTTCTCTTTAATGCTCAAGAAATTGATCTTAAAACGGTGGAAAGATCCTTCAACAGCAACTCTTGATAAATGGAAGTCTTTAATATGTTTTTCTTTGAGTATTGAAAGAACATTAGCTGAAGAAAAGAGCAAAACTAGGCAATTTGATGTTGTAAGGGGAGATATAGTATTGATGCCTTATAAGTAAAGGAAGGATGTAAATGCAATATATAATTCATAAAACGAAAGGCAGCAGTTCATTGAGAGCGTTCAGGGGTGCTCAGTGGGTGAGTAGCAAGTCGCCCCTCAGATGGCACTATATACAGACATCTTGATGTGTGTTTGTGTGGATGCGGATGCTGGTTGTTGTTTTTTTAAGTTATGTGTATCTTGCGTATTGTAGGTAAGATCTCCGCAGGAAGCTACTGTATGTGGGTCTGAATGAACTCCAAAAGATGCTCATCATATTTTATATAAATAAAAAGTATTGACTTGTATGTTTTATATCAATTGAAAAATATACTGTATTATAATTATACAATTTACAGTAACTGAGCTTCACTTACATTGGAGACATAGCATAAGATGAAAAAAAAGGAACAAATGCATAACCACATTTCTCTCCATATGGATAAGGGGAATTCCAGTGTCTTCCAACTAATTTGATGTCCAACATGGTAAGTCTCTGAGGCATCAGACATCAAAGCTGTGCGTGGCACACCCATCTCTCTTTGACCACAATTAGAGGTTGATGGCTGTCCTCTTGGGGGAACGACCCAGAGCTACAGTCTTCAACTGATTATGAAGGAGAGAGAAGCTTGTCTTTTCCATCTCAATTAAACATCTAAAGAAAACTGTCACAGAAACACTGAGCCTAATCCATTGACATACAGCACAACGCTGGCAGGCTGTGTGTATGTATGAGAGACATAGATGTTTAAATTTAAGCATGAAAAAATATAGGACAGCAGATCATTGTGCCACTACACAATGGACACACAAACGCACACATATCTGCGCTGCGCAGATGTTGCGTAAATCATATTCCTATATTTTCTTTCCAAGCCAAATAGGGTCAACACACCATAGATACATGATCAAAGGAACTCCATCCAGCTGCATCGTTCAAAGATGAGAGACTAAGATTTTTATTCATTTGAGAGATTAGACACAACTACAGGAACATACATCTGGAGGATTTAATCAGTTAGTTATTCAACCCGTCTGTGAACAGGTGTGCTTGTTATAAAATATTCAGCCTTTTACCTGTGCCAGATTTCCTACTCTGCCTACTGAAATATGGGATCTCAGGCACCATGACACAAATGGCTTGGACAGACAAAGTGTATTACAGTATAGGGAATGAGAAACTTTTCTTTAATTCACTTCATGCACATTGCACACTTACACTATACATAACATAGTATACCTACTCAAAATGCCATTCTAATGTTTCATCTGACAACTCACTTTTGCCAAATGCAATGTAACACGTTGGGGTTCACTCTTCATAAATGATCTATAAAGAGTTTTAAAAATATATGTATAAGAGGTTTATAGACATATAAAGCCTGGTACATACATAAAGATGTTCTAAATCTTAACAGATTTTTTATCTGAGAGAGACCCAACACATGAAGATAAAAAATCATGGATTGAACAGTTTTGATCGTATTGTGTGTGGTGTGCTCCGATATTCCCAATACAGCACACCACATACATAAAGATCTGTCCTGCGAAAGGCCAGAACCCCCCCCCCCCCCCCCCCAAGCCAGAAATCTTGCGTAATCAGTAGTAATGCGTAGTAGTACCCTGACTGACCTGTACAAGGCAGCCATGTGCGACAGGGCAAATAAAGTGGCGAAGAGTTGTCAGTTTTGACCACAGACAAGAAGACTTTTGATCGGAAATATTTAACACGTTTAATATTTACGATCGTCGACCATTTTGCGAGCAGATTGTCGGGAGAAATCGACATAACACTTAACATACCTCACATCACAGGATAATCTTGTAGGATAATCTTTAGAGCCATCCGATAATCGGGTGTTTGCTGTGCTTCGATGGAAGGGGGGAAATCGGGCCAAAATCAGCCAGATTATCTTTATGTGTGTACCAGGCTTTAGTTAGATTCATTATAGATTAGTAATACCGAAACAGCTACTGTTCTTGAAAACTAACAGAGCATTAAACACATAACGACGTAGTTGACTGGTTACGATGAGTCAGGCAATGAGGCCTAAAGCTTGATTATGGTAGGTCTGAAACATTTAAGCCCCCATGGTCTGAAGTAGAAGGAATTCAGAGGAATTTGTTCAAAGTCATTCTGCATTTAGATTGATAACTACCATGATCATCATAGCAGCATTGGCCAGTGGTTGACATGCATGTGAAGGGGAATTGTTAATTGAATTAACTGACTCATGATTGCAGATGGATCACTGATGGACACAAGTGTGTCTGTTCTCACTTTACCAACAGGTTCAGAGGACATAAACCGGTTTATAAATTCTATGGTAGATGATTCATTACCCCGAGTGGAGTAGCAGACACAGAGACCTCTCCTGGAGATAGTAGCAAATCCAATACCAGAAGGATTACTTTGCGGCTTTAATTTACATATTGTATTACGCAGCAAATTAGATCAATAAAGACCAAGATGGTCAAGAATGAACTCCTAACCAATAAATAAATGAAAACAGAACGGTAATGTTGGAATATAAACCTGTGTTATAGGTTTATATATTAAGATGTTTAGAAATCTGTTAGGATTATGAAAGATCTGAAGTATTATTCAATTTGAATTACAATTATTTAAATATAATAAACCAATCACAATCATTTTAGACCAGTTTAAAGTTCCTGAAATGTAGGTTTTGAAAATAGGCAATAAAATACTGTATACGAACAGATACTGGGCCTATATTCACATAACTCATTCTAACTTTTTTGATTAGATAAATACATGTAATTCTTATTGCAACACACAGTAAGTAAAGCTGTCTCAGTGGTGAAGTTATGACACGAAATTGTATGTTTTTGCGCAGCATTTTCTGCCATCTAAATTACTTGAACAACATGTGGCTGGTGTTTTTGCCATGATTTATCCACTTTTACATCATCCATTATGTCGAATACTTTCATAGACAGGTAACACTCAAATCTCACATTCCAGTCTTACCTGATATTTCCTGAAGAGGGACATTTGCGAAGCTGAAGCCTTTAACCACACAAGCGTCTCTAACCTCACTGCAGTTACGGGCTTGCAGATCAGTTCCAGTAGCGACAGACAGCACAGAGAAAGTGCAAAGGACGATTTGTATTCTCAACATGGTGCACTTTCCCGTTACTCCACTGCAGTGCATCCGCAGGTACCAATAGTTGAGCGTTTTAGTGGATGCCACTTTTCTACAACTGTCTTTCAGCACATCTTTCTCAATCAAAATAGGTTTATTGTGTAACCAACGATGGTTATTAAGGGTTCCGAGTTGCCGCAGTAAACAGAATGTTGTGTGTCCAGGTAAAACCACATGGATCCGACAGAGAGAGAGGGGCTCCCAAACGTGTTCGCTCAACTTCACTCAGAGAGCGACAGAGGTTTGCATGCTGTAGTGTAGAAAGTCGAAATGCTGTGGAAAGGAGACCGCTATTTGATGCATTGGCAAGGCAGAGCAGGACAGAAAACATGGAGTGGATCCGAAGTCATCAGATCATACCCCTGTCAAAGCAGGCTTTTATGAATCCATCACTAGGCTATTCGTCTGATTGGATGATGGCATAGGCTATACCCAAGGTAACATTTCAATGCCCATATTTAGCATATTACTCTCTCATCACTTTTTTAGTACACCTTACAGGTGTAAGTAGTACACCTTTAATGTAATCATTTCAAAGATTAGATTGAATGTGCAGCACCTGATTTGTATGGTGATTATGTTGAATGAGAGCAAGCTGTCCATGGAGGATGGATCTGGTGAAAACAAACATTGATTATGACTTTGTATTAGGAATATCCTTTCTGATAACTGTATGAACATCACTGTGGCACTGATGGAATGGTCTTATGTTGTGGAGAGAAAAACCATCAACCTATTGATTTTTGAGCTGCCTGTTCCGAGAGATCAACAGTGGATTAACATGGCTCCAATAGCACCTCTCTACAATGCACTTTCACCTCTGCTAACAGTATGTCAGAATAACACTGTAGAATATTTGCGTAGCAGATAATACACCATATGGTATTACAGCAGTGGTGTGCCGTCAGGGCCAGCAAGGCCTTCTCTGCTGGCCTAAACATCATCAGAATATACATTTTATTTTAATATATATTTTCCACAAATATGTATTAATGATTCCCCATAGTCTATTCTCTTCATTTCATAGCTTTCCTCTTGGTTGCGCTGCTTCCAGTCTCCGATTGAGATTTGGAGGGCTGGCCTTTATGTTAGAGCTTTTATCCAATCAAAATGTGTTGCTAGGAGGCTCAAAAATCTGCCCGCCTTCACATTAAACGGTGCTGCGGATTCGACCTGTAACTTAACATTGGAACGAGAAAACCTGTGGCGTACCTAGTAAACCTACGTAGATGCGAGCAAAAGCAACAACGGCGCCTGCTGTAAGGCTCAATGATGTCAGCACCCAGCACGTCTTTTGATTGGATACGCACTATTGCTACGCACTATTGATACGCACTATTGATATTCACTATTGAGATGCGG
The DNA here is from genome assembly GCF_963989245.1 of Nansenia antarctica. Lineage (NCBI taxonomy): Eukaryota > Metazoa > Chordata > Actinopteri > Argentiniformes > Microstomatidae > Nansenia > Nansenia antarctica. The sequence goes on along the minus strand of NC_137677.1, from coordinate 53,510,226 downwards.
AACTATGCCGGTAGATGTGAAACTTTTGAAAGTGCTCAGGGAAACGGAGCCTCACAACGAAAGCTTTCGTTGACTGATCGATAATACTGATCGATTGTGTCCTGTTTTTGGGTAAACAATAACTTTCATTTAGGGGACACAATGAAAGCGCCAAGTCCACAAACAGAGGAAACTACGTTGAGCTTCTTTCTTTTCTGGCTGAAAACAACCCAGATTTACATTACCACCTGTCCACAAACAAAGTGTTTACTGGGACGTCAGGCAAAATACAAAACGACCTGATTTTTGCTATTGCTGAAGTGATGGAAGAAGAGATCAAAATGGAGATTAAAAAGGCACCCTTTGTCGCTATTATGGTGGACGAGACGACAGACGTGGGTAATGTAGCGATCTTAAAGATGTTAGTTTAACACTCTTCATTGTAAATGCGGATTTATTGATTAAAAATGCTTCGGAAATATTAATATAACTCTGTTGTACTTGTCTGACTATGTTAAGGTGATGCAACGCCCGGTTATACTGTGTTTCTGTCTAGTTTCTAGAGCCATGGCGTCATAACGATGGTATTAAGAGGTAGAATAATTCAGGTAGGAATGTGTCGGACATCACTGAAGGCCTAGGTGTGAAATGCACCGCCCGCCACTGTATTACAGTCTTTACATTGACCAGGCTTTTTAACACGTGATATTATTATCGGAATACTACCCCTTTGGGGGTGATGGATGATTGTAGATGTTATGGAGTTTAGTTTATCTTGGATAAGCACAGCAAAATTGTTCTATGCCATCAAACTGTCAATAATACCTTGGCCTTTCCACATATTGCATAAGACACACATTATTTCCACATTATTCCCAAGGCCAAAGTCTGAAGGTTTGTTTGGTAAATCAAGTGCAATACTGCAGTTGTGTGCAATACTGAAACACAACTATGAACATTTCAAACCTGCAAACTGCGACACTATAAATGAATGTGCAATAATACTATGTGCAATATGACAACCCTCGTGCACATAAGGTTCAGAGATAGGAAATGTTAGGATATGTATAGCATAGCATAGAGTACAGCACAGTGTTTTATTTGTATAGTAAGTATAGTGGATAGTGTATATAGCCTTTATTTATGTAAACCAGCTCTTTTCCCTCTTGTTTTAAGTAAAAAAAAATCCTAACACCAGGGGAGCCCCCCTCACAAATTTCGTTGTATGGTACCTGTATTATATTAATGACAATAAAGATCATTCATTCATTCATAAAAGGGAGACATGGATCCTATCTTGGAATAAGGGAGTTTTGTGTCAAATCTACACGCTCTACATGCGACATGCTCTTCTTCACAAATGAATTGTTTGTCATTAACATTTACAAAGAATAAATACAGCTACACGAGTAACACATTTATTTGGTGTTACCCTGACATTTTATCATTTAAAATTCAACTTTCAAAACATTATAGAATATCTTTCCTTATTTTGTATTTGAATATCAAAAGTGTCAAAAAAAACAATTGCTCTTGAGGCAGATTTCTTTTTACATCTGTCTTTTCGGGAACTGGAAATGTTGCGCCATTAAGAACTAGAGAATACAAGTATGGTCAAAAAGGTCCCATATACTGTTTTCTGAGAATGCCTGAGGCAAGACAAGACAGAATATATTTTCAGTGCTCACTCCTCCCTCACTTTAGCAATTGCTCATTTTGTTAGAGACAAACATGTCTTTGGGGTGTTGCTGAAGCTGACTCTGAGAAATCAATCTACTGAATAATGAAAAAAAACACTCAGTTTCAGTATGCAAATACTGAGAGCAATAACAACAACTGCATTCATTTTCTCCTTGACAGACTCAGCCTATTGCATTTCATTCAATAGCATCACAATTCCATTCATACAGTCATCCAGTCACAGTACAGTTACAGTCAAGGTTAAATTCTCTAAGAGAAAAAGACAGGTTTTGCGATTGAGATCTGTTACGAGCACTTAATTCATTACCCCTCCTGATCTCTCTCAAAGCAAAGACCAAAATAATCTCTAGGGCCCGTCACCTGAGAAACCTCATTAGCATTCTCTTAACAGGGGATTGGGAATAATATAATAAATGTAGACCATCCCCAGCAGGGAGTTCCACCTGTCAGAAGCCTGTGAACCTTCAGGAAACAGCCCGGCTGAAGCAATAAAGATGTCTAGTGTTACGTTTCTATAAAAGTTGTGTGTACAACTGTGTCGGGTCCAGGTGCGGTGTATGTAATCAACGAGACGGAGATATGATAAAATAAAGGTTCTCTTTACTTAGAGCAATAGTGCCAAACGGGACAAACATAAAGGAGAGCAGTAGGGCTCAGCACATACGTAACTATTAACTATGAAACTGGCTTCTAGATCAAAGCACACGGAAAGTAAACTTTGAGCAAGGGCTCCAAAGTAGGTACAAGGTTTCAAACACGCAAACAAAGTCAATGTTCAAATAACGTTCCGGGTATCGGATACGTGATACATACAGCAGGAATCGGCAGCTTTCCAAAGGGTAACACAAGTGATCGACTAACAAGGGAACAGGGAAAAGGGACACACCTAAATAGCCACATACAAACATACAACAGGTGACAGGCATGAGCAATTAGTCCACTGAATCCAGTCACCAGTAGGTGGGGTTGGGGAGTCGGAACTCCCCTGGTGACAATGCCCTCCCCCGACGAGCGGCACCAGCCGATCACCCGGGTGCCTCGGGATGGAGCCGGCGAAAGTCAGAAATGAGACTAGGATTCAGATTCAGATTCAGATTCAGATAACGTTTATTGCCATTATGCATACACATATAGGAATTTGCTTCGGTATTACAGTAAGTGCGTTTATACTTTTTTCACGTGTATACAAAAACAAATGCAAAAAAACAGGACAACACAGGACAGACAACAGTGCATTGGATAGTGCAACATATATAAAGTGCAGTGCAGAGTTTTTTTTACAGTGAGTCAAGTGCATATTCAGTCCTGGGCAGACTTGGGGGCGGGGGGGAGGGGGAAGCCAGAGTCATTTATCAGCCTGGCGGCTGAGGGGAAGAAACTGAGCCTGTGGCGGGCCTTCAGTGCCTGTGGCGGGCCTTCAGTGCCTTAGGCAGCCGCAACCTTCTTCCAGAGGGAAGCAGGGTGAGGAGGCCGTGGCCAGGGTGGAAGGGGTCGGCCATGATCTTTCTTGCCCTCCTCAGAGCCCTGGTGTCATGCAAGGAGTTGAGGGAGGGCAAGGGACAGCCGATCACCCTCTCTGCTGAACGTAACACCCGCTGCAACTTGGCCTTGTCCTTGTTCGTTGCAGCAGGGAACCAGGTGATGATGGAGTGGGTGAGGATGGACTCTATGATGGCCGTGTAAAACTGGACCATCATGGACCTCGGCAGCCTGAATTTCCTCAGCTGCCGGAGGAAGAACATCCTCTTCTGGGCCTTCTTCGTGAGGGCCTCGGTGTTCCGCTCCCACTTGAGGTCCCGGGAGATGGTCATGCCTAGAAAGCGGCATGACTCCACGGAGGCCACCGGGGTACCTCTACCACTAGGGTCCAATATGTCCCGCCGAGGCACCCAGGTACGCTCCTCCCAGTCCCCCTCTGTTTGACGGGATCGCTACAGGATACCTGGTGCTGAAAGACCTGGGCTTCAAGATCGAACAGTACATCGCCTCAGAGATCTGCGACGACTCCATCGCCGTGGGCATGATCAAGCACGAGGGTCACATCCAACATGTCAACGACGTACGCACCATCACCAGGAAACACCTAGCTGAATGGGGTCCCTTCGACCTCCTGATTGGTGGAAGCCCCTGCAACGACCTGGCCATGGTCAACCCTGCTCGTAAGGGCCTCTATGAGGGCACAGGCCGGCTGTTCTTTGAGTACTACAGGATGCTGACCATGATGAGGCCGCGGGAAGACGACAGCCGGCCGTTCTTCTGGCTGTTTGAGAACGTGGTCTCCATGAGCGCCAACGACAAGGCCGACATCTGCCGCTTCCTGGAGTGTAACCCCATCCTGATCGATGCTGTGAAAGTGAGTCCTGCTCACAGAGCTCGCTACTTCTGGGGCAACCTGCCTGGCATGAACAGACCTCTAGCTACCTCTCTGGATGACAAAGTCAACCTGCAGGACTGCCTGGAACTCGGACGGACGGCCAAGTTCAACAAAGTGCGCACGATAACCACCAAGTCCAACTCCATCAGACAGGGGAAGATGGGGCCGCTGCCGGTCGACATGAACGGCAAGGAAGACTACCTCTGGTGCACCGAGATGGAGGATTTTCGGGTTTCCCAAACATTACACGGACGTCAACAACATGGGCCGGGCCCAGAGGCAGAAGGTGCTGGGCCGGTCCTGGAGCGTCGCCGTCATCCGCCACCTCTTCGCTCCGCTCAAGGACTACTACGCATGCCTGTGAATACTGATTCAAACGTGTGAATACTGATTCAGGCGTGTGAATAGTGATTCAGGCGTGTGAATAGTGATTCAGGCGTGTGAATAGTGATTCAGGCGTGTGAATAGTGATTCAGGCGTGTGAATAGTGATTCAGGCGTGTGAATAGATAATCAAGCGTGTGAATAGAGAATCAAGCGTGTGAATAGTGAATCAAGCGTGTGAATAGTGAATCAAGCGTGTGAATAGTGAATCAAGCGTGTGAATAGTGATTCAAGCGTGTGAATAGTGATTCAAGCGTGTGAATAGTGATTCAAGCGTGTGAATAGTGATTCAAGCGTGTGAATAGTGATTCAAGCGTGTGAATAGTGATTCAAGCGTGTGAATAGTGATTCAAGTGTATGAATAGTGATTCAGGCGTGTGAATAGTGACACGGGCTAACTGTGTTTCTGTGTAACAGCAGCCAAACAAAAGCAGATCATGATGGAGAGAGGAAAGGGTTAAAGCAGTCACATTGTCCCTCCTTCCTGTTCAGTGAATGGAGCTACAGTGGACTCCATGAGGGGGAAAGAGGGAGACATGTTGTCTTCTTTTAGCTCTATAACTCAGTAGAGAACAGTTTGGAATTGAAATAAAACCAATTACTATGGGTAAGTAATCAGAAGGTTCTTGATTTGCCAAGTCAATCTTCAGATTACATCCAATTGAATGCATTTTTCCTGACGATAAGATTTTAGGCAAAAAGACCTCAAGACAAACAATAACTGAAGGTGGTCCAGCCCTCTGGACGTCCGTCGTACCTCTCTGGAGGTGGAAGGCGAGGCTCACGAGGTGTAGGGACCAGTAGTGAAGGTAGGGCTGCTGCGGCGGCGACCAGTGCAGCGTCGTCCTGGCGGTCCGCCCGGCTCTGGACGGTGAGGGACAGCTGGCGGAGATGTTCATTCATCTCATTGAGGAGACGTGCATGCTGGGTCAGCATGGCACCTTGGTTGGCCAGTACGGTGCGAAGTTGTGATGATCCGCTGGATCCATGATGGTTAGTCGATCTGTTACGTTTCTATACAAGTTCTGTGTGTGTACAACTGTGTCGGGTCCAGGTGCGGTGTATGTAATCAACGAGACGGAGATATGATAAAATAAAGGTTCTCTTTACTTAGAGCAATAGTGCGCAGGTTCAAACATAAACTTTCCAAACGGGACAAACATAAAGGAGAGCAGTAGGGCTCAGCACGTACGTAACTATTAACTATGAAACTGGGCTCTAGATCAAAGCACACGGAAAGTAAACTTTGAGCAAGGGCTCCAAAGTAGGTACAAGGTTTCAAACACGCAAACAAAGTCAATGTTCAAATAACGTTCCGGGTATCGGATACGTGAGCGGTAATACATACAGCAGGAATCGGCAGCTTTCCAAAGGGTAACACAAGCGATCGACTAACAAGGGAACAGGGAAAGGGGACACACCTAAATAGCCACATACAAACATACAACAGGTGACAGGCATTAGCAATTAGTCCACTGAATCCAGTCACCAGTAGGTGGGGTTGGGGAGTCGGAACTCCCCTGACAGTCTAGATTAGCAGATAAAGATAACTTTGGTTACACATGACTATTTCAGTGATCTATATATAATATATATATTAAGACATGTATGCATATATGTAGAGTAAGCACTGTACAGTAGGTTTTAGGCAATAGTCTGACAAGTCACGACTGGAGTTGTAGCAGTGCCGCTCAAAGATGATAGACTCCACTCCAGCACTGCTTCACAAAGTTTTCTTTGTTGCAACTGCTGTGTGTCTGTCATCTAACAGTACAGTATCTGAAAAGCAACATAGATAAAGAACATTTTCGAGTTTCCTTTCTCTGCTTTCATCCTTAGCAATCGTCCTCGGCACCTATTATACGGCTCCTGCTGACTTATCTTCAGCAAGGACACATCAAAGTCATTCAGCTCTCAGGATGTTCACGGACATTAAACACCCCTGAAACCTAATGAGATGACATACCAGACAGTCATACACGTCACTGAATGACAAACAAATGATTGGATAATGGCACCAAATGCTCTAATAGCATTCCCCCCCCCCCCCCCCCCCCCAAAAAAAAAAACCTATGTATGACATGCCTTCAATGCTATGAATCTGGAATGCTTGTCTCAGAAGAAGGACATTGTTTACAGAACATAACTTTACAGTTATGAGTGTCATCCAATGGAACACAATTGATACTGTATATATAACTCATTTTAGCCCAAAAAAAGTTGTTTAGGTCATATGGCACCAAGCCCTCAATATGTGCTATTGACCTCCTCCTCGCTGCAGCATTAGGGGATTTGAGTGCTGAGGATGAATGAAGGGGGTGGATTAGCTGCAGGGTAATGTGGGAGGCAATGTATGCATCCCAATGAATTCATATACAGTAGACCTTGTGGCACTTATGGCATATCTCTGGTAGCTGCCTCTTCAAATCGTGCACGCATGCAGTAACACCACAGCTAATGTCCGACACTACACGTCGATCTTTGGTGGTGGATTACTATATTATTAGGGAGAATGTTGTTGTTAAATTTCGACTGGTGGTCAGAGGTGGAAGATTTCCAACAGACTTGTGCACGGCTCCTTTAAAGACATGGACCGTTGACCTTCATCCACAAATCAACGTTGATGTTAAATCACAGGGGTTATGATATAAAGACGTGACTGTGACAATCGATTCATTCATCGATTACCAATAGTTAATACATCCAGCACATTGAATGTGAATATTGCTGGACCATCCATGGATAACATTTTGACATTCTGCACACCACTGTTCATTCCACCAGTGACTTGCAGATGGTCATGGACAGGTGTTGCATTCTGACTTTGTTGGCAAGATAACAGATTGTCTGTTCAGGTAAGATCAAAGGCAGAATTTTAGTCCTACAGACATTTCCTTAGACATTGCATTAACAATTATTTTTGGAGAGTATTACATTTACAACCTGAACTGCAGTATCACTCATTTCCCTGGCCTGGATCTAGGGAGCGGACAATGAACATTCAAACAATGGCTTATTCTTTGATCATTTTGTCTCAGCAGATGGAGTTGGATTTCCATTTGATATTAAAGAAGACGTGTTGAACAAGCAGTCCGTTTTAAGCTGCTGGAGCCTTAAGATGAGAATATGGTTGTCTCCTCTTATTATTACTGTGGCATCAAACAACACAGTCAAATGAATCTCAAATAGCGAGTGGTCGATAAGCTCGTAGCAGTGGTCTGTGTCGGCCTAAATCGAAAAAATATTAAACCATTACATTTGTATTGCTATGTCTCTAAATGTGCTCAAACAAAGGCTTGTGGTTTATAGACTAATAAGGCCATTATTGTAAATGTCAACAGAATTGACTAAGAATTGCAGTCAGCACACTACGTAAGCTGACTGATTGCTTCATGTTGATCGCACAGAGCAAAACAGAAGCTATATAACATTTCTAAACAGATTGGTGCCTATAACATCATAATCATATTCAAATGCCGGGGACAATAAAACATTACATCACTCAAAATCAATAGGCTTTAGGGCAAGATTATCTTTATCCCACCACTTCCCTCCTTCACACTCTCTATTGCTCTCTCATAGATCTTCATATACCGTACATTCTGAAAAAGCATTAGTCAGCATGTCTTAATTCTCACTGAACGATGCTTGGAAAAAGAGCATGACTCAGTGTGGGCAGCGTTTTAGGGGTGAACATATAACATATAACGCAATGGTTCTGGAACATCCATATCATGAGTAGCTAAGTGGTTGAGCTACACCTGAGTAGTGGTGGTCTAGTGGATAGTGAGTTGGACTTGTGATCGGAAGGTTGTGAGTTCAAATCCCGCCTGAAACCACACCACTACTAGTGTGCCCTTGAGTAAGGCACTTAGCCTAGGGAATGTCCCTGTAATTCGTAATTGTAAATCGCTTTGGATTAAAAGCGTCTGCTAAATGGCAAAATTAAAATTAATCTCATATAATATAGCTGCAGATGATTCTCAAATGTAGCCATTGAGTATTTCAGTATTGTTTTTAAGATGTAGAGTAAAAAAGCAATTCAGCGTCAACTGGTTTTACCACTACAATACCGAGTAATGACAGTTTTACTTTACATCTCTTTTTGATAACACACAGTCCCTTTATAGACGACACTAAACTTTATGAGTCAGGATGATCTAAGGGGTTGAACCAAGCTCTCCAACTTCAAGCCTGGAGACACAGACACAGACAGACAGACACACACACACACACACAGACACACACACACACACACACACACACACACACACACACACACACACACACAAACTCCTGACTGACTGCTCCCAAGCCTTTAACTCAAGCAAAAAGCTTCAATTCAATACTACCTCCACAGACCCAGCACACAAGCTAAAGGCTTTTAAATAACTTTTATCAGGTTACCCCAGCGTTTCATCCTTCAACTCATTCCATCCTGCAGTGCGTCCTTCCTGATTGCTCAGTCATGAACAGGAGTGGGAGGGATCAATACAACCCAATTAGAACCGCGGCATTACACAAATCAAAGGCTCGCTCACTCTCATCCTGAGCATCAGACTAGTAGAAAATGTGTGTTAATAATGCATCCAGTTGTTCTGCTGACAGCAGGATCCCTGCCCCGCTGCCCCGCTGCCACATTGCCTGAATACTAACAGCTCTCCATTGTTATGGCTCTGGTGCAATCAATTCTAATCTAAAACCAGTGGTCAATCAATGCACTGATGGTCGACAAGGAGAGCCTACAGATGAGGGTGAGAGGTCTGGGTTGGCACCCTTGGCCACTCTTCTCAGCTCTCCTGTAGGGCTTGGTTGGGCTGGGCTGGGCACCCTGGCAGCGGAGGTGGTACATAGTATAGTTGGGACAGGCAGGCAGACTCACTCGTGACATCCTCTCTGGCTGGCTCTTTTCTGGTTTAATCCCCATCCAGGTAGCTGCCAGAGACAATAATGAGTTGGAGCACTCCGAGGGCCCTGGAAGATGTTCTGAAAATATATTACAAGTTATATTACTAGGGGGACTGTGTAGGACACCGCACACCTGATGGTGAATAAACACAGATAAGGGAAGATGGATGATGCAGAGCAAGGGCAGTGAGATTTAAAGAGTTGCTTACACTAGCAACATGACCAGGCTACTAATACACCGATAAAGACATAGTATGAATTGTGTTTCAAAATGTCATTGAAAAACTGAAAGTAAAGTGTCACCATGAATAATGACCCAAGTGAACACTACTTTGATCACATTGATAGAATGACAAATTGTATCTTTGGAATTCAGTGGTATTTTTTGGTATACTGAAATTTGATGTACAGTACATTACTGCAACAATATCAGTTGTTACTATAAACAGAAACAGATGATATCCTTCAATTGAGTGGTTGGATTTACATCAGGGAAGGTAATGGGTAGGAATGGCATGGGCTTGTTAAAAGCGCTGTGTCTGATGTGGTAATCTCAAATGATAAAACAATGAAATGGAGCTCTCCTCTCATTTACTTTTTACTTTGTGCTTGTGCACTCCTTGGTTAATGAACTCTGTGATCCATTAACTAGCTTTCCTCCCTACTGGAGAGGATGTCCCCCTTGCCCCAGCTGTAGTAGACCGGATGTGGGTGATATTGTACCAGGCACCATCAAAGTGACTCAGGAGTAAAGCACCCAACAGAGCAGAGTATATGTCCTCCTCTATGAGCTGTCAGAGGTATAAGAAACCTCTGTGTGTGTGTGTGTGTGTGTGTGTGTGTGTGTGTGTGTGTGTGTGTGTGTGTGTCTGTGTGTCTGTGTGTCTGTGTGTGTGAAAAAGGTTGATTCATCAGCACACCATGGGAGCTTTCACAGTGATATAAAATACCTCTATACTGTATGCCATTTAGCAGACACTTTTAAACAACATACCAAGTGAGCCACACACGATTCCAGCGGAGGCTGGTGGAGGCAGAAATCAAAGGACGAGCTGCTGATGTGTTCTATTGCTGCCTCCAACAGCCTCCACTGCAATATACAACATACGCAATATCAAACAATTAAGATGCACCATCAAAATAATATGTATTGAAGTTGTAAACAATTAATATAATGCCATTTAGCTGACACTTTTATCCGAACTTACATTGCAGCGAGTGCATACATTTATTGTTTAGAACGAAACAATCTGACAACAATGAAAGTGAATAAAATGTGATGACTCTGGGGTTTTCAACTCTGCTGACTAATGTGTCAAATGAGATGAGTAGTTTTACCTTTGAGGAAAACCTTAAATGAAACATCTCTAAACTAAATATAGCCCGTCATATTCATTCAGCACTGATAAAACATTCTAAAGATTTGTGTCATGTGCTAGATTTGTAAGAAAACAGAAACTTCGCCTGCTGTCACGAATGATAATACATTGCCATCTCATAGTCAGAGCACATTTATTTTCACATGAATGGTTTCAGGGGATGTATTTCCACTTTCAAAGCTCAATCTCACTAGAGATGTCGTAAAGACTCTCTCACCAGACAACTGCCAGGCATAATAACATGTGTTTCTTTTTCTTTATTGCACAAAATGGCAGAAAATATCACTTCCTGCCTTGCAGCACATCCACAAAGGCCAGCACTGGAAGGACATTAAAGATGTACTGCTGTCCTGCTCTTGCACTGTCATTGTCATGTCATGTTACCTACCTCAACTGCATTCTGATGCAGTTCTGGAGTCTGCTACAACTTACCCTAAGAATGAATAGAAATTGTTGTACACCATATTACGTATCGCGGCTTTAAAGCAAATCACACGTAAATGGCTGGACTTAAACCCACCATCTGTTAATAATTGGAAAAAAAACTGTTGAAGAGATAAAAGAAATGGAAAGAATTACTTATAAAGTGGGAAACCGTGAAGAGCAATTCACTATGAACTGGAGTAAATGGACCGAATGAATGAGTAGGAAGGAAGCCCCCCCCCATCCATTTTTGTGGATAATTTAATGATAACAAAAATAAATAAATAAATATATGTATATATATCCCCAAGGGGAAATGACACAGAGCCCCTCCCCTGAGCACACACACAGCACAGCACAGTACATTCTTAAAGAGAACTGAGCTCTGGGCTCTATTGCACAGGGTCAGGCCCGACAAGCCCACTGAAGCAGTTAGGGGTTAAGTGCCTTGCCTAAGGGCACAATGGCAGTGGTGGTAGGATACCTTAGATATGATGCCGGCAGCAACCCTCCAGTCACACGCTCACATCCTGCTCCCTCCTGAGATGGGGATCGAACCAGCGACCGATTGCTGGTCAGCCTCTCTAACCTCTAGGCTACCTGCTAACCTAATGGTTATTCACCAATTCAGAAGAGCAAGACATCATTTATGATTATGTCCTGACAATTTTCTAAAATCATCTTAATTAATTCAGAATATGTTGAGGATCCCTGCTGATGTTGTAACCAGATCATTTGTTTTTCAACGTATCTTTGCTTCACTGGTAGGGACATACAGTATGTATAATTATTTCTGTAAATGTTTCCTTATTATTATGCTAACATCCTCTTGCTACTAAAACTACTAAATCCTCCTAAACTACTCACTCGAACCAAGGATTATCCCAACCTATAAACAAACAATTTGAACAAGAACTATTATGGCTAGTATTATTTTTGCATCATTGTCATCACCTTATTTTATTTTCACATAAAACATCACATTCATCTCAAAGTTAATGATCGTGTTGTACGATATATTGATTGTCATTGACAGTCTTGACTTGTCTTAACCTGAATATGTTGCCACCAGTCTCTCAGCTGAAACACTGTGCCATTTGGCACACAGAAAAAACAAACGAGACAGATGTGAACAAGTCAAGAGGGGACGCTGAAACTTCTCCTGATTAAAGAGAATTTCCATCAAGGATGTGACACGCTCTGTGAATGCACTGCCACCAGCACCTCAGAGACCCTGAGTCTAATTTGCCTCAAACCTAAAGGCAGATACTGTAATAGTGCTGATCTGACAGTTGGCCAATTCCCAGATTCCCTCATCAAGAACACATCCAATTTCAAACATCAGATTGCTTGTTACATACACGAAAACCTTTGAATGGAAAAAAAAGAAAGAAGTGAAAAAAAAATACCTCAAGGAATCGTTGATTCTGTTTGACAAGTTTATGAATAACTGTCAGCTCCAGTGTTCTAAGCACATGTGTATGGTCCGACATTTTAATTGGTTGGGGAAAATAATTTGGCATATTCCTTTGCATGTTTAGGAAATGAATAAAATAAGCATCATGTTTAATTCAAAAGTCACAAAATCATCCAGGCTTGGACAACAAAGCAATACATAAACAATCAGATCTCCACATGTTTATCCAAGCAGGGAATTGGGCCCAAATGCTTTGTATTCTGAAGTGCATGGTTACTTTTTGAACATACTTTTCTATCTTTGGCTAAAAAACATCAGCATCTAAGTGCAGGGTCTCTGAAGTTATAGTTGGCCCAACTGTCATATTCATGATTTGTTGACTCACATTTACGGTACATAACTGTTTATTATAATATCATCAGTTGTCCTTTCACTGGACAAAAACATGAATAGCTGCCAATGTTATGTAAAGGAGTTCAAATCCAGTCCTTGTGGTAAGTAACACATAACACAAACCACAGAAAACAAACAGTACTCCAAACTCAAGCACATAAGTCCCTTAAAACAGATCGTATAGATTCTAATGATGTTGGAAATAAGAGTTTTACTACACATAAGGAGTGAATAAGTGCATGATGAATTAATTTCAACACAGCAATTACACCGAGGTAGATAGATAGATAAGTACTTTATTGATCCCCGAGGGGAAATTCAGGCAAAATAAAGTGACAGTTGAAGAATAGGCTAAAATAAAATAGATTAAAAAATACAAATGATTACACCACTAGACATTTGGGACCCAACATACCATATAAACCATGTATCAATGAAAAAGTGGTCAACGAATGATAACAGTTTATAAACAAAGAGCTCACATGTTTGTTACTGTATGTTTATTGCAAATGCACTGGTGACTAGGGTCTAGAATGTCAGTGATAGGGGTGGGACTAGAGTAAGATGGGCTAGTATTTGAATATACAGTATTAAGCCCCTTTCATACATAGTTCCCTGTAATAGTTCCATGGAATCCCAAGTTGTGTCGACCGGGCATTTTCGCCGTTCACACATGAGCCAAATGCCGGTCGATTCCTGTGTTGCTCCCTTTCACACATGTTGGCAATTCCCTGGTTGCGCGATCTACTTGAATCATTGCATTTAATTGAACTGGATGCAGAACTAGAGCGTGACGGGCGCGTGGGACTGCCATGTATATCTGCCATATATCATACCTCCGTTTTATATTGAAAAATATGATGATAAATACATGTGGGACGGAGGTATGATATATGGCAGATATATATATATATGGTGTGTGCCAGTCTCGCGTGCCTGTCTCGTTCCAGCGAGTCAACTCGTATGACCAGTGCTTACCATCACCAAGTTCGCTCGCCAACTAAAGCACTTGATTACTGTGGATATAAACATACTATACTAGTCCATAAGCACAGTATGGGAGAACTTGGTGATACGCATAATACAAGTTGACTCAATCATTGCTATGCGCTGTGGGCTCTGAAACATTTCTTTCCACCAAAGAACCGTGGAGCCGGTGAGACTGCCATATATATATACTGTATATATATATCTGCCATATATCATACCTCCACTATGATTGGAAATTAAGTAGTGTCCAGTTGTGGAATTATATTTAGCAGTAGCGATATTCGGAGTCTGGGGCCGTTCTTATGCTCTCTGCCCTGCTGATAGCGCGATGCAGGACAGCTATGAAAGGAGACTAACCAGGCAATGTTCAGGCTTCCATTCAGACATACAGCGACCCGGTAAATTGCATGGAATTATACATGGTCTCGACCAGGGTAATTCCCTGGGCGGATTTCCCTGGTCAGTCGCGTTCAGACATACACCGACCCTGGAAATTGCATGGAATCTACTGGGAAGGTTCGTATGTGTGAAAGGGGCTTTAGAGATGCTTCTCATAGCCTTGGGGTAGAGCTAGAGTTTAGATACAAATCAATGTGAGATCAAAAGACTGGGATAGGGGTTAAGACAGGGGCCAGAGACTAGGCTGGGGTTATGTTTCTGACTAGTGATCAACAGCACACACTTACTGACAGGAGCTGGGCCACATTTGAAGTGTCCACACTTTGAGGAGTGTGAGGTTAAGAGGAATGTGAATGGGTATTCCTTCATGTTTCTTCTTCACTAATGACCAACCACATTCATGGTTGAGAGACTGAGATATGACCGCCATTGGGCTTATTAGAACTGGTAGCTGAATGATGTGTACTTGCCCTGCTCCATGCCCCATTACCAAGATGATGCTGCCAGCTGCCTGGAGGCTACAGCTCATTAATCCACTCCTGTAAGGCTGATGGGGATAGAGGTTATGGCAGAATACTCCTCTTTATAGAACCAAGAGCAACAAGTGCTTCTAGAATACAGACATTAAACGATATGTTCTTGAGGCAGGTTTGTTCAGTATAAAACACATGTAATTTTTAAACACATGTTTGTTTATATTGTTATAAAGTTAGATCATACTTTGAATGAGTCTATTTTTAAAGAGCAGAACACATTTCCTGCCCTTATAGGAAATGGAACTGTGTTTATTTCGTGCCCATTGCATGTGTCCATTCTATTTTATTCACTTATCTTCCTCCGATCCATCGTAATCATGAGTGGAATGTAGATACTGCATTAATTTTAGAAAACGTATATATATAATCATGGAGTCATAACAATCTGTCAAAATGTCTTTGTCTATCTAGTTGTCTGGTGCTGGGGATGAAGAGAGGAGAGACTGTAGACACCCAGCCCCAGTCTCAGGAACAAAGGCACTGTGCAAGAGCAGGTAACCTTCAGAGCAGCCTTCAAAGCGGCTGACTCGATCCACTGTGATGGCTGTTTCTCTGGAGGACCACACTCTGAACTCCAAACTGTCTGAGAACAGTACGCCCAGCCATGTCTCGCACCTTCTGGGATCTCCCTGGGACCACCAGAGCTGAAGCACCACTCACCTCTCACCTCATAAATGTGAAGTTGATCTATGGCAGGATGTTGACTGTAGAAATATCACAGGTCTATGGTGTGGGGACATCAAAACACTCCACCCTTTGGAGGAAATGTTAAAATGTGGGTGGAAATGTGTTTTTCCAACTGATCTTGTTGGCTGTAAAGGTGTTGAATCCTTCTTGATTCTTGTAAGAACGTTTCAACATCATCTCTCAGCTCAGCTAATATATGGGTATCTGTAATAATAGCACTGTCTGACGACGTCTGTCTAAATGGGGTTTGTCCCAGCTGTCATGTTCGACATTGCCGTCAGGAGCACAAGCGTCAATGTGATCCTCTGACAAGTGGGGTCAAGTCACCAATTCGCCACGCTGAAGATGATGACAGATATCGCTCGCAGCTTTACTTTGTAAACTTTCAGAGGATAAAGGGTAAAGTTTGATATTCCAATTAATCCACGTATCACAGGCTCAGAGGCAAACTGACGGTGGAATTAAATTATTAATTTGGTGGAGTGTATCACTACTATAAATGGGTCTGATTATGAGAGTGATAGAATGAGGACTATCACAAAGGTTTCATACTTTACTGTAGAAACTTCATTCACAGTTGTATTCGCATATCGGGATCACTGACATGATTAGTCACCATTCATTCTGATCAGTGTAGGATGAAAACATACATCTAATAGAACTGATTTCATGTCTATTGTGACCATGTTCAAATCAGATTCACCGTGATGCTCTTGATACTGTAGACCTGCTCAATCTAACTGCGATGAATTATCTTTAACATGAATAAAGACTCACATCTTGTGCTGACTTTGAACATAATTAGAGCTGCACATCCTAATTACTGGTATTGTGTGGAAAAGAATGTAGTACAGTATGTACCAGCGTTCCTCTTTCCTGCATAATTCTAGGAAAGGGAGCTTCCCAATTGTGAGATAGCATAATATGCTGGTTCAGATTTAGGGCTGTTACGATTATTCGACGTCGTCGACGTCATCGACTACGCCAATACGTCGGTTAGCGTAATATGCGTCGGTTAGTCGTAAATAAACAAAATGGCAAAAAAAAAAAAATTTTTTTTTTTTTTAAACCTTTATTTTACCAGGCGAGACAATTAAGTGTATGAGTGAAAAATGGATAGCTACTAGCTAATGTTACACAAGCAATGTAGCTCACCACAGTTCGTATGTCTTGTCTTCTGGTGTTAGTAACGTTAGCTATGTAGCTGGCTAGCTACGGTAGCCTATTGTCATTGTGGTGCGAGCACCTACTGTACGTTATCTAGCTCGTAGCTCGCATGCTACGTTAGCATCAATTTAGCTAATCATAACATAGCAGCGAGAGTAACGTTAGCTAGCTATGTGTTGTGGTGATGGACAGACTTCTAAATGGCCATGTTGGCATTCAAGTTGGCTAAACATAGCAGTGAGGTGGAGCCAAATAAGTTTTTTTTTTTTTTTTTTTTTTTACAGTACAAAAATTATCGTTAGACTTATCGATAAATTAGTCGTTAGACTAATCGAATAACCGATAAAATAATCGCTAGATTAATCGTTAGAAAAATAGTCGTTTGGGACAGCACTATCAGATTCAATATTAAGTAAGTTACTTGGAATGTTGGTGTAATTGCTCAGAAGGTCATTGCTTATACTGTACTCATATACTGTGTTTGAATGTAAAATCCCTGCTTAAATGGTGTACTGTGTACACTACATCCATTGTAGACTGTAGAGCACCAGCTCAGCTCATCTTGATCTCACCTGCAGTGCTTCTTACTCTATGCCATGAGACTGATCCACCAGTTATATCACTTATTCACCTCCTGAGACAACCTATTAATTATCAAGGACCTGTTAAGAGGCCCCAGTCTTCTTCCTCTCAGTGGATTTCCTTGCAGGAAATCATTTTATGTCATTTCAGATGCCAATAAATCTCCCCCACACGTTTTATTTCCCAGCTACCCCAGAGAGGCTTACTGTAAGCTTACTGTACACCACTTGGAGATGGAGCAGCTGAAACTGTCAGGAGATTAGGCTGCACTTCCTGCCCTGTCTAGTTCCTGTTTTATGACATGCCAGTTCAGTACTCTGAGCTGGATTCTGCTGCATTGCACACCTACTACTACCACTGGTTGCCTCCTGTGGGGTTCTTGTCTTTTCTGTGACATTGTGACAGGCAGATGATATTCTGCTGTTAGAGAACTTCAGGATTTAATGGGAAAAAAAGAGCTTTTCTCAAGAGGGCTTATATCCTGGAAGAAGAAATGTTTAGGCTCCACTTTCTCAGTCCTTTGATTCAGGTCAACTGGAGAGCGGTGATCTGTCTCAAGTGAGATAAAGCTAAGCCCGTTGCTGAGGCTACCATCATGGGACACAGCAAACTTCTGTATGTTGAGATTACTCGCCTCATCTCAACAACTCATGTAGTATAATGCAGAAAATGTTGTTTCATTGAAACAATAGTAAACATGTAGTTTTCCTCTTTAACCTGTCATTGCTTTGAGAATGTTTCAGGTCACTATTCAGTACTGTGATATTCAACATACAGTAGTTGGCTCATGTCTAGACCATGGTTGACAATTAATGTGTTAATGTGATTGATGCCAAAGCCTCTGAGCAACTTACAAAACATGATGTAACCCCACTCACTTACTAAGCTATGATGGATTGGCAGGTGCAGGTCAAAATGCAACATAATGACTCATTTGATGGATTTTGACATGGGGACAGAGAAACATACATCTGTTCTGTAACGCTCTCAACACTTCCACTCACTAGAGTAGAATGTAAGTTGTGTAGCCATTATCTAACCCTGAGTTAAGAAATAAGAACATACGATTCTGCAAGTTAGGTGATATGTTTTTGTAGTTCATACATCTCAGGGCACTGTCTGTTTCCCCTAACATTCTAACAGCACAACCACCGTTAAACAATATATTATATGAAATTAAATGTTCCACTAATGTTCACTTTGAAGTACCAGATTTAGAAGGCGGCTGAGGGTGGCTGAGGGCATTTTTGAGAACTGCTCAGTCTTAACCTTTATCATTAGAATCAGGTAGTAATCTATTTTCCCTAGAGCGCAAACAAACAAATAGATCTTTTATTTACTTGAAATAGATTGCAGTGAGCAGCCAAGTACACTTGACCACTTCCGATTCATTCAGGGGGTAAATCTTGAAGACAGAGATCAGAAGTAGCATTTTAGTTAAGATAATAATGTAATATTTCATGTTTTCCACTCATGTTATCTACTCACTGTTTGTTTTACAAAATGTATACCTTTCATTGATGCACTCAACTTTAAAATCTTGTTCTGGTAGGGGAAAACGAGGTTTATTTGTTGCTTTAGCTGTGAGGATGCTTTAAGTGTGCAATTCCTTTCCATTCCAGCTGTCCCTTTTTCTATCACTGCGCCATACAAACAGGTAGTTCAACACACTGTGCCAACTTAACATGTTTAGCAGTTTTCACAAGAATGCTGCATTGTGCAGCTCGAGGTGTTAGTTGGATTTCATGATTATGGCTTCACCCTCTGGCTGTTGGTGCTCCAGCTGCGCTGTCCTCTGGCACTGTTTGTTTCTCTGGAGCTGAGATGAATAATAAGAATAAGGCATAAGGGAAAGAGTACAGACTTGACTCCAGTGGTTTGTATTGAGAAACATGAATAGTCTGGGGATCATTGTGCTTTGGGCTTTGTATACCAAATCAGCCAGAACCAATCACAGACATGTGTTGATGTACAGTATTTGAATATGGATTTCTGTATTATTTTAGGTATAATGCAGCAGCTGAACTATTGCTTGAAATGTATGGTAAACTATAACATTATTTTCCAGTTTAATCAATTGACTTTTGACCATAGCTAACTTT
This sequence comes from Nansenia antarctica, assembly GCF_963989245.1. Taxonomy (NCBI): domain Eukaryota; kingdom Metazoa; phylum Chordata; class Actinopteri; order Argentiniformes; family Microstomatidae; genus Nansenia; species Nansenia antarctica. Next base: position 53,490,806 of record NC_137677.1, on the reverse strand, counting down.
TGTGATGGCCTAGAATAGTCAATGTAACCAGTCATTCTACATGCTTCTTGATGATGCCATGTCCAGGTGGAAACTGCTGCCAATGTCACTCAATGTTTGCTGCTGTCCTGTTGTTTACTTTGCCTGCTGTATGTTGTATGTATCGTCTCTGTTGCACTTGAAGCATGAAAGTACCATGCCCAAGACAAGTTTCCCCTCGGGGACATTAAAGTATAATCAATCAATCAATCAATCAATCTTGCACAGAGCATATGACTCCTATGATTTTGGAATATTATTCACCACACAATTACCTATCATTTTCAGATTGAGCACTACCCCAGAGGGTACACTTTGGATATATTAAAGCATATAATGCTGATAAAATGCACACAGATGTCACAACCATAATTTGCCCTGTGTGGCCTTTCTTCACTTTTCAGTCCCAAGAGCGAATAGCCAATTTCATCGCCACCAGAAAACCCATTGGAAATCCATCCGTAGAGAAGACTTGATGTTCCTCAATACTGTGATTCAGCCAGACAGCTCTCGGAAGAGACAGCTGCTTTATTAGAACCTGGACAAAGCTATTTGATATGGTTGAAAATCCACTATTTAGAAGGTCCATTAAGGGTAGATGATAAAATGTCATTTGTTTCAGGAGTGACCACAACACAGTCATTTCACAGGCTAGACCCCGGCCGCCACCGTCTCTTTGATATCCCTAGAATTGTCTCCTTGACTGTCAGAAGCCAGAGAGCTGTTGAGCAGTTGGCGCATCAACATCTGTAGAGCTGAATCTCTGCCAGTTCCATCTAGGAATACTGGCACTGGCAGGCCTGCTGGAAGTCAGTTGAACAGATGAGAAAGAATGAGGAAGGTTAGTGAGCCAGAGAGCAACTGTCTTCCCGTGGAGGCAGGGTCTGAGAGACAGGTGACAGCAGGAGCTACAACCAGGAGAGAGCCTCAGCATGGAGAGGCCAGAACCTGAACCAGAACCTGAAAGTCATTGGATTTGATTAAAATCAAATGGCAGCAACGTACATATGACCCCTTTAATTAGAGAGAGAGAGAGAGAGAGAGAGAGAGAGAGAGAGAGAGAGAGAGAGAGAGAGAGAGACGTAAATACATTTCCCACTATTGCAATCAATTTCAGAATGTGCTGCAAGTATAATATTCATTCTGTGATGTTTTAGCCTCTGTAATTCCAGATATGTGATCTGCAGCACTGTAAAGTTACAAAAAAAGTTACAAAAAAAGCTAATCATTGAAATGGCAAATTGCTTGTTATCTCAACCTGATATGCCTGTCATTGATCTGAGACTGAGAGAGGCTCTAATTGTAGTTTAGAATGTGGCAATTCCAGGTGTGAGGAGGCTGTCAAAAGTTATTTTAAACTTGCCTTGATTCCTACTTAAATCTCAGCAAGAGGCTTATTCCAGAGCTGCTACTTAACCTCTGCAGTCCTTTATTTGGTTCATGGTGGACATTTGTCATAAATAATTTATAGAACTGTATGGATTCAACACAGGTTTTACAGTGGAACTGTAAGAACAATGCATGAAGAGATGGACAGTTTGTTATTACCTTCACCACCATTCACACAGCCATTATTGAGCCACACACAATATACAAATAGGTGTCAGAAGCATACAATGCAAATTGCAGTCGGATCAATGAAGTATCAGTGATGTGATTACTGATTTGAATATTAAGCTTGTAAGACCTTTTTTCAGTCTTGGGCACACTTCCACTTCTACCCATGTGTCTGCCTCACCAGCCACAATGTCAGCGAGTGTTCTGACACAAAGCAATGTGATTAAGCTCCTTGTGAACACTCCTCATCAACTCTCCCAGAAAGCAACTTTTCATGCCTAATTGAAGGTCATTAGCATTCATTGACAGCTGGGATGTGCCCAGTGGTGTAAAAACAGGTCATACATTCAAATGCTTACCAGGACAGTCCTTCCCAGGCTATACTCTACACTGAATAGACTTCATGGCTATGCTGTGACAGAGACAGGTAGGCCTAGTGCATTGTACATAGGCCTATACAATGTATGACTATCTTAGATTTGCAATGGCTGCTCAGAGGCACACATTGTTTTACAGTATAGGCTATAGGCTCTGGGGTATCCCCTGTATCTTTGGTGGAATGTTTTAAGAAGAGCTGTGTTCATAAAGCCTTTTTTTATGTCTTTGTCATGATTGGAGAGATTACATGCATTTTAACAAGGTTGTCAGTGAGTAAAAGTACACATTTTCTGGTGAAAATGAAGTAACATAAACTGCCAGATATATAAATACTAAATACAGATTCTTAAAAAACCTACTTACGTGCAGCAAGTAAGTACTTTAGACCACTGGGTGTGCCATATGCATATTGGGAGTAAAATGGGAGTTAATTTGTAGGTTGTGTGGATTCCTGGAGATAGAGACACGGTTAACTCGCAGAGGTCAGATGAAGGAACCGACCCCCGTCAATATGAATGCCAGAAGTGAAGTGCAGCCTCAGCATCCTGGCTGACACAGGCCTTTTTCCTGTCTGTTAGCAGAATTACACAAACCCCTGGCACACAATACAAACACAGGGACAAGGTCCCTTCTGAATCTTTAATTAGGCCTGTGAAAATAACAGGAGTTAACCACATCTCCACAAAATCAATGACAGTCTGATAACTATGGACGCACAGTACATGTAAATGCTCTTTGATAGCCTATAGAGTTCCTAGGATGAGAGATGCCTGGGGATGAAAAATCCATACCTGACAAACTAAGACTATGATGAGTGACATGCTATTGTGGAGTCCTAGGACAAAGACATCTTGCTTAGCTACTATGTGTATGAGGTTGTGCAGTTGAGACTATGGCCCCTTTTCACTTGATAGAAACTTGATTCATCGTGTCCTCTCCTCCATCCTCCACTTGCTTCCTACTCAAAGGAGAGGAGAAGACCTATGTTCCTCCCATTAGATATTCCCCTCAAGTGGAGGAGTGGAGGACGGAAGAGAGGAATCAAGTTTCTAACAATTCAGAAATGGCTGTGTGTGAGTGTGTGTGTTTTGAGGTGAAAGGACATCAATTCTTCCTTGTAAACAGCTCCTAATTTATTTAGATTGCTTTACACAAGAGGTCGAGAATAGATGATGTGAGTACTGTAAGAGTGACCATGTATCATCTCTCTCTCTCTCTCTCTCTCTCTCTCTCTCTCGCTACCTACTTCTCTCCCTCTCCCTCATCTATCATTTACCATTGAGGGAAGAATGTAACATAGGCTACTATGAAATATGTGCCTTGTAATAATAGTATAGTTTACAGTATTATTATATATTATCTTCACAGGTAGTGTCAAATAAATGTCTTGGAGTCAGATTATTAATATTAAATGATGCTTATGTTTATTAACGATATATAGCCAAATGTCCTTGCCAAACCTGATATTGTAACTCTTACATTTCCATCTACGGTGCCACATACAGTAACAGTTAAAGGTGTGTTAACTGCAGATAAGTTTCCTCCACGTCTAAGCAGAGATAAATATCTGACCGTGACGTCATAAAGGCATGTCAGGTGATGTCATAAAGGCATGTCAGGTGATGTCATAAAGGCATGTCAGGTGATGTCATAAAGGCATGTCAGGTGACGTCATAAAGGCATGTCAGGTGATGTCATAAAGGCATGTCAGGTGATGTCATAAAGGCATGTCAGGTGACGTCATAAAGGCATGTCAGGTGATGTCATAAAGGCATGTCAGGTGATGTCATAAAGGCATCTCAGGTGAAGTCATAATGGCATGTCAGGTGACTTATGTTTGTGGAAGAAGCACGTAGTGTTTAAATCATTTTCCCCTCTCATTCATAGGCATCATGTATAAGTCCAAAGTAAGACAGATGTGCCCAATCTGCCTCAAAGACATGTGGAAAATGGCGAAACACCTTCACAAAAAACACAGACTCATAAGGAAGTCTGCAGAGCTTACAATTTTATGTAAACCTACCAAACCTGCTTTGCCAAAAAGTGAGCTGCACTTTCAAGTCTGCAGCATTGACCTTGGACCAACGATAAAGAAAATATACTGAAATAAGGGACTACTATTGTAAAATAAAGCATGCATAGCTGTTCAATAAATAAATAAATAATAAATAATAAATAAATTCAATAAAAGGAAATATCAATATCAATAGGAAATAGGAATCCCCTATACTCAAATGATTCAGCCAAAACTGCTTATAGGCTATAAAGTATTGGAATACTATGAGGTTAAAGATCTATCCCACCCTAATAATTTTTTATTCAAGTCATTACTTTTTCACAAATGTTCACAATACAAGTGACATCTGTTAGAGCAAATTATCAATAAAGGCAGCCTGTTTCGTTTAAAGATGTATAAGAAATGATATTTAATATTCTTCTGCAGAAGGAGAAAGTTTACAAGCACGTCAGACAAGTCTTAACAGTGAAAGTTTCTCACAAAGTCCAGATCATTCATCACATCTCTGTATATATACACTCAGGTACCAAGTCCGCCCTCGGGTGAGGTATAGGCCAATCGTTAGCAAGGGGTGTGGATTTGTACATGGATGAAGATGATGGGGGATGAAGGTTAAGGGGGAATCGACCCCCACGTTCTCCTAGAGACACAAAGGTGGAAAAGGAACACAAAGGCTACAACTGGTTTAGTCTGGTTTTAGAGTACTGGGTCTGGGGAAACACAAAGGTCCAAAACTGCTCTAGATGGCTTAGTCCATCTAGGTGCAGGTCAGAAGTGAAAGAGAGCAATCAGGTCATTGTAATAATTTAAATGTGTCGGTTGTCTAGCCAATGTCAAGCTTCAAGTAGAGAAACTGGTTTCATTGTGTGACAACAGGAAATCAGTTTCTATAGCTTGCTGTAGATATTCAATTTAAGATGATGGAGTTTGAATCTTAAATGTAGAAAAATGTCTTATTACATTTTCTCTCACACATCAAAAAGGTTCTAACTTACAAGCACCTTTGTAAATTAAATAAGGAGGCAACCATGTTGTTTCCAATCAATTAGAATCTATTAGGCATGAACATTGATCTTTGTCATGTTAGAGCTGTTATTATTCAACAGGTCAGATGTGTGGAGGCCAGTGATGATTGAAATAAGTCTAATTTGCAACAATTGCTTTTCAAGGTGGTGAAGCTATTTATGGAGAGTGTGGATAAGGCTCCAGTGAATACAGATGAGTGAGGAATATGTCTGTACGGAGAACACAATCAGCTCCAGAGCAGAAAGCCTCACCAAAGAATATGCTCCATTGAAGAGTCTTAATTGTGGCTTTGAGTGACGTCAGGAAGCCTGGCTGGCCAAAATAATACATAGCAAGCAGTAGTTATCTTTAGACTTCTAGGAATATATATCAGGAAAGATTAGTTAGTACAATTTCCCTGAATGGGATCAAAGACACAAAATACTATTAAATCATCTAGAGCAGGCGAGAGCAAAGATCAACTACCTAGTAGATACAACTTACAGGGATTGGACATACAGTATTTCAGTTGGCAGAATGGCAATAGAACAGCTAGGGTCCACCTCGATAATTCCAATATACATAACCAAGCCAAGCGTGTTGTGGGCTCCTGGGTGGTTCAGGGCCAGGTCAGATTCATGCAACAGGGGCACATACTTTTTAGCACCTGTTTACAAGTTTGACCCACACCTTTGATACCAAACATGAACATTTGAGTTCTACCCCTAGAGGATTCCACCCTTACCGGCGTAGACGAATATGGAATATTACACCAGCTCCTGCATCTTTGAGAGAACCCGGTCTCCCTAAAGATTTCATGGCAATGATGGCCTGCATACCAAATGGCGGCATTACATTTGGTGGACATCAAAGTAAATAGAGGTTGCTAGAGCAATCAGCATGGTCTGACAAGCAGAAATGCATGTCTGAGTTCCCTGTGGGTGCTTCTCATTTATCTTGCCTGTCAAGTAAAGGGCAGGATAGGGAAAGCTGAGGACATCTCTCCCCTACAGCCTAGGCCAGATCTGTCACCATAGAAACTGCCAACAATGCCAATAAAATAACAAGCCGGCTAAACTCATAAACAGATGGGGAAACCACAGGTAGTAGTCTGTCACCAATCAAATGAAAATACTTTCATGACCTAAGTCTCTGCCCAATGTTGCACTTTAAATTGTTGATTTCAAAACATGTTCACACCCTAGGCTACTGAATAGTAGTTACAGTACTTGGTTTCAGTCCACCAACTAGGGCACACACACTGGCCCCCAGTTAGAAACTCAATTCCTTGTGTGCTCTCCTCTGTCCTCCCACTAACTTCCTACTCAAAATGCTTTGGAGAAGATCTAGATTTATCCACTTCGATATTGTCTTCAAATGCTTCAAAAGAAGCGACTGGAGGAGGGGGCACCAGAAATCAAGCTTCTAACAATTGAGAAAGGGCAATGGATACATAGACAATTCTGTGTACTAAATACAGATCCCAACATTGGGACTGGAAATGTACATGTAAAGCAAACAGAAGAAAAACACTTAACCATGATTATGAAAGGCCAGAGAGCATACTTGCATTGAAATAGTTTACCACAACACACTATAACTTCAAGCTAAAGGTCTCTCTAAACTATGGGTGTTATTTAACAATGCATAGAGTTCCCTCTGCTGGAAAGACGTGATAGCAACAAGTACAGTATGACATCTTTAGTACTGTATAATCTGCCATTTTCTAACCAATTATACCTCTTTAAATATGTTAAATGTTATAGAAAAGTCCGTAAACATCAAAGTCAAATGCTCAATCTCAGTTCTGGGCAAGTTGTTCATGAGCATGGTTACTGAACCTCTTCAAAAACAAAGACACACTGCACCCACAAGGTCATGTGTTTCTATTTGATATATAATAACTACTTAGGGAAGAGGCCAACCTACATTAAAACAATTATGTCTGTTCTGATTGCCCTATTTGCTGGTCACCTCTCATTCTATGTAGAGTTACTGGGCTTGCTGCAAGTATAATCTGTACACTACTTCCAGTTCAGTTGCCAACTACCGTACTCAAAATATGGCAGGGCAGTACATGATGGTAAACCATAGTGAACAATCAATCTTAGAAGCCACTTACCAGCAGTTATCCTAAAACACGATGATTAAACGATAGTTATGATAGCTTTTTGAGTGTAGCCATGTCTAGCCAGAGGAGCCTGATTCAGTTAGGCCATTAATAACTTTAACAATAACTTTACTTCACACAAGAGCAAACTGACCAATTTAGTCTCCATTCAGTCAAGTGTGTTCACTGATTGTCAGTTGAAGGTTCTTCCAAACTAGAGTAAACTGCAATGTCTGCAAGAAAACTTGTTTATGTATTTGTTATACAGATTGAACCCAATACCTTGTTATCCATTGACAAGACACTCAAAAACTTTTACCAGGTTTACACTGACCTTAGTTGACCTTGATAACTACCAGACAGTACATATTTTGCATCATTCTTAAAATATCCAAAACACTGCATCAGAGTATCAGCAACTTTTCAAATGTAAGTCTTTCAAATCTCCAGGAGGACCCAATGGCCATACTGACCAAACAAAATGTCTACAAAGCATCTATGGAAGCAAAATTGACACCTTAAGTGTCAATGAAAATTGACTAGAGGCAAGGTTAGCCTTAAACCCAGAATAAATACGGTTTCAACTCTCTCCGTCCCTGCTCCAGTTTAAATGCAGGCCAGCCAATGCTTAACAAATTGCTCAAAAGTTAAGCATCTTGCTTTAGACCTCACCAAATGTTACACAATACACTCTCCAAATATAAAGAAAGCCAAACATAAATAAAGACAGGAGTTGGGTTGAGGTATAAGCAAAATCTTGATTTATTATAGCATTCAACAAATATGATTAGTTCAAATATGACTAGTTCAAATATAACAGAACTGAGAAACAGAGATGTACTAGGGTCTTATTTCACCAGAGAACTTCCGAAGCAGGACAATTCCCCAAGTCCTCAACAGGCCGGGACAAGTGCAATACCATCCAAGTAAAGAGCATTGCTACATATCCCAACCTGCACAGAAAGGGACTGCTATTCTAATGAAGGATTTAATCACTGCTATGATCAGTTTTGCATGGATTTGCACAGCAATACATTGAAAAGCTGAAAGCAAACCAGCAAAACTAACCAGAGACCAGTGGATCCAGAGGGCCTGTTGTATTCCACGACGATGCATGCATCTAGAAGTACTTCAAGTGCTCACACTGCAGTAGATATCAATACAACTACCTGCACTATAAGCACTTTAATACTGCTGAAACCTGTTTGCACACATTAACATTGCTGTGATTGTAAGGATCTTAGATGTCGACGCGCCTTCCACACTAGACATCAGTAAAGACAAGAAAGATGGAGACACAGGCCACCGTCAGTTTTGCATAGATTTGCACAACTCAATTTTTCTTGTAGTGCAACTATGCAAAACTAGCAGAGAACTGCAAGGACAAACCGTACACTGTTTCTAGACCAGACGAGTCCCAGACCCTTATGCCAGAAGGAGCACTTAGGGCAGTAGGTGCTAGTCTACTTCACTATCTGCACTAGATGCACCTTAGCATAAGCACTAGTATAAGAGCCAGTACAATCAGTGTACTATGAAGCCAGTCACTGTGTCAGTATAGTGCTTAAAGTGCCTTCACTGCAGTAGATATTAGAGGACTACCTGCACTGTAAGCACTTTGACACTACAGTGACCAGTTCAGTGAAGCAACCTTTAACATTCCAACTGAACAGGTGCAGCAGGGTTCTCTTGCCTCCAGGGAGCCGATTCCAGGTGTAAATCCCAAATACATTAGATGTCTGCAAGGTAGAGAGAAGAAGAATTAGAGCATTACTTGCTAAATGGCTCAATGACAAGATGAATCATATTGTATAATTTGTATTAAGACACTGGGCATAAGTAGCAGGGGGCTCTAGTTGAATAATGACTAGTAGGCTGATCAGTTTAAGGGAAACCCCCTGTGAATGAATCCTTTATTTTTCCACAATGCTCTTCAAATCAAATAGCACGTGGCTTGTGGCTTTACACCTGTAAGATTATGGCACACTTGACCAATTTGTCTTAATTGCCAGCACTTTTACAGAAGCATCTAGGATAAATCAAACAGCACTTACACAATGAATGATAGGCCGAAATGAACACCATATGTGAAATATGGGCCTTTTAGAAACATGATGACAATCAATGCGAGGGGGGTATTTTTGGTAAGTAAAATACACATCTAAACATTCAATTAAATGCGCAACTATCGACCCGCGTTTCGAGGGGAGCTGCACATGCGTTCTCGGACATCCCCCTCCCCCACGATCTTCACTAACATGGCGCCGGAGTGAGTCGCCTGTTCAAGCATTTTAACCCCCATAGTCAATTTCATCTGAATTAAAGAAAGCAATAACAGAGATACCTCTCTGTCAAGTCAACAGGTAGAAACATTCAACAATTCATGCACTGGCCCAATGCAGAACGTCAATTCCACGCGCCGAACTGATCGAGTGCACCAAATCAAGGCGCTTGTCGACTTTGCACGAATCCCACAAGCTACTGGACACAGGCGCTTTCGTATACAAAGCATGTGAGCACGTTAGCTAGAAGGATAACCACGGGTGGCATGGTGCAATTCTAGCTTCGCCAACTTTGTGTACCTAAGTTGTGATGAAACCTAACCTTTTGAGACTCTAGCTAGCGCAATGTGGGGACCTAAACTTGGCTACGTCGATTGGTCAACAAAGCAACAGTTATGAAGTGAGATCATCAAATCAAAGATAGCTAGCTTTGCTTTCTAACCCATGGCCTTCAAATTCAAACTCTGCGCATTTTACATCTCCAACATTGTTGAAGCTAGCAAGCCATGTTGCATGACAAGTTAACACCCGCGAAAAGCATTGAAGCCACGTGTAGCCAGTAATCACTTTCCATCACATCACAGGCCCTCCATAGGGTTTGACTATGGTAAACATGTGTTTGTTAGCCAACTACACACGGTTACTGCAGAGCTAACTAGCTCGGTATGCTAGCAGAGGCGCGGCCTTGCTGCTCCCATGTGCTGCCGCTTTGTTCTGGAGGCACTTTAACGCACACCACTCCACACAGAAACGGTCCAATAACTTCACTTTATGAGCCGACAGGGATAGCCATTATTGTTAAAACACGTTTCAAGAGACGACATCCAGTGTTTTCTAGGAGTACCTAACACTAACACAACAGTTCTTGGTTGAGGTTAGCCAGCTAGCTTAGCTTAGCCATCGCAGAGACAAGCAGAGACGCACGCTTTTCAAATCTCCCTCAACTATGGAGGGAGAGGGGCCACGCGCCTCTTACAAACAATTGTTTTTAAGTACCAAAAACCTGTCGCTTTTAAAGATTGTTCGTCCATAAATCAATACTGGGAAAATCGGTATGAATACACTGAGAAAAGTAGTACGACTCGACTTGGAGAACTGATACACATCCCAGGAAAGGCTAACAACAGGTTTCTGGTCAATAACATGCGCGTAGTAAGACACTCGCCACCACCGAAATCCACCATCTTCACTCACTTGTGCCAGACTTACCGTTTAATGTCACTGCTCCCAGGCATATCTACGAAAGTAAAACCACAAACTTCTAAACAGCATTACAGTTAAGCTATTTAACACATACCAGATCCTAATTCGCTACTGTTTTGATTCTTCAGGAGTTTTGCAAAAGCGTAGTAAAAAAATTGCGCGAAAGTGGCGCGAACGTACCCTGCGTTTAACCATGTGGTGAATGAAGGGCGGAACCCGTCGAACGTAAATATCTACAAGCCCCAACTCCTTCATTAGCATAAATAAACTACTTCCGATTTTAGCCCTCCGCCAATCCCGAACATCAGCTACTACAATGAAAATAGTCACAGTTTTTTTTTTCCTCAAATATTTTTCTTATTTTTCTTGAGATTAGGACAACACAACATCCAACAGGAAAGACAGACACACATTAATACCGACATCACAATCTGGGCAAAACAAACAAAAAAACACAGAAAAACCCAATAAAACAAAAACAGCAACAAAACAAAACAGCAATAAACAAAACAAAACCAAGCAGAACAAAAAACAAAAACACAAAAAATAAAACAAACAAACAACAAAAAACCAAAACTAAAAGAAAGCAACAGATAAACAAACAACAACAACAAAATAGTCACAGTTAGCTCATGAGCCCACATGCCATACCCTTCTAGACAGGCTGTTTGGTGAGATTTTAGCGTGGTAGAGGCTACCATGATGAACTCTAACCTAGAGATGAAAATCTAATCCATTACAGTCTGAGATACTTGCTGACTTCTCTTATTAATGTTATGAATTGATACAATCTTGAAAATCACAATTTGCATTATTTTTATTATTAAAAAAATAAAACAAATCCTTCATTTGGTAGAGTTGCATGCGTTAAGGCTGTTAAACTGACTAATATACATAATGTATTGGTATAGTCAGTGTGTGTGTGTGTGTGTGTGTGTGTGTGTGTGTGTGTGTGTGTGTGTGTGTGTGTGTGTGTGTGTGTGTGTGTGTGTGCGTGCGTGTGTGTGTGTGTGTGTGTGTGTGTGTGTGTGTGTGTGTGTGTGTGTGTGTGTGCGTGCGTGCGTGCGTGCGTGCGTGTGCGTGCGTGCGTGTGTGTGTGTGCGTATGTGTCTGTGTCTGTGTCTGTGTGTTAAAAGACTTATGAGAAATGAACAGGTAGGCTACATGTATTCCATACATGAAAAATAAAATGTTCTCCACTCCAACTCACCCCCTAGCCTAGATTGTTGAAGTCTGGGCAAATAATAATTGCAGCAAAGACAGAAGCATTATTATGTGCTTAATGTTTGGACAGAAGTTGCTTGCAGAAGTCTCCTTGTTATTCTGACTGCTGAAGGGAAGTTTACATTTAATGATCCTATTCCCAGAGTTGCTTGGTCTTACAGCCAGCTGTGTGTGTTTTTTATGCATGAATTAAACTTTGTTTTGAATGTTTTTAGTGTAAGTCTCAATGTGTGTGTGTGTGTGTGTGTGTGTGTGTGTGTGTGTGTGTGTGTGTGTGTGTGTGTGTGTGTGCGTGCGTGCGTGCGTGCGTGCGTGCGTGCGTGTGCGTGCGTGCGTGTGTGTGTGTGTGTGCGTATGTGTCTGTGTCTGTGTCTGTGTCTGTGTCTGTGTGTTAAAAGACTTATGAGAAATGAACAGGTAGGCTACATGTATTCCATACATGAAAAATAAAATGTTCTCCACTCCAACTCACCCCCTAGCCTAGATTGTTGAAGTCTGGGCAAATAATAATTGCAGCAAAGACAGAAGCATTATTATGTGCTTAATGTTTGGACAGAAGTTGCTTGCAGAAGTCTCCTTGTTATTCTGACTGCTGAAGGGAAGTTTACATTTAATGATCCTATTCCCAGAGTTGCTTGGTCTTACAGCCAGCTGTGTGTGTTTTTTATGCATGAATTAAACTTTGTTTTGAATGTTTTTAGTGTAAGTCTCAATTGGCTTACATGTACAATTCAACTTGACTATAATGTCAACTGCTCAAGTGTACTTATGGATGCTGTGCACTGGATTGTTTGTTTATTCAAGGTTTATTACTGAATTATAACTGGATAATGAACAGCCTATAGAATTACTTAATATGCCCTTGAAAAAGTGTACCATAAATGAAAGTGGTACCATAAATCTGTTGTGCAGTATCACACACTGAAACCATATCATAACTAACTTGACGTTTGGTCAATAAGCCAATCAAAAATAGCATTGATAATAAAGCATGAATGCAAGTGGTGTTGTTTAATCCATCAAAGCAGTGTTATCAGTAGACTTTGAAGTGTAGAGCCACTTCCTGTTAGTCCATACATTTTTGGTAAATATGAGTTAACTTAAGACAGATGTGGCATTACTGTGTACAATGTGTTTTTTCTCTGATTATATGCATGCACATGTGCATACTTCTATTGATATGCAGTTCCACAAGTGATTGCATATAGCCCTTCAGTAGCAGGGGTAGAAATGGAATCCCTGTTGTAACATTGCCACCACCTCTCTTTAAAATGGCAGTTACTGAAACTCCACCCACAATGGGGCCAGAGGAGTGTTCCTCCCCATAAAAGCAATGCTTGGAATTGTCTTGCTTTGTGACCTGAGGTCAGTCCAGCTCACCTCTCACCTTTAGCCTCATTCATGTGTAAAATCTCACACAAGGGGAACAGAAAAAAAGAGGTACCCTCAGAGCCACATGACAACAGATAAAGTATAGGGGTAAAAACTATATTTATGCATATTTGTAAACATGTCCAAACTAATCAGTTTGAATGTGCCTGATGAATCAAATTCAGCTTCAAAGATTACTCCTGGAATGGGAAAAAAAACACTACTATAACAACCTTTCAGTTTTCAGTTCGTTCCTGAACTTTCCTGTGAACAAATTCATAGTTATGGATTAGGTTATTTAGGGATACTCTTACAATTTTCAGAGAAGAATTCAAGATAGGAGAGTGTTATAAGCCATGTCCATTACCAGGCTTTGAAGCAAAACATTGATGAAATAAACTAGGCTAATTGGTTAAACAATGTGGAGCCAATAAATCCATCTAAAATGTGTGCTCATCCTGTTTGGTGAAAAAAAACACAGAGCCATGGCAAAATAATTACATTGCACTCCTGCAGGTGTGTCTCCATAGAAACAGGCTACAAACAACATTCATCCAAAATAGCCACCATAGCAACCTCAGGGCAGGTTGGGCAATATACTCACAATCAGAAATGTTTTGATAAAAACATTTCCCTGTTTTATGAACCATTAAACCTTCTCATAACAGAGTATGTATTCACTACAGTATACCAATGAAACATAAATCAGACCTCAATACTTTTGATTTCCATTTCCATGTATTCAAAAGCATCATATAAATGTGAAATATTTTTTTTACAAATACGTTAGTGATAAGTTAATATAAATACCAATACACTGGTATGCTATAAAGATACCCATACTCAATATCTCATAGCAAATGCCTCTGACGTTCTCTGAATTTCTCAGTGAACCGTACATCTCTACCTGTCCTCACTCCCAAAGGTGCTTCAACCTTTGGCATTAAAAGTTATGATAGAGTGTCTTTCTGACACTACACCCCCTGATAGATCCCTATTCCAGTCAGGGGTCTAATCCTCCACTTGTGTTGCCATCAAGGGCTATCTGCTGAGCACACCAGGCAAGAGACAAGGTCATACCCTCCCCCCTGACCCCTGGTGACTGCCCCACTCATTCTGAAAGGGAATTTATGGTCCCCAGGCTTATACGTATGTCTGCTCCCACATATTAGACCTGGCTCTGCAGCCCATCTGTCCTATTCTGACCTCATACTTCTCCTGCTGGGGGGTATCTATCACTGCTCAGACCAGAGAAAAGGGACTTAACTAATACGGGACAAGTAAAAAGAAAAAAGATGGTCGTTGTGAAGTTAATTGTGGCTGGATTGTTTTGATATTCTTTTTGCTGATCCATATCCCATCAGTTGAATCTAATTGAAAGGCTTAATTGTTTGTGGCTTAATCATGTTATTTATGCTATGGTTTCTTTGATCCACTACAGATATTAGGCTATTATTACATTTGCTATTTATTTGTAGTTCATTTTAATTCCTCTATACAGCAAAGAGAAGGTTTTGTGCCATGCCTGGGTCTTGCCAGCAGATGACGCTCTGCACATGCACAATTAAAATGGACATTGGACAATGATAAACCAACTCAGATAATGAAACCTCAACACAAGAACTGGGCATATTGAAAAACAACAGTACCCTAGAATGTGACTTTTCCCTCTATGATAGGAATCATAAAACAGTTATCTCAACAAAAACGTGAATGTGGCATCTTAGGGTCATTTATATTAGCTTTACCGGTGGTGCGATTGTTCTAATATTGCTGGCAGTATTATGTTATCATAATACGTTTTCTGACACCATCTGAGCAGGATGCAAATTGCACAATGGCAAAACAACAGTGAATTAAATAACTGCACCTTTTGTCCCATTAGCTTGACAGGTACCCTTGACTTGGAGAAATGTATTGCAATGCTCTTACCAATCAGTGGGATCTGTCAAATTTATTTGATTGATATACTTGGTGTATTTCAACTTATACACTACATACACACATAGAAAACACAAAAATATACCAATAAACATCCAGGGAACCAAATATTTTTAGTTTTTTTCTAAAACACGTCTGCGTAAAGATACCATTGCACAACCTTCCCTCTCCACTACAGATCTGCCAAACAGATCAAAGTAAATTCACAGTTGGGCACTTTTAAGTCAGCGTCACCCCTGCAGCTACAGATTTCACAGTGCTGGAGTGTGCAGGAAGCATGCTTTTGAAGTGGAGATGACTCAGTATCTCATTTAGTGCCATTTTCTTTGGATTCAAGTGCAACTCTTGGGACGGCCAAACAAACGCCATGGCCATGGATGGAGAAAACAATCTCTCTGCCATTGTTGTCATGTCAACACTATTAGTCTTTTGGGGTTGAGGGTAAGAGGGGTAACCATGGGATAGGGACTGCCTGCCAAAATACATTTTATTGACTGGAGAATGTGGAACAATGTGGAGGATTAAAGGATTAGACCAGGACATTAAGTAATTACCGGTACAACATTGTACAAAACTCAACAAGGTAAAGTTCTACAAATTCAAGCACCATTGTGATTGTTTATGTCTGAATTAACATTTACAGTATGAAAAGAGAAGGGTTATTTCCCAATTGTTGTCAATGATGAGAAGTTACTGTATAGCTGTACATGAATGCATTAATTAAACATAGTTGAAGAATGAGAGATGTTTGAAACACTGGGCGCTATTGCACCAGTTTATGGAAGAGATTCTAGCTGAGTGAATGCTCTCTCTCAGTAATCCTCTTCTAATTTGCATTTCAATTCTTTTGCCTTTCTCAGCCTCAAAGCTAATCCAGTGCCAGCTTGAATGTGGCCTGATGCTTCGACCAGCAATTCCCCAAGCCTTCTCTGCACGTCTTGTTACTGTTTTGACAGTAACTAGCTTGAATCTTTGTGTACTGTGATAATCTGACACCATTACTATATGAATTCCCACATTGCTCCTTTTGATGGACTAAATTATAAGAACAAAAACAGATGTGTAATGTTTATTTTTCACCAGAAGCTTGAGGTTTCAGGGGAGCAACATGTATAAACCCACGTCTTTAAAAGACTATAGCACTAGAAAGGTATAGGACATGTAAATGATTTGTCCTGCTGCAGACTAACTGAAAATAATACAGATTTATCAACATGACTTTGTAATGGAATTAGCTACCTCTGCCCAGTACCATCCCACGTCCAGTTCCTAGCCACTTCCTTCCTGATCCATTAGCTGGTGGTGAGGTAGCATTCAGTAATGGGTCTGCAACTTTGGATATGTATTTAACATTCCACTCACCCACCCTCCTAAACCAACCACTTCAGGGACATTACAATGTGAGAGACTGTTAGCATTCTATGCTTGCATAGCCAGTGCTGCTGATAGTCCATGCTTCACCCACAACCACAGACTTCACAGTTGCAAGTTCCCCACAGTCTTAAATCTCCTTACTTGGATAGTGATCTTCAACCTAGTGATTAGGTGATGTTCAACTTAGAAGACAGTGGGTTCAGTATATGAAGCATGTGCTGTCCTGATGTTAAACTCCCTCTGACATGAGGGGGACAATAACACAGCAATTGGCATGCTATTTCATGCTCTGTCAATAAAACTATAGTGAATCATGTGTGTAAATGCATATACCATGTACTGTTATACTGACAGCAGTACAGCACTATGTTGGATGGTAACGTAATAATTGTACAGCATAAGGGGAGTAACTATATTGGCCGATTCTTTTTCGAGCAGAGAAATCATGCATATAATGCCTTCCTCTCTGTGTAGGATTTACTTTCTGCTTTGTTGATTCCATCCTACTCTATGCATATAGATGATCAAGTGGTCCATGTACAGTAAATCGAACTGCTAACCAAATTCCACGATAGTAGCTGGCTGATATCACCACCAGGTGGCACAGTCACAGAGTATCCCCTAGGGTAATGCATGGTGCTTCACAACATCAACCACTACATAGGAATGAATGACTATCATGATAACAACATATTTTACACAGGCAAGAACAAAAGATGCAGGGGCAACCACATAAGCACATTTCATAGTCCCTCTCTATCCAAGTGATGTGAGGGGAGGCCTCGGTGGTAGCCTTGTTATATGAATAACACAGTATATTTTAGCTGATGTATTATGAGGAGGGTTTTGAGAAGCACTGTACCCTGGTTAATTAGCCTCATTGTTTCGCTGTGAGTGAAGTTCAAGCTGACACTTGGGCCAGCATCATCGTGTTGCATAACAGGGTTGTATTTCCCTGGCTACACTCGGCATTAATTTTGGTCGCACTGATCATTAAGATTCAAACGTTAGGATTGACGTTAGCACACCAGACATATCAGGATGCTTAAGTGGTGCCAGACGTGAATCTAGCACAGCATAGAGATGTCTCCAGATCCCTCTTGCCTTTATGCATTCACATTGACGTTGGCAATCTTACCATTAGTGGGATGTAGTACATTTGATCTCCCTTTCCCATTTTTCTACCTGTACAGCTAAATAGTGATTTCTTGTGTACAGAAAATAATGATTAATGAAATTCAAAAACACAGCAGGACATATCTTCAGGAATACAAAGCAATGACAACTCATACAGCCAAATGACACCATTTCTTTTTTGTAATTATCTGAAAATTTAAAATGCACACATATGGTTATTTGGCTATAGGGTTGATTGATTGATTGAATAGTGTGAGAGAAAACTATTATATGTAATAAGACATTTTTCTACATTTAAGATTCAAACTTCACAACAGAAAATTGAATATCTAGAGAAAGCTATATAAACTGATTTCCTGTTGTAACCACACAATGAAACCAGTTTCTCTACTTGAAGCTTGACATTGGCTAGAGACAACAGACACGTTTAAATGATTACAATGACCTGATTGCTCTCTTTTCTACCTAGATGGACCAAGCCATCTAGAGCAGTTTTGGACCTTTGTGTTTCCCAGACCCAGTACTCTAAAACCAGACTAAACCAGTTGTAGCCTTTGTGTTCCTTGTCCACCTTTGTGTCTCTAGGAGAAAGTGGGGGCCGATTCCCCCTTAACCTTCATCCCCCATCATCTTCCTCATGTACAGATCCACACCCCTTGTTAATGATTGGTTTAGAACTCACCCGAGGGCGGACTTGTTACCTGAGGGCATAAATACTGAGATGAAATGAATGATCGAGACTTTGTGAGAAACGTTCACTGTTAAGACTTGTCTGACGTGCTTGTAAACTTTCTCCTTCTGCAGAAGAATATTAAATATATTTTCTTATATATCTTGACAGGCTGCCATTATTGATAATTTGCTCTAACAATAGAGGGTCAGTTTTTCATACAGTAAAGGACTGTCCAATTCATATTTCATATGTACATGTTTTCTGGAGTACTTACTGTACAATAGCCTTCGTGATTGATAAATGTGTCCTCTTCTTACTGCAATAGGAACTAGCACAGTGGGAAGACAGCTGATAAAAGAGCACTGGAAAGTAAAAAATCGTTCCTATGTTCCAACTTCCTATCATTAATAATGCATGCACTTACAGTACATTCACATCGCTATGACATCGGGAAAATATTGTGCACCACTGCACACTACTGTACAACATGCCATTGAAAGATGGTTGCGAGGACAAAAACATGGCAGACATGATGCTCTGTAGAAGCTGTGGTCTTGGTATGTATGGTGCTCTGACATACTAAATGCATTTGACATAACATGTCCAGTAGCCTAATGTCTGTCACCTTGGAGAATCATATTCTGTATATACTGTACAGCAAATGTACCAAACAAGGTATACAGTTAAAAGGAATAGAATCTTAATTAGAGTAGATCAAAAACATATTTCTACAGATCGCACAGGCATTTCATTGTAAGGACACATTCTGCAACTCAAAAATGGTTGACCTCATTCTTGAGGAAAGATGCATTGTGGGACCCTGTTGATCAGAAGGAGGTTTAATAATTCTTGTCTCAGTGGTTTAACACTTATCAACTCATCCTGCTGTTGATTAAACTCCATTCCTGCGTTAATCTGTGCTGCTTCATTATAAATCACATACTTTCATGGACGCTTCCACTTCCAAGTGACGTGGTGAATATTTGATACTGTAGTCCTCCTGTGTGCGTAGCAATGCACAATCTCCAGAGATGTGCTCAGGGACAAACATACAGTATTCAGACCCTTTGAAAGTTCTTACCTTTTGTTGCTCTTGTGGCTGGAATCAAAACACATTGAATTTGGTTTTTTCCTCCCCACTGATCTACACAGCCTATTGGACACGTTCAAAGTGAAAGACTTTTTATTTTTTTATTTTATGTAAAAGCATAATTTAGTTAAAACCTGTGGCTGTGGCTCTCCTAAAATGATCTAAAATGCACAAATGTCTTCAACAAATTACCCAGTTGAATTTAGTCCATTGAGTGCAATGATAGGTAAAAAGAAAAGAAAAAAGAATTCAGAACTATGTCCTTGATTTGAACAGGAATGGATAGCATGCTGTTGCAATGCTTCGGAGGAAAACCAGAGAAACACATTTCCAGTCACTTAGACAATTATTGATTTCAAATACATTTATTAAATTAAGTGATTCCTTCTGGCCACTTTGTTATATAGTATGTAGATTAATTTTGTAGAGTGACAGGGGGGGATGTTGTCGAATGTGCTTTTCCATCTCAGGCATTCATCTTTGTAGATTCCTTTGAAGTCTCTGCTGTCCCCCAGGGCTCCGTCCTAGGGCCCTTACTGTTCTTCCTCTATACCAAATCTCTTGGCTCAGTAATTTCCTCACACGGTTTCTCCTACCACTGCTACGCAGACGACACTCAACTCTTCCTGTCTTCCCCCTCCTCTGACTCACAGGTGGCAACACATGTCTCTGCAGACATTTCTGCTTGGATGTCAGCCCATCTCAAGCTCAACCGTAACAAGACTGAGCTACTCTTCCTCCCTGGAGAAGCCTCGCCTCTCCAATACACTCTCTCATACACCCATTCACACACCAATGGCGGCAAGCTACTATGCAAGGTGCCAGCCCACTCATTGGGAACAATTTGGGGTTCAGTGTCTTGCCCAAGGACACCTAGACACGTGGCCAGACGGGGGTCAAACCGCCTACTTGCAAACATTAGACGCTGGCTCTACCTCCTGAGCCAAGACTTCTCCATCACAGTAGAGAACTCTATGGTGACCTCCTCCCAGACAGCCAAGAACCTTGGGGTGACCCTCGACAACCACTTATCCTGTGCGGCGAACATCACAGCGACAGCATGCTCCTGCAGATTCTTCCTCTACAACATCAGAAGGATAGGTTCATTCCTCACCAGAGAAGCAGCTCAACTCTTGGTCCAGACACTGGTCATCTCCTGTCTTGATTACTACAACGCACTCTTGGCCGGGCTCCCCACCTCCACCATCAGACCTCTGCAGTGCAGCTCATCCACAATGCTGCCGCCTGTCTGGTGTTCAACCTCCCCAAATTCTCCCATGTTACCCCTCCTCCTTCGCACCCTTCACTGGCTCCCAGTAGCAGCTTGCAATGGTCAGCCCCCAAACACCTGCACGTTCACGCCACTCTTCCACCTCTGCTGGCCGACTGGCACCACCGCCGCTACGAGGATGCAACCATCCTGGCATCCGCTGGTGGAACAAGCTTCCCACTGCTGATCTGCCACCGTAGACAGAAGACCCATCTCTTCAGGCTACACCTTAACTGTCCCTCCTGAAACCTTTCCCTTATGTCCTCTCTATCCCCCTGGAGAGTTTCTCTTCTGTAAATACAGTATAACAAATATTTTGCAATGCTTCGAGCATTTTGACTGCCAATGGCCTCTGGGCCGAGCATAGATTACTTTTTCTTGCGATGACTGATGGATAGATGATTCACCTACTTAGACAAATGTATTGTAAGTTGCTTTGGATAAAGGCGTCCACTAAATGCCAAAAATGTAATGTAAATGTAACGCTGGCATCAAGGTAGCATTCCTGAGCAGTTTTGATTTTCTCTTTTTGCTCAGTTTTTATTGACAATCTGATCAACAGAGTTTGATTACTATTCAAGTGGGGGGACCTGCAAAAGCAAGGTTATACATTAAACAATTTTAATATATTACTTTACTATTATCATTGCACTCAAATGGAGTTAATGTAACTTATTTAGTAACTTGTGTAGCCTCTTAATTAACCTCTTAACCATCCAGGATTGCCACAGAAATGTGTGCAGTAGGCTATGTAGATCAGTGGGGAAAATCCTAATTGAATGTGTTTTGATTCTAGACTCTGGGGCAAGAAAAGGTGAAAACTTCTCAAGAGTCTGAATACAAGGCACTGTATATTCACAATAAATGTGATTCATGCATGCGTGAAAATATTCAGTTCCTTGATGGTGGTGGAATGAACCATCCAGCGGCTAATGAAATATATTCCTAGCCTCCTTCAGAGGACATAAAATACAGAATGATATGTAAGATTACTTTGAATGCAAATCTATTATTATGTAAACAATATTCATATATACAGTACAAGTAAGAAAGTATTTTCATACACTGAGATATATTACTTTTTACATTTTCGATTTATCCTCACTGAGAGAATACACATTTGCATTTTTTTAAGGCATATTGGCATTGAAGGTGCATTTCTTGTTTGGAAATGTTGTTGTTGGAAATATTGAACATCCATACATGATAAACTGCACATACTGTACCGTACATGTGTAATAAATGTAATTCTCATCTATTCAAGTCAACAACATCATGAACGAGAACCTAGCAGGAGTGGTATAGTTGCTATAGCAACCACTCCATCTGAACTCACGACAATTATTTCCTGTAAATGCATTTTGCTTTGATCTCTTAGCCAATGGCTAGTTGACGAATTTAACTGTGGGAGACCTGTGGGAGAATGTTCCCTGTGGGAGAATGCTTCCATGACAATAGCCATCATTTGACTGATAGAGAAGAAATGCCCAGTTATACTTAAGCTCTGCAACTAGTATGGTCCTCTGGGGTTCAATTCTAAGAAGGTGAAGGGGTATCTCCCCCACAAAAATGTAGAGCAGTTCATGGCTTATTCACACGGAACACTTTCTAAACATTTCTTTGTATGCTAAGGTGTGTTAAATTATCAATTGTTGAATAAAATAAGGCATTCATTATTCATCAACACCTCCACACAAATGGAGGTATTTTCAAATATTCAAGATATGTTTAATTATTTACAAACATTCTGAAATATAAAATAGCAACTTTCAATTATTCATCCCAAGTTCTAACGAATTTCACATTATAAAACATTTTGAGATTGATTTCTTATCACATCTTACATAAGAAGGCACCTTCACCACCACATGAATTCAATATCCCTCCCTTGCATGACTATAGAGGAAGAAAAGGAAGCTCCTCAGAGGTATGCTCAACACAGCAAATACTGTAACAGAAGGTGTTTATTAGCATGGTTGTTTTGGTGTGAAGATGATTTAATCTCATGCTCTGATCTTATTTCTGGCCTTATGGAGTTGATTGAAACCTATTATCAATCAATGTAGCGATTATTACTTATGTCCAGCCAAAATAAGTGGTAATGGTGAATTACTTCAGTGATAAGACGAGATACCACTGTATAGATTTTAAATAATGTATTGCTTATAGCCCAAGTATTTCCTGCAATATGGCTTGTTAGTAATCATTTTTACTTACACATGCCTTTCAATGCAGTTATAGCAACTTAAAATAACTTTCTCTTTTGATATGATCCACTTGCTATGAGCAACGGTACACAGCCTACAGCATATAATGCTACCCAGCATCATTAATTAGGAAAGATATGAATGGTCAAATGCATTCAACGCTGAGGCATCGGGTTACAGCTCTTTGAAGTACTGAATTCTGAATATTAATCACACTCATGACCTACTTCGGTTTATGGAAATGTGGTATGCCCTTGTTGCCCTGGTAAAGTCATTGAGGATCTGAAGACGCTGTTAGAACAACAACACTTTCATTACGTTTGGGAGTGGTTTGCATAAACTTGTTACCAAGAACCACAAGTTCAAGATGTCATAGATCACTGAAAAATTCTAAATATTTGAAAGTGCACTGAAATGCATGGCAAAGAGACATCTCACATCATAGATGCTGATAAAAAAAACTGTCTGCTGACGGCTTGTAGAAAAAGCTTCCCTTGGGTACCCAACCGTACCATCTGTCCAAAGCAATTGCACCTTTATAGTTAATCCCATGAGAACACTCACACCGAAGAGAGACAGAAACATGGAAATACGTATGCTTTTAGGAACCATGCTACATCATCAGCCTGAAATGAGAGTTGGGCATGACATGAGAATACTGTTATGGCTACAACCAAATTTGATGCTGTTTGTAGACACTCTGAAATCAAGAAGAAAACAACCACAGGCACTCAAGTCAAGTCTGCATCTTGTAAGGTAGACTCAATGCTCCTCTGTGGTATGGTAATAAGGCCAGGGTTATTATATTCAAATCCACCAGATGGTCAGATAATGGAAATCTGAAACAATGTACTGTTATCTATTGACACAAAGCAATTGCCACTCATTTCTTCTCATAACATGAAGTGAAACAGCACAGATATATAGTATCTAATATATGGCGAATGAGGCAATGAGGCAAGTAGTAAATAGGGTGTCATTTCTTTTCATTTTCCATCTTTTCATGTACGGTAGTTTCGTTTTCTTTGATGGATGTCACTAGGTCAATTGGTCAAATTGGGGCTAGTGCAGCTTCTTTCACATCAATGTTTTTTTTATTTGTTGGACCACATATACTGTAGGTCAATAGGTCAATCGTCAATGTCAAACACGTTCAGCAGATGCAGATGCAGATGCAGAATCAGCCTACACAAGCAAAAAACGATTACACATACATGTTTTTCTACTCTCAAGGAGGTAGATCATGTGCATACTCTAGTCAATGCAAGAGGTGTTTTCTTACAGTGCTGGGAGAGGATGCTGATTTGTTCTGTGCAAGGTTTCAATTGAAATTCTGCCCCAGTCTGTCGGTAATGCAGGTACACCAGCACGCAACTATCCTGAAACTTGAGTGCTGAGACTTGAAGAAATCTATTACAAACATCCAAATCTGTTGTTGGATACACCATGGCTGAGTTGCCTTTTACCGAAACATTGATAAACAACAGTTGCGATGTGTGCTGCACCCCCTCAGATACCATATTCTTCCACTGAGAACTTATTGATCTTATCAAGCAACTTACGTATATATTTATATTATGTTTGATTATATTTATATTACATATTGATTATATTATTCAAGCCATGGAATAATAAAAAATAAAAAACCTAACCCTATATATATATTTATATTTTTCATATACTTGTAATTGCATGTGTACACAATGTCTGGAGTTATTACTGCAAGGCCTTTCTCAATCCCAGTGAATGGGACAATCGGAGGTGGGGACAGATATTGTCAAAAGGTAATTATTGAGGCCTGAGAATGATTTGATATGCATATGAACAGGTTATGATTATCATTATCAATATAATCTTTCTTTCATGCCTTTACAGCGAGAACAAACTGAAGAAGTTGTACGTCACTTAACAGCTCAATTCCTCAATTCTCTACTCTCTATCAAGTGATAAAAGGAGTGCTAAGGCTGCAACTTTCAGCATCCATTGGTGTCAAGACATTCTTGGACACGTTCACCTGCAGGACAAATGGTCGTGAGGCTCTTGGACACACGTGCATTTCACACAAAAACACATCTGCTGTGTTTGACTGTGACGATTGACCTATATGATCTATATGATGTGGTTCATCAAATAAAAAACATTGATGGGTAAGTGTGCTTCTAGCTCATCTGCTTTATATAGGCTCCAAACTCAAATTGTTCAATACATGACATGCCGATCATCTTGATCATGAACTTCTATAACACTCTGCCTGTATATTATTATTCTAAATGACAGACAAAGTAGCGTGCCAGTCTATGGTAGACGCTGATTATAAAAGAGTAGGCACCAGGCCAAGATATGGAGAAGGACATGCCCTTGACGTGCTGTATCGCCAATAGGCAAGAGATTGATAAACAGAGGACGGGTACAGGGCATGGACAGAGGTTAACTAGAGATGCACAACTTTAGGGTAGTATGTGAGCAACACAGTATACCAGTCAGTGAAGCGGAGGGGCGAAATTATTTCAGAATCAATACAGTACAGCATTGCCTTTAGAGCCATGTACAGATGGCATATGAGGTGGGGAATGTGTTCAATTCTTACTTGAAACCAGCAGTAGTCATAGTATGACAACATACTGTGTAACAACACTAAGAAACGACTCTAGTCTGTAGTCTGACATTCTAATGAAATACCCCAAACGCTCCTGGAATAAAAAGCGTCTTAAAAACACCAACTCACAGCAGACCTATTTTGATTCTTGACATCAAATATAAGACCTATTTTGATTCTTGACATTAAAATATAGTTCATATGTTCAGTTTGAGAACTATAAATGGGTGAGGATGAGGAAGGATTTTGTTACTTTTTTCATGCTGGCAGTCGTAAGCCTGGATGAGCCCCTATAAATATTACCGTGCCTCATACCCGCTGTTTCCAGCTGTGGCAAATATGCTGGCAAGGTGCATGCTGACATCTTGAATCCCTATCCAACTTGGCAAGCCAGTAATTACTATTCCACTCTAGCAGCTTATATTCCCCAACAAATTAATATACAGAAAGGTACAGTACAGTACAGTATAGCGCACGCACACACACACACACATACACACACACACACACGCATTTCCACACGCTCTCTCTTTCACAAACACACACACACACACACACACACACACTGGACACGTACATAAATAGTACTGCATGTTCAATCATTATTCCATAAATTATTATTGAAAAACAGTATTCCGCCTGTGAATTATGTAAAGGTTTTTTTGTACAAAAATGTTGAGGGAGGATGGCACTGTTGCCACATTGGCTGAAGTCCTTGAGGCATGCATGAGTCAATAATTTATGCACCCAGACACATACACACACATACACACACACGCACGCGCGCACGCATCTACACACACGCACACACACACACACACACACACACACACACACACACACACACACACACACACACAGAGACACTGCAGTGCCGCACAGAGGATAGGGAATAAGAGCTTTAGGACAGGAACAGAGTCACAAGGAACAATACAAATGTTACCAGAGATAAGATGCCATTATTATTTTTTTTACCATTGACTATCTCTATGAGAAAGGGTTGGTCATAATCATTAAAAGTCACATTTGACCTACTGTATTTCTACTTGATAAAAATAAGCACATTTAAGAGAGTTCTACTTCATTGAACACTTGCAATCATATGCTCTCTTCACAGTGCTTGACAGATCTCCTCAAGCTTACATAATGTAGATCTGCCCTAATTTCCGTCTCCCCAGCAATACTGGAATCTTCAAGGACTAAGTAAACATAACACCAGCAATCTGCCAAGCAGATGAGTTAAAAGTATTTCAAATGAAGTGATGGGGCTATTAAAATTTAAACTTTGCTTCTAATTCTTGAGAGCATTCTATTCCTGCATTCTTAATTACAGGAGATACTGTCAAATCTAAATGCAATGCAATTCCATTTCAACCAAGCTATTACAGTAACACCAAGGTCTATCTACAAATGGGGAATCTCACGAGTCTCATTATCACAAAAATAAGATACAGAAATAATGATTTATGCCACATAATCAGTCTACAGTTTATATGCAAATTTGCGGGCAAAATAAAACTTCACCATACATGATACATGAAAACATATCTCCCAATATTGTGTATGTCTACACATCAGTATTGTCTATAACATTCCATGCATGTTACTGTATGCCTCAAGAAAGCCATCTCTGCCATCTCTGCTAAGAACAGAGTGTTTATTTACAATGTCCTTCTCCATCCATGCATGCACATTTGGCTGTTGTTCATATTGCACAGCTACGGACAGATCATCAGATCCCATTAGCTCAGTGTTATGGCTATGACTTCTGAGACATCAAGGGCCGGTTTCACAGACAAACCTTCAATGTAAAATCTCCATTGAAGATGCTTTTTAGCCTAGAGTTAGGCTTAAGCCTTGTCTATGAAACTGGCCCCAAATATCGTTGTCTTCACACTAACAACTTCAAATAGAATATCTGCAATTTCAAAGTCAAACTATTATATTAGTTTATATTAGTATTATTTCCAAAGTCTTTAATACATTCACATGAACTACCTACAATATTTACCCATTGATTTGCTTGGTTTTAGACACTGTGTGTAAGTTAAGTCTTAAAACAAGTACAGCATTTGTACTATGATGACCTTGACAAAAAGGTCAGGTGATTACTAATGAATGGTCCTGGGGACCCAACAAGCATTTTCACATAACCAGTCAACATTAATGTTGTTGAAATAGGATATTGGGAAAACATAAACAATCTTCAAAACACAAATTAATATTGAAACCATCTGTCTTTAGGATTATGTAACATGTCTCATAATCATAGTTTCATTTCTGCTTCGATGAGATCCTGAGAGTGGTGTAAACTGCTTATTTGAAATTACTTCTTAGTAATACTCTGAAAGATGCCAGTGGGCTTTTGGGCAGAATTTCATAATCAAACCTCCTGGTATGCTGACATTTACCTCTTATATAGATCATATTTTTCCACCACAGTTTGGAGGGTGAAGGCAAAACAGAAAAGATATACAGAATGAATGCACATATTTTATTCATTAGCTAACAATAGGAGAAACAGCACTTTTTTTTAGATACATTTACCTCTGAGCTCACATGCCCATATCTTCCCAGGCTTTTCCACAATAAAAACTAGGCGTTGCACTCAGTGAAGCAGGTCTGCATGGAAATGCAGCCAAAGCATCTACAGTATGTACACAGTTGAGGTTATAATTTAGCAAATCACATCTACATATGAAAACTAAAAGGACATGTCAATAAAAAATATGCTTGAGTGGAACACTGACTGGACCTCACTTAAAGAATGTATTACATTACATTTCCACATGTTATTCAATCATCAACTATGTTTGATTGTTTTGTGAAGCATTTGAAGATTAAAAAAGCTAAGAGGACAGTTTTGACATTTGCTTGTGATATTTACAGTGTAGATACCGAGTAACCTTTAGAAACTGTAGCTTCCTCTAGCATAGTTGCAGATTGTCCCAAAAAGCTGTATTTAGCAACGTAACATAAATTTTATAAATTGTAAAATTAATCAAAATAAACGTACAGGTATATACATTATTTCATGCCTTTCATTGATTTTACATGTCAGCTTCATTTGGATACTCAATCGTCATCTTATGGATGAAAAACTAAAATGTCTGTACCAGCACATGAAATGATAGTACTTTATCATAATAAGGGTACATACATCAACATGAATAGATGCTTTAAAAAATGTGTTCATGTTTAGTACCATGAACAAGGCCTTGCTCGTAAAGACACTACATATGGCTTAGTAAGTAATTATGCTAGTAAAGGGGTACAATTTGGACAACATTAAGTAATCCGAAATTACTGGCTTTTATACAAATATGGTCAAAGAGAATTCTGGAAATTGCAAAATTATGCAATTTTCAAGGTTTTTCCACTAAAGCATGATGATAGTTGTTTAGAAGGAGGGGTCAACCATTACTGTAAGGGTCGTCCACCTCGCTAGATTGTCCTTTCTCAGTCGCCACTCACATTAAAGTAAGCAGTGATGTCACACTCTTACAAAGTCATCTGTATTGTTGACATCAGTGTGGCACGTAGCTTACTGCACTATGTGTTCTCAAACATTTTTACACAACCTGTTTTGAGTTGATCTCAGCATTCTATTCCGATCATGCTAACAGAGCATTCCAATTGCTATGCACTCACCAATACTAATGCTAAGCTGTATCTTAGTAAATAACTCAAAATAATCTGATATTCTTGACTCCAAGTCCATGTATTCATGAGATTAGGTCAATTGAGGTTCATTTGTAATTTGAGTGAACCATCCCTTCTATAAAATGCTTACCCCATGTTTATTACCATGGACAATAATCCTAATAAACCATTTGTTATGTAATAACTTAATCAACAGGTTAAATGTTTACCCCTTAGTATGAAACAATTGCAGTGTTAACCATTACACAAATTGTGATTCAAAATCAACAGGAAAAATAACATGTTGTAATGATGCACACAGCAATATGCAAGGCCAGCACCAGATGGACCATTTTTAACTGTAACCTCTAATAAGGTCAATAAAGTAAAATTGACAGATTCCACATGGTTATATAATTCAGTGCATTATAAAAGTGGCAGTCCCTCTCAGTGCAGACTCTAGAGATCTACTCAAATCTCTGGGGGGGTTTCTGACACAATTGACCCAGAAATGTGTTATATTGCATTCTTTTCGATGTGCCTAGCCTATGACAATATGTATCTAAAGAGAAGCCTCACCGGGGGTTTATAGAAATTCCAACACATCCTAGCATTCAGGGAAAGTACACATTCTCCACCACATCTATCTCAAGGAGGGTTTTGCTCTTCTCCCCCACGAAACCAACACATGGGAGGAAGACTGATGAACTCCAGTACAGTGACATTACACAATTATTTTCCAATGTTTTATACATATCACAAATATCAAAGTGATAAGACCACAACAGTTAATGTGTATGTTTAACAATTACTTGGAATTCGTAGAGTTTAAAGTAATATACCAAACCCGCAAATGTAATTTTACTGTATTTCTGGCACAATATACTGTATATGTGTAATTGAAGTATGCACACTTGTAGTCAAATAAACAAATATGTGAGTGATCAAATATGTCAATATGTTAAAAGTGGCAGTCATAAGAACATTGTTGTTTTGCATCTCAATAATACATATATAACTATTAGTAGCAACAATAAGGAGTCAAACTGACTCTTTCCAGTCAGGGGTAGGGTGGGGGTTATATACAGATTGTTTTACAGTCCAGGGAAACATTTGGGAAAAGATAAAATAATTGGATTATTGTCTTAATTAGGGTAAAGGAATTGGCTATATCTAGGTATAGTGCAATTATGTCTTATAACTTTCCGTCACAATGCAGTTGCATGTGTGCAAATTATTCAACCATGGCTATAATCACGTTTCACATACTGTACACAATACATAAGAAAGTGACATCATATTGTAGACCAGTTTTGGTCAATAGTGCATTGTGTGCAAAATAATTAAAATTAAAACAGAGAATTAGATATTTGTATAAAAATAGGCAATTATTTAAACCATGAGCATACCACAACCAAAATCATCCGTAACTGTGTACTATGGATTTATCTTTTAAAACTTGCTTTTTAAAACTTGCTTTCCCAAAAAGTTGAGAATGATTAATGAAAAACAGTTGAGCTTTTAAAAAAAAAGAAAATAATCATATTAAATGCAACAGGCATATGTAAACTGCATAATATACATAGTGTTAGGGATAGGACAACCTAATTACAATCCCTTCAAAAGTCAACCAGTAAACAATAAACATACTCCATGATGGATTTTGGATTTTGAAATATCACAAAAGCATAGATTTCTTTATGCTATTGGAGAAGTATTGTCAAGTCAGTGTACATTTAAAAGATAAAAAATGTACCATAAAACATGTCGCTATAGTCCCAATGAATCAACCCTTCAAGGAAAATCAAGTCATTCAAGTCATTCAAAACTGGGTAAATGTTGTACGTTTCTCAAGAACTTCAAGGTAGTCTGGATCAATATGAAGCTTAGCTTTCAGTTCCCAATATTCACTCCTGTTGGGCTCAACATAAACAGTACTTGGTGCTGTGCAATACAGTATTGTCTGTTGTATTCTCTCTGGTTGCATGTATTGATGTCTGACATCGAAGTCTGAGGTATACTGGCTAGATGAATGGGCCATATGTCCATGTCGGCATGGTAACGTACTGCTGCTATATGGTGATTGTTTGTCTGGTTCTAAGACATCTCTGTAGTAATACTGGTCATCCTGCAAAGTGGAGGAGGGCTTGTTAAGTGGCTCTGGAGTCGTAACACTGTAGTCAGAACTTATTACGTTACTGCCTACCTCTTCATCTGAGTGGTTCAGGAATGCCCCATTCAACTCCTCAAAGTCTCTGTACCCTTCCACTGGTCTGCTCTCAGCTGGGTTGTAGACAGTGTTTTTACATGTGTGCTCTGTTGGAGGTGGGATGTACTCATACACATGTCCAGCAGACGTTTTGACTTTTGGAATGGATCCTTTCTTGTAGAGACCGTATTCCATGTTTAAAGAACTGATGCAAGCATTCACTGAGTTATTGTGCTCATTTTCAGATTTTTGGCGTCTCTTTTTCATTGCCACAAAGAGTCCTGCAGCCACAAACACAGACACTATGAACATCAAGAGCAGAGCTAGTATCAAAACAGATAAAGGAACAGTGTTGAATTGTGTGTCGTAATCCAAGGATGTTTCTATGGTGATAGTGCTGCCTGGAAACGATTCTTCAGAGGGTGGGATCATAGAGGAAAGTGTATCAGAGTTATTAGGACAGAAATTAGCAGACTTAATGTATCGCATATCCTCCCCAGTCAGCCTCTTAGGGGAGCCACAGATGACATTGTTGACAACAGTGCCAGTGCTAAGCTGCTCTAGCCACATCTTCATCTCCACAATGGCACAGGAGCAATCCCAGGGGTTCTCAAACAAATCTACTTGCACCAGTGTTGTAAGCTGATCTAAAACGCTAGTGACAGGCAAATAGCGAAGATGATTATTACGAAGATTTAGTCTGGCCAATGTCAATCCACTGAATATCCCCCCAGGTAA
The DNA here is from genome assembly GCF_963989245.1 of Nansenia antarctica. Taxonomy (NCBI): domain Eukaryota; kingdom Metazoa; phylum Chordata; class Actinopteri; order Argentiniformes; family Microstomatidae; genus Nansenia; species Nansenia antarctica. Next base: position 53,458,764 of record NC_137677.1, on the reverse strand, counting down.
GGTTTTAAGGAGGTTGTTGTTCAGAAAGAGCAGCTGAAGATTGGGTACATGCAGAAATGTGTCGGAAACGATTTCTCTAATGACGTTGTATTCTAAATATAGGAACTGCAGGCTTTCTAGTCCATAGAACATATCGACTGCGAGGCGGTCTATCAAATTTCCATTCAAGTACAGCCTTCGTAAATGTGTTAAATCCCCAAAGGCTCTATCATGTATGTGAGCAATCCGATTGTTGCCAAGGTGGAGCAAATCTAATCCAGTCGCCTCAATAAAATCCGATCTACGCACCACAGGGATATAATTCCCTGTAAGATACATCTTTTTGGGATTGTAGGGTTTGGGGTTTAAGTCAGAGATGTGCTCAATCTTTCTCTCTTGGCAGTTGACATTCAGACCGAGGTCTGAAATTTGGAGATTGCACGTACAAGCAGTGGGACAGTCCAAAGGCACAGGGGATTTGGTCTGATATGATACGATTTGACCATAGTTCTTTGGTTTGTTGGATGGGATACGAGAAGTGGGTTTTGACTTTAATTTGCCTGACGGACGAGGTCCCTTGGTTGGTCTTGACGAGGAGCGTGCAATCCCTGATAGGGTGAATGAGGCTGTAACTGAGGCTTGTGTGGTTCTATAGTATGCATCGGTGCTTAAATGTGGTTGTGGCCGCATCTCATACTCTGCAACAGCTCTCCTGGGGCACAACTCTTGTTTGGAAACTTCATCAAGATCTCTCCCATGAAGTCGGAAAGGAAACTCACAAACCACATCACCGACCAAAGCAGCGTAGGATATGCTCTCGAGCCAGGCCTTCAGAGCTATCAGCTCACAAGAACAGTTCCACGGGTTCTCCTCTAGTTGTAATTCCACAACACTGTCCATGTGTTCCAATAGGCCTGAATAAGGGAGCAGTTTCAGTTGATTCCCCCTCAAGTCGAGGTGAGTCAAAGGGACATTTTGAAACATGTTTGTGGGCATACTAGTGATTAAATTGTCATTTAAAATCAGGACCTCCAGGTGACTCATTCTGCTGAAGGCATTGGGCTCCAAATGAGTGATGTAATTGTAGTCAATCTGTAGATACTCCAGACTTTCAAGGCCAACAAAGAAATCCTCCTTCAAAGCATCGATTTTGTTATTGTTGAGATGTAATCTTTTTAATCCCTGAAGTCCATTAAAAGCTCCCGATTCAACTTTGGATATGTCATTGTTGCCCAAATGCAATATTGTAAGCCCATTGTACTCAACAAAGTCATTTGCAAAAAGCCTCTTCAAAAGATTGCCTGTGAGCAATAAATGATACATTGGAAAATACACCGGGCTTATTTCCGTGAGACTAAGGATTCCTCTGTTTTCACAGCCCACAGTCAGTATCCCCTCTTTCTCCTCACAGGCACACAGTCTTTGACATATCTCTCCATAATTGTCAAACATCTCAACAATGCCCACAGATGTAGCAACCAACAAAAGTATTGTAATCCAGATATCCATTTTCCTGTATTGATGGACAAACTCAGTGTTGTGCTGATGAAGTATGTACTGTCATCTAGAAACAGAAGACATACAATAATTCAACAATAAGCCATTAATGCAAAGGTTTAAGACAGCACCTGCCCAAGGGTAAATCTAAATCAAGCTACAGTAACTGGACTAAAATGAAAAAGCTTGAAAGATTGCATGAATTACTCCAATAATATAATGCAAATAGCATAATGAGTTAAACGAGTCCAATATTCAGCCCATATGTAAGTACAGTAAACCTAATTATATATATATACATTTTTTAAAAGATCCATCAAAATAAGCCAAAAAACAACGGATGTACAGTATGTTGTTGATATTCAATGCTTGGTCATTAAAAGCACTCAAATTTAAAACATAGGCTACCATGGATATGGTATGGTCAAATTCCAGCATTTAATGCAATGTTCTTGCATAATATCATATCCTAACAAGCCCTTACAACATTGATACTTCATATCTTTATTTATTTGCTATAAATTAAATCATAATAAAGCATCTCTAGGCTATCTCTCTTAAAAAATAAGGCACTTACCTCACTGGTGAAGATGAAGGTTCGTTGCTAGGAATATTTATATCATTTTAAAGAATTCAATGTTGAGATGTCTACACCTTATTCCTTATGAAGACGTTCGCCGTCTCTAATTCACGACAGAGGATAAAAGAAATGCTGATCAACCATATCTGCCAAATGCTTTTCTCTTTTCATAACACGACCTATGCCGGAGGAGGCAGAGCTATCCATGGTAACAAAGTTGCTTATTCGGGCTCTCTCTCTCTCTCTCTCTCTCTCTCTCTCTCTCTCTCTCTCTCTCTCTCTCTCTCTCTCTCTCTCTCTCTCTCTCTCTCTCTCTCTCTCTCTGTCTCTCTCTCTCTCTCTCTCTCTCCCTCTCTCTCTCTGTCTCTCTCCCTCTCCCTCTCTCTCTCTTTCTCTCTCTCTCTCTCCCTCTCTCTCTCTCTGTCTCTCTCTCCCCCCCCTCTCTCTCTCTCTCTCTCTCTCTCTGTCTCTCTCTCTCTCTCCCCCCCCCCCTCTCTCTCTCTCTCCCCCCCCCCCCCCCCCCCCCTTCACTCACACACGGGGGGCACACGAGCAATGTCTTATGTATTATGTAATCGCAGGTACAATAACAGCCTACTGGACTTGTAGGTTATGACTGAGCACTAACATCCGGACTAACGCATGTTAAACCTCGGCTAACCTGTCATTATGCTCAACTTTTAGTAGACCACACATACCCACACATGCATCAACTCCACCCTCCCAATAACCTTCTCAACCGTCGCTATCGGCTCTGACGATCAATGAAACGAAAATCAGGACATAGTCAACATTTCGTGACGTTTTGTCAAAATTTAGTTTTTTTACATAATCTGATCCATTAGGTGTTTATTAATGCCTGTGTGATGTTATTTTAAAAATGTTGACATTTTTGAGTTAGTAATTCATAAAATACAAAGGTTCCATCTCACCAAACATAATGGAATGTCAAAACGTTGACGCTCAATATCTCTGAACGGCCCTAAACGGAGATAGAACCTTATCATTCTAAGCTCACGATTTGCCCATTTTTAGATTGGGCAATCCCTCCGTTCACCCACGAATGTGCGAAAAAAAATTGTCGCGTCATTGAATGTTACAGGGAGAAAAAGAGACGTCAATTGAACGGATACATCTTACCCCAGTAACACCTCTAAAAGACGGAGCACTGCATGGATGCCGATAGCCTCCTGTACTGTCCGCGTCATCAATAATTCATTGCATATCAAGCGTTTCGTTTCGTGTTCTCGAAAGAGGTAAAGGAAACGCGTTCACCACGTTTCGGAGGAGGTCAAAAAGCACCGTTATTTACCAGACGGCCAATCTAGACACATCTGCGTCGTGAGAGTAGCATCTGGGTCAATAATGACATGACATAGTCACATTTGACTTTCTTCACATGCTGTGTATTCAAATGGAGGAAATATGTATTTTCTTTAAACCCAAGACTAAACCGGGAGAAAGACTACACACCCCTCCAAAACACTGTGAATGGTATGACTTGTATTGCAATGGATTCAAATCTCCTGCTATTTTGGGCACCTCACCTTGAACAAGTGTTGACCATGTGATCATATTTCATACCCAATACATGTGGTGCTGATGTTAGGTACTATTTGCTTTCTGTTTATATAACATCTGACCTTAACTGTAACTTTACTTTACTGTTTGTCTATACATACTATATCTGTACAGCCTAAAGGCATCTACCCAGCGTAATACCTGATGGGAGAGACAACTCTCAGACAGCTTTACATCATCAATACTTTCTCTTCGAAATATTGAATCCAAGAAACTAGACTTTTTTTGTAAAGAATAATTTAACCAGCTAAGTCTATTAAGAGGGATTCTGGCTGCCATGTCACATATAATATCCATCTCAGTATGTATGTATGCATAAAAGTATATTCATGTAGCCACAGTTCTCCTCCGTATGTAGCATCTAGGATGAGGCAGAGAAAGCAGATGTGAACTGCATGTTTTATTGTAAATTCAAAGGATAAGGGGATAATTACTTGCCATCAGAGTGTGTGTGTGAAAGAGGAGATAAGGGGTGCCTAAAATAGATGATCAAGTGAAATGTCTCTGTGGTATCCAGGGTGAGAATTGAAATGAAACACTTTAGGGGAACATCTTTCCAGGTGCAAATTAGCAAATTTAGCATATACGACCTTGAAAAGTTTTAGTATGGCACTGTTTATGCTAGAAAATGTTTTGTTTACTGGTAATTGGCTCGTATCATTAGTTACTGCATTATCAGGAAGCACATCTCTCCTCCACCGCCGAGTTCTTCACAGTTACATGGAAACAGTTGGAGTAAGCATGGCTGATAGCACCTCTCTCGCTGACTGATTACATTGCAATTGATTTCTGCCAAAATGTCAGGAAAAGCAAGGGTCCAGTACCATTAATGCGTGTCAGATGAAAGCCGAAGGTAAGGGGGCTCTGTTATCACTCATGTGTCACCCCAGCTGGAGAATGACAGAGTGGTGCCATGGGTTTAATTGGTGTTAACACTTGTGCTGGGGAGCTGCTGCTGGAGTCTCGAAGGCAATGCCCAGTCATTGTGACTGTGAGTCAGGAGGGCAGCATTTGATTTGGATTGAGGGAAAGCGGCCATGTTTATTTTCTGAACTAAAGGAAGATAAAGGAGAAAAGTTTTGAGAGGCTTGAAGATGTTTGGACGACGATAGAATAAACTGGATCAATTCAGGGTTAAAGACGGATGAAGTTTTGAAAGAATTTTCGGTAATTTAAAATACTTCTCTGGACGAATGGGTACACCAGGTAAACCATAGTGGTATATGGGCATAAATGGCTTTTAATTGGTGTGACTGATGTCAAAGGTCATGGTATCTAGATCAATCACACACACACACACACACACACACACACACACACACACACACACACACACACACACACACACACACACACACACACACACACACACACACACACACACACACACACACACACACACACACACACACATTTTCCTCTCAGTCGCTGTATGGGTTTGAAATGCCAGGGATGATTATTCCTCTGGATTGCTCAGGTGACTTTGCAGAGAAAGACAGTCATAAATCAAAGCCACCCTCTGGTCAGAAAATAGCTCCACAGTAAATATCCATGACCCGCTCATTTTTGAGCGGAGATTTCCAGCAAAGCTATAAAGCACACTGTCATGAGTGACTGGCCCAACTCCTAAGCTATTAATGATGTGATGATTAAACTCCATTCAGAATAACCCAGGACACTTAAAGTGTCATATCAGGTTTGTCACTGAGTCACTGTCTTCTGAGAGCCCATGGTCACATCATTATGGACTTGCCTTTTCCCTTCAACAGTTAGGTTCCGCGGATTGGCACTCAGGTTCTATAAAATCACAAACCATCCCTCAAACTTCTTATTTTGTTGTCCTTGAAAATTACAAACACTACTGTTTCACTTGTGATAGTGCACTGCTATCTTGTAACTTGTGACTTCCATCTTACCAGGATAGTACAGACACTCTACAAATGCAGCACGTAATCAGGTCATCCTTTTCAACTCTTGCCTTCTTCTGGCAGCCAAGCTTTGTGTTACACTAAACTGTGTATTGATTCAATAAACTGTCTATCGATTCCAGGTGCTGGTCCTATTCTTTTCCCTTCAATATATTCCATTTTTATCTGTCATAGCAGATAAATGTACCTGAGGGGAGACTCACCGTAGATCCAGGAGCAAGCTTTGAAAGAATGTGTGTGTCAATTCAAATATTGACCCACTTTGTCTCTGAAGAAGGAGGGTAAAACCACAAAATTCAGTTCCAAGTGAGAGAAGGATGCTTTTCCCCCCATAAAGAAGCCCAGGTGAAGTCTGGTTGAAACTCCCTAATCCTGTATCTATGATTGACAGACTAACACATATTTGAACGCTTCCCTTAGGACAACACCATCAGCAACACAATTTTAACAAGCACTTAAGATGGAACAGCCATGGAGGCAATCTTTTCCCCTTCTTTCTCGCCTACGACAGGGCCTATATAAAAGGTGTTAATTCCCACGGGTGAGGTTGAACACTAACTGCAGTCAACAGTGTCAACTCCACAAAGAGTAGGAGCTGAACAACACTATTCTTCAACACTATTAAGCCCAAAACCCTAACCCTAAAAGACCCTCTAATCTCTTTACTTCCTAGACTGCCATGTCAGGTGTGTCCACTCACAATGGGAATCACACTGTGGATGCACTGTGGATGCCCTCTCCTCTCTCACAGTCATAACAGCATATGACAATATCAGAGTATTGTTGCTGAAATGTCTCATAAAGTCAATGTAAGGATGAGCCATTATTCTCACAGTCATTCACATGACAACATTATTTTAATGTACACTCCAAATGTCCGCCATGTTTGTCAGCAAAAAGATATCATGACTAGAAGATAGTTGCCCAAGAGGCAGACAAATTATGTTTTTTAAAGTTGAAATGAGTGAACACTCTCAATATTATTTTAGAACATTCTTTTTCGGTTTTTCACCATCACCAGCTTTCAGCCAAGTGGAACCATTTGGAAAGCATTCAGTGAAGGTGGAAGACAAGCTCTTAATCGGCTGTGTTATTGAATTATTGAATTAACAGCTTATGTGCTCAGGGTGAGCATGTCAATTTTTTACAACTGAATGGTACATCGCTCATTCCCCTTTTCATTTGAATAGATCATTTGTGTATGTAAAATGTAGAAGAAAAGGGGTATTACACAGATCGGTTTCATTGTCTGTAATTCCTATTCATTCTGAATGTAATCATTCTGAGAGACAAGTCATATTCATCCAACAGTACTCAACGCCAGTCCCTAATCTGTATTCAATGCTTCTCAACAACATGCAGCTTTTTGTCAAGCAGTTGTTGCACGGTGTTAATTAAAGAAGGGTTTTCTTCATATAATACATTTTGCATAATTGCATCTGAAGTGGGAGTTTAACCTGTACAGTCATCTTTAAGATTTTTCATATCTGTTGTGGATCTCAGGGCTAAATGTGACCAAATTGCTTGACTGCTTTTAGATTGACATTCAGCTCACCTGTTTTCATGTCTAGTGTTTAGAAACTATGGCACTGAAGTAGAGAGAAAAAGAGACGTGTCTGTATTTCAATAGGAATGAGTTGCTGTGACCCACGCAATTTCTCTCTCAAAGAGTATTTCAACTTATGCAGATGAGCTCATCAGAGCTGCCTGCTGGGTTGCAGCATCTCGGTCTGGAATTGTGTCAATACCAGAGCACCAAAACAAATGCAAATCGAAATTGAAATTAATATGTTTTCCCTGAGGAGGGAATGAGTCTTCCATGTAGTCATCTCTCAGAAGATGACAGGATATTGTTTTCCTCCAAACAAGGACTATGGTGTTCTTCCACCAATCTACTTCTCAGTGAGATGGCATACAAATGTCATATGTCATCTGGTTGAGAGAAGACAAGGAATAATTTAATATCTAGGTGGGGGTAATTTTTCTGTAGCAAAACACGTTGCCTTGTTGAAATTCTTATGGTACTTCAGCAGACAGAGCTGGATGAGAGACATGCTTCGTATATGTTTACTATAACTGCCAGTCTCCTCGGTGATGCAGCTCATGTCAAAGAATCAGTTACATTCTATGCAGCTGTTTGAGTGAGTAGACAGTCACATAGGGACTAGCAGGGTATGTCTGTAAAGATATCAGTAAAGGCAGGATAAAATGGCCCAGAGCTGTCATACCATTGCTGTTGTCCATCCCCCTGTACTAAATGTGTGTATATGTTACTGCTGGGGAATTTATTCTACCTTGAATCAATCTAGATTGGAACGAGTGGTTGTTGTTGCTCATGACAAACTGTCTCTTATGTTGTCAGCGGGTTAGACAGACTGCATTGTCACTTGTCAGAAACACAGGAAATTTATTAAAATGGACGTCCTACCTCAGAATTTAAATTCAAGAATACCAGTACAGCAACATAAACTGGCAGCCTACGTCGAAGGCATACTTAAGTGGCACAGCTGCGGTGATTTGCTGTTTAATGAAGTACACTGAAGGCCTGAGGTCAACACATCTAGCATAATGTACACCACTTCATATGGTCTGATTTAATGTGTGTGCTGTTAAGGATAATTAACTGGTGTGTAAAAACAAAGGTGACTGTGGTTAAGAGTATGATAATATAAGGTTCACTTGAATGAGGTCCTGACCGCTGTTTAAAATCAGCCTGGCTCATATTGAAATGTGTTTATGGGGTTGTCGCTTTTTTGACAGTTGATTAAGCAAGATAAATCATGCCAGCCTTGGAGCCATACCGTGGCTCGAAGCTCTAATCCTGAAGCATAATAAAGCTTGATAGCTTTAGAGGCACCATTTGTCAAAAATAATTACATTCCATGTACGCAGAAACACATGTGTATACAAATTTAATAAAATACACAACAAGTACAGTAGCCCATATCCACTTGAAAGCTCAGCTTATTTGCACATAAACTGCAGAGGAGACAACAATAAATTACAAATACATTCATAAAAAACTGTCAGATTTTTCAGGGACCTCAAATGGTTTTATGAAAAGGGACATTCCATGTTCTACCAGAGCAGAGTCACCTTTAATAGTTCATAAGACACTTCACATTGTATTTCACTTCAATGATATGTATTTCAATTGTCTGCAATATTCAAAGGGATGTTTCTCATACACTAGGTGAAGACAAAAGCATATCACTGTACATAAGCAGACAGGACTCAATAGCTTTACAGCAGCAATTCGTTCCACAGCCTCACAAATTGGAGTTTGAAATGTGTAAAATACAGACACCTACAGTAAATTGACAGGTATACCATGAAAACACACAAGGAAATGTAAGCCATGATTTTCTCCCCCCCAGCCCGTCACAGAATCAAAGACGTACTTATTTCACTTTACACAACAAGTCACAAATTCAAAAACAAAACAGAGAAGTCTGATGGTTTTTGGTTGTACATACAATGCATGTCAGGAACCTTTCTGGGTGGAAAATAATTGACCCCTTTGCCATTTATTTGAGATATCATCATCGCCTCTATCAGAGAGCAAGACCAGATGACCTTTCAGTTCCCAGAATGCCGCTGGTTCAGCCCAAACTCCCCTCCCCCACACTCCTGGCTGATGACAGAGCTGTGGACAAGGCTGCTGGTCAGGGACTTGGGCCTGAGCTGGCAGGTCAGGTAAGAGGGCTCGTCCAGTTCTGTGTGTGGTGGTGAACACTGGCCGTCTGGAGGTCCGTAGGCACTGCCCCCCTCCCTCTCCCTCTGCCCCTGGCCCTCCCTCTCCTCTAGGGCCTGTTTGCTGGGTGAGTCCAGGGGTGTGTTTACCTTGGTGGGGCTGCTGGATGTAGACGGGCACTCTTGCAGGAGGGGACTGAGCTCACGCTGGGACTTTAAGTAGGGCTTGACGTTGGCCACGAGGATGGTGCTGTCCCGCTGCTCCTTCCCAAACGTGCTGAGGGTTTTTCTACTACCGCCACGGCTGATGGTGCCATAAATCTCTGTCTCTACGATGGCCTCCATTCCCACAGGGATGAAAAGGTTGGTGCGATTATCAGCACTGTCTGCTTGGCTTCCTATCCGTAACTTTGGCATCCAGCATCTGTCAGAATGTCCCAGAGCACGACATTCATCTGTGCAGTGGACTGATTTGTCTTGCCCTACAGAAACAGTTACAAAGTTGTTAGAGGACAATCACTCTTGCAATGGGGACACTTAATGCACATTATCAAGTTGGAAAATAAATTAGTATGAATGAATGAATGAATGAATGAATCAATTAATCAATTAATCAATTATTTCTGGGGAACAAGTACAAGCAACTCCTATTTGAAGTCTGTCAGGACTAAGATCAAGAGAAATTGTGTGTTTGAGTTCAAAATGCATTTTAAATTCTAAAGGGAGAACCAAACGAAAACAGTTTGATTCGGCAAAACTACAATACAGATCCCACACGTTACAATCATGATGCTTTGAAGGCAACACCCCCGATGCAGACTATCACAGATTACAGTTATGTGCCATGTGCATTTGTTTTTGTCTGCCTTTCATCTCATGTCTGAGAAATGTGCTAGCAGATGACAATGATGCAAAGAGAAGTTTGTATTAAAAAGGTTCACAATAGAAAAAGTACAGGAGGGTAGGTTTGGTCTATCATTGTATTTTTTTTTTTCATTCTAATACAAGTCAGCACTATTCCATGTAAAGGTAAATCTTTCAGGATGTTGACATGTCATGGCTCACACTCAAAACAAACTGTTTCCTGCCACCGTTGCATATTGTCCAATACCATGAATGTATTACCGGAGGAGCCTACCGGCTATGTTTTGACATGTAAGTGCCATAGTCTGTGTCATTCAAATCAAGCCACCTTCAAGCTCTAGGACTAATCATCTCTAATGGATCTACAATTGCAGGGTATGCCTTGTGGATGCTTGTTAAAACCCAGCAACAGAAAAGACATTTAATGGGATCACATGGTATGCATACCATGAGCAACTTCGAAGAGAGAAAAACATGTTTTCAAAGAAAATAACCTGTCTGGTCATTATAAATAGAAACAGAGAAACCCTAGCAACAGAGAAACTCTGTGTGCACCTGAAGAATAATTATTCAGAGAGGAAGCCATGTAGAGCATACATTGCCTATATCAAATCTGAGAAGAGACTGGAGTCTTTGATACAGGTGAAACATAACAAAAACCTGACTTAATCCATGGTTGTGGCCTTAAGAGTTAAGGCTTTGGGGATAAGATTGAATGGCTGTTCCATTGTTCGTATTGTTATTTCTTTAGAGTCACTAGCTATTGTCCCTGACTGAATATACTGTTCAATAAATTCTCCATTACAGAGGTTATAGAATTTTCAGTCCACTTTTCCACTTTTCATGTGAACACTTCCCACACACCAGTGTATGTGCTCTGTGGACTATTAGCAACATTCTGTACTCAATGCAGACAACAAAGCGGGCTGTCTGTTTGTATATCACAATTCTGTCCATTAGTCCCCTTTTCTCCAACACCACTAGAACACTTTTTATGAAACTAAGGGGAATAATGCGTCTTGCAATCAAGATTGTTTAGAACTTTCGAAGTGACACTGACTCATCATTAAAAAACGTCAAAGTGGAAAGCTTGGAGGTTAGCCTAATGCAGTAGGCCTATAGGCTAACAAATTCAGGAATCTTATTTTGAGAAATCAACACAAAGCTGTAAGAAGCAAGACTGATGATGAATCAAATAAGCACTACACTTTCTGGTAGCCTAATACAGTATGCCTAATCAATTTTGGAATAATATTTTGTGAGTGAAATCTGTTATGCAGCTAAATTAAAAGCAACACTTGGTCTATATCAATACGGACACCAGAGTTGTGCAAGCTACGTTTATAGCCAGTCACATTTGTAACCAAATAATTTGGATGTGTAAATATTTTGTCTTAGCCCATTGGTGAAACATTGGTGTTTAAAGTAAAAGCGTCTTATACAATACAGAATTAGTACAATAGTAGCCTAATGGCACCCAAATAATTGATTTGTATTCTCTTTGGTCACAGAAGGTGACTGTAAAACAGAGACAACCACATTCATAGTAAAGATTATGAATAAATGTCTTGCTTCATTCACAGGCTTCTCCATCACTCTCATTGTATGGGGGACATTCAAGGGGGACAACATGTTTGCTGTACATGTATTTACAATTGCATTGTCAACACACAATGGAGGAAAACAATTATTACTTATTTTGATGGGGTGGAACAGTGGAACTAATGAGGCAGTGAAAGTTACCTTCTTCAAGAATCAATGGCTATATACTACAGTCATGTGAAACAATTAGGACACCCCATGAAATATTTGGTCTTTTTTAAGAAATATGGACAATATTTAATCTTCTTTCAAACAAGATATAGATAAAGGAAATGTAATTGAACCCAAAACAACGCAAACTTTGTTATCACTTATTTAACGAAAAATTTACAAAGATGCCAATTCCTACTGAGGAAAAAGTTAGGACACCCTATGCCCTAATAGCTGATTTTGCCCCCTTTGGCTGAAATAACATAAATAAGACGTTCCCTAGAACTGTCCACCAGTCTCTGACATCAATTGGGAGAAAGTGTTTCCCACTCCTCCATGCAGAATTCCTTCAGCTGTGTGATGTTGGAGGGGTGTCTTGCATGCACAGCCCGTTTCAAATCACCCCACAACATCAATAGGATTAAGATCCGGGCTTTGACTTGGCCATTCTACAACTGTCCATTTCTTTCTTTTGAGGCATTCCATGGTGGATCTACTGGAATGTTTTGGGTCATTGCCATGTTCCATGGTCCACAACTGCTTCAGCTTCAGATGGTCTCACATTTTCCTCAAGCACCCTCTGATACAAGAGAGTAAATGTTGAATATTATAGATATCTATATCTATCTATATATAGATATAGATATAGATTTCATAGTGGATTCTATGATGGTGAGCTGGCCAGGTCCTGCTGCAGCAAAGCAGCCCCACAACATGACATTTCCACCCCCATGCTTCACTGTTGGTATGAGGTTCTTGTGCTCAAATGCTGTCTTTGGTTTGCGCCAAACATGTGTTCTGTTATTGTGCCCAAATAATTAAACTTTGGATTCATCTGTCCAAAGCAAATTGTTCCAGAAGTCCTGGTGTTTGTCTAGGTGTTCTCTGGCAAACCTTTGTCTTGTCCTGTCAGGGTTTTTTGACGGCAAGGGTTTGCACACCTCCCATGAAAATCAAACTTGTGCAGTCTCTCTCTGATGATAGATGCATGTACTCAACTGTGGCAAGAGCTACCTGTAGGTCCCGTGATGACATTTTAGGATCGTTGACGACTTCTTTATGCATCTTGCAGCCTGCTCTTGGGCTGAACTTTCTAGGACGGCCTGACCTGGCCATGTTGGCAGTTACTTTAAATGTTCTCCACTTTATTTCCACTTTAATTTCTCCAAATTATTTTCCAGACAGTGGAATGGCTGATTTCTAATTGTTTGGAGATGTTTTAAATCCCTTTCCAGACTCGTACACATCTACAACCTTCTTTCTGAAGGCCTCAGAGAGGTGTTTTGATCTCACCACTGCACTACAATCACTACAATCAAGAGCAAACCAAACTAAATGTCTGAGGTTCAAATAAGACCGACTCCTTCAAAATCGTCACTAACAACATTCTAATCATTTGCACCTGATGTGGTGCACTAATTGTAGGCATTTTAAGTAGCAATAAATGTAAATCTGTTTAGTCATATTACCTCCATCTCTCAATATTGCTCAAATGAAGATCAAATGTCCATATGTTTAAATATGTTGAAAAAGCCAAAGATGTTCATTTTCACATGACTGTATTGTTAATTTAAAAGTCAAAACATTGATGTACCAATTACAGATTGCCACTTTAAGTGACTGACAGACCGATCATTAAAGTGCACATAAAATGTGAAAATCAGTTTGGCTTTTTAACCACAATTTGCACAACCAAAGTACATATTGATGAGTACATCAGGAAATACATTAACACAAGCTATTAATATTAAATGCATTGCCCCAGTTCTTTGCATTTCTCTTATCTGACATATGCAGGCCTATAAATTAATTGACATTCCAGTCAAGTGAGCATCAGTACTGTGTGTGAATTCCACTCTGCACATATGAAACATCTTTTTCAATATCTTTCTATTTGATTGGACTTTGAACGGGGGGCTGGAGAATCAGATTCAGAAATATGTGCTCCAGAAAAGTGTGATTGAATTTACACCTCCTACAGAGAGAGCTTGGCCAGCCGTTTCCCCTGGCAGCACTCACACACAGACAGACAGACAGACAGACAGACATACAGTCAGTCAGTCAGACAGACAGACAGACAGACAGACAGACAGAGAGACAGACAGACAGACAGACAGACAGATACACACACAACACACACACACACACACACACACACTCTTTCCTTTAGCAACCACAATAGTGTTCCCATCTCTGCCCTCCTGAGCTTGCCACAAACAAACAGCTCATAGCGATGCAAATGGTGTGGAAAGCACTGCATAGGGACCTGATGACCAGAGCCATTCCATTCCAAGACACTTCTATCTCTCACTGAGGGAAATGAGAGCCAGCTCCACTTCAGTCAAGTCCTCCATTATCTTTTCCGTAGCAGGCCCACTGACTTTCCTGCCTATGGGAGATGTGCTTCATCTTCTCTGTGCATCGCATCATAAAGGAAAATAGCTAAATAAACCAATGTTAATCTTGCCAATGGTGAAATGGATATGACTGGTTGAAAAGATGTCAAACATAATATTATGTATTGTGAACTATCCCCCTCAGTGATGTGAAATACTCAATTTTCTACCAACCAACGATATCTTATTTTCGAAAACATTCTACCCACACAAAGCAACTAGCGACTGAGAATATATTTCCACATTTAGAATGTGAAAACTCTTTTAGGATTCACAAAAGGTTCCTTCTCTGTTTATGCTGAAAGTGTCTGTCATGCTTTCTTGTTGCTGTCTTGCTATTCAAGACAGGCATGCAGTGAGTTCATATTCAAATAATGAAATGATCAAATGCGACAGCTACAGAGGTACACTTTACCATGCATATGAGCTTGTTTGATTGCTAAAGCAGACAGAGGATGTTTGAACATTCTTCCTTCAGCCAATGGACCCTTTTATCCTCTGAACTATCATCTACTTTCCACTCTGGTGCCTTCATGTCATCCTGGCAGCACAGCACAGCTCAGGATTTCTGCAACTAAACTGAGCTACAATACATACAGTACTGTGGCTGCCTCACAGAGCTAAGATTTTATTCCTGTGGTGAATCCACACCACTCAAATCTGGTTTAAGTATTATGATTGTGGTATCTCTCATAGGTATAGCCTGAGGAATATCTACTTACTTCAGCTTCACCCAGAGGGTGGAACAGTCGCAGGACACACATACCTACCTGTACTGTATAAGCTACACACGTCTTGAGTGTCTTTTGGCTTAATGCAATGATAGAGAGAAACAAGGGCTGATACAAGAGTCAGTTAAGCGTCTTGAAGATGTCAGACAATGAGAGCCTCCACTCACCCTGCTCGAGAGTCTGGCCATTAACTGCTGTTGCTTTCATCTTGAGGGCCTCCCTGGCAGACGTGTCGCAGTGGGAGCCTTTATTAGTATCCTGGTCACTATCAGCCTGGTCACTATCACCATGGCCACTGTCTCGGAGGCTTGCACGCTCTGCATCCTTAAATGTTGAGCTGCTGCAGGATGGGGGGACGACGACACACGTAACTCACCAGTGGCTCTGTGATCACTCCCATTTGACAAGCACAGTCTGATAGGTTGATATAGATATGAATGTAAAATGCAGTGATCAGATACCGCCCTTACCTTTGAACAAATGGCTGTCTGTTGCCCACATAATTGGCCTCTGGAGGAAAATTATCCGTCTGAAAATGAGAGACAATTATTGTGTGTTGTGCTTCTCAAATGTCTCATGTGTGCACTGCAACAGTAACATGTGGTAATCATAAGACATAAGCTATAAATGTCTTGGCCTAATTTTTCAGATCTGTACTTTTCAATCATTCAGGAACACACTAAGTATGTAAATAAAACATATTTTATCTAGACTGGGAGACCAGCTGCTTACAGCAGCACCCAGATAAGAACAAATCTCCTTCATGTCCATATGTGCCTATTTGGCAATGCTAAGCTGTAATGCATCAGGCACTGTCATCTGCATCCTATTTTTCCCATCTTGACAATAATGTGTTCGTGTTGATCACTCCCACATGCACTAGCAACTGGTGACACCAGCCTTGTCATCTGTGTTTTCATCTCTAAATGACACTGTCTTTGAGACTGTCCTAGATATTTACATGATTTACATGAAAAACACACTACAAGCCCCCTGGCTTCCCTGTCAATTTAATATGCTGTCCGGCATGCATAAGCAACCATGTCATCTTTACAAGGCAGGGCAATGGTGTTATCTTGCCAGCATTGGATTTGGATTGGTGGAACTGTCCCATGTTTGTAGAGGGCAAGCAATGGGATTGTAAGGTTATGCTGTGTGCATCTAGCTGTCTGGCACACAATACTTGTAGTAATGTGATCAGACAGGCTGCTCAAACACCTGTCCAATCCCACATTTCGGGCAGGGTTTTGTTTTCACTCTGTGGCAGCGGATCTGGCAGCAGCACAGCAGTCTAGTCCAAAACTCACATGGTTTGCATGTCTAACCAAAATGGCTCTCTGATTATCTAGACCACCTGTACAGTCTTGGTAGAAAAGATTCATAATGGGCAAATGTCTATATGCTTACATTCTCTGTGGAGGAAAAGCAGATCAGAAATATTCTATTCTAGTACTTGAATGACTAGTGACCAAAAATATATTCATACGTATTTTAGTAGGCCTACACTTGCAACTGGGATATCATGCTAAACCCGCCATCTGTTGAATCATTTCAATTTCACTTTTGTACAGTATGGTGGCAGAAAAAGGAAAAAAGCTGATAACAATAATGTGTGAATACATTGTTGTCAAGAGTCTTTGATTTGAAGAATGACCTCTTTCTGAGCCATGCAAGCCAAGCAAGATAAGGCAGAATAAAAGGTAAAAGGCAGATAAAAGCTTACAGCAGTACAACTCTGTTTCTTACCTGTATCACTGACATCCTATTCACTGCAGTCTCAGTAGTAAGCCCGGCGAAGCTTGAGTGATAGCCAGCCCGGGGAACCGTAAGGCTGTTGGAGGTGGTTTTAAGGTACATGACCTCTGACCTGGGCAACGTGAGAGGCAGGGGGCTCTGGTAGTCAAAACAGATGGGCGACGTGATGAGAGAAGGGCTGCTCACCACGTTCATCCTGCTCAGAGAGTCCCTCTCCTCCATCTCACTCTGCACCAGCATGATTTCGCTCTTGTTGATCCTCTTCTTCTTGCCCTTCGATCCCGCCGGGGGATTGGAATACTCTGCGACACGGCAGTTATAGTTCCCTGGTTCCTTATCTTGATGCTTGGACTTGACAGCGATGGCAGTCATGACTGCCAGGAGCATGACAGAGATGATGCAGAGGGTGACTATGAGAGGCAGGGACATGTCCCAGTGCTGTTGGTCCCCGCTGGACCTGGAGTCCCCACCGGCTGCGGCCCCTGTGTTAGCCTTAATGATGAGCTTAGCCACAGCAGACAGTGGGGTCTTCCCGTGATCTGTTACCTTCACAACCAGCTCCACCACGGGGACTACATCCTCCCAAAGTGCATGGACAGTCCTAATCTCCCCAGCCACAGGGTCCATCTCAAACAGGTGCTCCTCGTTACCCTCTGAGATCTCATAGGTCAGACGGCCACTCTCCCCGTGGTCATGGTCCATCGCTCTCACCGTGGTAACAATGTACCCCAGGCCTACGTTTCTAGGGACTGTGATCTCTGCAGTGTCATTTTGTAAGAGAGGTAATACTATAACTGGCAGATTGTCATTGACGTCAAGAACACTGACCCTGACTGTGGCGCTGCTCTCCATATGAGGTGACCCTGCATCTTTAGCTTGAACTTTGAACTCAAAAAACTTGGTTTGTTCATAATTAAAAGACCTTGAGGCATATATGGCTCCGTTGGTGGGATTGACTGACACAAAGGTATACACTGACACATCTCCAATGTGTGATGGTAGAATAGAGTAAGACACTGTTCCATTACGACCTATATCTGGATCATGGGCCAGGACAGAGCCTAGATATTCCCCAGGGATGTTGTTTTCAGGCACCTGGAGCACATAGACTGTCTTGGTAAAACGTGGTGCATTGTCATTCTCATCCAAGATTTTCACTGTAAACGATTTGGTATAATTCAAGGAGGGTATCCCATTGTCCCTGGCCACTATTGTCACATTATATTCATCCTTTAGTTCCCTGTCTAGGGGTCTGTCGGTGAGCAGAGTGTAAAAATTATCATTGTTTTCCTGCAGTCTGAACGGTACATTACCAAGCACTCTGCATTGGAGTTGGCCATTTCTCCCTGAATCTTTATCTGTGACTCTCACAAGTGCAATGACAGATTCTGGAGGGGCCGCCTCACTGATAGCACCCTGGCGCACAGACACAAAACTTATAATTGGCCAGTTATCATTCTTGTCAAGAACTTTTACTGTAATTTTACAATGGCCAGGGATCGGGTTAGGCCCAAGGTCCTTAGCCTGCACATCAAACTCAATGATTGGGTTCTCCTCATAGTCTATGTCTCCCTGAATTTTGATGACACCTGTGTTAGTGTCAATAGAAAATAGCTCCTGAATTCTATCTGATGCATATCCACTAAAAGAATAGACCACCTGTCCATTGCTCCCCTCATCTTGGTCTGTCGCATTCAAATCTATCAGTAATTTTCCAGGTGAAGAATTTTCAGGGATCTCTAGGACATAGGAGGGTTTTTCAAACACAGGGCTGTTATCATTTGAATCAGTAACTCTCACATTGATTTGCATGGACCCTGATCTTGGATATTCACCTCCATCAATAGCTGTCAGAAGAAGGGTGTGATGACTCTGATCCTCCCTATCTAGAGGTCTCTGGACAACCAGCTCTGGGTAGACGGTTCCATCACCCCTCAATTTCAAATCCAAAGAAAATGTATTGTAGTCATCTCTTGTGACCTGATATGTCTTAATTCCGTTTTCCCCAGAATCTGAGTCGTGCGCGATTGTAAGAGGGAAGCGAGTCCCAGCTGCTGCATTCTCTGATATATCAATATTGATGTGATCTGAAGGGAAGCTGGGCGAGTTGTCGTTTATATCCAGTATATCAATCTTGATCATGCATATTTCCTTGTCGTTTGCGAACACTTCCATGGAGAGCTGACACTTGGGGTTGCGTCTGCATAATGTCTCCCTGTCAATCCGTTGTTTGGTAAAGAGCAATCCACTCTCCGGATCCACGTCCACGAGATGTGGAGCAGAATTCTCCAGGACCCTAAAGTTTGATTTCTTCCCCCTCTCCATCGGTCCATATCCAGCATCCTTAGCAATGTTTCCTATAACAGTTCCAGGTCCCTGTTCCTCGGGAACAGAATAATTGAGATTTTTCAATGACAGGGCTTTAGCCCACAAGAGAAGGAAACAGAGGACAGAAAGACGCATCCCTTTAGCCTTCTAGGTATGCGCGTGCTTAAAATATTCCCTTTTTTACTTGCAACCTGTTGATTTGTTCAGCAGCCCACCACTACCACTAAAATCACCCGAGACAGGTACCGTAGTTTTGTTTCCAACACGACGGAGAGGTGATTCAATTCAATCGATCCCTTATGAACCAGCCTTTTCGATTTCCCTTTTTACGCGGTCCCTTTTAACCTCCTTCACATGCCGTTCAAATGTGATGAACTCTTCTGTCAACAAAGACGAACGCCCAAAGACATCTTACGCGTTAACGCAATACAACATTTAACATGTGCCAGACATGTTATTGCTTGTCGGTTGAATAAAACAGCTGCTTCAGTGATTTTAAAGCGTTCATGATATCCCCAGTGTTGCTACAAGGTTATACACGTGTGAACATCCCTCAATGAAGGTTAGGTTGTACAAAAGCGCAATGCCCTTATGCGACATCTAATACCTACTACATACAGCACGGCTACTGACATATCAATCCATTCCAATTGCAGCAGAAAGCATCAACACAGCATACACAATGATCTACTTCTGATCATAGGAGCTACACACTGTTGCATTCAGCTTTTGTTCTTAGTAGGCTACTGTACATAAACTAACCCGTAAAGTAAAGCAGATTGCCTCTGGACCAACGTCTTACATTTCCCTGTCATTCATTCAGGAACATCTGGAGAGCGATGACGACTTTTGCCCGATAATTGTCCTATAATAATCAGTCCTGTAATCCCGTAGTCCAGTCCAATTGCACCTCGCACTCTGGCATCCTGCATTGATTCGGGCTAAGAACATCAGCACTTGCTTCTTATAGACGTTGAAAAAAATCACAAGAAGTCGGGTGCAATGTCGATTTTTCCGATATGCACAAAATTAACCGCGTTCTCTTGTGTGATCAAATTCTCTGGTCACGTCAACTGTTGCAAACCGCTCTCTTGGAAACAAACCCGAATCCTCACGACGCCCCTATCCTACTGACACCAGTTTATCTCTTCTTGGTGCATTTAACATTGTTTCTGATAGTCTTCCAGCCAATGAGTGAAACAGTGACAGATCCTGCTGCCTTGGGGGGTTTTCTCCAATAGGTCTGGCAAAATTCGCATTGGAGGGCTGTTCCAGTGGTAGCCTACGTGATTCAGTTACTGATTTGAGCGCACTGACTGAACACCGCTAGAGATGAAAACCAAACGTGCCTGTGGATGTTGTTCTTGATAGCCTACATTCTGATGTGGAGAAGTGATACTGAATGAATGGATCATTGAAACTCGTTGATGGATACAATCGAGACTGGTCCAACCAGTCCAAAGGTGGTCAGTCCCGTTAGAACCTGAGAGGCGGGTCACATCAAGGGCTGACTGGCTAATCACGATTCACGACACGCGTTGCCTGGCTGGTGGTGACTTTTCATTAAAGACTCTCAAATATATTGTACTTGCTTCTTGCTGACATTACCAATAGACTTTAGCAGATTATGCATCCAATAATAACGAGTATGATATTGACATTTAATATTTTACAGCTTTTGATTTGGTGAAGGTGCCAGGCAGCAACTGTCTTCATTCATTGTTCTATGTTGAACATCACTGGCTATGTGATAATAGTGAGTTTATTATTGTTATTATTGGATTATTGTTTCTCGAGGAAAAGCAGTACTGTCAAAAGATGTATAGCAATGTGTTAATTCATATGAGAGACTGTTGCTTTACATGTAGATATGCAAACGACAAGGACTTCCAATCTCATCATACAGTACAGTATATATTTCACTTGTTGGCACACCTTCTCCTGCAATGCAATTCTATCATATTATAACTTAATATTCACACTTCATATCACAGAGAGTATATTGAGAAGATGGACTGACATTTATTCCACTCAGCATTTCAATCTTATGACATTTGCATTTGAATTCTCACCTGACCAGACTGGTGCAATGCTGGTCTCCCTGGTAATACAGGTATGCACAGACATATTCTGAGAGGGGAGTAAAGTCAACAATAGGCCAAGATCAGTGTGGTTCAGTTCATCATTAAATTTCTCCTTGCCCTCGTTCTAAATCAACCTTGAGTTGTCCCCGGGTTCATTTATATTGTCTGGAACATGGCTGCCTTCATCCTCAGGGGAGCATCAACTTTGCCTGGCCAGGGTGCAGGCAGCCTGCATAAATTGGCCATTTTCTGCAGGTGAGAGATAAGAGCAACAAAGGGAAACTCTAATTATCATTCAGTCAGTTAAAACCCAGGGAAAGAACTGCTATTGACAACACTGTTTGCATTGACACACATTCATACCTCTCTAATATTATAATAGCTCTCTGACTGAATGAGAAGTTAATATCCAAAATGTTGGCACACTCCATGTGTGGCTCTCCATTGCTTGGTTGAAGGGTGTGCTGGGGAGAGAATGTTCCACCACTGAGGGTATTACATTTCCCTCTGTAATAAACTTCCATCTGCATCTGTTGCTATCACAAAGACATGGATGCATCGATTACTTCATGGTGAATTGATTTTCAGTCAAAAACACATTACTATGGAACTGTATATTCAAGCTGCTGAAATTCTGCAGGAGCTGGTATAACAAACCCTACTTAACCATCCTGAACATAAATACAATATTTTGTCATGTTTTTTTGAGATTCACTTTCCATCCTGAAACAGCAGGATTAGAGAGAATGAAATAATTTATAACTGCCTCAGGCAGCCAGCATCACAGGCTGACAATCAAGAAACACTTCCAGAACATGCGAGTCAACACTTGTGAGGTGATTTGGTTTCGCAGAGAATTCATTACAGGAAGCATTACTTATACTCTACTTATATACTTCTATATACTACAATAATATGCAATATAATACTACTACTACTAATAATAATAATGAACAATATCATCTTTTACTTGTTTATATATAGTAATACTTTATCTTTTATCTTTTTATTTTTATTTTTTAAAGCTGGACACATCTGTCTTCCTGCCCTACAGATGTCTCTCATCAGTCCTGTTGCTGAGGATTAACT
Source organism: Nansenia antarctica (assembly GCF_963989245.1). NCBI lineage: Eukaryota > Metazoa > Chordata > Actinopteri > Argentiniformes > Microstomatidae > Nansenia > Nansenia antarctica. The sequence continues at coordinate 53,436,507 of NC_137677.1, read as the reverse complement.
AAACCATTCTGACAGCAGCCTATGGTCAGAGAAGCCTATGGGGGTTTCTTCTCTGTTTACCATGGACAATGTGCCTGCGGAGACCAAGTGCAATTATACGCCAAACATTCCACATTACCTGCTCATCAATCAATTCTGTTAAAGGAGCACAATTGGGGAGTACTGTGTGAAGTCGAGCACATTTGAGAATGTTAATTCCAGACTCTGTTTTTCAGCAGGCCCCATCCAGTTACATCCACTCATGCTGTGTGATGGCTACTGCACATTAGTATTTGCGCTGTAATGTCATTGGGGGCTTCCACTAGGGCCATTGTGTGGATGAATTGAAAACAAGTGTTCAATTTAGTCTTTGTCATCTTCCTGACTCAGGTAACTGTGCATAGTGTAACTGTAAGTAATGTGGTATTACTGTAGTAGGCAATAGGAGGAAATAATGCAACATTAGCTAGGTGCCAGATCCCTTGTTGGCCTTTTTAGTCTTTAAGAGGCAGTTCTGCCTGTTATGTTAAACTGAATAGTCCTTGGCTTATGAATGGTGTAGCAGAGAGGGATTTCATTCAGCGCTCAAAAAGAAGACCCATGTGTTATAAACATAAATATAACATTGTGTGCTACTCCACTTCTGGGCCTGTGCCTGTGTATCGCCAAGCAGAAACTAGCTCACTGATGCTCAGCCTCGGGAGGGTTGTGTCAGATGCCCTGTCTCACTCTTAGCTCAAGTGCCCCATATACAGTGTGAGGAGAAAGTGGATAGCTGGATACAGACCTCACTGGACCAGCTCTGAAGCAGCAGGTTAGAACAGGTGCCTCCCTGGAGAAATGACTCAAGGTATTGGAGAGCCTTGGAGGAGAATAAAGTGGATTTAATTTCAGCGGGATAGTAATGGAGGTCACTGTGTTTTGATGTTCCCCCTCTGATCATGAAAATAACTCGGTGATGAATGCGAGTGCAGATGTATTTAGTTATGCCACATTAAGTAAGACTCTTACAATCGAAGTCAGTCATGCATTGCCGTAGACAGAATGAAGTGCAGCAACATGGTGATATCAGCAGACCGAGGGCAATAATGCTGGTGATGGATGGGTGCTTTTGCTCTATCGTCTCCTTGTGTTCTGTTGTGATGAGTGAATACAAGGTCGAAGTAAGGTTTATCCTCTGATATCAGTCCAATCGGGAGTAATGGCCATTCAAGGTGACATCACTTTACTCTCTCTGTATTCTGCATGTCACTCTATCATATCAATTTCCTGGTGGCTCAAATTTACAACTTCTTCTCTGACAGCAACTGGAAATATTTCTAACGGCATTCAGTCCTCTGCGTGTTCCTCTGCGTGTTCCTCTGCGTGTTCCTCCCTGATAGGAATAAGAACTACAAATCCTGCCACCCCAAATGAACATAGACAAACAAACAAAAGCATGTTTTAATGATCGTATTCCACTCTGAATAAAACTTATTTATGATCTGTGACTGCCTGTCCTTGTCAAATGAAGGGTCTCTTAGAAAGGGAAGAGGGTGGATTTGTACCTCTAACTATAAACAAAGGAAGTCAATGTTGATGCAGTGCATATCAAATTACAGATGAAGCAGTAAATGAACATGCTTAGGTTGTGAGATACTCTTTATACTTTTTTTTTTTTACCTCTGCTGGCACGTAACTAACTATTTTCTTTCTTGAGGGTGGTGTTTAGGATTTGTTTGGTGAAACAAACAAATTTTGTTTTGTTCAAATTACAATGTTACCAGGCGCAATGTGTTCATTATGGTTCCAGATGTGTTTATGCGGTTTAGGTTCACAAAGTAGAAGACACCCTGCCACCTAGTGGGGTGTGAACCACACATACATCAAACCACTAATTAGTATGTGGTTGTACTGTAAAGTGACGGAAACAAATGTACAATACTGTGGCAACATGAAAGAGGAGGGAAGTTGCCCACAGACAAAAAAAAATGTCAGTCCTGCACAGATAGAACAACATCAAGTGTTGTCTCCGAGGCAATTCAATTACTCTAGGGCAAACTGCAAATGGCTAATAACTTCTGGGAACCTGAGAAACAAAACAAGGGGGCTAATTACACAAGAAAGTCAATTAGACTGATTGATAGAACATATTAGCTCTCTCATTTCCTCATCCATGTGGAAGGAAATAGAATAGAATTTAGACAGCCTTTCATTTGGCAACTGTGTCTACAGGACGGCTCACATTGACGTAATGAGACGCTCCATACTCAATGTGTGAACAACTGCTGCAGATTCATCATCATCATCATCATCATCATCATCATCATCCCAGGACTACAGGCCTCTCTAGCTGAGTGTTGACACTATGAGACTGCAGGCACCACCGACATGTGCTGTGGAAGACATAGGCGTTTACTTATGTCCTCAGTCTGCACATGCTATGCCATATGTGGGATTACAATGAAGATTTCCAATGAAGATTTCCAATGAAGTGAGTCTATAATAGTGAAAAAGTGTATTCCTTGATCTCATCTCATTGGCTAGGGAAAGCATGTTGTAAAGTTTTGCATTACTGCAACTGTGTTTTGAGATCCATATTGTTCACAGGATAAAAGATATTCTTTAAATCCATATTATATATATATATATATTATGGAGTTCAAAGCTGTGGAGCTGTGGAGCTGTGGAGAGATAATACTTCAAATTCTGTAGCACAACCTTGTGGAATTTGCTGGCATTGAAATATATGACCTAATATACGAAGAAATGACCCAATAAAGGTTAACATATCTTTCATAAATATTTATCATTGTTCAGCAATGTTCACTCCTTACTCCTCAAACTGTCTGTGCATGGTATTTATTTTTTTCCATGTTGGTATCCTTCCTAAATTCACACTTTGGGATTCCATAGCATGGTGTTTCCCCCTAGTGGTATACATAATGGATATGAATCACCAACAAGGTAGTCTAAAAGTGAAGATTATTCCAACAATGCAATGATACAATGATCTTTGTATCTTTGTTTATTTTAAGAGACTACCTTGTTGGTGATTCATTATGTTCCGATTCCTGAAATAAAGGGCAATCATTCATGGTACTTTCTGTGCTAATGTGAGTGCATGTTCGAGTATTACTGTATTAATGAGTAATAAGCCTTGCCTATATGAATGTCTACCATAATCAGCCTATGAGGTCCATTTTGTTTTGAACAACAAAAATTATGTCAAAGAAAGTGAGTCATAAGGATTCAGCATTCAGCATGGTGAGTCTATCACATATTATGCATATTATGCATTAGATGACTTTCATGTTTTCTTGACAAGAATGTCATAACATGTTGTGAGTTTGTTAGTGGGTGCGAGTAATGTCTCCACGTTGGGTGGTGAAGATAGTCGGATTAAGCTCTTCAAGCCTCTTCCAAAAGTAATTAACCAGAAAAATAACACAGTCCTTAATTATTAAATCAATGCTATTGGTCTAATAAACTGAGGGGCCTAAGATAAACGTATTAGACATGGGTTGTGTAAGACGTTGTTTGGAAGCAAGGCATTAAGTCTAAATTAAAATGAAACAACACTGGGAAAAAAAGACTTGCCTTTTTGACATGACATGACTGCCTGCAAACTATTTCTCTGTGAACTGTTCATGGTGTTAATTTCTCTACAACTTGTTGAGCAAAGCAGAACCAGCCGTGTTGCAATGTTGCAATGGAATGAGATGAAACTGGAACCAAGGTTGAAAACCTGGGGTAGGATTTCGAGATAACTCGTGTTGGTGGTTCACGCACGAGTTTTCGATTAATTGAACAACCCAATGTCTGCTTGATTACCTTAAGAGAGATAGATGGCTGGGGTGTCGATAGGTCAGCGACTTGACCGTGAGGAACTTTGTGATCGTTTACAGCATTGCGTGCTGCCATTGTAGGCCTATGTCGTAGTCATTTATGAAGCAATATTTCACTTGGTTCATGTGGACATTTAAGTCCGGGACATAAATGATCACTCACCGACGTTTTCTATTAATGACACCTGTCCTGGAGATACTTGAGAGCGCAACTTTGGGAAATCGCTTCCCTGTGGCGGTTGCCTCAGATCATGATGTTGGTTAGAGAACTATTATAGTGGTCATGGGACTCATGGCAATGGACAGTGGAAGTCCAGATCCGGTAAAGACAAGTGCTAGATTTCAACGTCAACAGGCCGATTTTTGTGGACAGCTATATCAGAGTGAAACTCTATGAGGATGCTGTAGCCTACCGGGTGTCTTGCTATCACAGCTGGATGCATCTGACCATCTGATTGCGAAATAATGTCAGGGTTTGCCCGCAGACATAGACTACAACAGATCTTTACAATCGATTCCTATTCAGGCCTGATGGGCTGTTGATTCTCGGTGACGTTGATTTTGAGAGAAATACATTTTATGAAAGGCATAATTATGATTTAGGGCTTAGCTCTCTGCTGTCTATGTGTAGGCTACAGTAAGGGGTAGATATTTGATATGTTAATGTCAACGCTCCCTTATAATAACACCTTCCGAATTCAACAAGCCGCGGCAGTGGGCAGTTTGGTGGCTCTGATCAGCACCATGGACAGGGACTCGACTACTTTACATGGGAATGAGCATTTCAAGCTGCAACATTATGGAGGCAGTGACAACTAAGCATGCATCGAGAAATACTATCACAGTACAATGTGACTGATATAACATATCAACTAATAAAGGATCAATCAAACACAAAAATCCATTCATCAAGTTGTGTTGTAAATACAGTTTCGTGGTCGGTATAGCCTATACGCAACATCATCATTTGACTATGAGTTGACCAAATAAATCAAAGTGTAGATTATAGGCCAGTGATGGTACGTACCAGTCGCTTTCAAAAACAATATTAGTTTGGATAGGTTATGGAAATGACTACCCCTCCAATGATGACATCCCCTCGTTTAGTAAATGGAGCCGTTTTTGCTGTCTTGGTGCTTGACGTGTCTACTGATATCCCGGTGCTGCAGATAAGAGCCGAAGACGCTGATGCCAACAACTGAACATGTCATTATTGGTGGTGAAGCTGAAAACGACCTGTGTGAGTCCTGAACGCAGACCAGGGATGTCACGCCTCATTTTCCATGAGCAGGGGAGACCAACAACAGATTGCAATACGTTACTGTAGCCTACACATGAGTAGTGTGCATAACCGTTTATATTCACATTTCCAAATAGATGCATCAACAATGTTTATAATGGAAATTGACTCTCAATCATTCTGTAGATTAATATAAAGTACCGGGTCGATGGTCAGCTATTTGACCTACATGGGAAATATAAAGCAATGAAGTAAGGCGCTTCATATTATATTGATTGATAATGCATTTTTTCCTTTGTGGAGATCAATTGGACCAATTGGAGATCTGTCAAAACCTAGAACATCATTGAGAGCAAGTATAACCTTGTTATTTTGTAATGTTGGTCCTATTTTGCTTGACATCAACAATCTGATATATAGTATAAGTCATCAATTCCCCTCTATTCTGTGGGCAGCACACTGTAGTAAGTTCTAAAATGTTATGAAAGTTCAAGTTTTCAGTCCATGTTCAAATATTTAGAGCTACATTTTAAACTACAGTACACGTTTGCTAATGTGCAGTGATTTAGCGTCTCTTACCATTGTAGCGTCCCTGGCAAAAGCTCAAAAACAATATATAGTTTTCCCTTTATTTTGGGCCATCAGATGTCTTATTTACTTGTGTAAATGTCAGGCTTGTTTGATGTTGGCCTGAAGCAGAGAGAGGATTTGATCAAACCAGCACACAGACAGTATAACCTAAGCAAGAGTATCAATGCAAATGCAGACGAGAGAACAAGAGCAGGCTCAACCGAAAAACAACATGAAGGGAATAAATGTTGCTAGAAAGAAATCACTTTTCTGCAGATATTCTGAAAAGGTTTGCTGCAGATGATTCCAAGAGCAAGTCCTATATTGGAGCCTGATCAGCAAAAGATCACCTGGGACATACTCTACTGTGTTACATGTAAAACAAAACAACAACAAAAAACAGCATTCGCTCCCTCAAGAACATTTTCCCCTGATGGAAAGATGCATTTTGTTTTGTATTTCATGCTTTATACATGTATGTAGAATACTAAAATACTGTCACACTGTTAAGTCTCACTTCAATATACCTCTATCATAGTACAATACAATCAATACAGACTACTCATTAAGAATTGTGTACTGCACGTATTGAACATTTTCTCAAATATATTTTTTAATTTTGCTGAGGATGCTAAGCAAATGTATTGTGTTCATACAAATGTATGTTCATAAGTTGAAATCAAAGATCTAAGACTTTTTATATGTACACAAAAGGCCTATTTCTCTAAAATGTTGTTTACAAATTAGTTTAAATCTGTGTTAGTGAGCACTTCTCATTTGCTGAAATAATCCATCCTCCTGACAGGTGTGGAATATCAAGATGCCGATTAGACAGCATGATTATTGCACAGGTGTAGGCTGGTCACAATAAAAGACCACTCTAAAATATGTGCAATTGAAATGCCGACTGCAGGAATGTCCACCAGAGCTGTTGCCCATGAATTGAATGTTCATGTCTCTACCATAAGCCGTCTCTACCATAAGCCGTCTCCAAAGTCATTTGAGAGAATTTGGCAGTACATCCAACCGGCCTCACAACCGCAGACCACGTGTAACCACGCCAGCCCAGGACCTCCACATCTGGCTATTGGAGCAAAAACAAAAGTGTTGCGTTTATATTTTTGTTCAGTGTATAAGTGCTGTGTACAGTGTATCTTTTCCTTGTACTAATGTTGCTTTTCCACGGCATCACCATCTGGTATTGACAACCTGGATGGAAAGCTATTCAGGATGGTACCGGACCATATTGCCACTTCCATATGCCACTTAGATCTTCAATCTTAGTCTTCATTGTATGTGCCCATAAACCTGGAAAGAGGCTATGGCAATCCCTCTACCAAAAAATGCTTGCGCTGCCTTTTCTGGCTCTTACAGCAGATCACACAGCTTGCTATTGTTATTAGCAAACTGTTGGAATGTATTTGACTAGATACAATGCTATTTATCTATGAACAAGTTAACAAGCAACTACCAGAACACAAGCAGGAAAGGGCACTCAATCTGCACAGCGCTCACTCAAATAACAGATGATTAGCTAAAAGATAATGATCAATAGAATAGTGTAAGAGCAGTTCTACTAGACTTCAGTGCTGCCTTTGATGTCATTGATCATAATTTGCTATTAAGGAAACTCAAATGTTATGGCTTTACTCCATCTGCCTTAGCATGGATAGAAAGCTATCTGACTAATTGAACACAGAAGGTTCTCTTTAACGGAATAATCTCAAATGCAAGACATATACAGTGTGGGATTCCGCAGGGCTCTTCACTTGGACCACTGCTCTTCTTGATTTTTACAAAATAATCTCCCACTTGCTTGTAAAAAAAAAAAGCCTGTGTGTCTATGTATGCAGGTGATTCAACACTCTACATGTCTGCACCAACAGTTACCTCAGCCCTCATCAATGAGCTGCAGATAGTATTTAACTGGATCACTGAAAACAAACTTGTCCTGAACATATCTAAGACTAAGGATCAAAACACTCATTAAGCTACAAACCACAGCTGAATCTGGTACAGGAAACAAAGCTTCTTGGTGTAATTTTAGACTGTAAACTAACACGGTCAAGACATATAGACTCACTTGTACAAAAGATGGGGAGAAACATCTGTAGTCAAGAAATGTTTTTCTTTTTAACACCACATCTGTTTAAACATGTCCTGCAGACCCTAGTATTGTCACAATTAGATGACTGCCCAGTGCACAATGAGAGAAAATATAAACGACATGCATGACCGACTCTTCTGACTTGTTCTGAAGTTGATGCGTTTAAAAGCATCACTTCTTTGATTTGTAAAAAAAAATATGAATGTTCTGAAAACCCTGCCCTGTCTGTTTGTACAGGCAGCTTCCAGCGCCCAGCAATTAACAGCTCCATTTGGTCTCCTCACAGTAAACATATAACATAATGGGGCATAGCAGGGATATAACAATGACATGCTGGATCTATAAAACATTTTAATAAAAACTAGGGAAAACTCTCACTGTAAGGCACAAGCTACTTTATTTGTATATATTTTGTTAAATGCACAATACATCTTCAAGATATTTCATTTTTATTTGTATGCCTTTATCAGCAGGTCCTTTGAGATTAACATTTATTTTTCAAGTGAGATCTGACCAAGATAGCACACCAGTTCAAGTACAAGGTTACAAAATTGGAGAATAAAGCACAATAAAAACAGACAAGGCACAACAGATAAATATTACAAAATCAATTTTAGGAATATCAATTGCACTCTTCTTAACATTTCTTAATCAGAGCTTTGAACTCTTCCAGGGAGACGAGATTATTAAACTGTAGTGTTCTGGAGGTTATTCCATGACCAGGGCGCAAAATAAGAGAAAGCTGCTCTGCCAAGTTCTAAGTAAATCCTGGGTACCCGGTAGAGCTAGTGGAAAATCATAACAGCTGTTGGTGAGTATACATACATATATTGCTCACCATACAGAATACTAACCAAATAACAGATCTCAATGTGTTACTAGAAGGACATATCCATGCTATCAATCGTCAACAAAGATGAGCAGGAAATGATCACAACTGCTCATGCAAACAATAACGCACATACAGTATCTTGCTTTGTTTAAATCATGTTTTTATTCAACAATCACAATTTCTTTTCAATATCAAATACAAAAAACATACAATAAAACACATGATATTTACAATATTCAGCATTTCATCAAACTTTTTATTTTTTATTTTACATCCACTGACTGACCATTCAACAATTATGTACACATTGATTCAAATTCACAGTATTTACATCCTCTCCTTATAACAGTAGGCCTATATGTACAGTATATTTACAATGTAGTGAATACAACAGTATCTATGCAGTATAGACTTGACAGGCAGTTAAAAAATGGTAGCAACTTCTGATATAGTTGCCACTGTGACCCTATCTGGGTTCTGCTTGCAACTTCTGCCAGCTTGAGCCCCAGCTTCTCTCTTTTGGTAGGGTGAGCCAACCCGGGAGAACGTCTGCATGGTGCTTCTTGTGTTAACAACACTTGTATTGTAGCCGGACTCTTTCCAGGTGTGGGGATAGCCATGGGGATTGTTGTAGACTGGTGCTTGAGCAAAGCCTATTGTATATCCATTGTCTCCAGACGCCTTGAAGCTTTGGGTTGGTATTACACAGTAACTATCTTTCCGATCCACAGTGAGGGTGTTGACAGCGTTGGATGAATCTGAAATAGAACACACACATACAGAATTACTATCCAAGGAGTACAGAATGAAAGTTTTACACCAATGTCATTCATTGTTGCAGTGATATAATATATTGCACAGTATTTCCATGTGGGTGCTATATATTGATGGTGAAAGGTGTGTTAAGCCCTTTGGGTTTGAGAGGAAGTGCTATATAAATGCAAATCATCATCATTATTATTCAGCTGCAAGAGAAAATGTCACTATCAAATCTCAAAACAAAAGGATTGTAAAACTCACCTTTGATCCAGAGCTGGAAGGTGCGGAGGTTCCTCTTGCCTCCATCCCCACTGACGTCAGAGTCGCTGTCATTGAAGTCACTGTCCCCTTTCCCACTGTCCTTCACGCTCAGTTGGTCTGGATTCCCCATGCTGCTGGGAATACAATAACACATGTTAGTCACCACTACACAACTGTATTTGATTATTGATGTCTGCTTTCTCACTTATGAAGCTGGCCACCACTCGCCCACCCCCTCTCCACAAAACAAGCACAAATACAATCTACTGTACGTGTATATGCATACTGCATGTTAAGTACCCTACAGTGATTCCTATTCCTTGTAAATAAAACAGATAAAACACAGCAAATCCTCATTTTGGTGGTATTCTTACCTCAGTTGCACACAGTATTTGTCACCTTGCCACACAGATGTTTGTTCGAAAGGCTTGGGAGGCAGGAACAACTAGAGAACAAGGGCAAGATAACAAAATGAGAATTAAGTTTAGATACAGAATCCAGGATGAATGTTTCACTTAAATATTCACATCTTGTGTAACTGAAGTAATGAAACCACTCACCTTTGTGTCTGAGTCACCACTTCTCTCCTCATACATGCAGGAGTCGTCAAGAGAAGATGTTGTGTTGTGGATGAAACCTCTTTGGCCACTGTACAAGTTTGGTTCTGCAGAGTTGAGCCCTGGCCCTGGCCTTGAATCAAACAGGCCATGAGTCACCTCCCTCTTGGTGCTGTGGTTTCTGCCTCCTCGGCTGAGCTTGCATGTGACAACAACAATCACTATGGCAATCAGCAGCAGCGCACAGCCCCCACTGAGCATAATGATCACTACTAGTGAGACATCCATGTTGTAGTTTTCCTCATCGGTTGATCTTAACACAATGACAACTTGGGCTTCTGAGGGATGTGTGCCTGTGACTACAAACCTAATGGTGGCACTGTTGGAGAGCGGGGACCTCCCATTGTCACTAACTGCAATCGTCATCTCCAACACATCTCCAAGAGGGGTAGTCAGCCCCTGTTTTAAAACAATTTCCCCAGTCTCTTTGTTGATTAAAAACAGCTTTTGGTCGCCTTGTACAATTCGGTAGGATAACTGACCATTCACACCTTCGTCCTCATCCTCACCCTGGACCCGAAGGGCAAGGTACCCTAATGGAGCATTGTAAGGTAGAGGAATATCAGCAGAGTCATTTTGCAAAACAGGAAATGTGAAATATGGATAGTTGTCATTTTGATCGACCACTTTGATTCTGATTGTGGATGTGCTTGATTGATGAGGTGTTCCTTTGTCATCAGCCTGGATGGTCAATTCAATCTGCTGCAGAGTTTCATAATCAAAAGATCTCAAACTATACAATGACCCTGAGACTGGGTCTATAGACACATAGGTCGACATGAAGGCCCCTCCTTCAACCTCTGAATCTATCAGTTTGTATGAGACTTTGGCATTTTTACCAATATCAAGATCACGTGCTACAACAGTAGTAACATATGACCCTGGAATGTTATTTTCAAGGACCGAAACTTCATAAACGGATTTACTGAAGAGAGGAGCGTTGTCATTCTCGTCGGTCACTCGGATGGTGTAGTGGCTAATGGTTTTGAAGGGTGGGGTTCCAAGGTCTTCAGCCACCACAGTCAGGTTATACTCTGCGATTTTCTCTCTGTCTAAAGTAGTGGTTGTTACAATCATAAAAGTGTCCCCATAGGCTTGTTGCAGCTTGAAATGTTTGTGCCCGTGCAGACTGCTCCGCACATAGCCATTTGACCCCGAGTCTCTGTCCGAGGTGCTGATCAGTGCCACGAAACTCTCCTCTGCTGCGGCCTCCGTGATGTAAGCCACCCCGTCACTGGTCGAGGTCATCGGCTTGATACTAATTTCTGGTGCGTTATCATTCACATCTAGAACATCTACAATAACTTTGCAAGTCGATGGGACAGAGACAGAGTCAATGCCTAAATCAGACGCTTGGATATTCAGTTCATATGACCTCTTCTTCTCGTAGTCCACCAATGCTTTCAAAGTCACTGCACCAGAATATGGGTCTATGGTAAAAACGCGTGTGACCTCAGAAGATGCCCCCCCCTCCACAAATCCATACACCACCTCACCATTAACGCCATCGTCTTGGTCAAACGCATGAACCTTCAGCACACGGGAACCCACAGGCGAATCCTCGTTAAGTTCCACTTTCAGTGAGTCATGTTCAAAGGTCGGACTGTTGTCATTAAAATCCAGCACCTTGACATAGACAGTCGTTGATCCGGACCTGGGTGGCTCACCCCCATCTGTCGCTGTCACTTCGATGGTATACGAGTCCTCAGCCTCTCTGTCCAGCTCTTTCACTAGCACAAGTTCAGCATACTTCACCCCATCCTCTCTACTGCGCACATCCACTACAAAATGACTGGAGGTGGAGGCAGAGATATAGTAACTTTGGATGTAGTTATTGCCGACATCGTGGTCCACAGCGATCTCCAACGGGAATCGTGAGTCCAATGGAACATTCTCGGATATCTCCAGACGCGTCTCGTTGTGCGGGAATCGAGGAGAGTTGTCATTGATGTCCTTGACCTCCACCTCGACGTGGATCAGATGAAACTTTTCTTTGGAGAAGGCGACAATGTCAAAGGTGAGGAAGCACCGCGGGGTGCGCGCACAGAGCTTTTCTCGGTCAATTGTTTCCCGGCCGACAGTTAAAAGTCCATCACTCTCCCTCATTTTGATCGCGGAAGAGTTGGTCTGCTGCATGAAGCGGAACGCTGTGTCGGGATCTTCAGCCGGGTCGATCTTCAAGTCCTCCGACAGATGTCCCACCTCTGTCCCGGGGGCATCCTCCTCGTAAGTGATGTATCTCGTGGTGGTACACTGAGCCGAGTAAAACAAAACAGCAAGCAGCACCAAGCACTCTCCAACAACTCCTCTAATTCTGCAGAATTCCATTTTTAGAAGAAAAAGAAGTGACTTAGTACTTCATAAATAAAACAAACGTGCAGTCAATTTGGTGGGATGTTACGTTGCCTCGCCACCAGGACCGACTGAATTGAATACTGACTGAAGGAACCATTGACCTTATAAGCCTTGATTTATGCAAATCAGTTTGCCCCATCGACCAATGGCCTTCAGCTTCAACTCACCATATGGGACACGTTTGGGTCAGGTTGGGACAAATGCTGTAGTGTAGCCCCTCTCTCTCATATGCAAATAGTGTCTAGATAACTTGATCAAGCGTTGATCAAGCGTCGTTCAATTATCGTCGTTCAAAGTAGCCTACAGGTAAATGTCAGATAGACATGTAGCGTCGACCTCGGCTACTAGATGCTGGTTCTGAAATGTGTTCAAAGAATGAATGTCCACAGACAGTATTGCAGGCAGTCACTGTATCAGAATCAAAATCAGAATCTGAATTATTTGTATTGTCAAGTATATTCGCGCATACAGGAATTGATATGGTTGGTAAGGCTGGTGCATAGGACATAAAGACACAAACAACAATATAATAAAAATAAAAATGTAATAAAAAACACATGAGCCATTTTTAAATGTATTTTCCATTTAATAGTTTAAGAAGACAATGACAGAAAGGGGCGGTAGAAGAATAATTATGTAGGCTTAGAGTATGTAAAATTAATATAGATTACATTGTCAGTTGTATGTGTGTGTGTGTGTGTGTGTGTGTGTGTGTGTGTGTGTGTGTGTGTGTGTGTGTGTGTGTGTGTGTGCGTGCGTGCGTGCGTGCGTGCGTGCGTGCGTGCGTGCGTGCGTGCGTGTGTGTGTGTGCGTGTGTGTATGTGTGTGTGTGTGTGTGGGGGGGGGGAGCATGGACCATGGGTAAAGTTTTTACTAGCAAACACTGATTTGTATTACTTCTTGACCCTCACAAAAGACCATGTGAACTAAACTGGCTTTTGACAACCATATGGCTGATTAGCCTGTGTTGATTAAACAGAGTGTTTTGGCTTCAAACAGCCTGAGACACCTTCCACGAGTGAGCCAAATTTGTCAGAGCCCCCAGAAGACCACATACAGGAAGGTGTTAAAAGTGACACATTTTAAAATAGTCACTGGGTCACTTAAAGCATTTGTTGGTCTACAGATGCTGATAAAGAACTGGTGGAGAGAAGTCTGCATGGGTTAATCCACATTTGAGTAGAGCTATCCAGAGGCAGGGTTTAGCTGCCAAAACAATGCACCATTAACTTGAAAATGAATTGCCAATCACTGTAATCTTAACTGTTAATGATGATGATGATGTTCATTGAAATCATCCATCTCTGTTAATTAAATCTGCTGCAGAGTTTCATAATCAAAAGATCTCAAACTATACAATGACCCTGAGACTGGGTCTATAGAGACATAGGTTGACACGAAGGCCCCTCCTTCAACCTCTGAAACTATGAGTTTGTATGAGATGCTTTCCAACATTGGACTCACAGTATTTGACTAAAAACACCCCCATACCTGAGATAGTCAGTGCTGTGTTTGCACTGGCATCAACCCGTCACCTGTGCCAACATATGGGACTCCACTGGAGTGAATGCCATGGCTTGATTGTCAATGACAAATAACGTCCTAAAAGACTACCAGTAATCTTTCTGATAAAGATTAATGCACTGTCTGAACTGTTCTGAGTGGTTTGTTTTATTGGAAATATCTACAGACAGATTGGAGAGGATTCTAACACGTATCCCACTGCTCGAACCATCTCTGATGTCTGAAGGTTGTCTCAATAGTGGCTTGATTATTGTTTGTCCATTTTTATGCGATGGCAAATTGCAGAACATGATGTAGCTACACTAATGACTATCAATCAGAGAGACTTTCATTCGATTGGCAAAATATCAACGATAGTCAGACCAATCCAAATGTTCACGGTTGTGCCGAAACACATTCATACATTCATGTATCGAAACCGTGTGCATGTCCAAAAGGCTTTCCACTCTGTGGCCCATCAGGCTGGCAGGAGTCAGTTTAAAAGATAATACAAAACAATTGGACCAAATGAGATCTTTGCTACTAAGAAGCTTACTAGTTAATCTTTTCAATTGATCTCACACGTTAAATTTTGAGTGGCTACATTTCTGAATGCTAGCACAGACAAATGTTACACTCAAAGCCACATTTGATTAAATGCATACCAATGAGAGCACATCAATTAAATACATTTTAAAAAACAAGACAATAAAACAGTTGTGTAAATGATATTCTTTCACACTGTTGAGTGAATCGTGCATCATTTACACCGTTCTACATAATGCATTTTGTAATTCACATTAGGAAAGACCAATAAAAAAAGAAAACTTCAATGGTAGTCTCTAGTGTGTCTGGTGTGTGATTACTACTGTGATGCATCATGACACCAAATTAGGGAGCAATGGTCTTACCACCACCAACATGGCATTGCTAACCTAGGAGTGATACTTGTTTGCCACTTAAGTCTGGTGATCAAGGCAGATCACAACTTGATTAAGACCTGCAAGGTGACAGTAAGAGCATTAGTGCAGATTAATAGGTTGGTCCATCTGCTCTGATACTGAGGTGATTTTAATTAACGGTAAGACTAATGTTAATCTCTTCTTGGCATGCCATCTCAATAATCACAGTGATGGTAAAAAATTGTCTCTCACATTAGCCCTTTCCACGGTCAACAATTGAGGGGTCACTTGAGGACAATATGTGCCCTAACTGCAAACCTTCTCTTCATAATCTGTATTTTCCAATGGCTTGTCAACATACCGTGGCAATGTCTGCCAAATGCCAGAGACAAGCTTTTGGTGACACGGTAGGCATTAATCCTTAGCATATGCTACAGGGACCACATGTCTCAACACAACATAAATAGCAACCCTTTGGGTGGCATCATAAATGATGTTATTTATTGAAAAAAGAGAAGCTAGAATAGAATAGCTATGTTAGGGTAAATAATTTTATATCATGGGATGTCCTTGTCTACGTAAAGGGATATTCCTACATGTTGTAAAAACCTTTCCATGGACATGCTTAACATGTTATGTGCCGCCCCGTAGCCGGTGTATCACGTCCATAATACTTCATAAACATCTCAACTGAATGTAACTTTTTTTCAATGAAACAAACAATTAACAGCCACCTTCCTAAGTTAGTATATCTAACATTCATTATCCAGAATACACAGAGTATGCAAAACAAAATAATTCAGAGTGATTCTAATGTCTGACAACCATTCTGTCTCATTTCCAAGTCATCTACTCAGTTTCCTCATCTCACTTGTTACCTCCAGTGCTCTCTAAAGTGGGGGGTTTAGCCTACATGTCACTCCTGGAGCCATGGGGGGTCATGTGGTTGGTGGGATGGCTGTGTTCAAATCTAAGCCATTTGGGCTGTCTGAAAGCCAGATAAAGCTTACCCTATGCCAGGGTATTGGCCATCGGTGAGACAAATGGGCGGGAGTGTGTGAGCAACAGATGTGAAGGTGCCAGAAGATCAGACTGGCTAGTGGTCACTGTGGCCTTAGCACCTCCTGTGGCGTCACAGAGCCCCCAAAACACAGATCATCCCCACCACCTTCCAACTGTATGACTGGCCAAATGTTAAGCATACTGCTCCTAATAACACACAACATTCTGTCACATTTAATTGCCTGTTAGTGTCTGCCAGTTCCAAGTCCTACATGTGAAGAGATTCATTAATTGTCTCACTAGTTTGGTTAACTTATGCATGAAGATAGCTATGGCGGGGGGAAATCTACTTTGCTGTTTCTAAATGTAAAATGTGTGATTCTTTGTATGCCGTATTTATATATCAAAGAAAATCTAAAAAAAGATTAGTAAAACAAAGATCTATTATGGTAATGAATTGCATAAGTGAAGTACAAGGTTATTTTATTATTTCGTGAAAAATTAATGAGTCGATTAGGGCTGCAGCAATTGAATAATGCAGAGTATCCCTGTAATTGGATCTCTATGGAGTGGACATGTTTTAAACAAATGCAGCACATTAATATGGATGTACACATGTTTCTAGGATTTTCTTAATGTTGGCTGCAAAAGGCTTTTAAGAAATTGAGAACGACACAATTTGTTGTTCATTACCTGAAAACAGAGGCAGATCAAAAAAGCATTAGCATTCTCAGCCAAATCATGTTTGGCTGAAGGTCCAGCAACATTCCATCCTATCCACTGAGAAACTAACACTTGTGTTGTGAAATCATGTGCTTTCAGATGATTGAAATGGGGATTCTATTTGTTCATCTGTTAAAAGGGCATGTTATGCCAAATATATTACCAACTCTGACACACCCATAGATAGTTGCTGTTTTAGTTGTGATGTGCAAGGGCTGAGTGTCAAAATAAATACAATATAATACTGTATGCAATAAAGAATAATGTAAATGTCAATAATGTCACTTCTCAAGGCACATCTTTACATATATTTTTTTTCTTTACAAATACAAATCATCAAAAAACAAACCAATAAGACAAACTTTCAATCATGGACATACTCCATTTCCGATGAGGAGTGACGTGTCAATAGTGACAAGAGATGAAATTGCTCTATTGAAACCAGGGGAAAGAGCGCCATCTATAGGATTCCCATATTGAAACGATGACATCCAATGACATGCACAATTACAGCAATATCGAATCATCACAGCAAGCCCATGTTTTTATAGTATAGATTTCATGCAGTCTCTGATCAATACCTTCACTGACGAATCATAAAGCACCCGAGAGAACATCTAGTCCTGCAAGATCACAGAAAACACACGCTTAGAATGGCAGCAATAGGATTCTGACTTGAGCTCCTGAACCTCAGAAGCATGTGATAAGCAGTCAAGACTATTTGAAATCAGCTCCACTATTATATGTGTAGAGCAGGTCCCTGCTGTGTGCCTTTCAACCTGAGTTTGTAAAGCTATCCACTGAATGTTTCAATCTAATTAAGTGGACTACTTTACATTTCATGGTTTATATTGAATTTCACCTCAAGCTACATGGATGAGAACCTTGAAAATCAGCAATACTCTCCATATTTATATACTGCCAATGATATTCTGTAGAATATAATTTTTATTGCTGGTACATATTTTACATGACACTATTCTAATTCCATTTAATTTCACATTTCAAAATTCACGTGTTCAAACTGTATAAATTCTGATTTAATTGCGTATCTCCATATTGCAACGTGTTTATTACTGAAGCTGAAATGTTTATGCTTGCCATTCATATTCATGTGGCTTGTTGTCAGTTACTATATCAGGCGGGGTAAATCAGCATTTGTTTGGCAGTCCAGGCTGTGAATAAATTTAATTCTCAGTGGGACGGTTGTATTATTCAAAGGAGAGATACAGTATAGCCAGTGAGTTGGTGTGTGTGTGTGTGTGTGTGTGTGTGTGTGTGTCTGTGTGTCTGTGTGTCTGTGTCTGTGTGTCTGAGTGCCTGTTTGTTTGTCTGTCGGCCTGCCTGTCTGTCTGTTTATCTATCTGCCTGCCTGTCTGCCTGTCTGTCTGTCTGTCAGTCTGTGTGTGTGTATGCTAATCTCTTCTTTCTATTCTGTGTGTAGATATTTCTGACCTAAACTGCTGCCTCCTTGAAGCAATTTCCTCTTCAGTGTTATCTGATGGGTGCGAACTGTGAATAGCCTCTCATTGGTGGGACCAGATGACACAGGATTTGGCTGTGAACTCCCCTCCTTGGCTCCTTACCAATCCAGAGCCTGCTTGGTCCTAACAGGCCCCACGGGGGTGGCCACTAGGGTTGGGCTCCTGGGCCAACTGGCCACTGAGGGCTGGAATCAGTCCCTCTGACATTGACAGAAGCCTTCCATTTGCTCGACAATAAACAACGGCTGTGTTATCTCTGCTAAACCAGCTTCATGTTACGCCAGGAGATGGCAACATTGAGATAGATGTTTCACATGTGGAAACATTTCCGCCTGGTTATGAGCTTGATGAAAGAAAGGAGAGGTTAGATTGAGGTTTCACAGGAATAAGAATAACTCAATCTATGAACCATATGATGTCACACATAATGGATGTTTTGTAGATCATTGTTTATCATGATGATAATGATGTTCATTCACTGGTATGTATTAGTTTCAATGGCAGAGAAGCCCTAGGGATGTTTTTCAATTGTAATTTGTACGGTTATTGAGCACACAGTGAAACTCTCACTACAAGTCTACTCTATACTAATATTAGGGAGAAAAATGGCTATGAATGCAATGCAGGGCTTGTCTCTGTGGAGCAGAGAGAATAGATTAATGTTGAGGGGCATCAGCTTGCAGGATGTTTTGTCTCCCTACTGTACTAGTGTAGCGCAGAGAAGAGTTAAGGGATTCCAATCTGGTCGAGTCCTGCAGTGCTGGGAATGTTTGGAGTGTGCTTCATGATAGCGGACTCCATTACGGGGCTGAGTCTCAGGGTAGCCTGCCATTGTGGCGGGTAAGCGAGGAGGTTAATCAGATCCCAACTCCATTATGAATGGCAGTTATTTCTAAAGAGCTCTCTGAATAGAATAAGCTCTCGTAAAAATGCAGCTCAACGCTGCGCCTTCATGGAACAACAGCTGATAAAGGAGGGCGTTGGTGTACATTTGAAGAGATCTGCAGTTCTCCAGAGCTCAACCGAAAGCCTGTTTTATGGAACCTCAGTTGTTAATTGTCTCAGATTAAGAAGTTCTCTTTTCAGCACTGCAGTTATATTCCCCATGTCTGCTTTGTTTGCCATCAAGGGCAGCTGAGCTTAATTGATTTTTAAAGTATGGAATTAATTACAAATAGTGGGTTATTGAAATTAGATTTTTCAAATTGGTCACAGCACTAAGAATGTTTCCGCACTCACAATCTTAGACCGAGGTTCAATTTTGCACATAGATGATTTTCTTTGAATTCCCTCAATGAGTCACCATCCAAATCACTGAAATGAAAGTGACGCAGATGAATGAAAGTACTGTTTTATAGTTGAACACATGAGTCTGACATGAGGAAGTATTTTTAATATCTAAGTAAATTCAGATTCAGTCATGTGAAATTCTTAACCCACCAAATTATTTTCAGATAATCCGTTTTTCCAGGGTAGCTAAAGAAAACATGTGTGCACGCTTTAGGAACAACAGAGACGTTATGAGAGAGAATATGTGTTAACAGTCCAGACAATCCTATTCACTGTTAAGAGGTATTTAAGCACTGAGGATGAAGTGAGATGGAAAATCAAATTTCCATAACAGGATGGGAAAAACAGTCGGGCAGAAGTTTTTTTTTTTTCTGTTGAATTGTCAGAGCAATCATGGTCATGCCACACTGAGGGCAGCAATCCAGGGGGGTGGGGGGTAGTGTGGAGTGAAGCTCCTTTCCTAGCCCAGCATACACACCAAACACACATGCATGCACACATGCACACACGCATACACACACAAGTACACACACACACACACACACACACACACACACGCGCGCAGGCACGCACGGACACAAACACACAAACACACACTGCTTGGTCTCATAGGAGCAGACAGTGAACAAATTATGCAAACAGAGGGTTTGTGCGTATGGCTGTGCGAACGTGACTGTGTGTTGGAGAAAGAAATTAGGCTGATTAAAAATCAGGGCAAAATTGCTAACTGTTCAATGGTTCTCCTTGGAGTTAATTAGTATGTTCAGAGTAGAGCCAAAACACACTGTCTAAAACATTTGGAAGTAGAAGAATAATTATACTATGTTTTGTGCTTTTTATGTAAAAATGTTGTGTATTGTGTACATTTTTTGTGTATCTCTCACATGGCCAAATATACTACTGGGGGAAATGCAATTCAGTTAGAGACTTGTTATCACAGTCTACAGAGTGGTACTGCTCCCTAGAACCAGTCATTTCCTCACTGCGGTATAGGGAATGCAATCCTTTTGTGAGGCACTGACTATATGTTAGAAGAGCCACCATGATGTACCCTGAAGCAGAGGGTTGGGGGTCAGTACTCTGCTTGAATGAAACCATGTTTAATGTTCAAACCTGTGCTATGACTGTACATTTTGGTGCTTGAGAAGCGGTAAATTAATGAACTGTTGCTGGCCTTTCCATTGTGAGTTATGCAATACAACGACAGGAAAATGCCTGGAGGAATAAAACACAAATGACCCTTCTTGCAAACACAATGAATATTTAATTCAAGTTGAAGAATAGACTGTCTCTGGCTGTTTCGTCCTTGACCGTGTGTGCACTCCTTACAATATCTGTACAAAGAAGACGAGGAGCGTAATCAGTGTAAGAGCTGATTCTATTCATCTCTGCAATAGGGAACCTGTACAGTTCCCCCGACTTCAATCCATCATTTATAAACGGGATTTTTTTTTTTTATGCACCTGCTATCAACCAAGTCCCTATCAGCCATTCTGTATGAATATATTCAACAACATACCGAGACGTGAACAGTGGGAGATCTTTTTTATGTTTTGAGCACTGAAAGAAATGTAGTTTAATATTTATACCATCTCTCTACAATGTTGAGTATAGTGCTCAGTGTGTGAGGTGCTGATACCTCTACTCTTTTCATTATCTTAACCAACAGGGCAATGGACCCTTGTAGGATATGTTGCTGGGGTGAGTCAGCCAATCAATGGCTTGGCCAAAGTGGAGTGCAGAAGAAGGATATCGACCGTCTCACATACAGTATTTTTAAGCATTCTCTTTCAATTATCAAAGGGTTATCCTTACAGTGCTAAACAAAGGGTTTTCGTCATCTTTACAGAGACAAAAGCATGTCTCTGTAAAAGAAAACCAGGCGAAGCTGTTCTGAGGTGTTATAAATATTGTGTTGCTTAGATTCCAAGCACATTTTAAAGCAGTGAGCCAAACGCTAACTAATTTAAAGCACTGTTACTTAATTTATCATCCACGAGCTTTGGAGGGTGACTGTGAGTTGTGTTTCTAGAGAGAGAGTCCACAAATAGGGCACTAGTAGAAAACGACTACATATCCTGCCTCAGCCGTTGCTAGGAGCTGGTGTCACCATGGTTAAAGCTGTCAACAGCAAACTCAAGGAGGGCTCTTCTGTCAGGCCACATCACTCCTTTCTCCTACACTCCCTCGTTCTCTCTTGTTCTGTTCCATTGCCTTTTTCCTCTCTCTTCCCTCCATTGTCGGTTTCTGCAACAGTTAAACAGCTCATAACAGCTGAGGATATTCTACATACTACAACACTACCTTCTAATCAGATGAACCTCTCTGCGTCGGGTGATACATCATTTGACTGTAGAAAATGGTAAACTTGATGTTGTTACGTTGCTCTTCACAGTCAATTTAAACACTAATATAAATGTAATTCTGCCAACAGTACTGTTTATACAAACTACCATCTGTTCATAATAGTGTATTTTACAATCTGTATCTAGTTATCAACAAATGTAATTTCATAGTCACTTTGTTCTATAGGGAGGAGGGTGGTTGTGCACAAAATGCTCTCGTGCTCTAATGTTCTGCTCTGAGCTTTTCAGGAAGCTCACAGATCTCCCCAACACCCAGAGACATTTCAAATAAATTCTTCACCAGCCTGTCATAATGCTTCTCCTCTCCCATCAATGCCAGTAAGAGACCGCCGTGATCTACTATGAAATGGCCTCATTGTGCGGGGCATCAAGGATTTCTCCAGCTCCATCTCCGAGAGTGCTCTGAACTGTCAATTCATGATTCAGACAGCCAAAGGCCCCCAAGCCATGAGCCACCAGCACTGCTGATGCACTCTGTGGCTAGCTATACACATCTGCAATTGGCTGACATGCTGTGGGTAGGTTTACTGTACCTTTGCTCAATCTCTGTGTGTGATGCTTCCCTGGCAACTGGTAACTGTGTTATGCCCATAGGTCAGTTAAGGACCTACTGTTCATTCAAGACCTTTAATTAGTCTGCTTAAACTTTAGACTGTATGTATTCCTTGATGTTAGGAGTCTATACTTCATTCTGATGAGGTGCTCTCTCTCTGCAGAGATCGTCTTCCATTGATTGACCTCCATTCTATTCCAACATACAATATAGATTTAGAAACATGGGGACCCCAAAAGTATTTTTTTAAGAGATGTTACTTCTGACTTATTTCCCTGTATTGTGAGCCTCTCTCCTCCCCAGATGACTTTAAAATAGAGATCCCTCTCTACACAGCTCTTTGTATGGGCGCAGAACTTTGTGTAGGGTCTGAGCCCCACTGAGCCAACAGAACCTTCAAAGCCCTCCTCCATCCATGCAGAGAGGATGTGCAGCTGTGTTCTAGGAGGAGGTGTGCTTCAGGGGAACATCTCAGGGTGGGTTGGTCCAGGTCCGAGACTACAAAAGTCAGTGATTGTTGATACTACTGAGAATTTGTATTTCCCCCGTACTTAGCAATGCTTGTGTTTAAAGAAAACATCATGAAGAGACACCTTTACCTAATTATCTTTTGCATTAGATGAGCATATATCCGTACACATTATAAGCAAGTGTGGGACTTACGTTGAGGTGACATGTGATTTCATACACAGTATGTGATAATTTTCTTCCAAAAATGTTAACAGTATTCCACAGACCAAAGAAAAACACTATGAGTGGATCACACCAGCTACAAAGACAGATGAAAAAATACTTCACTTCCAAGGTGCCTCAAGAATGTTTCCCTGTTAATTTTTCATGGCCCTACCTTTTAAGAGAGATGTCAGTTTGATTTAATGTTGGTTTGACAGTTAGTGGACTTTGGTGTTTACCTCTTATCACCACGGACAACTCGGAAGGCCAATTTATACTCTAGATGCACATAAACCAGCATAAAGAATTAAGAAGATCTTGGCACCTTGGAACCGTTATAAAACCATTGGAATAAAAGCTTTCCACATGTCTCTCACAGTGTTTAATTGGTTATGTTATTTTCATGTGTTGGGCAGGCTGGAGATGCTTTATTTGAAAATTCATCAGTACTTTCTATATTTACTGTTTAGACTGATTTCCTCTTTCAGAGGCCATTTTTAAAATGTTTTTATTTTCCTCCCTCAGCCCAATCCATAGATTCACTCACTCACTGGCTGGGCTGTTGACAGCTACTGTTTGAGTGATGGAACTGCAGTCTCGAATGCTGTCATATTAAACTGGCATTGGTTATGAGTTTTTTTTTTCTTCATCTGATTAAATTCCCTATTAAAAAACAACAACCAAGTTGAACTAAATGCTCATTTTGCTTGTTTCTGAGAGGATCTTTAAAACAGAGCATTACAGTGAAGAAATTGTCTCCAGTGGTTCAAAGGCTTTGGAGGGGGGGAAGAGAGGATTGATGTTTGCGCTGCAAACCCAGAGCGTAACTGGCCCGGGGTCTAATCAGAGACCAACAGCCCCCCCTCTCTTCCACACAGCCATAGGATTTTCTCTCACTATTCAGCACTGATAGATGAGCCTCTCTTTGTATTTCAGCCATGCACTTTCTTAAATCTGAAAAGCCCATTCATCTTGGGCAAACGTAGGAAGAGAACGGGAAAAAAACTTCTAGACTACATTTTCCCCCCTTTTTGCCAGAGCTCAAGTGTCGCTCACAGGCTCTCCAAGCACTTTGTCTCTTCTCTATTAATTGTCTCACCACTCAGCCTTTTCACGTGCCCTGACTACAACTGGAGACAGGAAACCACAAGACTAGTTCTCTCCTCTGTCTTGCTCCACCTGTCTTGCTCCAAGTCCACCATGGCGTAGAGACAATCCTCTATATTACAGTACTGGATACAGGTCATTTCGATAGCAAGGGTACAACCGTAAGATGTCTCACCCTGGGAAGACCTCTCTGTTGTCTAGTAGACAGAATATATTGTCTCTCTACAATGTTTCAGGAAATGAAACTGTTTATCCAAACCGTTAGACATTATTATCTGATACTACTGTATTCATGGATTTAGCAAGAAAGATCAATAATCTACATAATCTATCATTTCTTTCTCCTGAAGTACAACGTGAAACCCACTACAGTCCAAACAGGCAGCAAGCTCAAACATTTTGCTTATGTAAACATAATATATAATATATTTTATTGGATAAAACAATATTTCAGGTTCAATAGTAGGCATACTCAGGTTAGAGACCAGGGTCGGGTAGTTATCAAGCCTCTCAGAAACAGCTCATAACATCTTGAAAATGCTCAGTGACGCACATTTGGCCCTATTACGCATAGCCTAAAGAATAAAAGCTATAAGCTAAAAGTTATGGTTTCACACATGAAACACAAACATATCGGGAAAGGACAAACATTTGACAACGCAGAGCTTCTTCAAAGATACCAGTTGCATAGGGATGTCATGATTTTTATCTCTTCGCCACTTACGGGAAGGTATTTTTGCCCTCCTTGTAAAGAAGAAAATAATACCTGCGCTTTTTGGCAACAGGGAAAATGCAGCAGTGCAAAGCAAAGTTGTGGGTTCATCGCAGACAACCAGCAATAACTCCAACATTAATTCATTACAGCACCACACATGATCCTAAGATTTCCCCACCACTCAACATAATTACCCGTGAACAATCTGACTCCATGCATATCGGTGTAACGTAACCCTTTGACCTTAATGGAAAAAACCTCCTACACTGCCGACTCTGATCTGTGAGTTGCCGTGATAACAGTGGGATTCCTATGAGTAGCCTAATTCTGAGAGGCTTGATACTGTAACTACGGACCCAGTTCCTTTCCCGTGCAGTAGCACAACCAAAGCCTATTTTTCAATTCCAGATTATCTTCTAGTTCTAGGTCTGGCAGTAGGCTTTATACACAGTATTTTTATCCCAAAATGTGACTGCAGCCTACTGCTATGTTCCCGAAAATAAATGGTGTCAAGTTGAATTAACAATTTCTCACAGTGATTCTGAACACCTTGTTGGCATATTCATTCCACATGAGGTATTAATGATCCGTTTGACTCTAGTTTGCATAATTATACCTCTTCCTGTCTTCTGATGCACATGCATCCAATACCATGTTGCTTTTAGCAAAAATGGAGCGAAATTGTTACATCTTTAACCCCTCTGGCAAAATCCCTTAATGGTGAGGCTGTTTCTTCCATCTGTACCATGTTTAAGTCACGATGGTCTCACTTGACGGGAGATATATCTACAAAACATAACATATTGTACTGGGTGTGTTGCTTTCCCTTTTTGTGTTTAGTCTGTATGCAAATATGACTGAAAAAAACCTTCACTGCTTGGAACATGACCCAAATTGACACACTCACATATTTTAGGCACATTTACGTTGAAAAGTCATGATGCATCACTGTCATCATGGTATGGTGCTTGGTACGGCAAATACTAATTTACCTCCATAGAGATGTTAAATGTTGCCATTACTGTTTGACAGTATATACTCTGCAGTAACATTAAACATAGAAAATCATCTATTGTATATTCTCATAGGAGCCAGGCAACAGATTGGTAGGTAACAGACTGTAGAATAAGAAGACGAGGTATTGTCAGAGGGTTCCTCTATATCTCTTATGGGTAGATCTCCCTCTGAATCGTTGTCTCACTCATCTATAATAACTTTGTTTATCTCTGCTGTGAGACGCCTCTTAAGAGACACCTTGAACACTGGAATACAGCTCTCATTCCAAACATAAAGAGAGAAATGAAATATTCAAGTACTTTATTGTCTCCAGGCTCTAGGAGAAGAATCAATAAAACATCAGATTGGCTCCTCTCTGAATATAAGACTTCTGATGGGGTTTGAAACCCCATGTGACTACAGAACCTCTGTTCTCACACATAACATAAAAACACCAGTTTCAATTTTTTTGATGTTTGAATTAATCAGTTGAGAGTGCCTTCTGAACAAAAAGAACTGATGGTGCTTTTGGGATCCACAGTCATTTGGGATTTGATAGCAAGTGTTTAAAAGCATGTTTTGATTAATGCCATAATAAGCTCATAGACTCAAACAAATAATCTAGGGACCGTCTCATATGTAGAGTTAAAAACCCAGTTAATCGCACTGCATTGACTACCAGATATTTTCATTAGTTAAATCTCACCCTTTATAGAAGAGAATCCTCTCTTCAAAGTAACATGGAAAAGCTATGTGTTGATGGAAAAACACAGGAACCTCATCTGTTCAAATACATATATTTCAATCCAGGTACAGGATGTATTTGAATGTTCCCAACACTACTAATAAGGCAATGATGCAGACCATTCACCAGATGTTAACATTTGTGTGACTTCATCATTATCAGGATATGTCAAGATTGTTATAAAGATCCCCTTATGGCTCTAACTCAGTGTTTCTCAACCCTCTCCTCAGGGCGCCCCAGTCGCGACCCATATGTGATCTGTTCCACCACCAGCTCACCTGATTCAACTAATCAAGTACAAAGCAATTATAGTTTGTACTTGATTAGTTGAATCAGGTGTGCTGGTGGTGGAACAGATCAAATATGTGGTGCGACTGGGGCGCCCCGAGGAGAGGGTTGAGAAACACTGCAACTCATGAACAATAGAATTGTTTAATTACCTTGTTAACATACAGGACAGGACCAACATGCCTAGCTACAGTATATACGATGTACTGGACTGGACAGTGCTACATGAGCAACTTTTTAGATGACAATTCATAAAAAAAAAACAATGACTGATTTTAGACATAGTCATATGAATGTGAATACAAAATATGACATTGGAGCTTAATATTACAGCTATCAGAAAGGCTAGGAGTGTGCGAGTCACACACAGATGGCTAGATAGGCTAGATGGCTAGCATACAGGTACCAGTCACATGGGACAAGGGTCTTCTGGGGTGGGATTAAAATATATACAGTAGAAGAAAAAAAAAAACTTCAGAGTAAGTCTGCTTAAATGTTTTTAATTAACAAAGTCTTGAATTACACAGAATTCTGTAAAGCAATAGATATCCCACCAGAGCAATAATCAATGCAGTTGGGTTTCAACACTAATTTGCCTCTGATTTCCAATCTTTCTACGAGAATAAGCAGCTAAGTGCCTTTCACATATGCAGACTATCATGGCATTTCTTTAGGCATGTTATGGACCAAAGTGATTAGGGAGAAGTTAAAATGCAAAGGCATCCCCTGAAACTGAATGCATTTACAATCCCATTAAAATTGGAATTGTGTCTGTGGGCCAACTGTAAATTTGAAATCCCTATCTTCCCTAGAACAGTTCTCATGCATTTTTCTTCTGCTACCTCGTTCTCTGTCTTGCTGAATCCATTCAAGGCCATGAAAGATGTGCCAAAAACTTTCAAAGAAATAACACTTCCATACATATAAATCACAACATTAAACATAAAAATGTTATCATGGGTTGATGTGGCCCATGCATGCCGCTCTCTGAACATTCTGAAAGTTGTCTTTATTGGAAAAACTTGCTGTGGATGATAGGTATAGTTCCAACATTCCATTTCCTTTTTTTATACAAACTGAGAACTGAGGTTGGATACATTTCTACTTACAGAGGGTTGAACACGATCAAAACTATGAACTATCTAATAGTGGTGTACAAAGATGTCAATATCTGTATGTGTATCTGTTCAACCTACACAATTATCTGTATCTGTATTCGAAAAGAAGACTTGAAGTGGGATCTCTGAAAATACTGATTATATGGGGCAAAGATTCCAATGCCTCTCCAACCTCTTATTCTAAACATATTGTAATGTGAGAATGCAGGGTGTTTATTTCTGCTCATTGTTCTTAGTTTTCCACTCCTATTCTTTGTGTGACTTGTGCTATCTACATTTACAAGAGATAAAAGAGTCACGGAGCAGGACAGTCCTTGTAAGAGCAGAATGGAAAGGAATTCACCCCAGTCGGTATTACACAAAAACAACAACATCTGCTACTATTGCATGGGAATGCTATTGTACAATATGCACACTTACACCCCCGCATGCACACTCACAAGAAAACAACATTGCATTGAGACATCATAAAGTCACAACTCAAAAACTGTTTGTCCCCAACCAAGGTCATGCCTGCACATTAGTGGTAGTGTTCAACTAGAAAACATACATTTGAGGAACATTCCAGAAAAGATGGATTTTAATAATAACAAGGAATCATTATCACTATTAAATGGTAGTAACAGTAATAACACAAAGAGCACTTCCTATACATCTTGATTACAGTCTGGTGATATGGTCAGGTGCAGCAAAGAAAGACTGCAAAACCTGATTTAGCCTATTGCATCGCTCAGTTTAACATTTTTATTTTTTAAAAACATCTAATATCACAGCGTCTCTCCTCCTTCTAGAGATCCAATTGAACTGAACTGCATATAAACTAAGATTATGAATATGGATATGAATAGTGTGTAAAAAGTATTTTGTGTGTTTCTTGGTGTCTTGACAATATAGCTCTATCTTATCTTATTCATCTATTGTTATATTATCTTGTAGTTTTTGTATATTTATGTTACGGTTCTGTCTATAGCTGTTCTGTACCCTTTAATTCGTTTTATGTGCACCCCAGGAAGAGGAGCGGCTGCATCTGCAGCAGCTAGTGGGGATCCTGATAAACAAATACATATATCAACCAGCATATTGCAATTAAATGATAAAACCAGTGCAGAAAACTTGACTTCAAGCATTGCATTTTATTTTGCTGCTTAGCTCTAGTCTATGCACATTCAAAACAGGCTTAGATGTCTTTCACAAGGCCTATTTTTAATTCTAAAGCGGGGGATTGGTCACACTTCGTCTCATTAGCATGAGGAGCCGTATAAACCTCGCGCCACTGCAGGATTTGGAGCTGTGTGGAAGGCGAGAGGCACGAGCGCGTCTGTCTGGCCGAATGTGCGAAATGAACAAGTGACTTTCAGTCTCAGCACAGTTCAGACCTGGTGCTGATGGTGCGTAGAAGGTAGGCACATTCACACGGTGAAGTGCATGGTCTAATCTGTTGGGCCAAAGTGAGACGATTTTAGCTCTCTGAACTAACTAACTAACCATCGCGGCTTTGATGATGATGATGCAAGTTTTAACAGGTTGGCATCGGTGGATGTCTGGATTCACAATACTACTACTAATGTTATTTGTCTCACTTGCTGAATCCGAGGGAAATACACTGAGATACCAAACCAACGAGGAGGACGGGCCAGGCACAGTGATCGGAAACCTCGCCAAGGACATGTCATTGAGTCCCTCTTTTAGCTCCAAGACTAATTTCAGGATGATGAAACAATTCAACGATTCTTTTATTAGGGTAAGAGAAAGCGACGGGGAGCTGACTGTCGGGGAGCGCATTAACAGAGAGAGAATCTGTAAGCATACGTTGCAGTGTCTGATCACTTTTGATGTGGTGAATTTTTCAAAAGAGCAGTACAAATTGATACACGTCGAGGTGGAAGTGAAGGACATCAATAATAACTCTCCGGAGTTTCCAAACAAAGAATCTACAGTCGAGATATCTGAAAACGCAGCAGTGGGGTCCCGTGTCCCTTTAGACCCCGCCGAGGACGCAGATGTGGGCTCGAACTACATCCAAAACTACCACATTTCTGTTAACAGTCATTTTTCAATTGATGTTCAACTGAGAGCGGATGGGGTTAAATATGCGGAGTTGGTGCTAATGAAAGAGCTAGACAGGGAGACTCAGTCGTCTTATGTGATGGAGCTGGTCGCCACCGACGGAGGAAACCCATATAGATCGGGTTCAGCAAAGATAACTATTAAAGTGACGGACTTTAACGACAACAGTCCCGTTTTCGACCAGAATAATTTCTCGGTCAGTTTGCCGGAGGACGCACCGGTCGGGTTCGTTTTATTGGATTTAAACGCAGTTGATCCCGACGAGGGTTTAAACGGAGAAGTCATCTATGGATTCGGAAAACAGGTTTCTTCGGAGATCCGAGAACTTTTCGAAGTGGACAGTAAATCCGGTCGCCTGACACTCAAGAGCCCAGTAGATTACGAGAACAAGGACACCTATGAGATAGACGTGCAGGCGACCGATCTGGGACCCAACCCGACCCCCTCCGTCTGTAAGATAATAATTCACGTCAAAGACGTTAATGACAATACCCCAGAAATCAGTATTACCCCAATGACCTCCTCCATCACGACAGGCGTCGCGTATATCAGCGAAGCAGCGGCCAAGGACAGCCTGGTGGCGCTGATCAGCACCTCGGACAGCGACTCGGGCGTCAACAGCCGCGTCCACTGTACCTTATACGGCCACGATCACTTCAAACTTCAAAAGGCTTACGAGGCCAGCTACATGATAGTCACCGCAGCCGTCCTGGACAGGGAGGAGATCAGCGAATACAACTTGACAGTGATGGCTGAAGATTTCGGGTCACCTCCATTGAGAAAAATCACACAATACACCATAAGGCTGATTGACGAGAACGACAACGCCCCGCACTTCATTACACCTATCAATGAAGTTCCCGTGGTGGAAAACAATGCACCAGGCGCATACATAACCACGGTTGAGGCCAGAGATGCCGACTTGGGGACTAATGGCAAAATCACGTATAGACTTTTAGACAGTGTTATAATGGGGTCTCCTGTAAACACGTTTGTATCCCTCAATGCAGTCTCTGGTTCAATATATGCATTGAGAAGTTTCAACTATGAAGTCATGAAATATCTCGAGTTGTACATACAAGCGAGTGACGGAGGGTCACCGCAGCTTCAGAGCAGTGCAGTCATCAAGCTAAAAATAGTTGATCAGAATGACAACCCACCGTCTATCACGGAACCCATCCTTAATAAGGGATCTGCTGAGGTTTTCCTGCCCAAAGATGCACCTGCAGGATATGTTGTAACCCAGATAAAGGCCAGAGATGCTGATGAAGGCACAAATGCACAGCTGTCCTACAAAATCACGGAGGGGGGGCACTTGGGTTTTGCCATCAACAAAGCTACGGGGAAGTTATATGTAAGCCGTGAGCTGTCTTACGATGTGACTGAAACACTGAAAGTCTCAGTCTCTGTCAGTGACAATGGAACACCTTCCCTGACCTCCACAGCCACTATACATTTCGCTCTCATCGAAGGAACTCTGCCAAGTGTACCTTCTATGGTCCAAAATGACAGTGAGGAGCTATTTGAATGGGACATGTCCATAGCCATAATCATTGTCCTAGCAGGAAGCTGCTCCCTCCTCTTACTGGCCATCATCCTAATCACAACCACTTGTAGTCGACGTAAAAGAGAGAAGAGAGAGGGAGGATACAATGAAAAAGAAGACATGGCAAATGTGGAGAAGGGAGAGAGCAGCCATATTGATTCATTGATCACAAACCACAAGAGCAATGTGTTTGATGTTCACCCATTTCCAGAGAAATCACCACTGGCCAGCACCAACACAATGAAAACAGGCTGTGATGATAGGAGACAAACAGCCTGCGTCTTTGAGCCCAGCAGCAGCAGCAGGATGATGGAGGGGAAATTGGAGGTAATTAATTGTGACTGACTGACTTTATGGATTGGCTGTCAATCGTATTCTGGTTGTTGTTTCCATTCTGAGTCTCTCTCTCTGTGTGTGTGTGTGTGTGTGTGTGTGTGTGTGTGTGTGTGTCTTTGCTTTTTCACAGGGTTATTCAACTCTGCCTGGCTACGGAAAAGAAACCGTCAGACCTATAACAATATGGAAGGGAAATTCATTTACTACTATCTCAGCAAGGGATCCTCAGTTCAGTGGGAAGGACAGTGGGAAAGGAGACAGTGACTTCAATGACAGCGATTCAGACATAAGTGGAGATGGCCACAAAAAAGACTCCTCACCAATGAACAGTAAGCATTTCTTGTCTCAAGTTGTTGAGATGATTTCAGTTAAAATCACAATAGCAAAAAACCCTGTTGCTGTGTTGATGTAACCCATTACTTCCTGATATTCAGTCATGGTCATGACAATCAGATATCAAATCATAATGAGGCAACGCCCAGTCAAGTCTGTTGTGCCCTACCATGTAGTAGACTATAGGGCAGTACACCAAGTCTAAGAGTTGTGTTGTCTCCACAGATCTTTGGGCCTGCACAAGTGAGTGCAAGATCCTGGGCCACTCTGACCGCTGCTGGAGCCCTTCAGCTACTAGACCCAACACCAGCCTCTCTAATGGACCACACCTCTCAACATTCTCCAAGACAGCCTCCCTGCCACGAGACACTCTCCGAAGAGACACCTACTATCAGGCTCACTTACCCAAGACCAATGGTTTACAAAGTGTTTATGAAAAAGTTCAACACCAGGAATTTGACTATATTCTTGTTTGTCCACCAACACCAGCTAGAATACAAGAGACTGAGGGGATGGCCATCCCAGAGTATACACACTCCTAGAAGATCCTGACAATGAACAATAAAACTCACCTTAAGAGTAATATGCATCTTTGTATACTGTATAGCCTCCTCTGTTTTGATGTTAAAGAGTGTTACAGTAAGTGTTTTTGTATGATTGTCTCCTGTCTCTTATCGCTTATGACTGTTTATTGTATAATGTATAATATGCAAGATTTTGTACATTAAGAATATATTTTTCATAACGATTCAATGTAAACAACAATTTTATTATGTATTTTGAAGAGCATGTTTGAACTTTTACTATTTAAAGGGAATGACCATTGGACCCCTAGGCTGAAGGGGCCTCTGTCAAGTGGAAAACAATCAATATCAAAAATTACCATGTTGGTGGTAGATTTTGTCACAAAGTTGCACAAATAAATATTCAAAAGCAAATTATTGTTTTGTGTAACTGATTTTGTCTAAATAAATAATTCATAGATTGAATTGACATTTTAGTGAATTCAAAATGTTACCATAATACATACATACAATAAGTCTTCCAAACCTTGGAAAGTGTCAGCATCATCTCATGTCAATCTCATACCATAGTGTTGCCTATCCTAATCAGAAGATATTCATTAAGTATACAGAATAACCTCAATTAGCCAGCTTAATACTTACCTACACAATTTGTCTTGAGGGTTAATACTACTGTATGCTCTGCACAATGATACAAATAGTGGAATACCACATTTCAAGCCAGGAAATAATGCATAGGGATAGTGGTAGATGGTATTTGCACATTCTGTGTAGCTAGAACTTTGTATAAGCTCCTTATTCTCTGGAAGGTCAAAGAAAATATGTGGTTACACCTGTTTCTAAGCAACTGTGGCTGTTCACATGCAAATAAGCACCAGGTCCACTTTCATGTTTAGTCAAGATTAGAAGCAAACAACATTGAGAAGGAGCTGTCTGTGTTACACTCTTTAAATTCTGAGTGTGGGTATTGGTCAAAGGACAATAACAATATTGCTCCGTTTTCACCCCTACGACGCCGTTTTCACCCCTACGACTCCATTTCTTGTTTTCATGTAGGGGTTGGGCCAAGGGGTAGTGCTTTTCACGGCTCCGTTTGGAGATTTTTCACAACCAGACTAGGTTCGGAGCCATGGCCCTATGTTCCAGAATGCCTTGCGAATCATCTACAGAAATCTATCGCTCTAGGCAATGTGGAAAACAACCACAAATGTAATTAGGCTACTTTTTCTTCGTTAATAAAGATTTAAAAATGATGATAACCATTGTATTATCTTAGTTTAATGTCATTTGAATATATTATAGAACTTTTCTTCATAACAAGCATAACAAAAATCGCTATTATGCTGATGTTTGCTGTGTGTTCCTATGCCGACCCAACCATAGAAATACACCATTGGAGCGTGATTCACATTTCCACTCCAGAACAAGATACTGTTTATTTAGCTGTACATGTTTTAAGGGTGATTTGAAACACATATCGTTATCTATCTAGCGTTACATGTTTTAAGGCTGATTTGTGCATGATAGTCCCGCATTTTGACATATTTCCATGTCGCATTTCCCCCCTTTGATGTCATATGACGCTATAGCTGTGGCACTTATTAAACCTAAACAACCCACAATCTAATCCAAGCAGTTGTTATTATGTAATATTATTGATGGGTGTGCAGAGCAGTGAGCGACACCAGACTCACCAGACTCAGCGTGTGTCGCTCGTTGCTATCATGCACTGAGTCTGGTGTCGCTCACTGCTCACATCCAGTCTCCCGCTTAGGGTGGCCATTTCCTTCACATCAAAAAGGAGGACACTTTGCATACACAGAGACACGCAAGCCGATATTTGTTTGGTATGATCCCGTTTTTTTTTATGTGTTTTTCTGGTCACAGACTGGTTAGAGACTGGTAAGAGGCAGGTAAGAGGCAGGTGCAGTCACAGGCTGGGGCCTCAGCATGGTGGACAGCAAAACTGAAACACAGAGAGCCATAGCCCTTATCCATATAGCCACAGAGTAGAGGCTGGGCAGAGGCTAGTAGATCTCACGGTCAACTTTTGTTCCACAGTCTACAGCTCTGTACGACTGGTGATGTTTAAGAGCATGATACACTTTAGTTAGCTCTGCAGCAGTGATTCAAAAGCCGGACTGTCCGGCCTAAAGCCGGACGAATGGCCACCCTACTCCCGCTCACTGCTCTCCACAATGGGTTTTATCATGTAGCTGACTAATGCCGTGGAAAATGGCTGTTTCTCCAACGTTTCTGTCACATCGGATTTCGGAACGCCATAAAAATAAATCTGAGCTGATTTATGCATGATAGTCCCGCATTTTTACATTATTTCCATGTCGCATTTCCCATTTCTTTGATGGCATATGATGCCCGAAATTTAACTAAAGTTCAGCCGCTTAGTTATTGCACTTGTTAGCCTACCGCTCCTCTAATACCAGTGCAGACTGGCAAGGAAGGAGCACGGATTGCTAGCCTATAGAGCACCGCTATTCTGTCCTGAACTGGTCTGGTAATGAAGCATTGTTCTTTTTTATTTGATGACGTGTTTGAATCGCAAGCGAGCAAGCGACAATGCTTTTCTATGATACGACTGATGTATCAGTCCCACTTCAATACCACTGTTAAAAACAGCTAAAGACTGTCTTGTATAGACAGGCTTTTGGATAGCCCCAAGGGCCTGTCTTTCTGTGTCCTGTGATGTTGTTGTACACCTGTTGTCTGTTACTTGTTTTTATTTTCACTTTTTTGCCTGTTTTAACCTGCTGTGGCTTTCGCTCTTGTATTATGTTTTATTGTGTCTCTTCCTTGTTATGTAAAGCACTTTGTGACCCTTGGTCTGGGAAAGGTGCTGTATAATTTATAAATACATTTTACTTACTTACTTACTTACTTACTTCATAGGGGAAGATTTCAAACACTGCCCCTTGTGGCTCTGTTCCGAGGGCTTGGCTCCAAAGCAAGTGACACTCCAAAACGAGCTGTAGGGGTAGGAAAGGGAAATGGGATTGGGCCAGTGGCATGTTAAGCCGCTTTTCCATATGTCGGCCCGGGTCGGGTCAGGTCGGGTCGGGTCGGGTCAGGTCGGGTCACTTTTGATCTGTTCTGGTTTCCATTATACACAAACCGACCCGGACTAGTAGGAGGAGTAGAGGATAGTAGGCGGAGTTACGCGTCACACGCAGCCTGGCAAAAAGCTTCCGGGTGTACACAGCAACAGCAGTGATTTTTTTGGAGAGAAAGAGAAAGAGAGAGAGGAAGCTATGTACACATAATAAAGTCATGTTTTTTGAACCCTTAAAACCACTGCCTTCACTTGTCTGCTTTATGAACTGTAGTATCATCATCGGGAAACAGCGACAAGACGCGAATCTACCGGAATTTGACACAGCCGGTGTTATTCACAGACAAACACGGTGCCGTTTGCGGGTTAATAACTTCGGTTTACCGGGGGTTAGGATAACAATTCAAACGTGTCCGGAAAGAGGAGAAGCCGTGTGAACACGGTGCATAATAGCGATTTTTGTGTTGTGCTTGTTGTAAATAAAAGTTATATGATTCATTGAAATGACATTAAACTAAGATAATACGATGGTCAGAATAATTTTCCGAATCTTTATTAATAAGCTATTACAGAAAATGTAGTGACATTTTCCTACCCTTAATGTGGTATTTTCAAGATGGCGGTTGTGAAGAAATAATATGGGATGGGACATGGGATGACGATTGTCCATTGACCAATCAACGGTGTGCAGCGTCACACGTCACTGCGTGCGTCCCAGGTCCCAGGTCCCAGGTCCCTGCTCGGATGTGGTACCTGGGACCTAGGACTGAAGCGACCCGGACTGACGAATGGAAAAGGGGACCGAAGCGGGCTGACCTAGGTCAGCACCAGGTCAGCACCAGGTCTGCAACGTAGTGGAAAAGCGCCATTAGTGAATGGGCGGGTGTAGACCCTTCTAAACCACAATAGTCACATCTTGCTAGAAGATTAATTGAAGGTTTAATCTGGGTGGATGGAGTTAGGGGCGGGAGGCAGCCAGAATACAACCTGATCCAGCTATAGTTACAAGGCTAATGTCCACAGCTCTTTGCGCCACAAAGGTTCAGACCTCTTGGCCGAGGCACTGTAGAGGCTAACAAATAATGGTACGCTCACTTCAGGGAGTCTGATGCTAAGGGAATTCGTAAATCTGACTATGTACGTTCAAGAGTCCGCCTTGGTGTGGATATGCCATTTGGAACATACTATAATAAGAACGTTGCATTGTGAATAAAATGGACAAAGGGTGCTGCTGGGACAAAACTTTAAGGTCAAACAGACAAACACCTGTCTAACATTATACACAAACTTATATTTATCTCAAATTCTCGTTGTTCATGTCCATGAAGCACGTTTACCATAAGGCATGCTGAAAGTATTTCAACATCCGCGTTCTTTTGGTGGGCAGGTAAAATCGGCAACTATTCTCACCCAACCGAGGAATAAATGAATGAAACCGCAAAAATTCCTCCTTTTTTTTTTTCATCAAAAAATGATTCGTATTCCACTCCGTCAGCCGCACGTCACTCACACTGAAGTAGCGAAACTGGGTTTGTGGACGTCTCAGCCAGAGGAGTCAACACCATCAACAACCCCAATATACAGAGACCATGAGGGAGACTTCGGAGAAAGTCCCAATCGCCACTGCTAGTCCAGAGGATTTTGAACAATGTCTACCACCGGTAAGTAGGCTATATTATATTTTTTTCCTGGAGGTAGAAAAGAACTTTGAGAAATAAAGGAAGGGTAGGAAATGTGTTTATTATTTATGTTTTGAGTTGCCTAAAATCTGCAAATGTTACTCAATAATATTGCTCATACGATTATTTTAGTCCTAGGTTTATGAAATGTGAATACCAAAACATCCCTCACGATACTTTGTTAATGTTGATATTGCTGCTTCCTTGGTGTTCTGACCTGTGTAAAGGCATACAGTCTGTCGGCAGCAAAGCCCCCTGCTGCTGTGGGTCGTCTCTTGAGGTTCGGAGCTGGGGCTCTCATCGCCGGGGCTGTGCTGATGCTATGCGGATCCATTGGTGCTTTCTACCTTTGGAAAGTCAGTGACACAAATGTAAGAATATATCATGTCATGTTGGTCCCTTGATGATGTAACCTGCAGACTTTACGACAGGTAAAATACCTCAAACACACAGGTGGGAGACGTCTGTGGTCCACCTGTAACCCTGGGACCTAGAGGTGTTGTCTCATCACAATGCCTATCAATATTGCATCGGTCCACTGGTCCACTACTGTAAATTAAGTGTCTTCATTTTGTGTGTATAATTTGGCCTTCAGCTCAACATATAAATGAACTGCACTTTTAAATGTTGTAACAGTGGATAATTGATGAAACAGGGTTTGTTCTATACAACCTTTTACAAATGTGTTGAAATGTACATTTTACAATTTACTTTTATATATATACATAGTATATAAATGTACGTTTATAAATTCTATCAACAAGATCCTGAATGTGCTAAAATATGAAATATCCGTTATGCCATTCCATTCTATTTCATATTTGAATCATAGGCCTATAGCTCAAATCCTATATCCATTTATGTGAATCATTTGGGCATGTAAACTGGGCCTGGTGTAGTTACTGTCTCGTTAAAGAAACTTGAATATGCATGTGTGTTATAATGATCTCACCTGTAGGGCAAACATTTCAGGATAGATCCCTGTCAAGGTCTGCTGCCCTCCTCTGATTATACTCATAATATATTATCTGTGTGACTGGACTTCACATCACAGTCCTTTTAAGTGAAGCCTGGGAGAATT
This sequence comes from Nansenia antarctica, assembly GCF_963989245.1. Lineage (NCBI taxonomy): Eukaryota > Metazoa > Chordata > Actinopteri > Argentiniformes > Microstomatidae > Nansenia > Nansenia antarctica. Next base: position 53,397,863 of record NC_137677.1, on the reverse strand, counting down.
ATGGAGATATTGGATACATTGTTCAGTGAAATGACTTTGGTGTGAAGACAACACTACAGTACGAAGGCAGATTTCCTGTCTCTTTAAAACGGAATGTTCTTAAAATAACATGTTATAGAGTAATATTAGTCGATTGTAACTCATAGCTCGCTGGCTGTATCTATTTCATAGTTATTTCAAGTTATTATTAGTGTTTCACTCTCACTTTTAAATGTCATCAGGTGTACAGTGTTCACTACAGTATGAGTATCAATGGGAAGGTGGAGGAAGGAACCATGGAAATTGATTCCGATAATAACCTGGAAAGGTTCAGAACTGGGAGTGGAAATGACGAGGCTTTGGAGATTCATGACTTTCACATTGTGAGTTGGTTGCTTATTTTCTTCCCTGAAGTAGTTCAACTGAGACTTGGCATGTGCTTAGGAAAGTAGCAAAGTTGTGAGTGTAAACATCCCATCTCTGTGACTCCTAATGCAGGGAATAACTGGAATCCGCTTCTCTGGAGGAGACAAGTGTTATATTAAATCCCAAATCAAAGCCAACCTTCCAGAGGTGGAGACTCTTAACAAGGAGTCATTGATGTTTGACCTGGTACTGTAAGCTTTATATGAATCATACCTTAACATGGCATATTGAAGAATGTTAGAATAACTATACAGTTATACAGTTTTAACATTCTAACAACTACAGTTTATCAAAAAACCTTCCCTGAGTTTTATGCTGTCTTTGTGCTGGTTTTACAGATATTATCCATCCTCGTTTTCTTTCAATGGAAAGTCATTAAATTATTTGAATGTATGATAAGCCTGTGGATACGATGAAAAAACAATGGACTCATGAAGTATATGTCATCTTGTCAGGAAGATGAGATCATGCCAGTGAAGTTTGATGATCAGTCTCTAATTTGGGTGGCTGCAGACCAGCCATTGAAGGACACCAGTTTCCTGAGCACCAAAATCCTGGCCCACTGTGGGGATCTGCCTATTTTCTGGCTCCATCCAACGTATCCTAAAGGTTCCTCTCCTCTGACTCCTGGTTATCACCTTGTCTAGTCTATAGTCCATAGCTGCTCAGGCCATCCACCTCAGGATAAACACAGATCAGTTAGTGTCCTCTAAATCTTCCAATGCTATTTACAAGTTTTTACTCTACTGACGTTTGTTTCGGAAGTTAGTGAGACATACTTACAACCTGTATATGCTCTGTGTTTGGAGACTTACACATAAAACCCCTCCTGTCGCACATTAAAAAAGAATGATCTTGAAATATGCACGAATACTTGATATCACTGTAGCTAATTAAATTATTCAGCACAACTGAGAGAGACCAAGCTATATATGATTGTGCTCTGAGGACATGTGTCTAGTGGTTGTTGACCCAATACCCGTGCCTCTTGTGGCTGCTGTAACAGATGGAGAGAGGAGACAGAGAGATACCCAGCGAGCCAAGCGTCAGATTGATATGGAGGAGTTTGAGGCAGCTGCTGAAGAGAGGAATACAGTGAGCCGTGCAGAGAACAGCACCTCCAAGAGAGCAGTGGAGGAAGAGGAGGGGGCCGAGTCAGCAGTGGGGTCGGCATACAACCCAGAAAACCCATATCACGTGAGTAATGACAACTTTGTCCATATTGGGAATCATGGTGTATTATGAGACAATAAGATTCTCTACATTTTAGATGAGATTTTATTTTCAGATGAGCTTTGATTTTAAGCCCTAAAGAAACCCCTACAGAAAAATAAAGTATTTAGATTTTTTTCCTCAAGGATAAGTCCATGCCTGGGTAAATCCAAAATTGTAATTCTTATTAAATCACACGAGTACAACAGTTGGAAGTGTGCAAACCCACCCACGTTCAATCCACTTTAGATTGGTTGGAACGAGGTGCTACGGGTGAGTAGGCGTTAGACGAACAGCTGCAATTTAAGGTCACTAGCAGAGGTGATAGCTGTCACCCCATGTTTATGGCCCCCGTTTCACAAACAAAGTGAAAATCATTATCCACTTAGTCACTGCACCTTGATGTATCCTGTTTGGAGCTACTTTAGAAAGACACTTGAGGTTGGGGGGTGTATGCTAGTTGAATATGAAATTAATAAAAAGGAAAAAAGTTATCCTGCAAACATAAATTATTTACTTCCTACTCCACAGCGTAATGGGGAGACTGAGGACGGAACCATGACCTTTGACTCCATGCTAGACCACCAGGGGATCTGCTGTGCAGAATGCCGACGCAGCTACACCCACTGTCAGAGGATATGTGAACCCCTGGGCGGTTACTGGCCGTGGCCCTACAACTACAGAGGCTGCCAGGTAGCATGCCGAGTCATTCTGCCGTGCCGCTGGTGGGTGGGCCGCATATTAGGTATACTGTAAGGAGGACACACTTTACTCAATTCAAATATACCAATTATGCCAAATACAGCAAAGGTCTCAAAACGTCACATTCTGTAAGCAATGTATTTATATGCAGATATTTATTTTGTCATTTTATATTTGGTTGTAAATACCTGATATCGCAGGCGAGCTATGCTTGTTAGGATGAAACGGGGACCACAGTGCTTGATTTAGTAAGAATATGCCAACTACGACATATTTTCACCTGGACCCTTGAGACAACATTTAGCATATAAAGCACGTACTCTCTCTGCAGGCAATTCTTCAGAAGAAAAAGCAAAAACAAATGTAGCACCCCCCAATTTGTAGCTTGTCATTTACAAATAAACACATATCTTATGCCTATTTGTCCTTTTCAATATATATATTATTTTAGTGCTGTATGCCCCACACTGTATTTGCTAGAAAGTTTGGAAATGAATAGTGGTCATATAAGGGCATAATAAAGATGATATGTATTTGGCTGTATATAGATGTCACTTATAATGCTAATTACAGCCATAGATATACTGTATACAGTGGCACCATACACACAGCAGTTTTTTATCTTGATCAATCCTTTCCATGTCACTTTGTTTTCCATGTCACTTTGTTTTCTGGGCACTGCAGTTAAAACTGATGTGACAACAATGGTTACTACAACTCCCAATCACATCCCAGCACAAGGTTGAGTGCAATTTGTGCTCATTGACATCTTCATTGATGTGAGATGAATGGCAGGGAAACTGAGGACATTTCAGTAAAAATGACATTTTAATGGAAACAGGGTAGAGGACTTGAGGGAGGTTAAGCAACCAAATAATGTAATACAATACCCCATGACCATATAATACAATATACTGGGGAATATACTGTACTCTATCTATCTGTATCTCTATCTATCTGCACGTTTTTCCATCTTGAAAATCAAAGGCCATCAGATCCATATCTCTAAAGCCATATGCCAAGTTCCTTAATAATTGAAAAGGGTCGCGCTGTGATGGAGTTGATTTCACACAGGATGATCCCTCCACATCACATTACAACAGAAAAGCGCCATTAAAATCATGTAGCAGTGTGAAGAAGAATCACAAAGAGATGCTTGTCTCTCTGCATGGAGATCTTTCCTGGTTTTCACGGCGGTACAGCAGAGATGCTTATCACATCTGCAGTGCTGATAAGACGGTCTCTGTGACTCCGTAGGCTATATAATATTAATCCCTCTCCCACGTCTGCAGATGCACTTAAAGGAAGGTGACAAGCATGACATATCCAGGACCTCCTGATGGCTCGTGCTCTGGAGTGCAGCCACTAAAAGAGCCCCAAGTACCCTGAAGTGATGTAAATTTGCAGGGGGAGTCCAATTTCCATCACTGCGCTGTCACTGTCATGGTCATTAAACTAAATCAACCCGCTGTGTGTCACATAGCTCTCATTTTAAAGTCCCCTCAATAATGGAGTTATACTTGGACTGCAGATTGCAGCACCACACTGAATCTTTGACCTGACAGTGAGAGCAAGAGTAGACTAGGCTGCACTTTATTTCATCTTTGGAAATCACAGCCAGACACTGGATGAAAAAGTAAGCAGGAAGCATGAAATTATTAATTGATCATTTTTGACCCCATTGGATCTCAGAATGTCAACTTAAGTTCTGCAAATCACAGACTCTATTTGTGGTATTTATATCATTGAAGGTTGAATAAGATAATGCAACTGTCAGCAGTTATCCACAGTGTTCAACTCTGTTGAGTATTTTATTGTTAAAGAAAAGACACAAAAGAAAAAACAACAGTCTGACTCCAAAGAGAGCCAGACAAGAGAGAGAAAACTCACAAAGAAAAAAAAAAGGACCACCACAAGCAACACAAAAAACACCATTTAAACTGAGAAAAATCCATTGCCCAGAACAACAGAACTTTTGGTATCCCCGGGCCTTGTTCAGAAAAACTAGTCTCCCTTTGGTATCCCCCTCCTAAGAAGCGAAATGTTGAGAGATGAATGTGTTGGAGGAGCAGCTCCGGAGTGTGAGACAGTGGCGTCTTTTTGTTTGTCTCCCCTCTGGAGCCAGGCTTACCCAGAGAGCCCTGCAGGCCAGGGAACAAACACAGCTTTGTGAGCATTGACCCGCTGTGCCCAGCAGCCAGACTGCAAACCTCCACTCCCCTGCTAATGGGGAACCATAGACAAGGAGTCCACGGCGGCCCAGGGAGGGGGGGGCTGCTCGCTTTTCTCACATCCACCTGTGCTTTCATCATCGCCCATCAAAACAAGGACAGGCTGGCAGGGTGCTCCAGCCCCAGTGAAACTGCAAAGCCAGGAGCTACCGAGTGAACTGGGAGACCACAAGCTCAACTGGTTTATTTTTCATCGACATTCACAGGCACAAACATACCTCAGTGTGATACAATAGAAAAAAAGAGTAATTATTTTATTTGATACATTAAGTGCTACTAATCAAGCCTTCGCACTCTCTGGAAGTCGCCATGAATGTAGGGGTGGGCCTGTCAGAAAGTGCTTGTTGTTGCCTGTGAGGCATTAGTGGTGTGAAGTGAACCACTCGTGCATGCACTCCCTACATTTGATTGCATGTTTGCTATTACATTCAGGCATGAAGAGATAAGCACTAGTGACAGTCCATTTTGCACCTAAAGCAGAACACAGAAAACCTTTTAGACGTAAGGTACTCATTATGTTGTTCTGCAAGAGAACACTGAGATGCTAGCATTTTCAGAAAGCTAGATTTGTTTTTGCCATGGCAATATCAAAACAGCTACCTAAACGTGTCTTTTCTCTTCCCTGGTACGGTCAGAATAAGCATGGTTTTGGTACATGGATTAAATGCTTTTTTAATCCCATGGTTGGGTGACCACTAGCAGCTCTGCCCAGTAGTCTGCCTCTCCCTGCTGTTTGCAGGTCTCTCTGACATTTTCCTGCCTTAGGCTGTAGTGGCAGCCTTCTCTCTCTCTTACTATGCAAGCCCCAAATGCCCGTTAATTAAATGCCTGCTGGTTCTGTACAAGTAGGCTTGCCTTGTTTATGTGAGTCAGTAAAATGTGTAAATTGCTGGTATAGAGCTACGTGTACGAAGTATTTAATGAAATGTTGTTGAAATTCTCAGGGCCTAGCATTCTTCTACACTGTTTCCAGTACCTTTATTGTATTGTACTTGATTCCATGGTGTCCTCGATTCGCTTGAATGTTAGACCTGTGTGTAGGTGTTGTGTAGGTGTAAACTGTCTATAAAAGAAGAATGTATAATTGTTTATTTGTGGCCACGTTGGTGTAGAGGTGGGATATCATTATAATACAGCAAGTGAGGCCTTGTTTAGACTTGCTTTGAGAGACGTTTATGTAACCACCCAAAGGACAAATATAATGCAGAATATATTCCTCAGAATTGTTTATAATGTTTGTTGAAACCTTCCCTCTGGTTTTATAGTCCAAGTCTGGACGTGCTAAGCAGAGCTACTGTAAAGATAACTCAATACAGAAATCAAGACTTGTGTGCTTCACAACTGTAAAAGCTAGCTAGCTCCTCCGCACAAAATGTCAAGAGGCTTACAACATGAAAGCACTAGTTGTCCAAAGTGTTGCTGGAAGTACTGACTGAAAGTTTATGAAGAAGAAAGTAAATGTGTTTTTAATCCTCCGCAGCACGTGCAACAATGAGCGCCTGAGTGCTGAGATATGCCACCCCTGGGGCAGGCTCTATACTTAAGGCTTACAACAGTCTCATTATCTTCCTCAACTCAGATCAGATCCTAGCAGCAGTTTGTCACAGGCAGACTCCTCTCTGCCAGTAGGCATCAGACCAATCCTCCTGCAACACTACTGTACATAATTGCCATATGGACAGCATTTTGAGCCAGACTGAAGACTAAAAAGCCCTCCAGGCAGATTCCCCAGATAACTAAATTAATATTTTATCTCATTTCCATCTAATTTGCACCAAATTATTATACAGAACAGAATTTTTAAATTAATTTATAGAACAGATCAAACACAGGTTCATACTTTGATTTTTTAGGAGCTGTTATTTTGATAATTTGCTATACTTTTTTTCTCACGAAACCTTTTAATCTTCCAGCTTTCACCACATCTATACTGTATATTCACACACTATAATAAAACATACAGGAAATTAATAACTGTCAGTGGACATGAAAGGCTTGTCTTGGTTTTGTGAGCAGTTCCAGTGAGGAGTCCCTTTACCTGCCACCCTACTGATTAATTAATTTCACAGTGTTTAATTAAACCCACAGTCTGGGGAGTTTGGGCACCACCCTGGGAAGCTGTATCTGGGCCTTGTGTGCATAGCGATTACTTAGGGAAGGTCTTAGACAACTGCTCTCATGCATAAGTTGACACTGACGTCACCCTCTCTGGGGACTGAAGAGCATGAATTGTCTCAATGTCATCTGCCAGTCATGAGTACATACTGCAGGGGACATGATAGCACCACACGATTTGCAGGGAGTGTTGGCATTTGCTGTTGTAGTTAATATCTCCACAAGAAAAAATGTGTACCCCCCTTGAAATATGGACATATGTATATATATATACAGTATATATATATACAGTATATATATATATATATATATATATATATAAAAATATGGACATTGATCAAAATATGGTCTTCTTTTAAACAATATATATAGGTAAAGGTGATGTAATTTAACCAAAAACAATGAAAATGTAACTTTGTTATCATTTATTTGACAAGAAATACACAAAGATGCTAATTCCTACAGATGAAAAAGTTAGGACACCCTATGCCCTAATAGCTGGTATTGCCCCCTCTGGCTGAAATAACCTCAATTAGACGTTTCCTCTAACTGTCTACCAGTCTCTGACATCAACTGGGAGAAAGTTTTTCCCACTCCTCCATGCAGAATTATTTCAGCTGTGTGATGCTTGAGGGGTGTCTTGCAGTCGGTTTCAAACCACCCAACAGCATCTCAATAGGATTAAGATCCGGGCTTTGACTTGGCTATTCCAGAACTCTCCATTTCTTTCTCTTGAGCCATTCCGTGGTGGATTTACTGAAATGTTTTGGGTCTTTGTCATGTTGCATGGTCCATATCCACTTAAGCTTACATTTATTAACTGATGGTCTCACATTTTCCTCAAGCACTCTCTGATACAATACCAAATTCATAGTGGATTCTATGATGGTGAGCTGGCCAGGTCCTGCTGCAGCAAAGCAGCCCCAAACCATGACATGTCCACCCCCCCATGCTTCACAGTTGGTATGTGGTTCTTGTGCCCAAATGCTGTCATTGGTTTGCACCAAACATGTCTTCTGTTACTGCGCCCAAATATAATTTAAATTAGAAAATGATTCAAATTTGGATTCATTTGTCCAAAGCACATTGTTCCAGATGTCCTGGTGTTTGTCTAGGTGTTCTCTAGCAAACTTCAGTCTTGCCCTGATGTTTTTTTTGAGAGCAAGGGTTTCCTCCTTGCACACCTCCCATGAAAATCAAACCTCCGCAGTCTTTTTCTCACGGTAGATGCTTTGATCAACTGTGGCCAGAGCTACCTGTAGGTCCCGTAATGACATTTTAGGATTGTTGGAGACTTCTTTAAGCATCTTGCAGTCTGCTCTTGGGCTGAACTTTCTAGGACGGCCTGACCTGGCCATGTTGGCAGTTACTTTAAATGTTCTCCACTGTTTCTTTTAAAATCCCTTCCCAGAATCATACGCATCTACAACCTTCTTTCTGAAGGCCTCAGAGAGCTCTTTTGATCCCGCCATGGTGATACCACTCACTTCAACAATCAAGAGCAAACTAAATGTCTGAGGTTTAGCCTTCTCCAAAATACTCTCTAACAATGTTCTAATCATTTGCACCTGATGTGGTGCACATGATTCTAATTTTAGCCATTTTAAGTAGTAATAAATGTGGGGGTGCCCTAACCTTTTCTTCAAGAAAATTGCATTTCTATTAATCACATTTTACAAGTCATTATAAATCATCATTGTTTAGTTATTACCTCCATCTCTTAATATTGTTCAAATGAGGATCAAATGTCCATATATTTAAATATGCTGAAAAAGACTTCTTTTTCACATGACTGTAAATCCTACTTAATGTAAAAAATAAAAATAAAAGAATACTTGATCAACATTCAACATTATTTGTTAGCTTGTGATTATCCACAAGGATGAGATGCTATGCTCTCCTAGATCAAAACAACACTAATTGGTTCTTTTGCAAAAGAGCTTTACATGACCCCAGTACAGTATCTCTACCCCCAACATCATTGTACCAAGCTGTCAAAGCATTGAAGCAGCATTGATGTGAGAAGAGAAGATGTGAAGTGCAGGAGCCTGTATCACAGCAGATAACAAAGCAGTGAGGGTTGAGAAGCACGCCTTTTCCTCCCTCTATTCATTTGAAACATTTTGGGAGGCTTTAATCACAAACCGTCACATTTGGAATGAGATGTTCAAATTAGCTTGTAATTGCATGATTCGGATATTGTTTTTCAAACACAATGAATAATAATAATAATAACTTTTTATTTGTATAGCGCTTTTCCTGCAAACGCTCAAAGTGCTCCATATATATATATAGAATATATGATAGAATATATAATTTAGAGGATTATAATTATGAGTATAGGCCGACTATTTGAGGAGAATTTAGCACTATTTTATTAAGACATTTTTGTAAGTCACTCTATTGAGATTGATGAAATTGAATCTTTAGCACAGCCTAGTGGTTTATATGTGGAAAATATAATAAATAAAGTTGATTAACCATTATGCACAGGATACGTAAACGGTACAATTAAATGCTTGTTACGCACGAGCAACATCTCAACAGTGCAGTGTAAATAAGGATATAAATCAAAATCTAATAATAACAAAACACAATAGGCAGTAAGGCACAGAAAATTACTAAAGAAGGCAATAATTGATTATTGGAGTATCTGTGTGTGCGTGTGCGTGTGTGTGCGTGTGTGTGTGTGCGTGTGCGTGTGTGTGTGTGTGTGTGTGTGTGTGTGTGTGTGTGTGTGTGTGTGTTTGTGTGAATGTGCGTGTGTATGTGGGTGCGTGTGTATAGGGTGTTTTCACCACCCTACCTTTGCAGTCGGTGCAGGATATAAGGCGGTGTTGCAGCCAGACTTCGATAGTAGAAGTTGGTAAGGATCTGAGGATCTGAGGGGCCATGCCGAATTTCTTTAGCCGACTGAGGAAGAACAGAGGGGACAAAACAGGGGAAAAAAAATCCCTTTCTGTCACTGAAACTCTGGAACAAGAAATCAAGTCCCATTCTGTACATTTACTATGGAAAGATAGAAATCGTGTTTGGGGAAAAAAGAAAACATAGGCCTACATATAATATGCTAAATACGATCAATCAGCAACTTGCATAACATAATGTGATTTTTTTAAAGATTTATTTTGATACATTACTTCATTCATGATATGGTTATTTAATGTTATTCGCTCCCAAACCATAAAGTTTGTGTTATTGCAAATGTTATTGTATGTGTCTTTTCATAAAAGGTTGAAAGTGATCTTTTTTCTTTAGAAGAGGGAAACTTTTCATAACTAAGTAGCAAAATGGTTTTGTAGATTGGTAAAGTATTGGATAGAAGACATCTTCCTATCTTTGCTTGCTTTGTCCTGTGACAGGAGGACCTATCAGGCAGTCAACTCTACCCCGTCCCCTCCGCCTCCTCCTGACCCCATTCTGTCGTCTCCGTTTTTCTTCTTTTCCACTCTCAGGTCTGTTATAAAGTGTCTCCATGCATTACACATTTAACAATGCATTAAAAATAGGCCACCATCAATCAGTCATTTAACACTGATGACAGAATCCACCGGTGGTCATGTTTCTCTATGATTGCAAGCGAAAGGAACAACACATATTGACGTCGTTGACTGGGAGGCTTTCTCCCACTCCTTTCCCAGGAGATGGATGTATAGGCCTACGCGTGTCCTAATAGGCCTTTTACTGACAGTTTTGATATCATAGTATGTAAACAATATTATGATCGTTATTTTATAGCATTGTCAATATTTTCATTTATGAATCTGGAGTATAATAACCTTCCAGAATATGTGCAGTTTTATTATCCATCTCATAACCCCTATACGTGCGTACGGCTGGGAGTAGGAGTTAGTCATAGTCTAAATGCCATGAGTGGAGTTTCCGGGTGAACATCTGGCTGATACAGTCACAGCCCGTCACTAACAGGGCTGTCTATTGTATATGATACAGGTTGTAGGTAATTCATGAGGTCATGTTTGGGAGCGAGTCCATGCCTGGAGGGAACATAGTCTGAGTGGCTCATGCCAAAAGCAGATGTTCGACTGATGACAATCACTTTCTCAAAAACATGAGTAGTTACTGTAGTTACAAACTAACATTACAGCAATAAATTAACTTCAAGCATGTCTAGCACAGAGTATATGCAGAACTACATGAAATAAGAGTGCTATAGAGTCACTGAGGTACAGCCATAAACCGCAAAGCAGACATCCCCACCAAATGATGAAAAGAACCTCTATTAGGCCATTTTATTACCAAGCAAAGAAAAATCAACAATATTGTCATTACATACATAGAATAACATTAAGCAATTGTGGCGATAAATAGGCAAATGTCCATATTTGGCAAAAAAATAACTGGCAGGGAAAAGAAGTTCAAACAGCATAAACATCTCATCAAGTGCAGGGCAAATAACCATAAAGTGCATCTGTCATTGTAATAATACAGTATAGTGTTTTAACAGTCCTCTTGCTTGGTGGAGGTGTTCTTATTGGTTCTGGTGTTGCTGTGCTCAGAGGCCTGCTCCTGCACCTTGGACTTCATGATCGACTGCACCTCATCAAGTGTCACCACTTCAGGAGGTATACACCAGCAACAGAGACATGCCTGGGAGACAGAGACAAAGACAATAGGTAAGAAGCCCACAAACATATTTCATGTTTCTAATAAGTTGATCTTGTTGAGTTGGAACAACATTCAAATACGTAAATGTATGACACATCATTTGAAAGCTAACACTCTGTACGTTTATAATATGTAAAAAACAGAAAAATGACCTGACAATGACCTGACAAGACTTGACAGGCTACGGCCGAAACCGTTGTCAATAAAGATACACTTTTGGCATCTGGAACGAGAGTGTGCGGCTTCTACTTTATCCTTACATATGGAAAGAGTCCCATAGGTGATGTATATGTACCATACAGTCAACCATGGACAGATTTGCCAAGAGAAGAGCGGTTTTGCTCCCTAACACTCTTAATGCCTACATGCCAATACCTGTAAGAGTACTGTGTGTACACTGATTCAACAATGACCTGTTCAACTGTCTGGTGTTTTGTTCTGGTCACTGTTTTCCTGGTGAGTCAGAGTTGGCCTTGGACAGAGCATACAGCTTGCTTCAGTCTCACCGTTTACCTGTCTCTTCATTCTGTCTCTACTGAGAGGTACAGTATCATTTGTAAGAACTGAAATATATAGAGTAACAAACCAAGAGAAAACATAAAATCGAAACTCACCTTGAAACAGGTTTTGAACCTTTTGCTGACCATATACAGTGCTATAGGGTTGATGCAGGAGTTCATCGATGCCATATTAATCCCAATATAATCCAGGACAAGAAAGACACTGTGAAATACAACCACGGTAAGTGACATTTGAAACAACCATTAGAAACTAAAGTTTTTATATTCCTTTACCTTACCTTAGTAGCTGACATCTGTTGGGATCCTTCTGATCATATATGGTCAATTTCAAGATTCTGCTAAGGTATAGAGGTAGCCAACAGACAGCGAACACAAGCACCAAGCAGAAGACAGTCTTTGCCACTTCTCGTCTCTATAGGTGAAAGGAGATATGGAAATGCGTTAAGACATTTGGGCCTCAAATCATTCAAATCCAAATATTACAGACGTAAAGAGAGAGTGTCTATATTAACCTGTTTGGTGTGGTCATTCAGTGTGTTCTCAGTCTTTCTCAGCATCTTTCGGGTCATCAGTGTGTAGAAGATGGCCGTGCATAACAGCGGCATGCAGAAGTAGAAGCCAAAGAGCCACCAGTCTTTTGCTGATTTATAAAACTGTTATTAAAACATAACAAAGGTACCTATTAGTGTTACTATTACTGTACCAGATTACACCTAAATGCATGTAACCAAACAAAACATAAATGAAACACATTTTGTCATTCACAAGGGTAAGGAATATGGTATATGCATGAGGATTGCTGAAAATAAATATAATTGATTGACAAACACAGCATATGTTGACAGCGTTGTGTTGTCCTCATTACATTTTACCTCACATGGCTTCATCTTCTCAATTTGAAGAATCAAAAGAAAACAAAATCAAACAAAATATTGACTCTTTGTTTTGTATACTGCTGCGTTTTGTGAACACTGGCACATTACCTGCATGAATTGAGCTGTCTGGATTGGATGAAGCAGACATATTCTCAGATGTTTTCCTTTATAGTCCATTGTTATCATATCAAAGCCAACAAGTTCAGGCACAGCCAGGATGGTTGATATAACCCATATCAAAGTTATTTCTACTGTGGTCCACATTGAAACTCCAATGACTTTGATTCGATTCCAGGACGCAACAGCTCGATACCTAAACATTCAATACGGAAATGATGTGGTTAGGGAGATGTTTGTCTATAACAATAAAAAAGACATAAAAGGACATTGCAGGCCCAGAGACAGAATATATGTATTTTGTATATTGTAGATATCAACAAATTCTATCCCTTTACTGTATCATGTTTCACAATTGCTTTTAATCACTTGTTTTGGGATTTTATGGTTTAGTAAAACATTGTTACAGTAAACTCAACATATCTTACGAAATGCCATGCTCTCACCTGTCAACACTCAGGGCACATAGACTCAAAGCTGTAATTCCAACAGATGTTTTCTGTATGAAGGGCACTAGTTTACAGAGCACCACTCCAAATGGCCAATCCTCAGCCATGAGCTGTAGTGATAAGACAAGTAAACATATACAGTAAGATGAACAAAACAGAACAACACAAAAGAAAAACTATTTCAGTTCAACAGATCATCAAAAACATCTAATTTGCACACCACATTGCCAGAAACTCACCCTGTAAGTGTTGACTGGAATGTCTATCACAATATGCAATAGGTCCCCCAAAGCAAGGCTGGCGATGAGAATGTTAGGTCCACTTCTCATACATTTGTTTTCATATATGATTCTCAGCAGAGCTACATTTCCAACTATTCCAATCATGAATACGAAAAAGGACACCACAGTATTGATGTATTTGAATATGCTTTTGATTCCAATTGACTCTAAGCACATAGGAGGAAGAGGTGCGTTCTGTTCTGGCCTCTGGAATAAGGGATTGGAGCTGTTGGATTTGTGGTTCTCTGGACGTTCTGAAAAATATGGAGATGCTGTTTCATAGAGTTCAATGAGAGGAACTGGTTCTGAATGCTGATCATTGATCTCAGTATTGACTAGAATAATTTCCTTGGTGAGTATCAGAGAAAGAAAAAGAACAAGAAGTCCCATTGTCGATGATTTTCTCCAAAAGCCAAGAATATGTGCTGGCTGAAAATAATAATGAGAATCATTACTAGACATAACACGTTTTCCCACAACCTAATCAAGTTGATGTCAAATGTATTGATCACAACAAAAAGCATGGATGCTTAGCCTATTTGTAAAATGATATACAGTATAAAACACTGAAGTGTCAGCTTACCTATCCACCAATTGATTCAGCAACAATTCTCCACAGTCTGATAATGCAGTGTCAACTGTCTACATGCTGGATGGATGTGGCTTAAACTCATGTGGCTAAAGCTGATGAGGTTATATAGACCATTTTATTGGCAAAATTAGTCATCAGTCTGTCATCAGAATTACTCCCCTTGGTGCATCACATTGGATGAGAGGACGTCATTCACAGAAGTTTATTGCCCTTGCTTGGGATTTTAGTTTATTGCCCTTGCTTGGATCATGCATACGTACTCTGCAGGTTTGAGCGGCTTCAAATGTCTGAAACAATCTCTTAAATCCAATAAACATACATCATCTGTGCATGATCAGCCTACACACTCAGAGACTCAAGGCCACGTCATAATTAGTTGGTAGCTATGTTTTTTTTCCAAATAAATCGTTGACATACTTAAATAATGCGGAAACAACACATATCATGGGGATCGGCTTACATGATTTGATTTGTCAATGAATGTTAACTTTCACGAGGGGTTTCAACTCATAAAAATGAGTCGGCGCTCGCCGTCAAATTCCAGGGAAGATGTCCCGCCGACAGACTCTGATGTCCTGGACGCGGAGGACCTTTCCGCTCTTCAGCTCGTTGTCCAAAGCGACGATCAACGAGACCCGATTGCAAATCGTGTGACCGACAGGCATACACGTTTATCTGACAACATTTGCCCACCTAGGGCGTCGGATGACATTGGGAAAGCTGACAACCATCTACCACAGCCTGCTTGCAAAACTGAGGGTAGGCCTACATACATAGCATGTGCCTTTTGTAGGCCTAATCTGAGTTGTTGGTGAAATTGTGATCTAGACTATAATCATAAACACTAATCTAGCTGCGTGATTCATTCTAGGCGAGAAAGTACGAAAAAGCCGTGCCAGATGTTTGTGCTCAAATGAAAAATCTTGATAAGGCATTAATTTCTATCATGTTTTGTTAAAATGAATGTCATGCAGATCTCAGTGGTTGACGTAGTGCTTAATGAAATCATTAAAATGCAGGTTTAGATTTGCCATCTAATTGGCAGTGCTTGATTAGGCTACAAAATTATCTGTGCTTGAAACTGGTGTGGCGCGCAACTGGCCTGAGCATGGAGACCACGTGACTTTGGGCTCTTTCCCCCGCCCTGTTCAGCGTCAAGGAGCAATTCTTCTGTAACGTTCCGAGAGGTCCAGTCGCAGGACGGCAGAGCTATCACCATGGTGAGCGCCAAGACCCAGACAGACTGGGAGTGGGTGGAGCAGAACCTCTCAGACAGATGTCAAGGTAGTCACTGTCAGACTGTTTGGGTGCGAATGGGTCACACCCATGACTCAAACATCTGTCAGCCCCTTCATGCAATTATTCTCTTTTCTCTTTATGCCTAGTTGAAAGTGAAGTTGATTTTGAGCCAAAACCTGTAGAAGAATTCCAGACAGACTTGCTTGGAATAGTTATTGGTCCCGATTTTGAGGTATGGTCACATGGCAGTGGAAGTTATGTGTTTTGATTATAGTAATATAGCCTACTCTCAATTTACCTTTCATCAGTAAATACATAATAATAATATTCATATTCATATTATTATTATTAATAATAATAATAATAATTATTATTATTATAATAATAATAAAGTAATAAAATACTAACACAGCTACTCAAATGACATGATGAAAGGGGATAACTTGTGTGTTCTCTTTCAAAGAACGAGGAAGGAAAGATACAAGACGAAAATGAGTTTTATGGTATACCTTGTGTGGGGCCCCCTCGTCTCTTAGCTTACAGACCTGAGTCTAAACAACCCCCTGTTCTTTATGAAAAGGTAAACTAAAACCCTCCGCTTCAACCACTGTTTCTCTATGATACCCACTGTGCCTCTCAGTGTCATAAAATATGATGATCCATTGTTCCTTCATAAGTACAGTAACATAATATAGTACTGTAAGTTGATTAGCCTAATATCAAAAGGAGAGAGGGATGCCTTTTTTCATTCCCTGTAGATCCCAATGGTGTCTGAAAGGGAAACAGGGCTTGTATTGCTATGTGACTACTGCCAGCAGCCCAGTAAGCCCTGGATAAGCCGCGAACAATTGGAAAATAATCCTGACCTGGAGTTGGTGAGTGCAGCCGAAGGTGATGTTTTCTCCTCACTCTAAATCTCAAGCAAATCAATTGAAATATCATTGGTTAATCTAAGCCTTTTGATCCCCTTTTCAGAAAGAGACTAGAATTATAGCATTCTTAGGTTTCTTTTATGTCTCTTGGCGCAAGATGGCATGCTGCAAAGATTGTAGATATGGGCAGAATTAACATCTCTCCCACCCCTCAGAGACGCTTTGATGTGATGCTGTTATTTTCCTCATGTTTCCCCTCAGCTCTTCTGCTGTGTACAGGCTCAACAAATGCGAGAGAGACTGCTGGAATGGGAGCAAAAATTAGCTGCTGCTGAATTGAACAGGAAGATTGATGTGGGCCCTCACCCACCTTTCATGAGAATGCAACAGAAGAGAGCTGCAAAGGAGCGGGCAGAGCAGAGGTGAGAGGGACTAATTGATGTTATGCCCTGTCCATTCCCCATGCCAGCTATTTGATCCCCCCCCCCCCCCCTACAGTACATTTCTAATGTTCTCAGTCACCTCTTATTTTACATGTGCAATTGGTCCTCCTAATACTTAAATGGTAAATGTAACAAAGGAACAACTTTTCAGCCAAAGTTTGAGTTTTATGACGAGGAAGGTGGCTTGGGAACTTGATTTTCAGTGAGATTTCCACTTAAACTTAAATAGTGTCCATCACTCTCACATTTTCTGTTGGTAGAGTAATTCCAATTTCCACTTTAGGTTTGCAGGAAGGGGAACTTCAGAGGGTACAGAACACAGGCACTCAGAATCGATTTCTTTCTGGTAAGAGTCCATCCTCAGCTCACAAGAATTCTGTAGCCTCCACAAAATGGTCCAAATGGTTATTAATGATCGATGAGATATTGAGCATAACCACTCAAATTTCTCTCTCAGATAAAATATCAATACAGTGTTATATCATTCTGTCTGTACAGGTGGTGTTAGGGAAATATTTAAGTATCTAAACAGAACATAGAAAGGGGTAGCCTGGTTTCTTCAAATTGTATAGAAAAGGTATTTAATTATCTTTTGCATCTTTTTTGGTCAAACCAATCACATTGAGGAGAGGTCACATTTGAGGAAGAGGGAGGAAGGTGAATGTGGGTGAATGTGGCCCTCCCTTCCTTACGGTATAACAAATGGCTCTTCTCCCCTACCGTCCCGTAGGGAATCTGGCCCTCCCTTCCTTACGGTATAACAAATGGCTCTTCTCCCCTACCGTCCCGTAGTTTGCTTTCTCCACTGCCATACCGTACCGGGCCGTAGTAGCCGTACTGATTTTAGCTACCCTTCCTGACTCGGAGCGAAAGGTACTATCCGTGCTACGATGTGACGCTGCAGACTGTTGATTGGTTTGATTGATAAGTGACGCATCATACAGCTGTTGTTTACAATTGTCCGAGAGCCTTGAGGCCGAAAGCTCGCAATAAACATAGTTTTTTGCACAGATTTGAGTCTGCAAATGCTGCTTTTTTGCACTCTACTCTTCAGCTGCAGCACCCCAGCTAAGTCTGATCGTAGTATCAGAAGCAGATTGTAGTGAAGGTATCTAAGTCACGTAATGTAGATAGCGAACAGAAGTGGGGAAGAAAACGTCAGATCAGATATATAAACGGATTATTTTGATAAACTGGACACATTTTGGGAATATATATCTATATATCACTCGCCTGAAAACATATTAAAACTTCATAAAATGACATGTTAACACTTGTAGAGCAAAATTACAGCTTTTAGCCAATGGAGGTTTAAAAATCCCAGCTGCCGGCTGGTGCGAAATTTATTCTGGGAGGCAGGTCTGTTGTGCATAATGGAGAAGCGTTTCTGAAAATAGGGTACGGATAAGATACAAATTTGTTCTGTCCTGTACCGGTCTGGTCAATGGAGAAGCGCCAAAAGGTACAGAAGGAGGGCTCCAGAGTGGACAAAAGCCAAGCAACCACCCTGGTGTGCCTTGACATTGTCTTGAGTTTCTAGGTGTCGAGACAGGCTATGAAAACAAAAAGAGGTGAACTTATTCATGCGGGATGACCTGACCTGGAAGGACAACACAAAAGGCACCATCAAGAGGGCACAACAGCGGCTATACACCCTGAGATGCCTCAGGAAGGAACACAGCAAGCAGGAGATACTGGTGACCTTTTACCGCGGCGCAGTGGAGAGCATCCTCACCTACGGCATCTGCAACTGGTTCTCCAGCTGCACAACAGCGGAGAGAAATGCGCTACAGAGAGTCGTGAGAACAGCACAGAAGATCACCGGCGCCCCCCTCCCCTCTCTGGAAGAGCTGGACAACACACGCTGTCTCAGGAAGGCCTCCAAGATCTCCAGGGACCCGACCCACCCTGGGCACGTACACTTTACCAGGCTGCCCTCGAAAAGGCGATTCAGGACCCTGGCCGCTAAGACAAACAGACTGAAGAACAGCTTCTACCACAGGGCCGTTCAGGCCCTGAACACAGCAAAGACCTAAGTTCTGGGCCCTGGACAGTCTGGACGGATTGTATGGCAGCTGCTGGACTGAAAAAATCAGGTGTAGTGCTGAGGCACAAACATGTACATTTCAAGCCTGCAAACTGTGACACTTTAAATAACGTGAAACAATACTATTGTGCAATATGACAACCCTAGTCGTCTATCTGTACAGTATAGTACAGTGGATTGTGTACATAGCCTTTATTTATGTAAACCAGCTCCTTCCCTTCTTGTGATTTTTTTAAAAGTGTTTTTTTCCCTTTCCTAACACCAGGGGAGCCACCCCTCCTAAATTTCGTTGTTTGGTACCTGTACTGTAGCAATGACAATAAAGTTCATTCATTCATTATTCAAATGTATGCAGAGAGGAATGCGCTACAGAGAGTCGTGAGAACGGCCCAGAAGATCACCGGCGCCCCCCTCCCCTCTCTGGAAGAGCTGTACAACACACGCTGCCTCAGGAAGGCCTCCAAGATCTCCAGAGACCCATCCCACCCTGGGTACGAACACTTTGCTCGGCTGCCCTCGAACAGGCGGTACAGGACCATGTTCGCAAGGACAAACAGACTGAAGCTCAGCTTCTACCCCAGGGCCATCCAGGCCCTGAACACAGCAAAGACCTATGTTCTGGGCCCTGGACAGTCTGGACGGATTGATGGCAGCTGCTGGATTGAAAATCAGGTGTAGTGCTGAGGCACAAATGTGTACATTTCAAGCCTGCAAACTGCGACACTTTAAATGAATGTGCAATAACACTATGTGCAATATGACAACCCTAGGGTACATAAGGTTGCAGAGAATAGGAAATGTTAGAATAGGTATAGCATAGCATAGAGTACAGCACAGTGTTTTATTTGTACAGTATAGTATAGTGGATAGTGTACATAGCCTTTATTTATGTAAACCAGCCCCTTTCCCTTCTTGTTATTATTATTATTATTATTTTAAATTATTTTTTCTTTCCTAGCACCAGGGGAGCCCCCCCTCCCAAATTTCGTTGTTTGGTACCTGTACTATATCAATGACAATAAAGACCATTCATTCATTCATTCATTCATTCATTCATTCATTCATCTGTTGTTGGGCAAATGTCAAGTTTCAAGTAGAGAAACTGGTTTTCATTGTAGAAGAGGTTGAGGTCGTTTAAGTATGTTGATTCTGCCCAGACAGACTGACTGATAGTAGTATGACAAAATGTCTTCCCACTACACTTATGACAAAATGTCTTATCAAACGAATCGTTTTCCCCTACAGTGGACCGCAAACAATTTCGTACAGACTGTCAAATGAGGTTTGCACTGTCCGAGAGAAGCCTCATATAAGTGCAGTCCACTTTTCTCTGATGGATGTGAGAGATTCCACTAACGTCTTCACTCTCCAGGGAGAGACAGATGGTCAGCCGAGGGTAGGTCTCTGCATTAACATCACAGCCCTGTCCTGAAGCAACCTTTAGCTCCTTCTCCCTAGACACATCTGAACATATTGGATATATATACATCTGAAGCATGATGCTATCCAGTCCTTTCAGATCTGTGTCAGAGGGATTTGGGGCAAGGGGATTTCTAGACAGAGTCCTCTTCATCTGAGTCAGATAAGATTCCTGATTCCGATTCCGTTGATTGACTATATCATTTAATGATTCATCCCCTTTGTTTGTATCTTAGAGAAAGCATGTGATTATGACATTTTACCCCAATGGCAAGCCTTTCAGCACCCTTTATCCAGACGGAACAGGTAATGTTTTGTATCCTTTTAAAGTAACTTGAATAATAAGGAAAGACCTACATGCCCTCAGGCTTGAGACAGCAACGTTAATTTTTATCAGAATTGTTTTGCAATAATTTTCTTAATGGAAACAAAGCTACCCATCTGGAAATGTTGCTATTATAATCTCTGTGGAAGCTGGTGACTTCACCTATATTGTAATGGAGGACAAGGAATTTGAGCCCAACTTTCAGGCTATTTTCACAACCAGAGGCCAGTCTACTTGCTATCATCCCAATGGACTTATATGGTAGGCACTGACATTACTTGAAAATGTACACAAAAGAGCTTGAACTGCATAAACAAAGATACTCTGTACCTAATTATGGCCTAACTTTATGTGGAAATGTAACTGAAAGCTGTGTGTCTGAAGGGTGAACCTGACCCAGCTTGGAGGCATTTTCTTCAGTGAGACCGGGGCTTTGAGAAGGCGCTGGAATTGGCTGGACCTGGAATTACAAGCCACTCCCTTCCAGCCCATTTGCCTGGCCCTGGGTGCTTACATCAGCCTCCGCATACAAACCCAGGACCGCATCTACCTTACCTTCACCTCCAAGAATAGAGTGCGCATCAACGTAGGCTCCAAACTCAAGGTTTGTAATGCTTGCATCATCAGAAGTTCATACAACTTCACATACTGTGGTGATACCCCCACCCCTGTTGGATAACATTGGAAACAGATTCTTCAGGGACATACGCACAACACCCAGATACTTTGCTGCTATTTTGTCTCACGGACAAGCTCCATCCCATGTGGCCTGACTGTTTTCTTGTTTGTTTTATTACCAGCTGACCCATCCAGAAGGCCTTGTGATGCCAGGCCCAGACATAATTCAGAATCATCTTAAATCGAAAAGCCTGGAGATTTACTCTCTGCTGGACCGAATCCAGACCTGCATGGCCTACAAGCACACTGCAAATCCCAACATTAAGCCCCAGTACAGCCTCATTGCCCAAATGCAGAGACTCAGGAGGCAGATGGAAAAACAGCGGTCGCCCAAAAAGACCAAAGCACTTATTATGGCTTCTAAAGAAATATAGTATTGTGTATAAACTCATGCCTGCCTATGTTTTTAGATATAGCCTAGTTGGTTGTAGATTCCAAAATATCTTGAATAACTAAGGCTATAGGCCTACTAGACGGATCAATGGTCTGTATAATAATTTTATAATCTTGCCATTTAGCAGACGCTTTTATTCAAAGCGACTTACAGGGACATTCCCCCTGGAGTAACTGAGGGCTAAGTGCCTTACCCAAGGGCACACTAGTAGTGGTGTGGCTTCAGGCGGGATTTGAACTCACAACCTTCCGATCCCAAGTCCAACTCACTATCCACTAGACCACCACTAAGTATGATTATATTATGAGAAAAGGATTTTACATTACAACTCAAAGTTGTAGGCCCACAGCAGGCTATATTCACGGCAGTGATGAGGTTCAGAACACCTGTCAGTAAGTAAGAAAACAACAATTAAATAAATCCATAAACTACTTGGTAGGCCTAGATGCATTTCAAAATGTTCACTCCCCGAAAGAAATCGGTAAACTTTAAGAGTCCTGGAAGAAATTAATTGATGGTCAGTTAGGCAACTTCGAATGTCGAAGGATTTAAACTGACGTTGCCTAATTGCCAGGGAATAACATCGTGTTGCTATGAAACCATAGCACAGTCATGTCGCTTACGCTATGTTTACAAATAGCGTAGGCTAAGACAAATTCTTCTTTTACTATAAATGGAGAGGTTTTTAATAGACGTTTGACACTTTTTAATAGTGTGCACATTATAGTCAAATGTCAACATGAGTCAACTCTCTAACGATGAATACGGTGAGGTATCCAGTAGTACACAGTCTATTCTAGCACACGCGATTGAATCAGACGCGCGTCTTGAATTCACACTTACAAATGTCCAGAGGTTAGAACAGCAGTACGATGGCGCAGGTCATTCATTCATTCATTCATTCATTCATTCATTCATTCATTCATTCATTCATTCATTCATTCATTCATTCATTCATTCATTCATTCATACAGTGGAGCTTTATGTGCGAGACACTCGGCAATGCAGCCAGATGGACTGCCAAGCTGGGAGAGTCGGGAATATTTGCGAGCAGGATAACAATGGTACAGTTTACTCCAATGGTCAATCGTTCGTGTCAAATCGTGACGTTAGAATTAAAAAGGTTCTATCTCCATTTTTGTCAAAATTGAGTTTTTTACATAGTCTGATCCATTAGGTGTTTATTAATGCCTATGTGGTGTTATTTTAAAAATGTTGACATTTTTGAGTTAGTAATTCATAAAATACGAAGGTTCCATCTCACAAAACATAATGGAATGTAAAAACTTTGACGCTCAATATCTCTGAACTACCCTAAACGGAGATAGAACCTTATAATTCTAAGCTCACGAAATAGTGCTTTTTTACGCTTGGGCCAGAACAGTACACAAGCCTATAGACATTATATTGTTCGTTGTCTGAACAAAAGACGAAACATTTCAATTGTTTGTACCACACACAATTAGGTTGTCAATGCAATTTATATGCATGATATGCATATTCATATGATGTTTCTGAACATTTCGCAACATCTAAGATGAGCTGGATCTGCAAGACCCCATGAGGACACCGTCTCAGCATATGTGCTCAAGGTAGCCTCTAACCAGATTGATGTTAAAATGTATTATGTAATAATGTAATATATCGTGTGTGCTATAATCCAGATACGCCTTTAAGACGCCTTTAAAGAGAGATACAGGGAC
The DNA here is from genome assembly GCF_963989245.1 of Nansenia antarctica. Classification (NCBI taxonomy): domain Eukaryota; kingdom Metazoa; phylum Chordata; class Actinopteri; order Argentiniformes; family Microstomatidae; genus Nansenia; species Nansenia antarctica. The sequence goes on along the minus strand of NC_137677.1, from coordinate 53,374,617 downwards.
GACTCAAGAGAATAATGCTGAACCATTGCAATGTTATTAATATGACTTTGATTCACTTGAATGTTCCATATCCTCCCATAGGGGCAGCTCTCCTGTGGAAATCCACGCATTCGATGGCAGAGTCATCTCAACCATGAGCACCAGGACCCAGACTGACTGGGAGTGGGTGGACCAGAGGGGACATGAGCCAAGCTGTCAAGGCAAGAGAGGGGGGAACATTGTCACTTTACAGACTCTTCTCCTCAAGCAGTGTCGTCTCTGGGTATGGCTGCTTACGTGCGCTTTTATGTCCTGACTCCTTTCTTTGCAGTCTATATTCAATCAGAGGAGGTCGTTTCAAAACCTGCAGAGAGGTCAGAGACATCCCAGCAGGGTCTGGATACAGCCCTTGACTCAGAGGTAAACGGGAACATGTTTGTGCTTAAATGCAATGAAGACCATTGTGTGATCAAATGATTTGGCATCACCTCTGAGAAGTGCCCAAAATTCTAATCTGGAGGATTTATTTTCTTTCTGCTACCCATCTAATGGACAACAAACCCATCTAATGGACAATATGTATTATAACATACAGTACATACAACAATACTGACATATCATTTATACAATGATTCATGATGAATTAAGCTTGTGTGAGCTTTTGATGATTGATCAATTGTCTGTAATTTCTCCTCAGAATGTTCCTAAGAATGAGGACCTTGAGAGGGATATGTCCTTAGATAATGAAGTGTTGGATATACTACTTAGCAATAATCCCTGTCCCCAAACTACCCCCGCTTTCCAATTAGAAACTAAACAGTCACCTAACCCAAGTAATTCTGACATGGTGAGGCTTTTTTTCTTTCTTTGTTTTTGCACTTCATGATTGTTTGTACTCAATGAATTAATCTCTCTGTGGACACTAAAAAGATAGTTCACCCACAATACAAAATCACATATTTGGTTATCCCTAACTACCCCTTTAAGTACATTATGGCTTACTTATCTCAACCATCACTATTCCATCATACTGTACCTGTACACTTATAATTGCATGTCACACAAAGTACAGCATTTCGTTGAATTAATTGTAAACGTGCAATTATTGTTACGATACTGCATTTCAAATGTGCTAAATGAAAGCAACATACTGTATGTATAACAGTGGTAAATTCCATCCTCACCATGCAGCATTGTCCACTTGCATAATGCTGGCTGAAAGCAACAGCTTTAGTGCACTGTACTGTATGTTCTCAACAGCACTGAATGATATTATTTTAGATCACAGGGGCATCAAGCTCAGACTCATCAGGGGAGCTGCTTGAGAGTAAGTTGGACTCCATTACCTGTGAGTACTGCCAGCAACCCAGGAAATCCCCTGTGACCAGAGGCCAGCTAGTGAACAATACTGACCCAGAGGAGGTACGTGCCTCTCAAACTTGTCATGCACTCACACATCTTAAAAGACCACTAAGAAGCAACTTCACAAACAGACCCCTGTGGTGAAGCTGAGAACCGTTCATATCCTTACTCTACACACTCAGTCACAGTATCAAAGGAACTAGACCACTCCAGTAAACATTACCAAGGAAATAAGATCCATCATGGCTTGATATTCTGACATTTCCTTAAAAGTCATTGGTGTGCCACTGTGCCTACAGTAGCTGTCACTTACATTGCAAGAAGCTCAACGTCACCAAAATCCAGTTTCGATAATCATGTAAAACAGCGGGGATATTTGAATATGCCTGTTACTCATGGATGTGACTGTTTTGGCTGTCAGTTGTTCTGTTGTGTGATGGCCTGGAGGATGGCGGAGTTCCTGCTGGAGGAGGATGAGGCGTCTTTCGCTGCCATCCAGGGGAGCGTAAAGATTAATGTAGGCCCTCACCCACCCTTGTATGAGGAGGCTGCGAAGGAGCGGGCTGAGCAAAGGTCAGGACCAGGGTTGGCTATGATTGATGTAGAGCTGAATTGTTCTTGATCCAAGACACTCTAATTTACTGGTGGGTACTTATAAGGAAGTTCTTTAAATCTTCACTTGAACTTCTAATGCTCCCTCTCTCCCCATGACTCACTTCAGGTTGGAAGAATGGGAGTTTCAAAGGATACAAAGTGCAGGTCGGTTTTCAAATAGACAAAGTTTCAATTCAATCTCTAGGTTACAATAATACATAACTCTTTGTACATAACATGTTACACGTTTTGGGGGGGCTGAACAATGCTTTTGATCCGCCGATGCTCATAAGTGGAAACCATATTTTAGTGAGAAACATCTGAAGTAGGAGAAGTGCACATTATTGATCTCTTCCTCCTCATTGATTTGACGCTTTCACAATGGCAGGACCTAGAGGGAACTTGCGTAACACAATCTGTTATCGACTCTCAAATGAAGTCTGGACAGCTGAAGAGGACACCAGACCCCAAGAGATGGAAATCATGGACTCTCCAGACACTCTCGCCCTTGATGGGCGAACATGGACACAAGGACACAAGGTACTGTACACAGTGCACACTGAACTCTTAATGACCAACTGTCGTCTCTGGAAGGACACTTACGAGTTGGATGACACTTACGAGTATGCTTACTCAACATACTGAGATCAATGGGTATGCAGGGAATGTCAGTTCACATGTTAATGAATTTTTGTACAGAAAAAGCAGCCACTTATCAAGCTCTACGAGAGTGGTCAAAAACTCATCACAATATTGCCAGATGGAACTGGGCAGGTTTTGTATCCTTGAGAATATTTTGTATGTATTATTAATGTCTATCTCTGAACTTTTTCATTCATTTTTTAAAATTACTGATTGATTAGTATCACATTGGATTGTTTGCCTTAATGATTCTTAAGCTATACATCAGGGAGGCTTGCTATACTTATATCCGCTGTGAGTGTTGCTGATTTCACTTATGTGATACTGGAGGACAAAGATCTCCTACCAAGCATTCAGGCCATCTTCTCATCCACGGGTCAGGCTACCTGCTACCATCCAAATGGCCTTATTTGGTACAGTATGTGCAGTATGTTAACAAATGAAAATGGTCTTGTTTTTTTACTTGATTGCATTGCATTGTCTACATACATGCATAACTACCATACATAGGAACATGACATGTCTGTAATCTTGATGTTCTACATGATACTGTAACTGTATGTTGCCTGGGAAACTGAGTTTCTGACTGTGGAACTGTGAAACTTTGGGCCGGTTTCACAGACAAGGCTAGCCTAGTCCTGGACTAAATCACACTTTCAATGTAAAATCTTCATTGTCGATGTTTTTTAGTCTTGGATTAGTCTGAAGCCTTGTCTGTGAAACCGGCCCTTAATCTTGCAGGTTAAACCTGACCCAGCTAGGAGGCACATGTTGCAGTGATACAGGGGCTTTGAGGCGGCACTGGAGCTGGCTGGCCCAGGAGCCTCACGTCCATGCTCCTCCTTTCCAGCCTGTCTGTTTAGCGCTGAGTCCTAAGATCTCCATCCGCATCGAAACCCAGAGCTCTATCTACCTCACCTTCACCTCTCACAAGAGCAGTGTGCGCTTCAACGTAGGGGCCAAACTCAAGGTGAGTTACTATCACATAGTCCATTGCAGTTTCAATACAGCTACAGCACTATGGTCAAAGTCATATAGATTAATCACAAATACAAACAAATAGCACAAACTTCGGTGTGTACTGACATTTTCACTTGCTTTATCAACTGGAGCACACTGCAAGCCCGATGCTACCAGGGCCAGACATGGTCCAGAGATACCTCCAGCTGAAGAGGGCAGAGATCTACTCCCTGCTTCAGAGGATGCAGTCGTACCTCACCTACCAACAGGCTCTGAGTCCAGTCAAGGTCAAGCCCCAGTACAGCCTCATTTCACAGATGGAGAGACTGAAGACACCACTGGACAAGCACCGGTCAGCCAAGAAGACCAAGAAGAGAGTGCACATTGCCATCAGAGACATTTAATGCCCTTGGGTTTTCATTATTCATCAAGTGCCATACATTGCACACAAATACTTTTTCAGATTTTTGGGTGTTAAAAGGATTTGCAATTAAAATTGCATAATGAGACGATACTGAAACACGTGTGTGTTAAATGAGACGAGGACAGCAGATATCCATCATCCTTTTTTAATCAGAATGTTCATAAATAGTTGTACTATACACATAATTATATACAGAGGATGCCAAAGAAAATGCAGCAGTTAATACATTTACATTACATCATTGACTTTTGTGGGAATAGCAAATAGGCAAATATACCCATACCTTTAAGTATGGAATGGATATATTAAGTCTAGTCTCTGAGTAGACCACTTCTCTATTCATGTACAGTGCAAAACTGCTGAAGTCAAACATCCATGAAATACAGGTTTTGTGGTGTAGAAGTTCCTAAAGCATCCGAAATAGAAAAGAAAAGGTATAAAACATAACTTCTCAAGGTCTTTTTACATTATATGCAAGAAGTTGACATAACATCTTATGAAGAGCATATGGAAGTATCCTTTGGAAAACAGTGGCATACAGTAAAACAGTTAGAAGGTTCCAGAGATAAAATGGGGACCATGTTAAACCTGAGAGCCCTGCAGAACAGGCTGTCATGGAGATCTACATGTAGAGAAAAGGCTGAGAGTTAATTAGATATTGTGCAGCATGTTTTTTTCTTCTTCTTCCTTCTATATCCATTACGGGAAATAAAATCGGATCATAGGAGTGTCGGCAATCCATGCCTATTAGCCACCTGTTTAATGAACTACCCTTAGCGGCCCTATTAGCCTGGTCGGAATGTCCTCTTCTAAGCCTTTCAATATGATTTACCCTAGTTCCCTCTACACCCACGTGCAAACTCATTTTTACTCCGAACATTTGAATGATGTTAAGAGATACGCAAGCAGTTGATATAATAACCCTAGTCCATGTGGATCTCTTCCACAGAAAAGCAAGCCTAACCCCAAACCACCTTTGATTTTAGTCAAACATGTTGATCAAGATCAGTTCCAAAAGAAATATTCTCCCATTTCCCTATTCCTACTGACTGAATGGCTAACTGGCCCTCAGCCTGCTTGGAGCTGTTATGTCAGTGTTGGGGTATCTTGTGTAAGGTAGGATCTTGGTGCCTCTCCTGTCTTCCCCAGTCTGTCCAATTGGCCATAGACTAGCACAGTCCTGTGGTCCTGCCACTCCACTGAGAGCTCCTGGTCAAGGCTGGGGTGAGTGACACTGCCACCCTGCTGTTCTGTCCAGAGAGAGCTGAACACCTTCCGCTGACCAGTCCAGCAAGCTACTTATTCACAGACAGCTGCAGGTTAATCTATGAGAGGGGGGAGAAAAAGGCACACTTTCACCTATAAATCTCCACTAAGATATGACTGCTCCTGCACTGAACAAAACACCTTGAGATCAAACAGCCATCTCTGCTGTGTGTATAAACCTGGATAGGATGCCTTGGGCTATGATTGTGTTTGCCAGTCGACCTCACCTGTTCCATAGAGGGGCATGCGATGATTTGAAGGTCTTCTCCATTGTATTCCTCCTGCAGCAAGGCGTGAAGTCTCTGGAACACCTGCTGGATGTTGTTCTGTAGAAACAACCTTGTGTTACTCAAAATGCTGGAGGGAAAGATACAATACATTTCCATCTGGTCTAGGTCGCATTCCTTATGCATCTTGTTTCCATGTCAACAATGTAATTTTTTACGCTTATACTAGCACTTAGCATTAATGCAGAGAACACAATTATGTCGCTTTTAGAGTGAATGAGGGTGAAGAGTTAATTGTGCAAACTATCATCATACTGAAAAGGTTGCATTCTTGTCTTGCGGATGAATACAAAAGGTCATTATCAGGTTTAAACAGGGTTTGGGAGAGGAGAATGTCTGACACCCACCCGAACAGGCTTGAAGAGGATGTACTCTGTGTCTCTGTTCGCCAGGTACAAGGACATGCTCTGCAGGGTGCCTGGTAGCTTGCTCTTCATCACCCTGTAGGTAGCCATCACTACATCGTTGATCTTGGCTAAAAGGGGAGAGCCACAAAGCCAACATTTTTTCTGTATTCATTTCTTTCAAACACATTATTTAGAGGTTAAACTGGACTGAAAGTGGAAAATTATGCAACGGTTTTTGTAGACAATTCTCACCTGGCTGGGCCCAAGGCTGCTGAGAGAGGTTGTACGTGGGGCCTCCCTGGATAGCCATGGTTTTCAGCGCTGATACCTGAAAAAACACAGTGACAACAAGTGTTCATTATCCCTCCCATGTCCTACATGCAGAGTATGAACTGCTGCCCTCTGGGAGGAGGTTCAGAGTCCCCCGCACTAGATTAAATAGATTTTAAAAATATTTTATTCCCGTTTCTGTTAAACTTTTAAACTGCACCAGATAAATGTGAACATATCTTGCTTATCGTTTTATTTCCACTCTTGTCTTAATCAGGGCTGCCTTCTGTTTGTGTGTTAACATTCTGTATTGTCTGTTGCTCTTTGTTGGCTGCTGTGGGGTGTAAGCCCAATACAAATTTCCCAGTGATAGTGACTTTTGACTTTGATTATGCTTAATAAAGAGACAACCTGACATCAAGGTTCAGCTGGTAGCTGTCTGATACATGGATAAATAAAAGGACTGGTGAAAGGACACACGGCATAATTGACATGGCGTAGAGTCACAGAGAGAGGGAAACAAAAACATCACACTAAACAAGCTTCATATTTGAAAAGCCTCATCATCTCATTAGCGCACAACTTGACCGTGACCGTGAGTGATCAGAGAATAACCAAGCAACAGTTTCCATTAGAAAGGAGTGAAGAAAAAAGCCCACGGTCAGGTTATGCAGTCTGAGCCGGAGGCTATGTCTGGTTCCTGTCTTACTGACACTGACTGTTAAGTTACCTTGGTGAGAAACTCCTCCAGATTCCCCACAAAGATCTGTGTCTGCTGCTGGATGAATTGCTCACAGCTGAACTTCAGGTGGCGGTCCACGTCCTTCTTAGAGTCAATATAGTGCTCCTTGATCTCTGGCGTTCCCTGAGGTACGTAGAAAGAGTGAGTGTTTATCCTTAAGTGGTTGGGTAGACGTGTCCACTCGGCAGTTATTCATAAATAATACATTTGATATTATTAAAAACTACCTCTAACAGAAATTCCAGGATAGCGTTGTGACTGTTAAGTCTGAAGAATTTCGGAACAGCCTTGGGGTTGAGGATTTTGAAAGCAGCATCTAAATTGAACAGAGATTATATCCTGCTTGAGAGGGATTACAGTGCCCTCTAGAGTTACAGTTAAGACATGACCTTTACATAAATTAAAACTATAAAGTTTATAATTGTTCTATATTAATCTTGTTATTTCCACTAATACTATTGAATTGTGTGCATGTCATGGGTACAAATGGAACCTCTCACTGATCTTGATAATTTAATAATAGGCTTTGTGGAGCTAAAACTAAACTAAAACACTAAACTCACCTCTGGTTTTCTTCAGGTCCAGAGAGATTTCTTTAATGGCAAAGTCAGTGTGGAAGGGTGCAATCTGTTCCCGCATGATCAGCAGGTGTTTGATCAGAAACAGCTGCCCATCTACCTGGGTCTGCAAACGATTAAAACATAGCACTAGCTACATAATCCAAAAACGCAGAGTTCAATGTGTTCCTAGACAAAACAAATCGGGCACTTTCTCATTGAAGCAGATACAAAAGGAAATGGCAAAAATATAAAGCCTAGTGTGTCTAGGACACATTCAGCGCAGTTAAATCTCTTAATGCATTGTTTCGTGCCTGCAGAAAGCTGAGCCAACCTTGTTTTTTACGATGACATCAGAGGCTTTAAGCAGGGACTGGATGCAGGCTGATAGGGCTTCCTGAGATAAGCCCTGGAAGACTGCTCTCTGGAGGACCAGGAAATCACATTCATCAACACAGAATGTGGGAGAGAGAGCGCGCGCAAAGAAACAGTCAAACACTTCTCTTATCTTAGAATGGATGAACATACTGAATCATAAGACTTGGTAGTTTTGTCCTCTTCCAAGTTCTTATAATATTTACCATCTCATATTGGAGAAGGAAGCACGCCAAATGGCAGATAAGTAGTACTCACGTCTATGCACCTGTAGAGCTTGGATAAGCAGACCAATGTCCGTCTGACAGTGGGGTACCACATACCATGGAGGTCTGCAGGAGAGATGGATGACTGCAAGCGGGATGAGTCTACACTGCCTGTGTGTTACCCAGGGGAGGGAATACATATATTACAGTAAGATATACAATGTTTTATGAGTGGATCATTCTCATGCATTGTGTAGTACACAATAGACATTTGAAGCAATGTGTGTGATGTTGTTCCACTGTTGAAAATACTGACTTGCATTACTGAGTCTTCTACCCTCTGGATCTTCAAGCTGCACGTCAGAGAATGAATGTGACTCCTGTGACATCAGCTTCACCTGTTCTTCCTTCAGGCTCTGGGCGATTTTCTGTCATCCAATAAGAAAGACGTTGACAATCTCTGTTGTCGTTATGCTACCTAATCATTTCAGACAGTGATTTTGTTTGGAATGAAGTCAGTCAGCCCTGTGAGACGCACACACCTCCATCATTTCCAGTTTTTCTGGATAGGCCAAATCACCAGGGGCGGGATTGTAGCCAATAATGTCAGTCTGGATGTAGATGTGTGTCCTGTAGACCAGCCTCTCTTGGACATCCTCCAACATCTGCTTCACCAATGCATCAAAGGCCCCGAGCTGACTGGCTACACAGACATACAATAAAAAGGTCTGAGGTCATACACCTTGATTCCACCAGGTTAAATACATTTACCGTACTTGATTCCACCTGCGTAAATGCATTCAATTTCTTTACTTTCCTTGTTCTTGTATGGTCAGATGTATATTGCTCTCTGGTATGATTACGTACATTTTGCCAAAGGTGGGTTTTCAATTGAATGGTCAGGATTAATGAATTCCCATTGACTGCGAGTGGCAGTACCGTTATTGTGGACGTGGTCATCCAGCATCTCGTTCTTAAGGATCCCACAAAGCTCAGACAGAGTCTCCAGGTGGTTGACATGTATGATGAAAGGCAGGATGACGTCATACAGAGACAGACACAACTTTTCCAGCAGCTCACTGACAGGGAGGGGAAAAAAACTCACATTAGATCCATTACTTGCAGTCACAATAATACATCCTTTTCAAAGGCAACATTTGTGTCCTGCTCTGTTAAACAGAAAGATGATATTCACTGTAACAGTGGTTTCTGTGAAGGTCAAATATTTTTTTATATTTTTTTTATATTATATATTTTTATATTTTTATAGCAGCTGCTATATTGCTTTGTCTGTTAATGAATAATGAAGACAGCAATACAACAATGGAAGCATGAGCAAACGTCAACTAAGAATACCAACCAGGAAATAGCCATTTGTGTGAATGCCACCTGCCTCCTAAACAAACAGTGTAGTTTAATCTCTCATATTAGCTTTGTGGAATGGTTCTACTTACTCTAGTTTAGGTGTGGGTTTGGAGAAAAACTCGTTGTAGAGCTGGTGCTCATCTTGACAGACGTGAACCATGAAGGCACAACCACTGCGAACCTGAGAAGAGGGACTCGCAATCAATTCATGTAGCACTGAGTTTACAGGTCCAGTTTCTGCAGTATTATTAGATTATGTAAAAAGCAATAACAGACAATGAGCAGACAATCTTAAGACCACATGTGAATGGAACCCAGTGAGGAAAGACAAGTTGGTTGTCTTACCAATGCACAGTGGTCCCTGTTGTTTTGGCTGGTCAGGTCTGTGATGGTGGAGGTGATGCTGGGTCCGAGGAGCTGCTCTCTTTGGTCCAGGTAGCACTGGTGGATCTCCTCTAGGAGCTGGTGGTACCTGGCACAACACATTGTGGGTGAGAGTTAAACAAAGCAAGCATAAAACCGGGTAATGCAATTCCAGAATCTCTGAGACTAGGCCTAATACTTACTCTGGAATTTTCTCTGCCCGTTGCTCAATCTGTTCAATCAGAGTCTAAAACAAAAATAAATGTTTAAAGAATGAATTAATAGATTATTCATCTAGAATGTTTCTCTTAGAGATTCAGCGGGTGCAATGTCAACTCACTCTGACTTTGGGTGCAGCTGCTCTGAACTTTACATAGTACAGTGTGAAGGCATTATCTGCATTAGCCAGGCCCAATGGATCCTGAAAACAAACATCACAAAAACAGATCCAATCAGACAAATAACAGACAGAGATAAGAGTCAATGGAGGTCACACATGTCTTGAGGGATTTGTTTTCTTCATACCCTTTTTGTTAACTGGCTGGTGAGATTCTGCATGGTATTCACAGTGTAGCTCTTCATGAAGTGCATAGCTTTGGAAAGACATTGTTTAAACTTGGCCAGATAAACTGGGTAGTCCTTAAAGTTAGGCTGTGGTAAAGACATAAGGGAAAAAGGGACAACAGTAAGAAACATGTAAGTCTGAAAGGAATATGATAACGCACACTAATGTTGTACAGTACAATACCCATTGACGCAATTGTGATAAGCGGCTGGAAATGTACTCACGTTGGAAGAAACATACTCTATACAGTCATCCAACTTTGAAAGCATTGGTATAAATCCTTCACTGTTTACAGACAGGGTGGGTGAGTTCAATTTCTAGAAAGACAGAAAGACAATGAACTGTTTAGAAGGTTTGCTTGAGACATTCTGGAGAAATTTCGAGAATACTTAAATCCAAATGAGGATGGACAAAGAGTTTAATAACAAATCCAGCCTACCGTGTTTATGGTTTCAAGCTCATTGAAGTATGAAAGCTTCTGCTGTATGCTCTCAGCCAAGTCCACAAGCTCTGCCTGTTAAAGAGAAAACTGAACGTTTACACTGTAACTATGGTTTTAACACATGCTATTAGTTCCATCAGTTAACATTATGAATCGCTTTTTCCAACAAGAGAGTCATAGGTGAGAGCCCACCAACCTGTTCTTTGAGGAGTTGTTCACAGGCCTCATGTAGGGTTCCTGTCTTGTTGGACACAAACAGGTACTGCTTCTGTAAAGAGTCCAGGTGCTGAAGGGCTGCATTAACATCGGTCAGAATGGCATCACATTGTTCCTGAAAACAATGTAGATGGTCTCTGGTTTTCCTGGAAGGAAAATAACATTGTTTCAGTAGCCATCTGTCAATCATTTCCTCTTTTGTTTAGGACATAATATACACAACTGTGACTATCAGAGAAGGGAAAGCGTTGAAAACTCACCTGTGCTTCGCTCCTTCATCCTGATCAATCTGTGTTTGTAGCTTAGAAAACCAGGAGAAAAACTGTAGAGCAAACAGACCCAGTAAACACCTGTCCAAATAAAGACATACTAAAGGCATGCAGCACTCGAATGACATGAACAAAAGATGGCACTTTGAGTCAAGTAATGATAGGCCTAGTGTGTGTGTGTGAGTGTGAGTGTGAGTGAGTGAGTGAGTGAGTATAGTCTCAGGGGCTAGTAGAACAGTAGAGCTGATACCTGTTGTGCAGTCTCTATTCTGTCACTCTCCAGATCGAGCATCTGAAAGCCCTTGAACAGGACATCCTCAGTGGAGGCTGGTACGGTTGTTGTGAACGGGGACCGTAAAGAGCGTGACGACAGGCTGCACAAGTCCTCAATGGGCAACTGAATGTGAAACGCAAAAAGAAGGTTGAATCTGATCACATGGCATTATTCCCAAAAAATGTCATACAGTTGTTTAGATATGTTATGCTTAACGTAGCTTCAACTCAGGTTTCCAGATTAAAATGCCAATGATTCCAATGAGATTGACACAGGCATAGCCATCTATTAGGCTACACCTGTGCCTAGTAGAGTGAGTGAGTAGTTAGCAATATGCTGTGTATGATCTGATCATACATACAGTCAACATCAATTCACAGGGACCTGTCATTCATTGGCTATACAGTTAGCTTGCAAGAATCAGGTGTCTTCACTTGTTATCATCAGACAAGTGGACATTGACAACCTCTGGCTAATGTCTAGCTTAAAAGCTAGCATACTTACCTAAATGAACGACGTGGCACAGTCAGTGCATAGCTATAGCTTTATTATTGACCTAGCTAGATAGCTTAATGACTGTTGCGTTGTGAGGCTAGATACAGCTAGTTTGATTCACTATAAGCTTGGTTAGTTAGCTGGGAAATGAAACCACTCATAGGTGACTGGAAGGCATCTTCGCAGCTGTCAACCCAGCATAGCCAGCTAGCAATCTATTAGCATAGCAACATTAGCTACAGCGATGGTGTCTGCTCACCTCTGCGGGGATAGGGAGCGTTTCAGCGGCAGCTCGCATGTCCAGGATGGAGTCCATCTGTCTCTCTGTCAGGGGCGCCATGGCGTCGGTGCGACGGTCCCAGAGTGACAGTTTCTCCCGAGTCTCTTTCTCTGCTGTCAGGTCCAGGAGAGACTGTTGCTCTGTGGACGCCATCATCATCTCACATGAAACGTCACCAGCAGGAGAACAGTTCCTGTTCCGGACTAGTGGGCGGGGCTTCAATAGGGGGGGGGGGTTCCAGCCAATGATGTTACTGAGAAAACAGGTGAATGAATGAATGGTCTTTATTGTCATTAATATAGTACAGGTACCATACAACGACATTTGGGAGGGGGGGGCTCCCCTGGTGCTAGGATTTTTTTTTTACTAAAACAAGAAGGGAAAGAGCTGGTTTACATAAATAAAGGCTATGTACACTATCCACTATACTATACTATACAGGTGGGTGGAATCTTACTGTTAGATAGAGATTTACACTATAGCAATGGACAAAAGTATGTGGACACAATTGTCGTCTGGGGGCTGTTTTCATGGTTTGGGCTAGGCCCCTTAGTTCCAGTGAAGGGACATCTTAATGCTACAGCATACAATGCGATTCTAGATAATTGTACGCTTCCAACTTTGTGGCAACAGTTTGGGGGAAGGCCCTTTCCAGTTTCAGCATGAATGCCCCCATACACAAAGTGAGGTCCATAACATCACTGCCGACCTCATTAATGCTCTTGTGGCTGAATGGGAGCAAATCCATGCAACCATATTCTGAAATCTAGTAGAGTGGAAGCTGTTATAGCAGTAAAGGTCAATCCATGGTTAATCCATATTCATGCCCATGGTTTTGGAACGAGAAGTCCAACAAGCACATATGTGTGATGTTCGGGTGTCCCAAATTACTTTTGTCCATAGTGTATATGCTACTAGAAACGTCAAGTGTTTTTTGTCTTTATTGTCTTGATGTATAGTTTAGTGAACTGTGTCTGTCTGTGTCACTATTTCTTAGCTAGATCTGAAGATAGAGTGAGCCTACCTCTAGTGTTGCACATTTGTGTTCCAGCCTATGACACCTGATTCACGTGATACACTCATATGTTCTGGATATTTCATTCCACTCAATTCACCTCCTAGGAGCATCACAGTTTTCTGTATAAATGTTGCTGGTTGCCCACCAACACCAGGACCAGTTTATTATAGGCTTAATGTCATGTTGTAATGTACTACTACTGATTTGGATCAGTATCTGGTTCATGGTAAGTTGATATCAAGGGATCACCCTTGCAAGCATTGATAATACTTACACTATTCAACACACTCAAGTTGTTTTTAAGTTAGACATAACAGTAGGCCTACACCACCAGGTGGAGCCCTGGACACAGTCTTTTTGTGGTGAGCATTGGTGAGACTGACATTAATCCCCAATGACACATTTCCTTCTTACAGCTTGAGGATAGAACTTGTCACCACAATTTGCATTAATGAAAAAAGACAACTCAAAACAGCATATAACATACGGCTGATCCAGCTGTTTTTTCCTGACCACATGACCTGACTAGACAAAAATGTGCCCTAGTGCAGGTCAAAATCAGGAAAAACTCCCGGCATATACTGTATGGAATGTTTGAAACATGTTGTGGAGACAGAAACCTTGAAACATAAACCACAGACCTCCATTCAGCGTCATATTCACTTTAGTATTGGCATATATTGGAGAATGTTTTTAGGTACAACTGATCATTTTTCTCTTTCTTGCTATTTTCAACCACTGCAAATTCAATTTGGTGATCACGCAAATAATGTTCTTCTAACACAATGTTCTTTTTGTATTGTGGTAGAACAACCAATTTGTACGAATTGAATTAGGATTTACTTGCCAAATGTTGATGCGCTCCATATTTCCAGATTGCTTGACTGTTCTCCACTGGATAATAAAAACCAATTATATCCGGTCACAAGATTCAAATTTTATTTCAATTTCACAGATCTGATTAGCTGATATCCTGATAGTTTTCCCAACAAACTAAACTGTGTCAAAGCAGATGTTTAATACAATGGTTTTCTAATATCAAAATGTACCTGATATCCTGTTAAATAAAAAAACTGTTTTCTTTTAAAACTGTTTTTAAAAAAACCAGATGATTAATACAATGGTTTTCTAATATCAAAATATAATTTACTTCACAGATGAAAAAAATCAGATTGAACCCTATATTTGCTTAACTGTTCTCTCTCCAGAGGTTTCACCACTGGTAGTGGCATAGTAGAGAACTCAGTACAACCATTTGCCCTATCCTGGAGTGTGGGGGATTGCATGTTTAACATACCCAAAACTCCCTTAGTATCTCTTAGTCGCCTCAAGACATCCAGACTATTAACCCCATTTTGAATCAGTTTGCATACATGTCCACTTTTCACGCAGTAGGCCTACACCATTTTCATGTGATAAATTAAATGTGACTGGTTTGGTGAATGGAACTGTGTTTTAAATTTCAGAAACTGAAATCAGTATGAAAAATAATGGTATCCCTTGTAACATAATTTGGCAAAGACCAAGCACATACAAATGCAATCCTGAATGAATGAATGAATGGTCTTTATTGTCCACATACTGTGCACCTATTGTGAAAACACATTATAGTAGTCTGCTGCTACTTGTGCAGTATGGTATACCATCCATCCTACTATTGTATTTGACTTCAGGAAAACATTCAGCTACAATGTAAATACTGGAATGATAGGTACAGGTTTGACTGAATTGACCCACACAATGTTTTCTTCATCACTCACATTATTTGTTTATACACAGATACTGTATTTACAGATGCCCCCAATCAGACAGAGAAGATCCCTGTGACATTACTCCATATGCAGGCCGGCGATATTCATGCACTCCGACTCTGTCATGATCCATGTCGCAGGTGTTTCTGATGGGGAGGTCAGAGAGAGTTCAGATATTTTTTGATCTACTTTATTTGAAAGGAAGCCCAGAGGTCTTCAAGCCATGTTACTTGAGGACAAAAAGACAAGTCAGGGGAAATCATGTCACATCTCAAGAATTGTTGTTGCTGTATGGTGCTAAAGTGGCCTTAAGAATGATGGTGACACACTTCTTTCACTATGTGTTGATGTAAAGGATGTACCATAACATGACAAGACATTATCATCTGTGTGAAATTAATCCAAGCATAATTTATTGAGTGGATTTCCCCCTCCCTCTTATGAATAAAAAAACATTAGCATAGGATTGAGTCGAGAATCATAAGAGTCTTCAAGGTGTCAGGAAAACATGATTTTTCATTACAAAATAAGACTTGGATTGGACAAGGCCATTTTATTACATTTCTAACAATTATGCTAGTGGGAAAAATAATGATTTCAAACCAAATTCCTAATGTGTCAGAACATAGAGCCAACATGTAAGAAGAAGATGGACAATTGTCCAACATTTTACGTTTTTCAGCTGCACAATATTTACAAAGAGATTGACGAAGTTGCACTTGCTGACAATTAATAACTTATTCTCTATTGAAATTTCACTCAACATGTATTCTATTTAAAATGTACAAATGTGTTGTACTAATCATAACTAATCAACTTCTTAACATTGTATGGTTTTCGACAAACAACTGAAGAAGAAAATACTTCAAATATTTAGTGTATCTTATGGTCACTGTCAGTGGGCCAATGTGTCTGTGTGAGTTTGTCAACTTAGTCAAGCTTGCAGTGTGTTAAAAGTGCTGTGGATTTTTATTTGAAAATAGACTTAATGTTGTTGAAAATAAACCATTTTCATAATTTTCACAAACTTAACAATTATCGACACAGAAGAGGTACATGACTTGTTATTACTGTTCTATGAAATTATCAGGGGCACTGTTGATATGACTAAATCAACAGGTTACATTTAAGAGGCTTATCAACATGCTGCTAACAACTGATACACGGAAAGAGATCATCTAATGTATGTGTGAGAATCAAATAAAATCATGAAAATAAGTTCCACGGAATTACAAAATGTTATCCAAAACAAACCTCTATGTGAACCCAAAAACCATCAAGCATAAATATAGTGGTGTACGTTAATGTGCAAAGCAAAACATACATAAACAATATTTTTTAAAATCCAATAAATGGTTTCCATAAATAATTTAAAAAATTACTTTACTTCTGAGCTTGATTAGAAATATTTGCAGCCATGGCTTTGATCTGATTTATACAGCATAGAGGTGGGAAACAAAGTCAGCCAGGAGTCCCTGTTCTCTGTCTACTGTCCTCACATCACACTGGAGTGATCAGAGAATACTCAGATGGACAGGGGCTGCTAGTCTTTGCAGTCTGTCCCCTCAAGGTGGTCTGGAATGGGCAGCCCTGTGAGGACCGTCAGACACTTGTTCCACACGTTGAACACAGGACAGACGGGCTGAGCAAAAGCAATGTCGAAGGTGTACAGGTGCTGTGACCCGACAGCATCGTAGAAGGCCAGGGAACCAGCATCGTAGTCCAGCAACACCCCCACGCGGCGCAGGTGGGGGGAGGGCTCAATGGGCATCTCCTTGCTGTTGTGACGGACTACCCAGGAGTTGTTGCAGCGAGACAGTACCCACGAGGCTGAGTTCTTGCCCACCCACTCATGTTTCGGGGCTGACTTATAAGCAATGCCCACTGCAAACCTGATGAAGATTATAGACAAAATAATATTAGCTCTGATCTTGATAGTGGTCACCTTACACAACTAGAATTAATCCTCCCCCAAAAATACAAAAATAAATAAATATATTTTAAAAATTGTTTTAAAAAAGATCTCTCTCTGGACACAGGTCCATCATATCCTCACCATGTGCTCCCTCCTATCAGGGCCTCCCAGTAGTGGCGCCCACTGTCAATGTAGACGTTTCCTGTGACGCCATAGCTGCCCTGGCTCGTGAAGCGGTCCTGGCTATGGCTTTTCTTGGAAGACGTCTCGTCCCTCTCCACCGTCAGGTTGTCATGGGACACCTTCAGCTTCCTGTGAGCAGACTTTGGGTCCAACTTGAATGGCTGACCTACGAAAATACAATACACAGATTACAGTAAACAAACTGAAACATTGTGTGTTAAGTCTCTAAATATGCCTCACGTCAACATTGCTCTTAGAACTGCAGACATACTATTGGTCTTGAGTTTTCCAGGCTCACTGCCGCGACTCCCAGCTTGATTGATGGCCTTGACGATGAAGATGTACTTGGTGCCACACTGGAGGCCATGCACTGTGTAGTGGTTCTGTTTGATGTTGGGCACAATCATCCAGCTATCAGCCGAGTTACACAAACCTAGACCACAGACAAACACACTCAATTACTGGTGGAGGAATGGAGTAAAAAAAATTAGTAGAAACAACCACTGGATCCTTCCATGATTTGTGATTCCAAGAGAATTGTGACTCCATGAGAACGATTTCAATAAATGCTGTTGATAAATCAGTAGGAGGTACTGTTCCATTGCACACATGTCATTTCTTTAGTCAATGCATGATCCTATCATGCATGATAGCGTTACCAGCCCACTTTATGTAGTATTCTTGCCCACTGGGGCGGAAGAGGGCACATTGCTTGATCGTGACCTTGTTAGGGTGATCTATTCTAACAGTCTGCCGCTTACATGAGCCACAGGGTAATATCTAGCCTGTAAACTGCATCTGGATTGGAATCCATTCTGACTTAGCCTATCTCCACTGCCCTAGATGAGTCTGTGCAAGTGATACAGAGACGGAGCAGGGATTTCAGATATCTTATTAACCACACAATGCAAGGAAGGAGAGCATGGCTCTCCCTTGCAGTCAGGATAAAATGCTTTCTTTCCTCTGGATAATGCAATGAAGCCCCCAGACAATTTTTATGATAAAAGAGACCCTCTATGTACAATCCTTTCAAATACTCTTCATGGTTTTGAAAACACTGAAATATTAAAAACATGATGCATTTAAAAATGTTGTTCCATAGCAGCCAAAGAGACGTATCCAGCACACTGCTGAGAAAACTGTACAAGCTTTGTTTACTTACTAACAACATTGGCGTGGCCTGTGAAGATGGCATATTGGAGCTCATAAGAGACAACACAGAACTCATCGTCTGACGTCCAGTGGACTGTGATTGTATCGTATGACGCTGTGCATAATTCCTCCCGGATTATTGGAGGATTTGGAGCTGCATTAGGAGAAACAGAAACAATGTTTTATTAACCTCACTGCTCTGTGTCATCAAGGGGCAGGAAGTCTAAAGCCAAAGACACACACACACACACCAGGATGCACTCAAAATGAACCAGGGCTAATCACAGTACACGGGACAAAAGCCTTTGACATTTCAAATTACTGTATAGCATTTATCTGCAATAGGGATACAGTGTAGATGCACATAGTACATCCCATTGTAGATGCACATAGTACATCCCATTAAAGATGCACATAGTACAGTACATTAGATCATCCATATTTTATTATGCTTTAGTATGCTGCATTAATTTACATGCTCCAAAAAATTCAAGCTTGTTTATTATTCACTGGATTTGCAACTCCACTCACCTGTAAGGTAATCCAAGCTCTCCAGCATCTTCTTCTCTCTTGTGAAGTCCAACGCAAACGTGTCAAATGTGTCATTCAGGTTGATCTCTGGTATCAGGATCTGAGACGAGGCTGTTGCAATACACACTCTGAAACACAAGTTTAAATATTTTTTTTATCACTTCTATACAATCTCTGTGACTATCCATGTGGGGTTTGCAGCAATATCACCACCAAAACACTAGCACTTGTTCCCTCACCTCTCACAGATGTTCTTGGCTGTCTGCAGGAAGCGGGTATGGTCCGTCTCCTTGAGGGTCTGGTCAGCCTGAGTGATGAGGGAGGAGGATCTATCGATGCACTGCTTACAGCTGGCTATCTGCTGGGCTAGTTTTCTCAGCCGCACAGCCTGGGGAGAAATCATGGTTTATTATATGAACCCAGTATAAAGGTATGACTGGATCTGCAGTATGAGGTCCAGAGTCCATAAAACAACCCACTGCTGGAACAAATACTTTCAACTGGAAACATCTGCCTATGAGGTAATTGATTTGCCTGATATTTTCACAGTACCCAAAACCATTTTGTGATTCTATTTGGCCACAGGAAGCTCTATGTAACATGTGCTGTATGTTTATTTCAACTATGTGAAGCTGCAATGTGGCTCTTAATGAATTCAGTCTCTATAGTAGTCCCGCTGGTTGTTATAGAGTGCCCTGTTGACCTAAGCCATCACACTCAGAGATGAAGCCGACATACCCAGAGATAAACTTTCAGGATGGCATGTATGTGGAATGCCTTCTCTAAACAGAACCCTCCGTAATGTGGCCATGGTAACAGAGCCCTCACATCCTCCCCTGTGGGAGGCAGCGTGCCCTCTTCGCCCAGTGGCAGAGAGCAGCCTGTGACTCTGACATGAGGCACGAGGCGAGGAAGGAAGCAAGGCTCCTCGGAGGCGGATCACAGGAAACAACCTTGATGTGGCTCTGACACAGAACATGGCACAGCATGCCACAGCCATTCCTCGGAGTCCTCTCTAATGACATTTAATGGGGAAAAGGAAGGGGAAACTACTCAAGGAACCCGAGTGGATTTGTTTCAAATGCACGACTGCTGTGCCAACACTCCTCCATTACTGTCAGTTATCCTACTCCAGGATACCCAATGCACATAGACTACAACACAAGTAATTACAGTTAGCTAGCTCTAGTCTCTCACAGCAACAGTGGCTTTCATAAAATATACATTCCAAAAGCAAATTAAATCATGCAGTCAAACAAAGAGGCAGTCTCTTATTTATGTTTTTTTCTGCTGAGATAAAGTCAATGGAAGTCATTGAGCACCTCTCATCCTATGGTTAGAAGGTACCCAGCCTAGTCAAGACTTTCAGCCTTGGCCAGAGGAAGCAGAAGAACAAGTCTAAGCAGGCCAAGGCTCCCCTCTGGGGTTAGCCAGCCTGACCCATCTGCCTTCACCACTAATCATAAAAACACTAATGCCATCAAAATCATCAGCAGCTACTTACGTAGCTATGATAAAACCCCGGGCAATAGAACACTATTGCATAAACAAATCTGCCCTGTGTGCATAAATGGATGCATCAGTCACACGGTGGAGTTGTAGCAGAGCTGTCCCATCAACTCCAGCTACTTTTCTCATTTTGAGATCCAGCATAAAAGCACCATATGGCATACGGTGCAGATACAGCATGTCAGAAATTGTCTGAAGTGCATAATGGAGAATAATGGATTGTACATGCCTACATGGTTGATATGCTGTTGTCAGGGTTGCGATGTAATGTACGTAATGTAGTAGTAAAAGGAGGATGAGGAATACTTTTAAGAACTACCTTTCCATCCTTTATCTTGGTTCCTATCATCTGTCTTCTCTGCTGTATGATGTCTATGAGGAGGTCACATTCTTCAAGGAGCTTGTTCTCTTGTCTTGATGCATTTCCCTTGGGGAGACATGAGGACAGAGACAAATGTTGTTTACACACAATTGCTGTACGACTAGATAATGGTCAATAATAATGGACAATTTGCAGCCTATAGCACATCACTGACTCAGTTTCTAAATCACTTGGAATGTGGCCAATTACATGTGACAGAGCATGCCCTGCCCCCTGTGTGTGCCGCAGGTGAGAATCAGAAGAGCGTGCTCTTTGCAGTTGCTCTGGTTCCACATGTACAGCCAGGGCTGGGCCATTCTCTTTTATCTCTGTGTGGTCAAGTGTGGTGTCATCTGTGTAATTTGATTCATGCACATATGTTTTTATCTGTCACAGATAGCCTTTGAAACCATGCCCCCCTGACACGCACTCACGCACACTTGCACGCACACACGCACACACACACACACACACACACACACACACACACACACACACACACACACACACTCACACACACACAGTGTCTCCATAAAAATAGTGGTACTTCAGACACTCCTCCTTTACATAGTCAACTTCAGTGGCAAATCCAATTGATTGTAGTTAACATAATATGTCATATTATGACAGTTAACATATGCAGTGTTCTAACCTATCCACTACATTAAACTGGTAGGCTTAACACAATGACGTTTGGGGATAATATTTTCTAACAGATTTATATTACAGTTACATCTGAATACTAAGTCGACAATCTCAGCAAAAACAACAAGTAGGGTTGTCTGACACACAAATGTGATTAATGAACAATACACAAGAGAAAGACACAAATCAAAAACCATACCACATTAAAAAAAAGCAATGCCACAGAATCTGGGAGAAGAGCCATAGTCTGATAAACATCCTTACCTCCACATGTTGGCAGGTCTGGATCAACTTGCCCATCAGAGTTTCCAGCTCATTGTTCCTCTTGATTAGACTGCTGAGATTAGAATCCAATGCATGCTGTGGAAAAAAAACAGCACGAAGTTTGAACAACAGAGCATATTTCCCTAAAAAGCATTTCTCTAGCAACATGTCAACATTTGACTACATCTGGAAGAAAAAAAGGGAAAATGATCACAACCATGCTGTGTCCAGTGGAGGAGGATGCCAGCCTAACAGACAGTCCAGTCTTCGGGGTCTGGCTTGTCACATTTGGTGTCTGATCAGTCGCTAACCTCAAAGCCACCCCCCTGTGCCAGAGCTCCCCATCACGCTGCCTGCTGAGCTCACAAAGCTGAAAGGAACACAGCAGAGCATCTGCCAGAGATTTGGGCTCTAACTAAACCCTGCATTAATCACCCACCAATGAGTCCAATCCAAACCTCACATCGTGCTTATGGCAGAGATGTATATGGCTCTGGTCTATGGTAACTATTAGCTGATCATCTTTGGAAGAGGGCTGTTTTCTGATTTAAAAAACACATAGGTCAGAAAGTTATATAGGCTATGTTGTATTGTTGTCTGATACAGTATAGAATTCTACTCTATAGGGATTATCCTGTGTTGTCTGTGTGCAGTGAGTAAACAGATTTAGGAGGATAGGAGGTCATTGGTTAGATGCCTGAGAGGTCAATGGTATATAATCCTGGATGAACCTAATACCATGATTATGGTGAAGAAGAAATGCATCACGTTTGCTGTGGTCCGATAGATAACAATCCATAAAAATACTCGAACTGTTGCTGTATACTGAAAACTGAAATTAAAGGAGGAACTTTTGAATTTGAGATAAAATGTACAATATATTTATTTTCATAACATTGCAACATCAACATTTACTCAAGCTCTTGTAACACAAGACCTTTTTTTTTTACATAATCCTAGTGAAGAAGTAAGTGAGCATACAATTTAGAATTTTGAAGAATTCACAGTTCTCCACATAGTGAGGAAGGCTTTTTTCGGGTCAGGCTTTTCACATTGCGATTTGGTGTGCACCAAAATAGCAGGGTTTTTATTAAACTGCTCTCACAAAAAAAGATGTATTTATATCGAAGCAGAGGTGAGGAAAGCTTGATAGAAGGTGCAGAGGACAACCAGCCCTAATATAGAATAAATGAGTCAGCAATTCAGCAATTCATATAAAATGTGTCTCATATGAGAAAACTGATTTTGTGAAATACATAAATGCTGAATAACACTTTATATGGAACGGAAGTAGGCAAAGTAGGTGTACTGGAGTTTGTGCAGGTCTTTTGTTGCTAGGCCAATACATGATTGCTTTATGCCAGTAGGGCATCACCCTCTCCTGTCACTCTTCCATATGTTTGATAGTTAGGGTGGCACACCAGTTGTCATTTAATCACACGAGGAGACAAAGAATTTAGTACTTCCTCTCAGAAATGATTTATTCTGTGCCATTAATCTGAGACGGTTTGATCACACCAAAATCTCCCTGTCCAAGATGGAGACTGGAGAATAATCTATACTAGCCCATGTTATTTCATGTTAATAATCTATGCTAGGCCATGTTATTTCATGTTAATAATCTATGCTAGCCCATGTTATTTCATGTTAATAATAGGCTATATGCTAGCCCATGTTATTTCATGTTAATAATCTATGCTAGCCCATGTTATTTCATGGTAATAATCTATGCTAGCCCATGTTATTTCATGTTAATAATCTATGCTAGCCCATGTTATTTCCTCATGTGATTCTTTTAAGATGTTGTTGGCCTGCTTGGAGAGTCGATGCACTTTATCTGATCATGGTCACTGGCTGGTCGTAGTGAACTCCTTGCTTTATGGTGAGAAATGTAGCTTTATTTTTGATCAAGTACATACTGCAGTTCATGGAGCTGAATGTTTTTCCTGGTCTTGACATTGATATTGGTCATAACATACACAAGGCTGTCATCTTTTTTGGGATGAGCACAATCACAGCATAGGCCGCCTACACTGTCGTCACATCAGGTGTTAAAATCAATGGTAGCTCAAATGGAGATAGTCAGACAATTTCTAAACAGCGCTAGTTCCTGACCTGTTTTGTCAGGAAGGAAGAGAGACCTCTGCTAGCCAAAGGTGTGGGACCAAAAGCATTCCCCAGCAAGAGGAAGCTGCTATCCTTCCCCTCATCCATTTTGGATTACATTAGGAAAAAATAACTCCATCAGGTGTAGTAACTCTTTAAACATGAGAAGTACGTGGTGGAAGTCAACGTGGTAGAAGCAGAGATGCAGTCGACGCACTGAGCCAAAGTACCACGTGAACATTTACCAAATGTACCAGAATGCAATATCAAATAATTGATTGATAATTCTCATACCATTCAAGTGGAACATGGAAAATCTCTCACTGTCTGTCTCTCTCTCCCCCTGTCTTCTCTCTGTATCTCTCTCCCTCTCTCTTTGTGCCTCCTCTCACCTTTCGCTCTCTATATTCACGATAAGGTGAAGTAACACGGTTAGAGACATGTATCTACAGTTAATACTAGTCTTCCGTCTTAGATTCTTGTTTCTCCTACATAAGTCAGAGTGTGTTCCAGAGCATGTGCCCTCTGGGATGTAACTGATAGGCTAAGCTGGAGCTTGGCAGAGAAGAACATTAGCACAGTGTCAGCAACACTTGGGAATGAAACTGAAAATACTAAATGAAGCATGCTAAGTGAAATTAATTTTGCAATGCATTGTATTTCATCGTGCAATTGGGCCTACATCCCCATAATAAATATATTACATTACTTAAAATACATTTAGCACAATCAGAGACGTGGATTTGGAGTGTTCAACATGAGGAGGTAGTGTCTGTGTACTTACAGTACATCTGACAAAAGTACAGGATCTGTCATAGCGGTCGCTCAGAGCTGCTACTTGGTGGTCCCAGTGCCGGCCCACCAGTTTACACAAGGCACAAATCAACAGTTCATCTGTGACACAGACCATGTTGACCTTCTCATCCTCGTGTTCCAGACACATAAGTCCTCTGAGGTGTCACCCTGTCCACCATGTGCAATACCATTCATGTGTGTGGTTCATGTGAGAGGTTATACAGTACTGTAGAATCCAGTTTAGCTACTGTACAGTAAAACTGATGGCCTTTTACAAATAGATGACATGACATAATATTTTGTGTGAATTACAAAAAGTTTTGTTAAGGACAATATAACCCAAGTACAGGGGTTTATGTCATAAAACAATACAAAAAGTGACCAGTTTCACATCACAGTGTGATGTGTCTTTACATAATCGCATCATGTCTGTCAAGCCATCTATAAAACAAATATGTAGAATAGATCCTATGGGCCAGATTAGTTTGCACCTGTTATTTTCAGAGGGATATACAAAAAAGACAAACAACATTACACTACCATTATCTAAACTCCCTCTTGAAAATAACCGCAGCAGATTTACTCAGAGTCAAGTAGATGTACTCATAGTAAATCTGGCCCTGTATGCAGGATTGGAGTAACTCTGTAGATATCACCTGGTCTGCTTCTTCCTCATCACTCCCCTCACTGTGATAGCGGCCTGGAGTTCTCTGCACAATGACAGCATGACCAAACAAAGGAGACACTGGTTAAGGCTGATGCTCTGACCTAAATCACCATAGTGCTGCAATCTAAGATTACCGCCTCTCAGTTTCACTGTGACCAAGCATTCCCATTGGCAAAGTTGCATTCTTTTTTGTTGGTGAAAGGCGAAGCAACATTTTCTTTCTTTCTTTTTTTAATAATTGTGTAAAAACCCTTTTTGTGAGTCATGCATAGTGGTGCAGCATATTTGTGAAAGAGAGTCTCAAATGAAATGGTCCTTTAAGACATGCAGTGAATGCCATGCGATCCCTACATACTGTAGCCTGCCTACCTTTCAACTAGAAAACCTTTAGTTGATGACAGAATGACATTGAAATAAATCCACTTTAAATGTTAGAAATATTAAAATAGACAACTACATCTGTTAACTGTGGTCAAACAGAAATACTACAGTACAGTACGTTCCAGTACAGTAGCTGTAATTCAACAGATAGCATAATTAATGCACATCTATTTTGGAGGACAAAAACAACCACAACAAAAATAATATGCCATTCCAAGTGTAAAGGTTAGGGTTGAGGATCGCTACATCCATGCTTACTGTGCCTCTCGATAGAACTGAACAAATCTGAGGGGGGATTTCCATCTGAAAGGCCAACTATAATACACAACTGCTTTGTAATAGAGTATTAATCGCTACCATGAGGTTTCTGGAGCCATGATCGAGTCCCATGGTGCGTATTGGCAAAATGCTGGCCGACAAAAACTCTGATCTCTCTGCTTTGCCAGCAACTCATTCAAGTCTAAAGTGGAAGGAATGCGTGGCCACCTTTCTGTGTGTTCCAGCTAACAGCCTCACCCTCTCATGATGCCTTACTAATAAGGACTCATGCAGAGAAAGTGGTTAGTTCTACTTAACCTGAAACCCTGGAAGCAATCTTTTTTATTGGTGGTAATTACGTGGCGAATGTTACATTTAAGCCCCTCAAAGAAAGAGTGTCATGGTGTGTGATTTGTCCTTTCCCCTAAAGCTTTAGGTCTTTGAAATATTAACAGACATCACATGAGTTTAATAATGATGTATTATTGTACAGTCTGACTGAATGGGGAATTCCATTTGCCATTATTCTAATACTATTATAGCTTTCTTTTGATGTTTTGGCATCAATAACCTAAAATAATTGAAAATATTTTATATTAAAATATATAATATCGTTCTTCTGTACTTCTTTTCCTTTTCCCAATGACTGTTGACATACTGAATATATCTAATGTTAATAAATAATATTAAAATATATATGAGGTTAATAATTACAGATTTAAAAATGTAGCCTAATATTCTTATCACGTTGCTTCAAGACAATTATTAATAATTGTATTCTCAAGCTGTGCCACAGAGTTGATTTGGATGCAGACACATAAATACGATTTCACAGATTGATACAAACAATCATGAATCTTATTCACCTATGACTAATGCAATTAATATGACAAAGATATATCAACCTGATATTGTACAATAACAGGTACTCTTTTAATTTCTCCTTTTCTTTATCTTTTCTTTCACCAAAGGACAACGTGTATGAAGATGATGTCTGTGATATGTGTGAGGACAATACTTCCAATACTGACAATAGTCAAATATTGAGTCTGATCAATATTTGAGTCTTATTTTACTGGGCATGCAATTTGAAAGTTGTCAGGCACAATTTTGTTTATTAAACTGACTCAAACCCACTCATATACAGTAACTACAGTAAGTGAGAACAAGATATTGTATTCACTGTGAGCTCTTAACCCCTCATGTTCCCCAGACCGTTCTGTATCTGAGTACAGCATACAACATTTCTTACCTTCAGCTTCTCATAGCGGTCGCTGAGAGCTGCTACTTGGTGGTCCCGGTGCCGGCCCACCAGTTTGCACAAGGCACAAATCAACTGTTCATCTGTGACACAGTACATGTTCACCTTCTCGTCCTCGTGTTCCAGACACATGAGTCCTCTGATGTGGGAGTCCGGCAGGGGCTCGATGAGACGGTGGCCCGTGAAGGGCTTCTTATTGGGATGGGTGGCCTTCAGGCACTCCTCGCAGTAGGACACCTCACAGGTGACGCAGGTCTTCACAGCGTCCTGTGGAGGGTCCTGCTCACAGAACTGGCACTGCACCCTGGCACTGTGCGAGGTCATGGCCTTGCCGTTCGGGGCGCTTGCTCGCTCGCGCCGAGTCTCACTGGGGGAGTTGGGTCCACTCACGGAAGCTTTCTGGAAACGGTCGATAATGTTCTGTAGGGTGACGTTGCGTTTGAGTCCCTCTAGGCCCCTGTGATTGAGGGTGATGACATAGCGACAGGTGGGACACTGGAAGGCGCTGATAGACTGCACAGGTTCGTTGGGGGTACAGTGGGAGACCAGGATGCGGTGGGCACAGTTAAAACACAGGCTGTGAGCGCAGGGCAAGAGCAGCGGATCCTCAAAGAGCTCCAGACAGATTGGGCAAGTCAGCTCCGACTCCAGAGTTTCCATCTTCAGGCAAAACAAAGCAGTGTTGTCAGCGAAATCCAGGGAAGCTGATCAGCTATCTGTAGGGACGACATAGAATTCAGTTAGAGAGAGAGAGAAGGAAAGTGGGGGGGTGGGGGGGTCGATCGAGAGAGAGAGAGAGAGAGAAGGGTTAAGCTGTTGGGGGTTGTCAACTTTCCCTGAGTAGAAACTAATGACTGGCTTTGGCACATTCCTAATTTCAACACCACTGGAGTCCTTGGTGTACTAGAGAGGGTGGCATTAACAGTAAGCATTGGATCGGCTTTCTTATCGGCATTGACTATAAAGGAAAGGCAAGAAGAAATTCTGATTGTTTTATGCATTCTAGTCTATATGTACCTCTATAAAATGAAGGTTGTTTGTTTAACTACTTCTACTCTAACAATTCAGAAATATTTTATTAGGATACACATTAGCCCTTACTACCTGGCTGAAACAGCCGAAACCAAAATGAAAAAAATTGAATAAACAAACAAACAAACACATCCCTACATATTTTATATAAGACGTTTATTTGAGATGTATTTATCTATGATTTATGATTTATGTACGATTTATTTATGATGTAACACAGAAAACACAAGATGTGACTCATTTGGATAAGTGGACATACAGGTTAAGAACAACCTGGCCTATCTCCATGCGTTTCTCCCATGGAGTAGATTGTCCAGGCCAGCCAGCAGGCCAGCAAGGCCAGACAGCCCAGTGAAGCAGAAGATCCCTGGCCATGCCTGCGCACGACTGGGGCTCTACACGGCCTTGGACACTGAGCCTTTGTTACAGGCCCGTCAGACACCCCAGCTGTGAATGGACACGCTGTGCCTGCCGTGTCTCCTGCAGCGAACTCTCTACCTCCACTCATTACGTGTGAAAGAAGGCCAAAGCTCATTATCAGGCCAGCCGGGCAAGTGGCCTTTGAAGTTGTGAAGATACAGCAATTACCATCCAAGCCACAGGCCTGGGCTTGTTCCCCCCCTATTCTATTCAAACACTCAGAGGCACTGGGCTAACCTACTGTACTATAGGAGACAACAGAGAATTGTTGCACTTGTCTCCCATGTCTGTGCTACAGAGAATATGCATGTGAAGGGCTTTGTTATGCTACTATTGTTGGTTTATGCAGACACAGAGCTTTATGCAGGTGTCTTCTTTGGGGGGGGACGGGGACGACAAAGAGGTTCTCTCTGCCGCCCATGTTATTATGGAGATGAGCAGATTTGTTGGCATACACAGTGTTAGATAGGGGGAAGAGTTTGCACAGCCAGCATTCATTAAAAATGTTCTGGAACTAGAAATATACTGTAAGTGCTTTTGTCGGAAATAACTGACAATCCAATATGGATATTTTAAGCATTTGTTGGTTGGCCTTGACTTTTTGCATCCTCAAAAGTCTAAATTCTATTTTGCACATCAAAATGTACAGTATTTCCATTCACATTTAATAGATATGAACAGCATACAACTTTGTACAGTTCCAACACTAGAAACCTAATATGACTATTTCAACCTTTCAAACTCTAGATATTCAATTCAATGAATGTTGATTGATTGTATGTATCTAAATATGACTTGACAGCTAATAATAAAAAGCTAGTCAGCGGTTATACCACAAAATACTCAGGTAATAGATCAGGGAAATAGATCTGGTGAAACGTACAGTAGATTACATTCAAATACAAACCATTCAACAATAATCAAATGGTTCAAAGTTGACTGAGTTGTGGAAGGAGGAGTGGCCACTAAATGTCCACACTCTACTGCCCTGACGAGTCTGTCCTAACACGTTTGACAAGTCGTCTACAACTCAACTGACACGCATTCAGAATATTTCTCTAAACAGTATCTTCTATGTATATGCAAACTAACATTTAACAGTTCATTGCAACGGTCATGCCATGTGTGCATAAACCTGCTTGGTAAATTATTTAGCCTCCGTTCACAGAGGCCACATACAGTAATAACTCATAAATATGTGAAAAGGCTAAGAGCTTTGCATGAGGGACACAATGAAAAGGTACAAAGAAAAATGTCCTAGCGTTGATGTCATCATGCACACAGCTCCGAAAACCCCCAGAGTTACACAAAAACCTGTAAAAGTATACACTGGCAAAGAGCCAGCGCAAAGTGCTTTACAGTAAATGACTGCACTTTACAGCACTCCTGAAAGCTTTCCCATTCATACACAGTTTACTTTACCCACCGATGGATTTCGCCCCGCTTTGGACTCCAGAGACATGTCGACTGAGGGGGGACCTCTGACCCGAATCATGAAAGTATATTTACGACAACAAAAGAAAACCCCCCCAAAACAACCAGGCACCGTGCCTACAGACGGCGGATCCAGATGGCACAAGTCTCCATAACCCAGTAATCCTGCAGCAGGGCTGTCATTAACCAGGAGACGGAGCAAGAGGTAGCAAGCACAACAGGAAAAGCTGCCCGACAATTCCAGGAAAGCCAGCTCCACCTACAGTAGGAGAGCCGGCCAGCACTGGAAGTAGAGAGAGAGAGAGAGAGAGAGAGGGAGAGAGAGAGAATGAGAGAGAGAGAGTAAAAAAAAGAGAAACAGAGAAACAGAGAGAGAGAGAGAGAGAGAGAGAGAGAGCGAGAGAGAAAAAACCAGAGAAACAGAGAAACAGAGAGAGAGAGCAAGATCCCGGACATAAGTGAGAGAACTAGCTCTCCGGCAGCAGGACCGTGGCTCAGTGTTCCTCTTGCCCTCACAGGCGGGACAGTGTCCTCTCTGCCCTGCCCATTCAGATGGAATAGAGAAGCCAGAGCGTCAGGATCAGTTTCCCTCTGTGACCGTCCCGCTGCCTCTCCAGCGGCACAATGCTGCCCTGTGTGGCGGGACTTTTCTTGGCTCTGTCACCAGGGATTAAAAAAGAGAAAGGCTGAGGACACACAGACACACACACACACACACACACACACACACACACAGAGCGTGAGCAGGACTCATCCAGAACACGGGACAGGAGTCTCTGCTTCCCCCTGCTCCCCAACAACAGGCTGACCTGGAACACACATCACACATCGCACACATCGCACATCACAATCTCTTGCCTCTCTCCCTCCCTCCACAGGCCATCATGCAGTGTCTCTCACATGTCACACTAAGGTTATTTTTTTAAAAGCCCAGGGTTGACTTTCTGTTTAAAGTTCAGCCCATTTCAGGCCTTCTCTTCTTCTCCAGTCTAATCACTAAGCATGATGTCTCCACACAACACACAAAACAACACAATAAAACCAAAAGATTAAGCCGTATTTAATCCTTATGTTATGTTAAGCCTTATGTTTATCTGTTCCATCCGCATCACCATCACTCCCAGTGTTCCTCAAGCGGAGACCACTTAGGTAAAGGAGGTGCCATCTGCTCTCCATGTGCCCCGTTCTCAGCACTACTCCCCGCTGTGGTACGTTAGAATCCTGCTATCATTCAAAGACCTTCAGAATGAATATCCTCTCTGACGGACAGATCCATACTGTAGACATTAGAGACATGCTTCAGTGAATACAAAGCGGTGGGTGTGAGACAGACACATGGTGCTTTAGATGGGCATGGGAATGTGAATGGCATCCCTCTGGCTTCCACTAAGGTCTCCAGCTGGGTAGGAATGCTCGCTGTAGTGCAAAGACAGTCGGGGTGGAAGAGAGCGAGCGGGACTCATCAGGACACACTCAGGACCCAGAGGTTCTTAATGGAAAAACCACAATGACCTCCAGTTAATTTCCACACCTGCAGACATGCCTGCTTTTTTTCTTCTTCTTTCGCATAGGAACATACTGTACTCACAAAAATGTTCCAACTCATCAGATCACTTTATGCACTTCAAGCATACAGTAGTTAGTGAATCCGTTTTCAACATGGTATGCATCTAGGCTATGTTAAACATGCATAAAAATAAATGATGTTATTTCATGCCTTTTCGTTGTTAAGTGATGGTCATGTTGTTTTACCAATGTAACAACACCATGTACATACCCTGTAGGCTACATAGTACTGTGGATTTAGGACACTTGTAACCTTGACATTGACATAACATTAATAATGCATGGTTTGAACTGCACGATCAATGGCCTTATGGACAGTCCTCTGTTTGCCCACTGCCAGCTATGGAAAAAGTCCAAGAGCTCTAATGCAAGGCTAGGTTGGCACTGGACCCACAATCAATACAACTGTGCTCCACAATGGCCTGCTAGAGACACACATCTACTGCCAGCAGGGCACAGAAAAAAAAACTGTAAGCTTCATACTGTAAGCTTCATCCCAGAAAAATGTGACCTGTTAATTGTGAAATCAATCACAGTGTAAATAGCTTCTTCCTAGGGATGGTGTTGTGGAACTGCTTAACAGAGAAAGCAGAAGAACAATCTGTGTGTGGCCACTGACAGGTTTTTCCAGTATGGGATAGGTGCAGTAACTGCAATAATTAAAGGCATATGCACGAAACAATGTGGTGCTGAAGTGACACTGTGAAGTGTGAACTTGGACATCAAAAACACATTGGAATCCAATTAAATAAGCATTGTGAGTCAATATGAGGTGAAAACGTTGTTTTATGTTCAAGCACTTTCTAATCCTCTTGGTTGCAGTCTTTTATCACTCGAATGATGGCCGGGGTCCATGTATTCATCATGGGACAGAGAGAAGGAGAGTTTGCTCTTTTCTCCTTTTCCTGGGGCAGATACCTAACATGTTTATCTGTAATCTTTTCTTCCTGGCGTATCTGTGACCAATCGGTGGCCTCGCGCGGCTCCCTGAAGCAGCTGGCTCAGTGCAGCAGTGGCGCAGTTGCGGCAGCGGCCCACTCACTCAGCCCTAATGTGATTTACAGCTGTGGTGAGAGGCACATGATTAGACAGGCTTTAATCTGCCAGATCACTGTGATTATCAGCAGGGCACCACATCCTGACCCACATTCACCAAAAATGGGTATTGGGCCCGAATATGAAGAAACACACTGCCACTGCAATCTGGGACAAGCGGATGATGGCATTAGAAATAAACATTTGTGTCAAGGTTTGTATCAAGGCCCCACCTGTCAAATAGGATTATGTTGAAATGGCAAACCAGATTTATGTAAGCTTTTTAAAGCCTTTTCTCTATTTTGGAAAACACATATCCATGTGACTACAGATTTGTGTGTATATATTTCAAGTGATCAATTAAGAGAGCAATTTGGCAGGAATATTGATTGTTACTCTACAGGAGGTGTTCCAGAATGACTAAGAAGTGTAATAAAAGACAGAGCAAAGTAAAATATACAATGTACAATGTGAAATGCAACCGACAGAAAGGATATTCCTAGTCCATCTGCGGGCCTACAAAGCAAATCCTTCCGATGGAAGATAAGTTATAAGAAACTGAGAATTTGAAACCAGTTAGTTTATCTACAAAATGCAGGATTGATTCATTGCCAGTTAGCCTTTAGCCAGCCAAGTAGCTTTCAAGTTGAACCGCTTTGGAACAGAGAGGCTGTTGGGCCTGCTGGCAGGGCCCGTCTCTCTGTACTGTAGCAGGTCATCCTGGTCAGTAATCAGAACCGCCAAACTCTCCCATTTCCTCCCCGAGGCTTGTCAGGTGGCATCAGCAGGAAAATAGTGTTTTCTTTCCATAACCACATGAACTTTAACAGAATCCCCCTCAGACTCTGACTTTCCCACCAAAGAGATGCATTATCATTTCATGATAGCTATCCTCACAGTCAGAGTGCACTGCAGATCTCCAAAACCAATAGATTGATTAACAATAAGATCGCAAAACATCCTACAGAACCAACAGTCTTTCAAATACAGTAATGACTGATGCACTAGACTG
Organism: Nansenia antarctica; assembly: GCF_963989245.1. Classification (NCBI taxonomy): domain Eukaryota; kingdom Metazoa; phylum Chordata; class Actinopteri; order Argentiniformes; family Microstomatidae; genus Nansenia; species Nansenia antarctica. Next base: position 53,341,041 of record NC_137677.1, on the reverse strand, counting down.
AATATAGTGTTATGCATATTTCATGCAAATTATACATTAATGATGCCCATAGGAGAAACGTATAGCTATAACTTAAAAGCTTATTCTGCAATAATTCTCAAACTCTTTTTCTAAATTTCACTGGGATTTGAAACCATCCCAATCCAGTACAAATGAATGGAAAGTTCAACATGTAAAACAGGTTAGAGAGGGACATCTTGTGGCTGACATGCAAACTGCATGACACTGAATGCTAATAAAAAAAGAAACCCCCTTTTACACAGCTATCTCTCCAGACTCATGGTAGTGTCACACAAAAAGTTACAACTGACGTAGACACCTAACATAACCGCATTGGCACACCTTTCTGTGTTCACCACACACCTTTCTGTGTTTAGCTATTTCAACGCCTTCATTCCAAAAGAGTGCATCTTTAACTAATCATTCACCAACTCCTACATACCTCTTGTTCCCACCCTGCGAGGTTTCCATAGTGATGGCGTGTGTGTTTACCACGCAAGCGATCAAAGACAGGCACTGGAGAGAAAACGTCTAACATTCCTCTCCACTAGGAAAAGGTCAGTTACTAATTAATAGTGAAAACCCTGGGTTCCAACGGCAAAGTCTCCATTGTACACATATAAAACAAGGAATGCAATAAGAAACTATGTACGACATAGCACACATACTGTACACTAAGCCCTCTGCAATACAGGCAAAGCTTTTCTCACAATGTTACAGATAATACTTGAGAGAGCCAGGAGAGAGCGAGAAAGCACACTATTGTCTTTGACTAGTGTTATCTTATCTGACCAGCCAATTACATGGCGGCGACATGAGGACTCAGATTTTTCTGAAATCAAGCCTCTTTTCCCAGCAGTGGTTTAACTGTCATGAAATGTGTGAATTACAGGAAAAGCAAGGTGTCTGAATATCCCATTCAGACATTCAGAACTCAAAATGCTGACATTTCAACTGCATTCTGCAAATGGCATGCTTGATAAAATAACCTTTTTTTTACTTATTGGTCTTGCAGACTAAATCTCCTAGAGGATTTTCCTTGCTGATCAGCATATAAACCATGATGTCCACACTGACGATCACATACTGTAGCAGCTAATGAAAGTACACACACACAAGCGTATCCAATCACAACATCACATCTTGGAAACTAGGTCACATTAAAAAAGGAATGCAGTTTGCAGACAACCCATTGCAAATCACACTATTGATGTGTTTTGTATTGTGCTGTCCTTTGTGACACTACCTCCAAACTTGGTCATCACTGTGTTCATACTATCCCTGGTCTTCAGTATCTCATTCTATTCACTCTGTAATCAAATCATAATGGAATGTCTGAATGCAGCACAGTGACATCAGCCACTGTACTGATACTTGCCTTGAGGCTAAGAAACTCTGGCTGACTCAGAGTCTGCCTTCGATAAACATGGAAACACAGTGATTAACTCTTTACTTCAACTCCTGACAGGATACAACTCTTGGTAACCCTTAAAATGAAATAATAAAGTAACCTCTCTTACCTGCCACATGGTTACAGTCCCATCATCCATAAACAGGAGGAAAATAGAAGAGGTCTCACAGTTGACAAGCTGAGGATACTACAATAGGCCAATCCACTGTAGTGGTCTGTTTAAAACCAGCTCACTCTTCATCTGTTCATCCACACAGTATCAGTATGGGTTCTTATGAGAGTTTCTGGCCCTCTAATCCTGTCGTCTCAGCCTATTGAAAAGCAGCAGGAAGGTTTAGACTGTCCGCCCTTCATCCCCTTTCATATGAGAACTGTATAGAGCCACTGTGGGCTGCAAATAGTTGCCCTGACCAATCCTACAGAGGGGGCGGGACATCTGAGAGGGTGGGTGTGTCGGTTAAGGCATTTTCAGGCCAAAGGCTCTGCCATACCGTAATACTCTATAAAGACAGTTGGTGAAATTAGCATCCTCTGAGATAACCTTATATTGTTGACGCTCATTAACAATTAGTTCATTAATCAACCATTAGTCATAGCTTATGGAGCAAAGTCATCTACAATCAATGTATTAAGGTGACTCACGTATGTGCAAATATTCTTACATTCCATTCCCAGCAGCATAGGAATTTTGATGGAGTTAATCAAAAGCACATTTGTTCAGTGTGAGGTCAGTCTCATCCAATGTGAGAAACTCAATACTATTGAGAGACGTAGCCTATAGCCAAGGACAACAATCAATGATGTCACAGTGTGTTACAGTTATACTTCCACAGAGCGAGACGACAGCAACCTATCGAGGCAGCAACAGCCAGTGTTCTTTCTAGACCTGCAGGAACAACCTCCATAGTCAACAGATTACAACCGTTAAAGCCATAACAGCATTATCTCTCAAAGGAAACATACATATTGTTAAGGTGATGATCAAATAATGCACATTGGGACCTTTATCTCTCTTTACTTTCTTCAAACCTCACCCAAGCCGAGTCGAGTTTCTCAACACTGAACACACCCTCATTCCATGTTGTCATGTACTGTAAACACTTTTACTGACATGGAAACAGACTGGAATTTATTTGTGGTTGAAACAGTTGACTGAGACCGTGTTGAAAGTCGTCTCAGTTCGTTGGCACGGGTTCACCTTCTGTGGTCATGTGGAAATAAGCTGCCTTTCCAAACATCTGCAGCTAGACAAGTTTGGCAGCAATATGTTGATGCCATCACATGATATAATCTTTGATCAATCCAAAACCCTGGCCTCCGTCCCATCGCCATGGCTAAAGGGTGAGGTATGAAGCTCATAATATACCTTGGTACCTGAGATGACCTGCATCAATGACCTCACAATAATACCATTGTCACCGGTATCACATCATAAAGCATGCTTTGTTTACTGTGGCCAGACCACAGACAGCTCTCCATGCTGGCTACAGAACTATGACATTAATCGATTTAGATCAGTAATTACCCAGAGCAGGACCCCTGCCAGGAGGCACTGGTGTTTTCTTTTTTTACCTCCCTCAGCTGTAAAAAGTAATTCTGTTTTCATTGGGGTTGAGAATGGACTGAGCAATAAATAACAATGCCTCTGTGATCGAGTACTGCGACTGCTAACATAATGAAGCAAAGTGGTTTTAATTGCTTTGTGCTGCAATGTAATGTGTGAAAGAAGTGTAACACAAAGTGTTGTTTTCTAGATCATTATCATTATGAAATGTAGTAAATCACCCGTATGCTATTGTCTGATTGCCAACTCTTAAAAATAGAAGCTTAAGAGATTAGAGGAGTGTGTGAGTGGCTACTGTATAGCATCTGTCATGGAAATCTGGTATAATATGACAATGATGTGCAAAATACTGCCATTGCTCCTTTTTCACTCTAATCAACAGTGGCAGGTCAGTCCCTCAGATGGATGTCAGAGCTGTGGCTTTGCAGGACTGTGCCCTGGTTTAAATCTAGATCCTGGATTGTATTGGACAATGGACAATGCTGTTTACAGATACCGGCATTATCTAATCAATAGTGACCTCTTCATTAGTGACAGATGAACAATGTGGTTTCCACGTCCTTGTCATGTCATGTCCAACAGACAAACACATGGATTCCTAATCGAAAAGAGATGCTAGGAGGAAATGAACAGATCATTGATGGAATATAAATCACTTTTCAATCACCTCTTGAAAGTGATGTGGTATACTGAAGCTTTTGCTCAACAAGTCTGTAATGCTAACGTGTTGTGAAAGAAAGTAGCCAAAGGCACAAACAGACCCACTTTTGTATTTCTATATGCTCCACAGATTGGCTCACAGTACTGTAGTATATCATTCTTTATCGTACATCATATTGTCTCAATTGTGAGGGAAACTACAGTAAGATTGAGATTGCTTTGATAAGCTGTTACAAAACCTTCCATAAATAAGTAATGTCAATCCACAAAGAAGAAACAATCATAATTCACAACTATAGTGATCAAATTCGATGTCCTGTCTTGGTTAAAATAAGAACACCACCTCTTCACGGTGCAAACAATGGACTCTACAAACAAGACCAACTCAGACTTGGATGGGCTGACAATGAATCAGAGGGCATCACAGAAACTCACCTAATCAAAAGAGAGAACCATGCGATTATCCCTCAGCAGTCTGGGTGACAGATGAGCACAGCACTGGCGCCTTGGAGGGGAAAGAGCTGAGAACACCAGTTTCCTTTAAGGAGCCTCTCTCTTTCTCGCTCTCTCTCTGTCTCACACACTTACTCTCAGCCTGGTCTTCTCCTGCTTCCCCTTGCCTTTGCCACTATCTGTGAAATTCTCCTCACACAGCTCTTCTCTTCTCTAATCCCTCTCTGAAGGAAGTGCGCTCCAAATGACTCCAGCAGGCAGGGACTTCTCAGGCTTTTCCTCTTTGTGTTGTTTTTTGTTGGCTGCGATCATTAACTTGGGTCTCTGGAGAACTTGGGAGGTAAATAATCCCCCCTCCTCCCGTGAGAGGCTGTCAATCAGACCTGGTGGATGAGGTGGATGGGGGAGGGGTGGCTGCCAAGGGAGACATCCCTGATTGGTAATTAGGGGACATGGAGCTGTGGAGGCGGCACAGCAGAGCTGGCATGACCTGTACATTGACGATGGACATCCATGCACTCCTGATCATACGCGTAGGACTGTAAGTCACAGTGCATTGGCCATTTCAAGGAATATTCACTTTTTCAGAATGTCTATAGTCGACTCATATAGCAACAGAAGCATTTGCAGGTATTTTAGAAATGTCCAGAATCAATGTTTTTATGAGTAGGGATGGCAGTGGGGGGTTAGGGGAGGGAGGTGTAAGGCTGCCGTTGCCATGGTGGTGTGCAACAGCTCTACAGTGCATTTTGGCACTTGTACCAAACGGCACTCTAACCTTTTCATGCCAAGTCCAAAAGCCTGCTTTTCTCCGACTCAGGCCCACTGCTGGCTGTCACTCTCCAGTTCTCCCCCACTCTCACTCCCCTCTGCCACTGTGAAGACTGGTGGAGGTTTGAAAAGGCAAAGCAATTTGTTTACAAAATCTCTCTCTGCACAAGACAGAAGGACCTGTGAACGGTCTTCCTGTTAACAATGACCCCTCCTAAACTCCTAAGCTGACAGGTTGACATGAAGAAGCTTGAGGGAACCTCACTAATGGGAGGTTTGCACAAATGATTCTCAAAACCCTGGTGAAGCTATAGTGCACTTGAGCCACCTGCCCCATTCTGTACAGTTTAACTAAGAACTTCCAATTAAATATAGCGATCATAAATAATTGTTAGACTGAATGGGAAACACGGTACCACATATCATATTGGCCGAATTATGTTCCCCCGTGTTTCAAAAGAGTAGGACAAAGGAAGAGCAGTTCAAACATCACATGACTGAAACCCACACAGAGCCATGTTAGATTATCCTCACTTCACTGCATGGCAGAAGTGTGTCCCCAATGTGCCAACTGAAAAGCATAACACGGTCCCTGTACAGTATTTTCCAAACAATGTACAGTATGTATTTCAAAGGTATACAGTGGAAATCCTTCCGGAAGCTTTGAATTAACTATAACTGATTATAGCTGAAGAAAGCTATAGTAAGCACGGCTATACTGTATTGCGTCATAATAGCATTTTCCACGCTTTTTCTGAGGTGCCAAACCATACCATTATGATGTCAGAAGATGCAGCTGTAGTGCAATGCTGCATGTAGTCCAGGTTATTTGGGAAAATATGCTTTCTCTGGTACAAATGGTTTAACTAACAGCACAAGGTCACATCCAGCCATTACACTGATTTTAGGCTGAAATAAGCATTATGTGGAAACTGTTAGTTTAATAGTTTGGACCACTCCAAAAGGACATGTCTGGGCTGTGGTTTAGGAACTGTCTCCACTTCGCCCACATGAAATCCAACCTGATTCTAAATCCAGGCTCCTTTAGAAAGTTTAGTTCATTATTCTTTGCGAGAGAAAAACAGAAAAGAAACTAGACCTTTAAATTGCAATTTTACCTGTTCCTTTCAAAATAAACATATTCATGACTTGCTGTCATATACAGGAATGTATACAGTACATCAACTTCTAATAAATTAATACTTCACTATAGTATTATGCTATTGCATCATACATTATCATTCGCTCCATTGACTACTGACTAATGGATTGACTCCATTAATATACAACTATTAGGGCCTACTCCAAAGAAATGAATATTCATCCAGTGTAAATAAGGCCATTTGTAGCCAGAAGGTATTCTATCTGTGACGCTTGGCACGTCAAATTGCATTAATTGGATGGGAAACTGAGGGTCGGAAAACCTCTTGAAGGAGAAGATAAGGAAAGGAACAGAAAAAGCCTTGGAGTATCCAAGAATATAAGCTGCATGGGTGAGTCAGAAATAGAACATGTCATATGGACAAGGTTCACAGAGATTCATCCAATAATTTGTCTCCTTCTCACAGTATTCTTGGTTTGGTCTGGTTAATGAACCATTTTACTAGTGAACATGCTTCCCACAAAACAACAACAGCCATATTGTTTCCTGGTTAGTTAAGATGACCAGTCATAGGATTGAACACATAATGCTTCTTCTACATAATTTGCCAGGTATCAAGCACAGGTTTCTCACTATTAACATTAGCTAGATTATTATTTGAATGTTTTCATCCAATAGCTCAACAAACTCTACATTATAAATGTAGAAATTAGCCTATAGGTATAGGCATCGAAACACAAACCACACGTGCAAATGATTCATACGGTTCATTTAATAAAATCATTTCAAATGAATCATCTTCTCATTAGTACCCTTCTCTGGGTCATGTTCAATCTAAACTCAACATGAATGGCCACCATCATTAATTAGAACAACTTCCCACCCATTACATCCCTCAAGGTATAAACAGTAGGCCTACTCACATGCTATGGTCCTGGACGGTCTTAATGATCCTCCCCATTGACAGTAGAAGCACTATACAATATGTCACTGGCACATGGATTGAACTCTGTCACCAAACAAAACACAACAACGTTGTCTCTGTGGTGCCGTTCCTCCCTCCCTCTGTCCCTCCCTCCCTCACTCCTCTCTCTCAAGCTCCCGGCCCTGCCCCTACCCCAGCCTCAACCCCATGCCGTATGCTCACGCGAGCATGAAACGCACAGGGGAAGCGTCACTTCCACTGGGTTATTTCATGGACGCTGGCTCCATTAACACAGAGACTGTGTGCTCTTGTCCCTGACACTCCCCTCTCACCCTAGATGAACAAAAGAAGAGCAAATGGGGAGACAAAGGGGGGGCGGTGAGCGGGAACCTTGGGGACTTCATTGTGATGAGGCTCTCTCTCTATAACCCGGCTGGAGCCAGATGGGGTCAGACAGCCTCAGAGGATCTGCTGCTTCACTGCATCCCATACACAACCCATACACAACCCATACACAGCCCAGCCCCACACATCAGCACAATAGATACACTCAGCTGCTCAATAAACGGTGCTCATCAGATCATGGACCCAAAAAATGCATGTGGAAATACAAAGATCTGAGTGGAGAGATGACAGCTTCATCTTGTATTGCGAGTCAGACAGCTGTGACAGAAAACAGTAATGAAGGTAAAACGCAAAGCTATGTTACAATAAATGTTTCACAGACTTACTCACCGCCCCCCCTTTGTCTCCCCATTTGCTCTTCTTTTGTTCATTGAACGATATGTATATTCAACCACCCAGGAGATATGGGATTACATTGAGAGATGGATACACCCTATTGTTCTGTTCTGCACTGTACAAAGGCTGCATCATTGTGAGAGCAAATGTCTACACACTGGAACGATATGTGTTCACTCCTGTTCTATCCTCCTGACCCACAGACCATCCTTTATGTTGGCAAATTGACATTAGCATTAACTCTGAATGTTCCCACGGTAACCATGGCAAAGGTTCAATATTTTAATTACTTTGCTGGCCTGTCAGTAAAATAATCTTCCCAGAGGCTTATGTATACAAACACAGGCAGCCTGCAGAATACAATAGATGAATATATTTAGCAAAAGCACAGATGAGTCATGAAATAACTGATATAGCCATTTTAGTCTTAGTTCATCTCTATCTTTGCCAGTTTTGGAAATATGGAAAACCATTATTCACAACAACACAACCACGTTAAATATTCAAAACGGAGTGCTTTATGATTAGCTCTAATAACATATAAGGCAGATAGAGGGCATTGACCTGGAAATTATTGTTTTCCTCTGAGTATGCTATAGCTCGATTGGCTGCATGGTCTGGCCCCAGCATCTATGCCAACTCTGCTCTGCTCTCTCTCCAGAGCTGTAGCCAATCAGCATCAGCCATGTTCTCAACTGGCACAGACAGGTATATTATCAGGACCATAAGAAAAGACTCAGCTATGGAGACATGCTCTTTCATAGTATTCCACAAAATGGGGATTTCCACATCTCCTCTCTCTGTGTTGCTTGGAGGAACATTCCCTCGTAGGCACACATTTCTCAATGCACAGTAGTACTCTACTCAATTGCAGAGGCGTTAACGGTGGTTACTGTAACAGTGGTTAACAGTGCAACCCTCTCTCCATGATTACAACTATAGAAAGCTGAGGAGATTCCTTTGCAAGTTGGTGTCGAGTTTCAGTTCTGAAGGTCCACTATGGCCCTGATAACTACCCGATGAAAGGTCAGAGGTTACGTAATCCCCTTTCAAAGAGAGGTGTCAGGATTCGAAGATAAGGCATGTTATGACTAGTTGGTTACCATGGCTGACTTTTAAATGTAAAAAAAGGGTTAAATCGTGGCAACCCCGAGTGTGTAGCCTGTAGATAAAAGTGTAAGTGCAAAGTCAAATGTCAATCATACATAAATCATTAGCTGAGAGCAGTTGGGATGGGTCTTGGGATTTGTGGTTTGCAGTATCATTGTACAATACTGAAAGTCTATCGCTTTCCCATTTAGGTAGGTAGAAAGAGTGAACAAAATACGGGAAAATAGGGTCATGTGTTATGTTTAGTTTCACCACAGCCCTTAGCCAAAGCCTTTTGGCTTTTATTTCTTCCTGAAAAATGTATCATTCTTTTGGAGGGTTGTGGTGAAAGTCTGCCACATTTTGGACTGTGGAGAGCCTGTTTGGAGAGCACTGTAATTGCTTCCAGCCTCTGAGAGATTTCCTTAGACTCTTAGTTAGAATATGAGATTTATGTCTTCATCAAGCATCATCTGAACTGAAATTGTGTTCTCCAATCAGATAGATAGTTGTATTATATTCAGTAAGGTATTGACAGACACAAAGAGGGTGAGAACCACCTACGCGCAGAGCCACGTCATACAGGATACTCTCTGATGACAAATCTCTTCTTTCTTCACATAAAGACAATATACAGACAATACAGTATTACTAAGACTGTGAACAATGGCAAGACTAGCTAGAGGGGAATCTGAACATCTGCTATGCCACGCTCCTGTGTCCTGGGAGAGTCAGAGCAATGTTGGAGCCCACGGCAGCAGACCCAGCTGTTTGAATATAGGCTGGCTGGGCTTGGGTGCATTCCTAACCTCAGGCCCCAACTAACACTAGGGCTTGTCAAAACACAATCGGCCCTGGTCAGGTCCCTCATTGGGAACGCTGCTATGGATTGTTAGTAGCAGAATAGGTATCACCCATAGGCAATATAGTGGATGAAAGATAGCTTCACTCACTTCTCAGAGTACTGCAGATCGTTATTAAAGTACTCTCTGCAGAGGGCTCTGACTAGCCAGAGGGTGTTGGATAACCTTCGCCATCCGTTCTTGGACAGAGCTAAAAGCTTCATTGCTCTGGCTCTCTTTGAGATCGAAAACTTGCCTCCCTTTCACTCCTTCTCCATATGTATTGTATCTCACATGCTTGAAAGGCTTTGCAGGACACATTCCCCAAACTTGGCTTGTGGAGGAGTAATTCTTCTAAAATGGGTTGAACAGTCGTCTTTTCCAGTGAAGGCATGCACGCTGTCTCTGGGAAGCAGAGGCTTTACTCTCCAACGGCAGAGGAGACTCCAACCACACATTGTGGTGACTGACTCACAGACTTAGCATCAGTCTTTCCACTGCCACCACTAGAGCAGAGATACTGGGCTCAGATCAACACAGACTCCTGCCTTGTCACAACACCCAGGCACACAGATTTCACACCCACTAATGGCCTTGGCTCTTTTGGCCTGGGACGGACACACTGGCATCATTCATCCCTTAGTGGAGAGTTGTATACAGTAGAGGCAGCAGTTTCAGAGGTGATAAAGAGAGGTAATCTACTATTCATGGAGTTTCATGTAAATAAAATATCCCAAGCGATCCATAGCACTCTATAATAACTGAGTCATAAGAAATTGATTCTCTGGCCTGTTCATAATGAGCATTGTATGGCATTCAGTCCCCAAGGCATGAAACACACAAAATATTAATGTTGAGAGAAAAAACTTAACTTGTTTCAGTCTCTTAAAAAATTAAGTCTACAAAGAAAAGGAAGGAGTCTTTGAATACTACCAGATGCCTGTACGATCAGGGAAACTACAGAACTACAGAAAACCTAAATGAATACACCAGATATTTGGCACATTCACATGTTCTGTGACCTTTCCTAGAATAACATGGCACCACTTTCTGTTCAACCACAATGCACAAAAGTTAAGATAGTTGCCATAGATTTTATGACAAATTATAAGCTTTAGTGTAAAGTTACATGAAACGGAAAACCAAGTACAGCAGTTGAAGAAAACCAAAAATGAAGTATATTTTCACTTATTCTATTTAATAATCCAACAAATTTGCGACCAGTGCACTCCTTGTGGTACTTGGTATTTCACTGGACCTGTCATAAAATATGATTAATGTTCTTACAAGACTCAACTTGTTCTACAACAGACTCTGGTAAACACAATTTCCCCATTTAACACACCCAACACACACACACCCTCCCCTTCCCTTAGGACTTGAACACTTGACCAATAGCTCCATCACATTGATGCTTACAGTACAGTACAGTTACGTGCCTCAGAGTAGAATAATCTTGGAAAGAGCTAAGTTAAATGAGGCAGAGTTTAATTGTCTCTTTATGCTTTATAGTAGCTAGACCAATGTGTGGTTAGGTTTCTCAAGTGGAAGTCATAACCCTTGACTAACCCTTAAAAACAACAACAGCAAAACGTAATCTTGAACACAATCCACAATTGTATCACTTTTCTGGCATCAGACTGTAAAGATACAGTCCTTAGACCTCTTTATATCTTACCTGCTTCCCCATGGTTGCCGTCTCTCTCAGGTGAATAAAGTACTACTTGCAGAATGTGTCAGACAGGAGACAGTTCCTTTGGTAAAACAGACAGTAGACAGGAGGTTGGAAGGTGTTCTGTTCCTCTGCACACTCCCCTTCATTGGGGTGTGTACACACACATACCTGGTTGACACACACAGCTTCTCATCTGCCCTACAGGTTCACACAGGAGGACACAAAACGGAGGTGAATACGTAAGCCCCAGGGAGCTGACATTAAAGCACTCAATGTTAGAAGTTGATCAATGTACAAAGCATAAACATATTCCTGTGATTAATTCTAAGTAACCTTAATTACATTGCAGTTGCTATTCATTATCATCACATTCCCCACTATGATAGTGGAGCGCCTTTGCTTTGCTCCAAACATGCAGTCACTTCGCAACTTTTGGATTTTTGGTAGCCAGCCAAAGTAGACAAAATAGGTGAAAATAGGAGAAAAACTGGGAGAAATACTGTATAGTGATTGTCGCTGGATTAGTTCCAGTGCTGTTTGTTGCCATATCAGTCCCTGATAACACGGATAAATGGTCTCTCATCCTAAATGTTTATCCCATATGGCCCTAGGGAACACTGAGTTACCACAGAAGACCAAGCAGTAAAATACAGGAGGATAAAGCTGGATCTTTCGTAGAAGCCTGCAGACAACAAATCCATTGCCATTAGAATGCAATGAAAGAGAAAAAAGGGAAAAGAAAAGGGAGAATTGGATTTCTCAGCAGTAATGAATGTACACGCTGTGGGATTGATGAACGTTTGAAAACTACATTTATTATTACAATGTTGAGGTCATATAGTGAACACCCCCATAACCTCCACAGAGGCATGGTTACTGGACGTGTGTAACATGTTTGAAACCCTAATGAAGACCTTCCTAACCTTGAGGAAATTCCCCTGTTTCAGTGACTCCAGTAAAACAAAATGAGTGCTTATTATCATAGCATATCTTCTGTTTAATTACTGCTTGCTTCTACGTGAACTTTCTTTTGAGGCATAAAACACAAGATTACACGGTTGGAACAAGATTTATTGCAGTGTGTCTCCTGCTTTGTCTGAGCAGCACCAGCTTCTCTTCCAATCAATGTAGTCAGAACTAATATTGAAATGAGGGAATCGCATGGAATGTTAACTAGCATAGCCTAGAGCGTGATGTCTCTAGCCAATGCTACAAGTTACCCTTAGTGAATGTTAATAAGAACCAGTGCTATGTTTCTTTCCAGTAATTATTCACTGTTATTTTGTGTTTTTAAAAAATGTGTACAAAATGTAACAAGCAAAGGGCAGAGGGCCGAGCAAACCTACTAGTGTGAAACATCACATTCACTCACCTTCTGTGGTGATACTCTCGCTGCACTCAGCCACATCTGAAATAGCACAGATATGCCATGTTCTATATACTATCAGTTGCAAAACAGACAAGCATAAACTTGACAGTGTTTCCCAACACTACCGCATATTAATTCCACTGATGACTCAAAGAAACTATCACCATATGAGGGATTGTAAAAGGGTTGCTGTGCAACACAACATCAAAAGTGTAACATTGGTTAAGCAAAATCAGGCCTTTCAAAATAGTTAGTTAACAAGCAGTTGACTGCTATGGGGGAAAACATCTGGATACACAATGTCTGTGCCTCTGAGGGGAGTGTGTCCTTGTTTCAACTGCACAATTCTCTGTATTGTTTCAGGAGTTGGATTGCTGCATGATATTGTTACACAACTGCCTGCAGAGAACTGCTTTTTGGTTACAATGAAGCAGACTGCTAACGCGTTTCCAAAAATAACATTTAGTTAATTGTTTAGCACTTAGTTGCCAGAAGATTGACCCCCTTGTCGTCCATCTCCAAAACCTCTGCATCCCATATGAGCCAGAATGCTTTGTCATGTGGCCTTAAGGATGGGTTATCATCCTCTCGGCCAACATGTTTACTTTTTCCTTTTCTATTATAGATACATTCTCTCTGTTTAAGATGGAGAGGAAGCTGGGCATAGTTCAAGGAAACTGAATATGGGGGTTTTAACAGAGCTGCCAAAAGTGAACCAACCAAAAAAGATCTGGCACAGGGTTCTTTCACTTTCATACTGTAGTTAGAGCAAAAACTAACATTTAGAAGAATATAATTACATTCTTCGGCTGGAACATTGAGTTTAGGGATTACATTGAGCTAAATGTAGCAAATGTGAAAACAATGCTAGCTGGATGTTTTGTGTAATTTGTATGGATACCAACCTAACTCTTGCTGTAACTTGTGTCTGCTTCAAACATTTTGGTACAGTTGATGGAACCTCGCCAAGAGGACCATGAGGAGGAACAGATGGGGCAAGTGAAATAAGATGGTCTGGGTTGGTGCACCCACAGTGCCGGTGTCTCCCCTCACACTAGGAACCTGGCAAACAAAAGGAGAAAACGTCTGTCAGGTTTGACCAAGAGAGTTTATGCAGATGACTTGATGTGTTCTGCTAATCTCAAGGATAACTTAAAGAGAGTATTTTTGGAAAGACTGTGTATGAGAGTGTTTATATCCAGGCCTGTCTTGAAAATATTGTTTGTATATATATCTCGCAGATGCCCCCACCATTGAAATAGGTTCACAACAATGTGCGAACCCTTGAAAAAGTTAGACAACAAAGTGCACCCAATTTCTTCAACATGTCTCATCTCTGAACGCTGTGGTAATAATCTGAAATCAGGTTACACATTATTGGTCTTTTAAGACTATTTTGAATTGGTCTTGGTTTAAAGGCTTAATGCAATCAGTGATAATCTTTTAATCTGAAACCCTTTAATTAATATGAAATTCATAACCTCAATTCAAACACCAAGAGTGTTTACTTCCTCAAATGGGTGTTTCGTGTGATCCTTTAGTTAGGATGATATCTCAAATCTGTAGTAAAGACATTGTAATAGCAATGCGGTACTAAACTACCAGTGATAGTTACAGTGAAAGCTCATTTGGTTGTGATAGTAGTAGCTAGAGTCAGTCAAAGAGAGAGCGCATTGAAAAAGATAAGCACCTGAGTTCATATTTGATAACACCCGAAATGAGCTCAGTACAGGTCTGGGAGAGCTCTGTAGTTCTCTTCGTTCTCTGGAATAGCTCTGTTCATCAGCCTCAACCACCAGCTCCAATATAATCAGCGTAGGCGTACTCTGGTTCCTGGATGTCCAACCACAGTCTATGTCCTGACCTTCCTCTGTCCTCCTGGCCGATGCTGCTGATGCCAGTGGACCCAGACAGACAGGAACAGGATGGGACCCCTGTGGAGGACTCAGACTGCTGCTTTGCAGCCAGCCACGGGCTCAGGTTACATCCCTCAGTGGGGCTCTGATAAGAAGTGAAATCAAATATTTGAGATTGTTCATTTTCTACTTTGAGGAGCAGAATCTGTAGCAGTGAGCCTGTGTCTCCAGGCTGTTTTTCCAAGTCTTGGTCTGCTAGTTGTTAAGAGGTTGAGTTTGGATGTGTGGAGGAAAGACGGTTCTCCTATATGAGACAGATGGAGGAGAGGAAGTAAATACAAGTGTGGTTGGATTCCATATAAAACACATCCAGACACATCCTGTTGTTCTGTCTGTCCGGCCTGGTCAGACTGAGACTCTACGGTGGCCGAAGTCAAACAGCCCAGCCCAGATATGGCCCACAAAGTTTAACCACATTTCTCAGTGTTGAGGAAATCCCCTGGCTTTGCCTAACAAGGAGAGCTTTATTATGACAAGAGAAGCCAGATGTCCTATTTTGGCAATTGTTTCACCTAGGAGAGCAGGGGGAACATTACCATCGTTTATCCACCCACTTGGATATTGGATAATATTGAGCAACAGGGGCGGTTGGTGGAGGCAGAAACTGGAACGACAGGCTCGTTGTAATGCATGGGATGGAGTGAGGAATGGTACACAACATTTGATACCTTTCCTTATTATATTCCATGCTTAAATTACAATGAGCCCGTCTGATTTCTACCCCAGGAGCAAAGATTGAACAAACGCATCGTGAGCTTAGAATTATAAGGTTCTATCTCCGTTTAGGGTAGTTCAGAGATATTGAGCGTCAAAGTTTTTACATTCCATTATGTTTTGTGAGATGGAACCTTTGTATTTTATGAATGACTAACTCAAAAATGTCAACATTTAAAAAATAACACCACACAGGCATTAATAAACACCTAATGGATCAGATTATGTAAAAAACTCAATTTTGACAAAAATGGAGATAGAACCTTATAATTCTAACGTCACGATCTGACGCATGTCTCTCTCAACATTAGGCCAACTTTTTTGTTTTGTTTTGTTATAAACAGACTTAAAGAGATGTAATGACACAGCACTAGAGAGTAGCTATTATTCAACAGGCATCTACGTGTAACAAAACAGGTATCATGTTTATACATGGAATGAATTAACGTTCGTTTGAATGAATAAAAGCTGAACATGGCATTAACCTACCTGTCAACATCACTAAAGTTAGCAACAGAAAGAAAGCTATCTAACGTTAATGTTAACACGATATGGTCAAATTGTTGGCAGCGAAATGATGGTAAAGTTATCGTTGGTGTCTGCCGTGTTTACAGTTAGTTTAGTTTGTTAAGACTTTTAACTGACCCTTCGTAAATGAACTGATTGCAGAGCGTATTACGAAGGCACCCGTAGTTTTGAGGCAGTAATAATTCACATGAAAGCATCTAGTTACGTTACTCCATATTATTTCGGGTCTTCCTGATAAGTGGGTCTGTTTTCAAGCATTATAATCAGGCGCTATTCAACACATTCTGGTTGCCTGTCTCAGTTAACCTAAATACATAGGACTGTCTCTTACCGATTTCAGATACTGATTATATGATTGGTTCTATGGACAACATGTCGTGACGTTAGAATTATAAGGTTCTATCTCCATTTTTGGTCGAAATTGAGTTTTTATTTTATTTTACATAATCTGATCCATTAGGTGTTTATTAATGCCTGTGTGGTGTTATTTTTAAAATGTTGACATTTTTGAGTTAGTAATTAATCAAATACAAAGGTTCCATCTCTTAAAACATAATGGAATGTAAACACTTTGACGCTCAATATCTCTGAACTACCCTAAACGGAGATAGAACCTTATAATTCTAAGCTCACGACATGATGAGTAAAGTAGTTAAGCTAGTGTTTAGACGGAGTTGATAGCCACTGTGCCAGAATAGATTGGGATGTCTGACGCAGTAGCGCTAACCCAAGGTACACAACCATTTCTGTTTATAACATAGGTAGAAAAAAACATGGTGACGACAGGATAATAATGTGATTCCTTGTAATTAACATATTTCAATCGATCAATAGTGTCATCACACATTCAATATGCAAAGCAAGTAAAAAAAAAAAGAAACGTCTGTGCGTGTTGAACTTGAGACAGGGCCATTCGTATGGTCGTGCTGCCCTCTTGTGGCCGTTCATGTAGGTGACTAGAGTTTACAGCCGGTCACAATAATAATAATAATAATAATAATAATAATAATAATAATAATAATAATAATAATAATAATAATAAAAAACACATTTTAAAACTCTTACAAAACCTACAGTATGCACTATTGTTCAGCGTAGCTACATCATATCATGAAGATTATAGAGATTATGGGGATAGTTTAATAATTAGTGTAAAGTGTACAGTTTACAGTCAGATGGTCAGATGGTCCCTCCGTGTGAATGGGATCAAGAGAGAAAGTAGCGTTGCATGACCAAATCAACTAAAATAAACTTTATGACTTTGTTGGTTGTTACTTTGAGGTGATTTATTTCCACAAATGGAATTGTGCCTCTTGTTCGCATTCACACGCATTGCTTTTTTTGTTAGCGGTGGCTCAACTTTTGCTGTTAAACCTGGTAGGCTACACACATAAAGATAATCTGGCCGTTTTTGGTCCGATGTCCCCCCCCCTTCCGACCAAGGACAGCAAACGCCCGATTATCGGGAGGCTCTAAAGATTATCCTACATTTATCAGAAGCTTGCCTATGGTCAATATTGACTCGAGAGAGAGGTGGCCTCCCTGTGGTTCTGTCTGCGACCTACTGGTGCACTTCCTGGTGGCAGAAAGAGGTCTCTGGCAGGGCAGACAGCTCGGGGTCCTGCTCTTTATTACTGTCGGTGAGCTTGCTTTGAAAGCCTCATATCAAGTTGCTCTTCGCGTTGCCCAGTGTAAAACACCATACACAATTGCAGAAGATTTGATATTGCCTGCGGCCACTGATACGTGCAAGACCATGTTTGGGAATGATGGATATGCAGAAAAGTTGAAGACTATACCGTTGTCAGACACAACAATTGCTCGGCGAATTGGTGAAATGGCATCGGATGTGAGGGTGCAGTTAATTGAGAAATTACAAACGGCGGAGGCATTTGCACTCCAGTTGGATGAATCAGTGGACATCCCCAAAGACGCACAGCTCTTGGCATTTGTGCGCTTTGTTGACCAAGACGAAATGTGTGAAGAGTTCTTGTTTTGTAAGAAGCTTCCTGAACGCACAACAAGTGCTGACATTTTCAAAGTGATTGATGACTTTTTCGGTGAAAATGACTTACGTTGGGCAAAGTGTGTCGCGGTGTGTACCGACGGTGCGCGCGCTATGACTGGGCAAAAGAGTGGACTGATGGCGCTTGTCAGAAAAGTCGCCCCCAAAGTGATGTGGACTCACTGCATGCTGCACAGAGAATCCCTCGCCGCTAATGAAATGAGTGCTGAGTTTGCCGATGTTATGGACACTCACACTGTTGTAAAGGCTGTACATTTTATTAGGAAGAGTGCCCTACAAACTCGCCTCTTCGCTTCTTTATGCGCCGCTACAGGAGAGGAACACACAGCGCTCCTTTACCATTCCGAAGTCAGATGGCTTTCCCGTGGATCCGTATTGGCACGCGTATTTGAATTACGCACAGCTATCCACGAATTTCTAATTGGCCAAAACCGCGCGGAGCTGGCTGCGCATTTCATCGACAATGCCTGGGTCTTTATACTGGCATATCTGGCGGACGTTTTCGCTGAATTGAACCGGCTGAACAGTGCTATGCAGGGCCGCAATACACACGCCATTCACAGGGGTGCAAACTTGTCACCTTTTAGACGTTTTAGCCGTTTTGACCTCAAAATAGGTCAACATTTTCATAAATGTTCTTTGTTTTCAGGGGAAAATATATGTTTTTACCCTTTTGGGCCATCACCAGTTTGCATCCCTGCATTCAGCTGTATGATAAGATGGAAGGCTTCCTGAAAAAAACGAAAAGATGGAGAGAGCGCGTCAGGGGAGATAACATCTCCATGTTTCCATCAGTGGAGGAGTTGGCGGATTCCGCGGTGATCTCGCCTGACGTGAAACGCGCAATTGGTAATCACTTGGAGGCACTCGAATGGCAATTCGAAAAATATTTTTCTGAGACTGAGTCCTGGAGAAAGGACAAGACCTGGATACAGTTTCCTTTCAAAGAGAATGCACCCGACGGCTCAAATCTGACAGCCGCTGAGGAAGATCAGCTGATCGACCTAGTGTCCACAGATAGTACACACAAGCATGTGTACGAGTCAAAGCCACTGATCCAGTTCTGGATCCATTGCCCAAAATTATTCCCACAACTGACAGCAAAGGCCATGGTGAGCCTCTTGCCTTTTGCAACCACATATCTTTGCGAAAGTGGATTCTCCTCCCTCACCTACCTGAAGAGCAAGTACCATTCAAGACTGCAGCCTGAGGATGACATGATGCTCTGCCTGACAACCTCCATCTCCCCCAGATTTGACAAGCTGTGTACCACCCACCAGGGCCAGTCATCTCACTGAGGTAAGCATACCTGACTTCCTGAAGCTAAATATTTAATTGTTGAATAATAATAATAATAATAATAATATAAAATATAAGCCTCATCAACAATAATAATAATAATAACCAATAATAATTATGCATGAACGTTTTATCAATCATAAACACATAGGTTAATAACCCAGTAATTAGCCTGTTACTTATTAATTTTCCCTTGCCTAATCCTGTTCTCCCTGTCCCTGTTGAAGGATTCCCTGAGTGCCGACCTCCTGCCTGCCTGACTACCTGCCTGCCTGCCTGACCCCCTGCCTGTCTGCCGACTACTCCTCCTGTCTGACCCCCTGCCTGTCTGCCGACTACTCCACCTGCCTGCCGACCATTCTTCCTGCTTGATTCCCCACCTGTCTGCCGACCCTTCCTCCTGCCTGACCTCCCGCCTGCCTGACGACCCACCTGCCTATTCCCATCAGCCTTGTTACTAGAAATAAACCTTTATTATTTAACTCTTACCTGTTCTCCTGTGTCTGCGTTTGGGTCCTACCTCTGGTCGTGACAAAATAGGTTAATAAGGTGAATAAAGTAAATATAAAAGTTATTATAGGCCTTAAAATGTGACATTTAAAAATGTTTATTACATGTGGGGGCCCCTGTTCTGGTTGTCTCTCGTCCAAGGGGTCCTTGGGCTGAAAAAGGTTGAAGACCCCTGATCTAGGCAATTAGACTACTATAGATCGATCTGTAGGTTTACAGCCTAATTTACCCAGGCTATCCATCTGTCTTCAGGAGATATTCATTGTTAACATTTGTGATCGGCTAATTGATGATAATGCAAATGTGTTTTTATATTTCATACAGAAACAACAGTATAATCAATACATAACCATAATACAATACAAGTTGAACACCTCTATCCAGAAGAGTAGTTTACACAGACGTATACTGTAAATATAGATAGATATAGATATATATATATAGATAGATATAGATAAATATATAAAAGACATAACAAAACAACAAAGATTACAATCAAAGACAGAACATCCGGTTTGTTGTGAAAGAAAGTAATACTACAGAATGTTATGTTCTTTCATTGAGGGAAAATCCATGGTCCCAAAATAATGCCCTTTATCACTCTATATAATAATATAATATATATTAATATATAACAATAATAATAATAATAATATACACTACTCCTCTCCTCGATCTCACTCTTTTGTGAGGAACATGTTGAGAATCACAGTGTGGAAGTGAGCACTGGCGTTGAGGAGCCTGCAGATCTGGCTCTGGAAGATCTCAAAGACATTGATAGAAGTGTTTGTGTTTAATCATATCCCTCTACATCCCTCTACATCCCTCCACATCCTTCTACATCTCTCTACATCCCTCCACATCCCTCCACATCCCTCTACATCCCTCTACATCCCTCCACATCCCTCTACATCCCTCTACATCCCTCCACATCCTTCTACATCCCTCTACATCCCTCTACATCCCTCCACATCCTTCTACATCTCTCTACATCCCTCCACATCCCTCTACATCCCTCTACATCCCTCTACATCCCTCCACATCCTTCTACATCCCTCTACATCCCTCCACATCCCTCTACATCCCTCCACATCCTTCTACATCTCTCTACATCCCTCCACATCCCTCTACATCCCTCTACATCATACCTCTACATCCCTCTACACCCCTCTACATCCCTCTACATCCCTCGACATCCCTCTACATCCCTCCACATCCCTCTACATCCCTCAACATCCCTCTACATCCCTCTACACCACTCCATATTCCTCCATATCCCTCCACAAGAGGAGCATAAGCAAATAAAAATTACAATGAATAAAAGCAAATATAAGAAGTAAATAGATAAAACATTTAAAAAGACAATAGTTAATGGAAAAAATACATTGATAGAAGTGTTTGTGTTTAATCATAACTGGTGCAAAACATGAAGGTTTTTAGCTTAGATTTAAATATTTTAAGGGTTTGGGCCTGTTTGATTTCTTCAGGGAGTTTGTTCCAGGAGCATGCAGCAGCGTGACTGAAAGCTGCTGCACCGTGTTTTGTTTTTACTCTTGGAATTATTAACTGATTTGTCTCAGCTGACCTTAGGGACCTTGCAGAGGAGATCTGATATGTATTTTGGTCCAAGACCATTTTGTGATTTGTATGTAATTAGGAGGATTTTGAATTCAATTCTCTGAGAGACTGGTAGCCAGTGCAGGGATCTCAGGATTGGTGTAATGTGTTCAAATTTCTTTGTTTTTGTTAGGACCCTAGCAGCGGCGTTTTGGATGAGCTGCAATTTACGAACAGCTCCTTTAGATAGGCCTGTTAGTAGACCATTACAATAATCAAGTCTACTCGAAACAAATGCATGGATGAGTTTTTCAAGGTCTTGCTTGGACATGAAACCTCTCATTCTTTTTATGTTTTTCAGGTGATAGTAGGCTGATTTAGTTATTGAGTTTATGTGACTGTTGAAATATAAAAACACATTTGCAGTATAAAGAGTTTATTCTGAATGGTCAATTATGTTAATAGACAGACCAATATACCATTTATTAGAAGTTTAAAGCAAGTCTCTGAGGCTGGTGGTCAGTCCTTTTGGTGATACAATAGAAACAATGCAATAGAAACAATGCAAATTGACTTGAGTAAATGCCATTTTAACACATTTGCCAATACAGAAGCTGACTGATTTAATATGAATAAATATCACAGCATATTTCATGGCATAAAAAACAAGCAGTGACAAATACAATTGAGAAAATGTTTGAGAAGGTAGAACTGTTTTCAACAGAATACATACAGTATATACAGGCCATGCCCACATTTGAAAGCACACTTAAGTGATTTTACCAATGAATTCAATGCTGTGACCATGTTCACAATGGTCCATGTTCACAGTAAGTTGCTCAGCAGAACTTGACATCACAACTGGGGAATTGGCGTAGAAGGGAACAACTTAACTACCATGCACCAGATATGTACTGTAAATACAACACCAATGAACACTTCCCCTCTCAAAAAACACAGAATGAACACGAGTGGTACCCTATGTACTACCTTATTGACTCATCACAGCCTACAGTAACTCATCACAGCCTACAGTAAAGGGCTCTCCAAACTCATCACAGCTGGCTGAAGTGCGTGCTGCAGATGACTTATCAATCTCCCCATCGCAACTGCCTAAACTGCACTCCACAGTCGCCAGGGCGATCTCACTCTTTTGTGAGGAACATGTAGAGAATCGAAGTGTGGAAGTGAGCACTGGCGTTGAGGAGGCTGGAGAAGCTCTGGAAGATCTCAAAGTCTTCTTGATCTTCTTGATCTGTGACAAGATCGTTGACAGTTAGAAATCCGCATATGTCTACTTATTTTAACAGTTTTTCTATTAATGTGTTCCCAAATAATATGCCCTTAACTTTAAGATTATTTTAGTGCTACAAAGCTTGAAGGAATCTGGACCCTGATCTGATACGATAGTCTTAGTGCCTATAACAACTCACCAGACACAATAATCTCGTATATCTCCATGGCAACCTCTGAGAACATGTTTTCCACGGCCTGGATGAAGGACCACTTGTCAGCAGAGGAGGAGAACACCTCACACACCTGCTGCACCATCTTGACGGACCAGTTCATGGAGTACCCGTCCTTCTCACACACCTGAGAGGGGTAACCAGAAATGTCAGTAGCTCAGGCCGGTTCAGGCAGTACCTTCCGTTAAGTGGGCACAAAATGGGGGAAATGTGTCTCTTAGGTTAAAAGATACCGGAACCCTAGAGCAGATAATAAAGTTATTTAGCAGCAGTGACTGACCAGTACGAGGTACACAATGAGTCGTGAGATCTCAAACAGGCGTCCATTGAGGGCCTTGCTGGCCAGCACGCTGCAGCACATGCTGTTCCCACACAGGAACAACAGACGAGCCACATTCTCCATGTGCCATGCCTGGGGGAGGACTGGAGGCCAACAGAACCAGCACAAAACAAAACAACTGTCATTCATACACACAGCATTCACACTTTACATTAACATTTTTGACATTTAGCAGACGCCTTTATCCAAAGCGACTTACAAGCGAAGTACATTTATCGCATGCCCGGTACACACATAAAGATAATCTGGCCGATTTTGGCCGACAATCTGCTCGGAAAATGGTCGGGGCCGACGATCGTAAATATTAAACGTGTTCAATATTTACGATCAAAAGTCTTATTGTCTGTGGTCAAAACTGACAACTCCCAAGTCCGATTGTGACGTGGAATGGAATGTAGCCACTCAAGAAGCGAGCTGACTGACGCGTCTTCTTCTTTTCGTTCTTCTGCACTTTATTTTCCCTGTAGCACATGGCTGCCTCTACAGGTCAGTCAGGGTACTACTACCCTGTTCACGCGAGACTCCAGACTGTCGGAGGACAGATCTTTATGCATGTGGTTGTATATTGGAGCACACCACACACAATACGATCAAGACTGTTCAATCCATGATTTTTTATCTTCATGTGTGGGGTCCCTCAGATAATCAGAAAATCCTTATATGTGTACCAGGCTTAAAGCGGGGTACACACATAAGGATTTTCAAAATCTTAACCGAAATCTTATCTGAGACAGACCCCACACATGAAGAAACTAAATCTTGGATTGAACAGCCTTGAGCGGGGTACACACATACGGATTTTCTGCGATTTCAGCGATTTTCGGATGTCTGAAAACAACAGAAAACGCCCGGTTATCAGATGGATCTTAACATTTTCCTATAACAAAATCCTGGGGTGTGAGGTGTGTTAAGAGTCAATTCTCTTCAATTGTCAATCAACTCTCAACCTGCTCGGAAAATGGGCGTGGGGAACGACAGATTCCAGACTCTCTAGTCTAGAGTCTCGTTCCCCAAGCCAGAAATCTCGCGTGAACCCATCCTTTTAATATTGCCTTTAAATTACCAAATAATTAAATTAAGATTATATAATGATTAAAGCACTTTGAGCCGCAACGTTTGCAGGAAAAGCGCTATACAAATAAAGTTATTATTATTAAGACGAAGTCAGCTCGCTGGAAGGAAGCGAGCTGACTAGTCAGGGTACTACGTTAGATAATAATAACTTTATTTGTATAGCGCTTTTCCTGCAAACGTTGCGGCTCAAAGTGCTTTAATCATTATATAATCTTAATTTAATTATTTTGTAATTTAAAGGCAATATTAAAAGGATGGGTTCACGCGAGATTTCTGGCTTGGGGAACGAGACTCTAGAGTCCGGAATCTGTCGTTCCCCACGCCCATTTTCCGAGCAGGTTGAGAGTTGAGAGTTGATTGCACAATTGAAGAGAATTGACTCTTAACACACCTCACACCCCAGGATTTTGTTATAGGAACATGTTAAGATCCATCTGATAACCGGGCGTTTTCTGTTGTTTTCAGACATCCGAAAATCGCTGAAATCGCAGAAAATCCGTATGTGTGTACCCGGCTCAAGGCTGTTCAATCCAAGATTTTGTTTCTTCATGTGTGGGGTCTGTCTCAGATAAGATTTCGGTTAAGATTTTGAAAATCCTTATGTGTGTACCCCGCTTTGGTAAGTGAATCATCTATACATCAGTCATCATCGCACCATTTGCTTAGTGAAATCTATAATCCTATGGTAATGGTACATACTGTACGTGTGGACTGACCAGACATACAGTATATACAGTATACAGACAAAAGAGTGTAAAAGGTTTGTCTACCCTTCCTGGGTGTGTAAAATATAATCATTAAAAGTTGCCAAGTCCTCTGGGCTACTGCAGTTACCTATGAGCTCCTCCAGGATGGCCATTATGGTGTCGGGGGTCCAATCTTTGGCTCCCAGGTCGCTCTGTAGCAGGATGAGAGCCGTGGCCAGGTCCCACTGGGCCACCCCAGCACGCAGCTGCTCCTGCCAGCCTAGCGAACCTGGAAAGAACATTCCCTTACACTACACATACACTTTGCCTTGCAACTCTGGCCAACCAAAAAACAAGCATTTCATTTGTTATTATTAACATTAGAATTTCACCATGTAATTACTAACAAGTGATTTATATACTGTACAAAAGTGCAACCAGTTTTTTTTAAGGTAGAAACCGAGAAGGCCCATGTTGTCCCTCTCACCGTCTGGTAGCAGTGGTCCGTAGAGGATGAACAGCAGCCGGGCTTGGCTGACAATGGGCCAGGGTTTCAGGATGCGGGTCAGCCAGAACAGAGTGTCCTTGCTGTTCTTCCAGGGGTCCAACAGAACCTGTCTGCAGAACAGACGGATCTGTTGCTCCAACAGCTGACATGAACCTGAGGGAGAAAAAAGACATACGGATCACTCACGTCTCTCACACTCTTTCAATTAGCCTTTCTGTTTGTTTCTCTCTCTCTCTCTCTCTCTCTTATAGGGACAGACACTCACCTGGCTTTCCTGTGACCACTGACATGATTTTCTGGGGTAGATTTGAGAAGTCGCACAGGAAGTTGAAAACTCTGTGACACTCCAGCTCCTCCCAGCCGGCTATCAATGTCTGTCAGTCAAACATTAACCATCTCAATACAGGATTCAGCCTTTGATATTAAATTGTCTGATGTTCTTTGTAACTAGGCTCTCACCGGTAGAAACGCTCCATAGCTGGAGAAGCCTTGGCATTGCACTGATGTAATGCACTCTTCCATCATGAAGCAAGGAACCTGAGTGGGAGGTAACAACTGTGTTAGTCTAAGTAAGGTTAACTAGAAAATAACAATCTATTCAATGTTGTCAACTGTTTGGTTTGTTTAGAAATGTGAGAATGTTTGTAGAGCACACACAGCTAAACATTGCCTCATCTGTCCTCCCTCACCTCTCTGTCTTACCTGTGAAAACTTGCTATATATGAACGTTAGCCTATCCTTTGTTGGCAGCAAGAGGGTACATCTCTTGAACAATAAACCTGAAACAATGAGCAAAAACAACAAGAATGTAACATAGTGACTATATTTGACAACCAGGACCACTTGCTTTCCTCATCGGACCCCCTATGAAAGGAGATAGAAATAATACTTTGGTCTATCTACCTGATAAAGAATTACAGCAGAAATAATGTGGCTCTGAATATTAGTTTATTATAAACATGTGTGTTCTTGGCCAACCAACTAAGTGAAATAAGGGTAAATTAATCAAATAAAGCTGTTGAGGAGCCTCTCACCCAGCGATGTGTAGTGTTCTAGTGAGGACACCTCGGTGGAGTGATGAGACCCCTGTACGATGATCCTCTTCCTCCAGGTCTGAGTGGAGACATAGCCCATGATGTGGCGACCAATGGCCTTGGACACCATGCTCAACACACTGATCTGCAACACTTTACCACAACAAACAACGAGGCAGGGAGAAACATCTCATTAATTCAGATGCACGTCATTGGAGCTATACATATTTAAGACCATTTAGTACCCTGCCCCTGGTAACGGCTTCAATCAGAATAGTTCAGCCTCATAGATATGTCTCATCTAAATAATCATAATTCACCCATCCTGAAAAATGTCCAAAGCAAACAGAACCCACCAGAGAGTCTGTCCAGGATCATGTCAAAGACCTCGGGGGCCAGCTGCTCAAAGAAACAGTCGCTGGCCCGAACCTGACGAACCTGACTGCGGGTGGTCATGGTCCTGACGGGATACGGCCGGCGTCTGCGGTGATACTTGTGGGTCAGGGTCACCGTGAATTTCCTTGTCACTTTCGCCATAATAACTGGAATACTGTCAAGCCTTTATTGTCCCACAAATAATCTAGAAGCGAAAGGAAATAGCTAGTTAGTTAAACTTGGTGGTTAGCCACAAACTGAAAAGTTGCTGGCTAGGATAGCGGCATGAACTTACCCAGCTGAGGAGAATGGCACTTGTCAATAAACCTTTGAAATTGTTGCCTTACTGAGCTTTAAATGCTCCTTCACATGCTGTTATGTGTTCAGGTAAATATTGACACCACTGACATGAGACAATATAATATAGATACTATAATATATCTAAACTAAAGTCACCGACAGTTTTACCTCAGCCAGCGAGCTGCAGTTCCTGCTCCCTCGCGAGGACACTCGCTGAACAACAAGGGGTGCGTTCGTAAAGACGCTCTGGAAATCTGATCAGCACTCATGGAATGCCTGTTGTCCAATCAAATTACTTGGTCCCTTTATGACGTTGTACCCAGTGTGCGTTCCGGCGCTCTCAGAGCAAATTTACGAACGCACCCAAGGGGCGCTACCGCGAAATACGATCAGCTCGCGCCGTCATCTCGAATGAATGAATGGTCTTTATTGTCATTAATATAGTACAGGTACCATACAACGAAATTTGGGAGAGGGGGCTCCCCTGGTGCTAGGAAAAAAAAAACTAAAAACAAGAAGGGAAAAGAGCTGGTTTACATAAATAAAGGCTACATGTCGTGACGTTAGAATTATAAGGTTCTATCTCAATTTTGATTTTTTTATTACATAATCTGATCCATTAGGTTGCCAGTGTGGTGTTATTTTTAAAATGTTGACATTTTTTAGTTAGTAATTAATAAAATACAAAGGTTCCATCTCTTAAAACATAATGGAATGTAAAAACTTTGACGCTCAATATCTCTGAACTACCCTAAACGGAGATAGAACCATATCATTCTAAGCTCACGACATGATGAGTAAAAGTAGTTAAGCTAGTATTTAAACTGAGTTGATAGCCACTGTGCCAGAATAGATTGTGATGTCTGACGCAGTAGCGCTAACCCAAGGTACACAACCATTTCTGTTTATAACATAGGTAGAAAAAAACATGGTGACGACAGGATAATAATGTGATTCCTTGTAATTAACATATTTCAAACGATCAATAGTGTCATCACACATTCAATATGCAAAGCAAGTAAAAAAAGAAACGTCTGTGCGTGTTGAACTTGAGAAAGGGCCATTCGTATGGTCGTGCTGCCCTCTAGTGGCCGTTCATGTAGGCGACTAGAGTTTACAGCCGGTCACAATAATAATAATAATAATAATAATAATAATAATAATAATAATAATAATAATAATAATAATAATAATAATAATAATAAACACATTTAAAAACTCTTACAGAACCTACAGTATGCACTATTGTTCAGCATAGCTACATCATATCATGAAGATTATAAAGATTATGGGGATAGTTTAATAATTAGTGTAAAGTGTACAGTTTACAGTCAGATGGTCAGATGGTCCCTCCGTGTGAATGGGATCAAGTGAGAAAAGTAGCGTTGCATGACCAAATCAACAAAAATAAACTTTATGACTTTGTTGGTTGTTACTTTGAGGTGATTTGGCCACAAATGGAATTTTGCCTCTTGTTCGCATTCACACGCATTGATTTGTTTGTTAGCGGTGGCTCAACTTTTGCTGTTAAACCTGGTAGGCTACACACATAAAGATAATCTGGCCGCTTTTGGTCCGATGTCGCCCCCTTCCGACCAAGGACAGCAAACGCCCGATTATCGGGAGGCTCTAAAGATTATCCTACATTTATCAGAAGCTTGCCTATGGTCAATATTGACTCAAGAGAGAGGTGGCCTCCCTGTGGTTCTGTCTGCGACCTACTGGTGCACTTCCTGGTGGCAGAAAGAGGTCTCTGGCAGGGCAGACAGCTCGGGGACCTGCTCTTTATTACTGTGTTGAAATATGCTGCAATTAAATCTTAATGGAGTCTGAGGAGCTGACAAAACAACCACCTTCCGCTCCGCTTCATCATAGTGTGAACTGTTTCAATTGATCCTGACTTCCCTGCAGAGGGACTTTGAGAAACGCTGTGCAAAATTAATCCAGCATGGTTATACTTGAAGCACAACTGACATTGTGTGGGATGGAATGAATACAAAATGGATAATAAAAGAGAGTGAGGAATAATGTAACCATCTCTTCATGTTCAGTATGTGAAAACAAAAGTTCTACAGAAGATGATTAAAAAGATGATAAATATATGAAATATTGGATTTATTCCATCCTGAAAGTATTACAAAATAACACATACAGTAATACAGCCAGGCTGAAGAAGAGTCTATGTTGAAAGCAACGTCATTAGAATTGACAAACACAATTACTGATGTTGCTGGTTCACAAAGCACAAAAGCAATTATATGTACTGTCGGAATACAAGATGAAAATGAATGAGACATATTTGCTTTGCAGCTCCATGGCAACCTCTTAAGGGTGAGATCCATTGTTCAAAGGCATGTTTGACCAGGAAGTAAAAACAAGCATGACCACAATATAGTACCACAATCAACCCCTCATGAGATGTTATATAAGAGGAGAATACAACATCACATACATCATTAGAAAGGTGAAATTAAAGCACAAACTGACTGCTAAATAATGGTCACTCTAAAAGTTGTCCTACAACACCTGTCTTTGGACTATGAGACTAAGGGTCATTATACTATGTAATTACATTCAAAATGTATCTTCCAGTTGCATTTATTTCTCATGAAATTATTAAGGCAGTAACATATATATGGTCTGCTGTATTTGAGTAAGTTAAATAATGATAAATACTGTAGCATCAGCCACATGCAGTAAGCCTGAGACACTAACCCACGATCCTATATCTTCTGAAAAATGAGTGAAAAAGCTAGTGAACAAAACAGCTGCATGCGTAAGTGCAATATTACTAAAACAATCAATAAAGAAATGTTTTGGCATTAGCTCCATATGATAGAGCGCAAATGGATACAAATACACTAAAATAAACTGACGTCAGCAAACAAATGCAAGCAAACTGGTAATTATACAGAAAACAAATATTGGCTACAATGCTTTTGTACAAAATACTTTTAGATACATTCAAATTCATTCTCACACACTAAGACAAAGAAAGATACAGTAACTTGTTGAATAAGCCAAAGTCAAATAACTCATGACAAAACGATATATTTTATGGGAAAGTATGGGAAACAAACAAACAGGGAGCAGTGAGTAGCAGTTTCTCCAAGTATAGAGTGAGCCGACTGATGTTGCATTTTCATCAACATCAACAAACACAAATATACAGTACGCAGACATTGGCACTTAAGTAAATGGCAGCATTACATACAACTGACAGAGGGATGCCCACTTCCTCTCCTTTCCTTACCCAGTGGTAGTGCAGTAGTACTGTAAGAGTGTGTGTGCGTGTGCATGTGTGTGTGTGTCTATGCATCACACCAAAGTCTCTGGTAGTGTGTCTGCATTGTCTGCTGATAGGAGCTGCCATATCTGCCACCTCTCCCTCTGCCACTCTGGGCTGCCTGGCACCTTGCCCTCCAAAGGACCAGAGGGATACATGGAGGCTACAGTCTGGGGCCCGGGGCTTCTGCTCTGTGGGGGCCGTCGACGGGCCTGGGGTGTCAGATACCCAGGCTGCAGCTGTGTGGAGAGGGAGGGTGTGGAGAAGGATATGTGTGTCCCTCTGAGTAGTCCAGGGTAGGGAGGGGGAGGTTTCCCGTCACTCCTGCTCCCTCTGAGGGAGGGGCTGGCAGGGTGTCCGCCCCTTAACACTAGGTCCTCTGAGCTGCTGGGTCCTGATAGGTCAGGTGCTCTGTGATGTAATGACTTCACATCCGGCTGTCTCTGTCCATTCTGCCCCTGTGGGCTACTGCTGCAACGAGTCACTGGGGGGTGCGGCCTACACTCTGGCACCCCTGATGAGGTTAGTGTCCGCCTGACAGGCAGTTTGCTGTTGCCTTGATGACTGTTGATTCCCTCTGATGAACTGCAGGAGCCATATTCTGACACATCCCCATGAGAACCTGAGAGAGTGTATCATTTACATCTCATTAACATACAGCACATCCTATAACACCATTCATGAGCATGCACATTTTGATGTACCAGTGCTATGACGCTCCATAAACTGTGTTTTCAGTGTTCCATGCCAGGCCCCCCAGATATTTGTATGTTCATCGGGTGTTTCTAACGGAAACAGAACAGACGCAAACCTTTCAGTTGCATACTTTTAAGTGTCAGTATAGTGAATATCAGTGCTATTCTCAGGAATCAAACAGCCTAGATATAAGTTGACCATTCAGGACAGTAACTCACCTTTGCCCGTGGATGCTCTGCAGGTGTCGCTGGGCCGGCCCACATGGCTCACCAGTGTGTACTGCTCTGGGACCCTGAAGAGCCGGTCTGAGAGGGGGCTGCTATCCCCCTGACACTGACACGGTCGGTCTGATAACAGACGGTCTGATAACACTGGAGAGTTGTTGTCGTACGGGGACACCTCCCCACTAGACGCCTTGTTCGAGTCACTGGAGGAGTGTCTCCCGCTCAGAGAGAAAGACTCCTCTGCATCTGTCCTCGGCAGGCCTGCGCCTCTATGTGGAGTGGAGAGGAGAGAAACATTTTGGGGTATGTCACTGTGTAAGAAAAAAACCAACAACCACGATTAAACTCTAATTAGCTTTTCTTTATCAAAAGAAAAGAGAACAAAACAATGATGATCAGATCAAATGCATGAAAACTGAATAATGAGATTCAGTAAGATAGTGAATGCTGGGATGCAAAGGTGCACCACCAGGGGGTGACCATGTACTATCTCACTGCCACTCATGGTTTCTCAGTGGGTTCTTTGGCAGAGGCACGGCGCTAACATATCCAAGCACACACACAAAGCCACACTTACGAGGATTGAGAAGCCTTCCTCCTCAGTAAGTAATCCACCACGTCAGGATCTGTCTCCAGTAGACTCATCAGAACCTCATTCTGCAGGTCAGGTGGTACCTACGAGGGTCAGAAAAGAACATATTTGTTACTATAAGCCTCTAAGGAGAACAGACAATTGGTTGGTACATGCATCCCATTGCGTGTTCTTTTTAAACTAACTATTTATATATTCTGTAACTCATTAATTCATGACGCTGGTACTGTAGACTTCGGAATCATCTACTAACTACAGGAATACCAGCACCATCAACAGAGTACAACATCTCAGTTGTTTATTTAGCCTACAGTTTCAAGTTACTGTGTCATATACTAGCACATGCTCATATACTGTGGCTTATTGTACACAATGCAATGAAAAGGGTAGGGGGATTGTTATAGTAAAAGCCAAAGTAGTTGTGTGTTGAAAGGTAAAAAAAACTGCTGTTGATAGGAGCAGAGAGACCCAGTAATCAGATGGGACCAGTGAGTCACTATCCATCTGCCAAAGAAAAGCTGCTCTGTCTATTGGACTAGGCCTTACAAGGACCAGGAGTCCGAAACAATAGCAGGAGTTTGTTAGCTCTCGTGTAATGGAGCTTGGTTTTTACAAGTGACTCCACAGTCCACACAAGCTCAAAACATATAAACGGATTGTTTACATTTCATTAGATGGAGCCACTCTATTAAGCTTGAGAACCCTAAACACGTTGTGGTATTTTTCTCGGAAAGGGGAGCAGTGACTAAGAGAATTGGATTGCTTGCCAGCTGAACCCAAGTTTTATTTGGTTCTTTATCTCGTATAGTGAGTGAACAGTCAGATATCTTCCTCTTGGCGTCATAGTGCCTTCCGGTAACAAAGCTTACCATGAAGAGGGTCTCGTACGTGGTGATCATCTTTTGGACTACCCCAATGATGGCCGTACTCTCCTCTGCACGGGCAAAACTCTGTACTGCAAATTCCTTGTCTGAGCTTTTTTGCTTGTGTAAAAGGTTTGGTCCAAATATGGTTGCCAGGTTAAGTGATGTCATCTTGTTCCCAGTGATCTAAACACAATAGTAGATTGAATGTTGAAGACTTGGAGTTAATAAAAAAACATACTATTCACACACACACACACACACACACACACACACACACACTCTAACTTTACATGAGAACATCAGGATGTTGCTGATTCTCTCTCTCCTGCCAGTGCTGTCAGAGCTAAACTCATTCTGCTCAGTGGAAAAGGGGTTTGTTAAGCATCGACATGAAATCCCCAGTAATAACAGGATAATGAAGCCTGAACTGATCTGATTCTGGCTGTCTGACCAGCGGTACTGTTGTCTCATAACGCTCAGGCCTTGGTGAGTGATTGTTAGCAAGGAATCTTCTTTGATTCTTGGTGATACAGGAAACGTTGATGGACATTAATTGGGAATATTATTCAACTTGACACTGGATAAAGCATTCTGGTGATAATAAAACACTTAGGCAAGGTCACTAATGAAAGATGAGAAGAAAAAAAAATCACTAATGAAAAATGTTGATTGATTTCAAGCTTAATGAATAACAGTGGAATGCAGTCTTTTGTATAGGGTAGACTTGCATTAATTGAATCATCTACTGAGTTCCCCTACCAGCACCAAGACTGTCCTCACCTCTTGTCCTTCCCTGTCATGGCTGTCCTCGGCATGAGCGGCCACTGTGGACAGGAAGTGGAGGAGGCGCTGCAGAGTGTCACTGTTGCAGGGAGGAAGCAGGTAGAGCAGAAGCTGCATGGAGCTCTCTTGGTCTGAATGGTCCAGTACTGCAGAGGAAGCCAAGATACAGTCACAACTAAACCAAATTGCTCACGACAATACAGATGGTGCAGAAATCAGCTCTGTGAAGCTTCAAGTTCAACATTCAACACTCATGCATTATGTGAATGCATAATAATAAAGCAATACTTGGGCGAGTTCACGACTTGAGGTGAGGTATGGGATGTGTGACATGGGGAGAGTGTGTTAGAGTGTATGCCGGTATAGTAGGGTCAGAGTGAGCTCCTCACACATGGTGTTGATGAAGGCTGTGTAGAGCTCTCTGGTGAGCAGGGGGTCAAGCATGTCCCTCAGGAACTCCTTGAGCAGCGCTGCTACATCGTGGACACTGTGCTCCTCGTCCAACTGGACGTCCACACCCTGATCACACTCCTCACGCAGCTGGGGACGGAGCAGTACACACCACACACATCAACAACTGGAATCGTGTACAGCGATGTCAATCTGTGTCTATCGGTAGCTTACCTGCCGTACTCTCTTCCTTGAGCTCCCAACGCGAAAAATGCCAACGGTCTGTAGACCTTAAGGAAATTGAAGAAAACTCAGGCATTTTCTTAATGCCCACAGGAAATTGTGCAAATTAACAACAGTAACAATTTAAACCTCTGCAATTCTTAAGAAGTCCCACAGTTTTAAGTAATGACAATGTTGTTCGACTGTGTGTGTGTGTGTGTGTTTGGTGTGTGTGTGTGTGTATGTGCGTGTGCGTGTGTGTGTGCGTGTGTGTGTGTGTGTGTGTGTGTGTGCGTGTGCATGTGCGTGTGTGTGTGTGTGTGTGGAGTCTGTGCGTCTGTGTGTGTGTGTGTGTGCATGCTTATATGCGTGCGTGCATGCGTATGCATGTGTGTGTGTGTGTGTAATTGTGTACCATATTTCTCCAGGTGCTGGCAGCAGCTGTCCACTACCCTTGGCACCTGTCTATAGATGGGGTTCAGGGTCAGCTTCTTGTTGTCCCGATGTTTCTTCTTGTTGCTGGGTGGCTCAGCGGGGAGGGACAGCTGGAGGGCCTCCAGCAGACGAGACTGGTCGTCATCCAGATCAGTGATGCAATCTACAGACACGCCTCCCTACCAGACACAGACAGGCGAGGAAATACAGTCATACGTATGGAGAAGTGACAGAGAGCATGCAGCTGGTTGCATAGACTTGCAGTTGGGACCCCTGCAAGCGATGGCGAGTATGGTGGTTTGCATACAGTGAAGTATACAGTACACTGATGGGTTGAGTCCTGTTTCTGCAACTGATCGTCATGCAATCAGATATTGATATATATGTTACAGAGTGTATTTAGACCCATGAGTTCGGTGGACAGTTCTGATTTGTTATGCGTACCCTCCTGCGTGCACGCGGGGGTGCCTCGGGCGTGTTGGATATAGGCGACTCGACGGGCGTCTCGGAGGTGGAGCTGAGGGAGGAGTTGCTGCTGGAGAGATCCCTGCTGGGCCTCTTGGTGTTGGAGGTGAGGTGGAGGAAGGAGGTGACCAGGTCGCTGTGGTCCCTGGGCTCCTCCCGCTGGGGGTCCTGGCGCTGCTTGTGCGTGCGGTCGTTGGAGATCACCTGCGACAGCGGTATGCCAAACGCCTGGGGGAGAGACTCTGTAGTAGGGGGGAAGAGAGAGGGAGAGTCAGAGCTCACGTTCATCATGGCTCATCGTGGCTCAAAGTCAACGCGACTCAAGTAACATACAGTATACAGCATAGACCCTCATGTACAACCGACATGTTATTGTGTCCTCAGTAAGTCATGGGTGTTATTATGGTTTCCCGTTTCTTCTCATTTTCCATAGGCCTTCTAATTTAAAAAATAATATAAAGACCTAGAGTGTCTACAAAGAATACTCCATGGGGAAAATGCAGAGTGAACCTAAACAATATTCCATTGTGTATACTGTGTTCCAGAGTGAGGGAATACATACTTTCTGTTTTGTCTCTATAAACACAGAGACAGAGAAGGAAAAGAGCAGGGGGGGTTGGCCATGCCTGAGGATAGGCTTCCACGACTGAGCCACCTCTCAAGATTGTTTTTGTTATTTCCTTGACCGCCCAGACGACAGAGAAAAGCCACATTCCTGTGAACATTGTTGCAGGGGGCTGGGCAGTTGTTGAAGGCAGCAGCCCCTTTCAGGAGAGAGGGGTTCCACTGTATATTTTCACTCAGTGCTGCCTGTGTGGGTATAAACAGCTGAGAATGCCTGCTCCACTGAGCTCCACATAGCTCCAGCGAAACGGATCAAAGACGGCCTTTTCCACTGTCAACGGCTGGCCGGGCCAGTGTGTGAGAAAAACAGTACCCAGCTGGAGGGGAACAGAGGTCTACAGGACTCCAGTGGCTATCCCACAGCCTCCCCATTCCCAAATACTGAACGGAGCTATGTTTATCTTCACCGGGTTGGAAAGACTAACAATAATGTTATCACTGACTACGTGCAAGACAGTCAATACTATCGAGTAATGGGAGTGTTGGAAATTCCCCAATATTGATAGTACATGATACGGTGAAATGTCATATCACACCCTAAATGAACAGAATGTCGAATTATGTGACGTAAATACAACAAAATTCCACCAAACCTTTGTCTTTGCTCTTCTCTTTGGCTAGTGAATCCAACTTCCTCCTAAGTGACTTCTTACGCTTCTGACCGTCTGAAAAGAGAATACACAGGTGTTAAGATTTCACAACATTCTACCACTGGTAACATTCTGGCATGCTTGTAACATTTCACTTCATGATTCGGCATGTTTGTATACCAGTTTTCTAATCTCTCATCACAATCTGGGAGAGCAGTCCCAAAATCTGCTTGACAAACCCAAGCATAACTCATGTCATGATCAAAATGTGGAATGTGAATCTAATTGATGGTCCTTAGAAGCACTATGCGTGACTTTCCTCACAGATGCATGCTTTTCTATGCTGTGTCCTTTGTGCTCCTGTCTAATACCTAACTCAATCCATATGTAGACAGAGTGATTAAAACATTATTGCTATTTCAGATCATAAAATTGTGTTTTTTCTACAATGGCAAGAGAATGTTGACTGGCTAGCATGACTATGGTCTTTCCTATGTTAGCATATGGAAGTTAAGCCAGCACCACATGAGGGAATGTGATCCAAGACAGAGCCTGGCTGACTAGAAACAGAGGCGAACACAGACAACCTCACACCATGGCAAGTAGGTCGGGAAA
Organism: Nansenia antarctica; assembly: GCF_963989245.1. Taxonomy (NCBI): domain Eukaryota; kingdom Metazoa; phylum Chordata; class Actinopteri; order Argentiniformes; family Microstomatidae; genus Nansenia; species Nansenia antarctica. The sequence goes on along the minus strand of NC_137677.1, from coordinate 53,304,318 downwards.
CACAGCTCTACTCAAAGTTACCCTAAACATACTCTACTCAAAGCTTCTTTAATTGAAAAGAGTACATAGCACTTAAAACAAAATTGTAAACAAATTGATCTGTTTAGAGTTGTAATAAGTGCTGTCCATGACATCATACAAACTTTAGACTGGGGAACTACAAATGATTGATTCACTCTGGTTTGGTGCCTGAGTCTGTTGAGTAACATTTAGTCATGTTGTGACAAGATCTTGCCAAAGGCATGAGAACAAAAGCCCCGTTAGCTGAATGACAAGGAGATGAACTGTGGGATGTCTCCAGGTCTGTGTGTCTGTCTACCTTTGGGGATGGTGATCTGGCACCCCAGGTCATAGTCCTGAAGCAGCCGGCTGAAGGCCACTTCCTGTAGACGCACCCGCTCCAACTCTGAGAGGCTCTGCAGGGGCACAGGCTTCAGGCGAACACTTCGCCCAGACATGCTGTTCCAGGTTAAGTCACCCTGTCAGGAGACACACCCACACCCACACCCACACCCACACACACACACACACACACACACACACACACACACACACACACACACACACACACACACACACACAAACACACAAACACACAAACACGTCAGAGACATCTATCACTGCTGTCACTCTCAAATTTCCTGAATGGTCATGCTCTTTGAAGACCATTAAGTACTCGTAAACAGACAGAGATAACGTTGCTTCATTTGCCAGTCTCGAGCACATCAATCATCTGCCATTTCATGACTTCTCACAGAGTAAAGAGAGTTGCTTTTAGGCTCTTGGTATGTATGTCTCTGATGAGGGTCCAGCACTAACTGCTAGTGTGCTTCTACAATGTTTATGGAATTCGACAAATAGTTTTTTTTAGAACCATATAAACCAAAAGCTTGTGTTAATATGAATGATCTACTCTCCCCAAGCGATGAGAATTTTTCCCCAAAAAGGGATTTTTTGGAGGAGATCATAGCAACAACGTCTTGCCAAAGCACTCCAAATCGAGAAAGCAGAGCTCTTAGACAATCATTCTGTGTTCCCATCTAGCAAACTGACACATTACACTTTACACAAACTGAATGAACCATCACAAGTTACACAAAATAGAGCTAAAAACACATTATCTACAGACCAAATTCCCTTACAACTTATATAATCAGATGAGAAGCTTGTATTATAAACATTTTTACATATTTCAGTGTTTTAAAATAGAACATATTTCACTAACCCCCAACCAAATATATATTTCTCCTGTCATCTAATAGTCAATGTTCTGTTGTGACGTCACAGTCCAGAAGGACATCAATACAAGCCTAGTTATTGTCAATTCTGTGACTGAGGATCTTGTTAAAAACACAGCTGGATGAGCTAAGACCTCCACTGAGCTTGTGCTTGCCAAGGCACCGTCCATGCTGAGGCATTTCAGACATTGAGCCCTGTGTTTAGAAATTAGAACCTCGTCTCAGTCTATCCCCAATCACCAAAAGGATTGGTGATGTGCGGGGGAAACTCTATTATATGTCTAATATTGAAATGGTGCTGCCAAAATCTGGCCAGCCGGGTGTTAGCTTGGCTCTAAATCATGCACAGCATGTTCCTCCAGCGAACCGGATTTGGGTCCAACATTTTGAATCTTTGTGTCCATCACTCTGCCATTCAGGCAGCACATTTTGAAAGGAGGAGCACATGAAAGGAGGTTGGATTTCCACTCTGCTTTTGAACAAAAAAATAAAGAAATATGGTTTTATGCCAAATACATTAATGACCATCCCCACTACACTAACATATCAATTATGATAACCATGTTTGTTGCATTACAAACAGATGAATGGCACAAACTGAGACAAACAAGACAAATACATCTGTTGATCTGTTACTGTACTACTAAACTACTCATCTTAATAGGGATGACCTGTTTTCAGGGTCAAAGTAACTTGGAGTCTAATAATCTGATGCCAAATCCATGACCTCTGAGCGTTTCCTTCAGAAGCCCATGCAGGAGATAAGACCTCCTTTGATCCCCTACAGTCAAACCAATCATAATATGAGCCATGCTCCAAAGAGGCTTACCAGCTCATTAACCGACTCAGCCTTACAGTTAGATGAATTTCCGCTGTTAGCAGGGCACAATCAGTAGCATTTTATTTGATGCTACGAGATCTTGCCAGATATTTACTTAGAATGTACGTACATGTTAAATGGTAATTACGCTGTAATAACCTAGGAACAAAACGGCAGAATTTGAGAGATATACAGTACAGTTTCCATTCGGTTGTCAGGCTTGACGGCAAATAATAGTGTACATTTCAGTTTTACTCATAATACTACATCCAGATGTTGGTTCAAAGTGCTCATTGTGAAAGTTCAATGTACGGTGTTGGATCCATCATTAGTCATTGTCTTCAGTCCTACCCTTTATCAGTCATACAGGTGACTGATAGGTACATGTACTCCCCTTTCCTCATCCCTTCCCTCATCGATTAACAGAAGATTGGTCCTGTTGCAATTTCCTCCCCTGTCTATCCACTTCAGCTAAGATCTCTGGGCCAAAGAATGTGTTTAATCTCACTGCATGTCAACTAATAAAGGCCAAATACACCCGGCTGTGTGTTATGCACAGCTGTGAGGCATCAACACAGAGCAATACATCACAGAACTTTATCTAAGTAGTTACAAAACAAGGGATCCTTCACACACACACACATCTGACGTTAAGCCTGACCAAACAAGACAATTCATCAACATGACATCATATTGCATGCATCGAGGTGAAATACAGTACCCTGCTGATATCTCAAATGTCCAGACAAAAAAGCTTGACAGTTCCATTTTAGATCTGCTGACACTAGAAAGTGGAAAAGGGGAAGGAAAAACACAGACAGTTTGAACCATTCTATTCTACTCTTTTTCCTTCAACAAAACCTGGAAAAGCTGTGGATGGGGGAATAGGCTACAGTATGTGGATATCTACAGAATATGTCTATTTTATGTTTTTTCCCCCCAACAAAACAAGTGTATACCCCCTATTGAATTCCATCTCATGCATTCATCAGTGAGGGTTAAACAGGTGTCAGAGTCCAGGGTTTGGGTACAGTGGGATGCAAATGTGAAGCGGTCTGTAAAACCCTGTATGAGATTCCAGTGGTTGTTTTTTAATATAGCTGGTTGGTATCTTGGCAACCACCTAATTGTCTACTTTCACCCCTGTGGTTTTACATATCGTTTCAGCCTGCAGATTCTCTCCACAAAACAATGTCTCAGGGTACTGTTTTGTTTTCCCACACAACTGTTGAAACATTTACAAGTTTGTTAACCCAATTTGATTCAAACAATTAGTCTGTGGACAAATGAGAACATTCTCTCTCAACTCATGTCTACATACTTTGTGAATCTCGGAACAGTGAAATATCAACCTGAGTCATCTGTTGAAAATAATGAAAGAGAGGAAAAACACAGAGGAATACATCCAGTGTAATACAGTGTAATACAGAGGGCTTGCCATATTAGCTTTAATGTCAACTCTCGTCTGCTCAATCTGCTCAAACATTCCTTCACAGTGAGTACATGGGAGTGGAGGCTTTTTGACTATCAGATCTGAGTACATACTACAGTAGTTTCCCACAGTCCCTCAGACACAGAGGGACATGGCCTTCACAGACCACAGCACAGGCATAGAGAACACTCACACATAAGTCAGCCCCTCTCACTCACACGGTCCTGTACTGCAGTTCTACTTGATCGAAATTCTTAGAAACGATCCTGCGTTCTGTAACCATGTATTGTCTGTGTGTGTGTGTGTGTGTGTGTGTGTGTGTGTGTATGTGTGTGAGTGTGTGTGTGTGTGTGTGTGTGTGTTGTACCACCTCAGATGAAAGCTACCTGCATAACCTGCTGTGAGTCAGTGTTATTATGACAGGGCATGACAAATGATGCTGGATGTAAAATCAGTTAGTAGATAAGATTAGGGCTGTCGGTCAATTTAACGAATTGTTCATGATTTTTTTTCCTATTAGATTGATTCATCTGACGTGGAAATATGACATCTTCTTGCCTTATTTGTTCACCTTGCAATTCTTTTTACATTTCTAGACAAGAAACCCCACATGGTGCCTAAACAATGAGTAATGTGATACTTTACAAGTTAACAATGAAATGATAAGCCTCCCAATCAAAGGTGGTAATAGCCATTCCCATTGCTAGATTAAGAGAAAAGGGTAATAATTGCTTCCTTGAAACAACATTCTTGTTTACTTGGCCTTGTGCACACTAAAAGCAATTACCTGCTAAAGTTAACGCGCACACAATGGTTTATTCATGTCTTGTGGTTGTCCTTGTCCTTAATTCATAATGTGAAATAGAAAATAAGGTTTTATAGCCATCGTTCAGTGGAATACAATGAGCGGAAATGAGCAAGGTAAACACTAGGTAGTGAGATTGAGAGCCCAGAATACTGCAATCAACCATACTTGAGCTCGATCCGATGGGGTGATGAATATTCCTCCCAGGTCAGGAAGCCACTGAATGAAACATTCTGAGAGTAGTGGAACTTTGAACAATTGCTGTTCCTCACAACAAACACTGCACCACCTCCCATGAGACAGAGAGCAATCCATCTTTCTAATCTGAGTTAACAAGAGTTACTTGTGGTGTTTAATATGCATGCCTGCAATCAATAAGGTTAGTTTGGGGTGAATTGACTATTCATTGACTTTCTGATGCCTGGAAAGTTTACAACCTGCACACACTCCATCCATCTATTGGTTCAAGAACTGAGAGACGGTCACTCAACGGTCACTCATGTCACCCACGACTGGTTTTATGGAGTGCACAACACCAGCAATCATTTAACATAAATTATACGGAAATAGTGCCTGGTAACCGATCCAATTATCCAAAGGTGCTAGTAATAGTAACCTTCAGTGGCACTGGAAAACAACAATAACTGAAAGAAATATACATCCTAGCCAAGTCCAAAAACAATGCCTTACTGCCAGCAGAAAACAATTAAGCGTTCAATGACTGTCATTGTTATGCTTTTAAAGAAGAAATGTGTCTATACTTCCTGGTATAAAAGGACAAGGTCATTAAGTATATAAGTTTACAGTGTCTTGTTGTTGGACAACAATGTCCTTGTAATTCATCAAAGCCATACTTAAAAGTGACCATGGAAGTTGAAGCATGTCCTTGAGACTTGTCCGTATAGGTGCAATGTGTAATCTGTAACAACAACAAAACAATAAACAGCTGAGGAATGGGGCTGGAGACATGCAACCACTCTCAATTTCATAGACAGCGCTATGTATGCAATGACTAACTATCCATGAGATAACATATATATAGTTTGAACCATGTTTTGAAACTACACAATATTTGTTTAGAATTTCATTGTTTACAAACAACGTAGTAAGACAGTTAAACTAAGCTGATGAGGCATTTATAACCTATAGTCTTCAAGAATCAATGGCTTTCTATTATTAATTTACTAATCTAACATTGATGTACCAATCGCAGATTTACCCTTTAATGGTCAGAACTTAAACATGGTTCTGAGTCGTGCCCACAACTGTCAGCAACATTGATGCTGTGACTATGATCACACAGCTGTTTGTCTTTGAGAAAGAGGATAAGGTCAAAGATAAAAGAGGTAAAGTTAATTGATTAGTAACCCTGTTATATGTAGGTATACAACCCTTACAGTAACTCCCAGGAGTAGTGCCTACAAGGTAGAGGTTAATGAGTTCATACCGTCGTCAGCACCTGGCTGTTTGCATCTATGAGCTAAAATGACATCATTAGTCTGGTAGACCTACACAGTACTTACTTTACTTTACTTTATTTGTATAGCACTTCTCAAGACAGCAGTCACAAAGTGCTTCACAGTACATTTGGTAGAATACAGCATAAAAGACAGCAAGTAAACAGCCAGCAAGTAAAATATAATTCATAAAATGTAAACAAGCACTTCACAAAAGCAATAAAACAAATGATAAAATAATAAAATCAACTGATATCAGAAACAAGAGAGAGAAAACAACCAACGCCACCATGTATGTGGTGTGCTGCATTGGGAATATCGGAGCACGCCACACACAATACCATCAAAACTGTTCAATCCGTGATTTTTTATCTTCATGTGTGGGATCTCTCTCAGATAAAAAATCTGATAAGATTTAGAAAATCTTTATGTGTGCACCAGGCTTTAAAGCTGTTACACTGAGCAGAGAAAACAGAGGAAAAATTATCAGCAGATCTCTCATTAAGGATACGGGGGTGAACTGTACGTTTTGGGGAAGGAACAGCTACGTCAAAGGAAATATTGAATAAGACAGTCTTGTGATGAGAAATGGAATCTTTCAAGGTGAGGGAGTTAACAGATAAGTGACACAAGCTGTTTTAGGTTAAACGATTCACAAATGCGTAAAACTTCCGAATAATATAAATTCAAATATTTCCAAAAAGACACTTGGCAGAACTGTCGTTCGGGATTTAGTTTCCACCTGTGAGACATTTTTGACACACATCTGACTTAAACCAGACCGTAAACCTGGTTGCTACCAGGTTTGTTCTGAAGGATTGGTTGCATAGCAATTTGTGGCAAAAAAAATATTTGAGCCACATTCATGGAACGGAACTGGATCTGAAATTATTGCGAATTATCAAAACAAGTCTGAACTAGCTCTAATCACGCTTTGTGGAATACGGCCCAGGTCCGGGATAAAATGTTGTCACACGGAGCAACAATATCTAGGCCGACACAATCTCCAATCCATTTGGTCTCTAGAATAATAACAAAACATGACACTTCTCAGAAATGGTTTTCTCCTCAGCCTACCCTTGAGTACATTTCACAGACCTGTAAGCTATTTTCCCAGTGTGTTGTCGGTCCCATATTTACTACTAATATTCATGCTGGTTCTGATGTCATAACATAACCTATCATGAGACATTTCTAACAGTGACAGATTGTGCCTAATAAAACCTGTTCATAGCCTACTGTATGGACAGTGTCCTGTTCAGATATTATGGTATGAACACAGTGATGGCAAATACAAGAGCACAGCCACCCTGATAGGCATGTGTGGAACAAGTATCTAGGTTATTTGCCAAATACATGATGATATCACATGATAAGGGTTCACAGATGGTTGCTTAATACAGTAACACACCCACAGACAGATACAATTCACTTTGCTATAGTTTCATGGATAACATGTTTTGCACAGGCCACCTGCTCTTCTGCACTACATAATAGCAACTGCACTTACTGTTCTTTGTAAATCTGACTGTTTCTTGTTAAAACTGATTAAATCAGAAACAGCATCTGAGGACAGTCTATAGAAAAATACTATAGGACAATCATGATTAACTAAAACTATGGGAATAATGTGTAGTAGATTCACAGGCTCTTACTAAAGTTAGTAAATTAGTTAGTTAGTTTCTTACTATGTTGATTATGTGAGTATCCGAGAGATAATTTTTCCCATTCAAAAGACGTTCTTGGTTGTTCACATAATAGGGCCGCTAACAGTTATTCCAATAGCCTACTTACGAGGTAAGAGATGTGCCTGTCAGGGGATAGGAGGTCCTCCATGATCAGCATACATACATATAGCTGTCCCGGTGCAGAATTTGTACGGTTGTGGGATTAAACTCCGGATTAGGCTACTTGAAGAAAACAGGCAACACAATATATTTCGGCTTCAGTCTTTGCTGTTGAAACGTTCGCTCATAGTCTGCTCCATGCAGTGTCTGAATACCGCAACAGATGTGCGCGGTTCAAGTTGCGCTGCTGCCTGGTTCCTCGGGTCCGCGGGAAGAACAAGTAGCGCCGTCTAGATGGGGCGGGGCAGAGAAAGAGCGCTTCTCCATCGAGGGCAAAAGGACAGGAACGACCGAAATGATTGATTAGCCGATAAACACAGGTTAGATTCAGGGTTTTTTCATAGTTTTTTTTAACACATTTTATTTCGAAAGTGTTATATAGGCTCATAGAGTACGGATGAGTAGTACCTATTTTTCAATAGAATAAACTAAATGATAAAAATGTAAAATTGATAAACCTTCAATTTGTCCTATCATGATGATTATAAGAGACACCATAACATGGACAGGTATAACATTAGTCCAGTTTAATCACACTTTTGTCAATTTAATTGATTTATCGGTAAGATGTAAGATGTTTCTCAAGATTATCAATTGGTCAAGATTTGTTCATATACTGTACTTCTGTGCAAACATTTATTGTGAGGGGAAGTTTGAAGTTTGATCAGAGGAATGTGCCAGCACTGTTTGCCATAAGAAATGTTGTTTATATAAATGTACTGTAACTGAAGTATCACAGACGTCCAGATGTGGGATCAGGGCACATCAGAGACTTTACTTTACTCATTATCATATACTTTATATGATCTAAATCTTTGTGCGCTTTATGAAGGTGGCATATAAGACGCTAAGATCATTCCATGAAACATGTAAGATACACTGCATGGCCACTATGTAAACCATCTCCTCAACTAATTCTCAATCTTGAACAGAAACTTAAACAGAGAGCCTCTCTCCTCAACTTTGTCTTACAGCATGCATATTTCGTGGCGTGTTCCCACTGCAGAGGTATTGAGGCTTGAACATGTATTTAAGTATAAAGAGATCCAGCATATTACAGCATTGAAATAGTTACAGTCTCCATTGTGGAGTGTGGATTGACTCTTCCTTGTGGGGAATGGATACGTTTGTTATTACTGGGACTTGCTGACATCTTCAGCAGCTTTTGCCATCTAAACAGGAAGAAATCATGTTGGAAAATAACAAACTAACTGGAATGTGATGTCAGGTAGAGGGAGGCAGCGAGTGCACCATGACCCACTTTGTTATTGCACCACACATCTCCAATATAAACCATAACAGGAGGCTGCATTCTTTGGATGAACCTGAAGATCTTGTTGGTGCAGCAACGGAAAGGCAGGAATATAGTATTCTGTGGGAGATCAAAAATGGGTGAGGTTTTACAAAGTGCATATATAAAATTCAGTTTGCTATACCTTCGTAAACTATTTAATAAATTGTGACATGTTTACGATACAGCTCTCCACAGACTGTATCAAGCCAAGACCTGTTTGGCGTACAAGTTGAAATAGATTTGAATATATCACTTGTAAACTAAATCATTGTAGACATTTAAACTGGGTTTTAGTCAGATTTGTTGGACCGTTTTTCTCTTCCACAGAATAATGATCGGATAAGGCAACCCAAAATAGAATAGACTGATTAATCCTATTTCCACTTTTGACTGAAGAAACATGCACATAAAATAGGGATGAGTACAGAAAATATGCTTATTGCAAGGACACATTCTAAAAGCCATTGTGAGATTGATGACCCTGTATTTTCAGAGAATATTCTGGAACAACACCAAGATGCCTTGCACTCCCGAAAAAAAGCCTTGCGCTGCATAACAATCATGGCAGGTGCTGATTTGGTTAGCTTAACTAATTTTATCATTTGAAACCATCCAAACAGCTGGATCTTGCCAACAGCTGCAACAGCCCAGCAGAATTAAACACAATTTGCCACCCATTGCAGTTGGCGACATAGTTTGATAACATTATAATCTATTCATCTATTCTTACTGTTTTAATAGATCATCTGCACAATGATTGTGTTTCAATGTACAATGGGTCAAATATTGTTTTATAAAATGAGACCAAATGAATGAAACACACTTTAATTTATAGACACAGTATGTTGTGAGTATTCCATAGATTGTTGTGTTTTGACTGCAACTAGCGAGGGGATGGTTTAATGAGGACATGTGAGAGCTGAGCAAGGCATGGTGTGTGAGAGCCATGTCCAGCACCCTGCTACTCCTCCAGGGTCTCTCTCCACTCTCTCTCCACTCTCTAGAGCTCTTAGGAATGCAGACAGCATTCCAAGCTAACACTCCTAAAGCTACCCACAGTCTTCCAATCCCCCCCTCCTCCCCCCTCTCTCTCCCTCTCAGCATCACTGAATCATGTCCAATCTGAAGGAGAGAAAGACAACAAGGCATAGTCCTATCTAGAATCAGAATCAATACCTCCTTGATGACTAAAATATGGTAAGGGCATTTTAAGTGAACAAGGGGAGATTACAATAATACAAATATGTCCACTTGAGCTTGGATCATGTTCAGTTCAGAAATAAGGCAACGTGTCTTGAACGACGGAAAAGGGAAGAAACATAAGGAGGCCATCCCCTTAAAGTACCAGTGTTTTACTGCAGTAAGCCTCGGTGGGTTAAGTATTCTCCTGAGTCTCAGTGCCCCAGAGAAAGTGCATTGGACTAAAGGTCAGACAGACAAGTCAGTCTTACTTTATTCGTTCCAGCTGCCAGAATTCTGCAGATTCACTGACATCCAAACAGGAAGGCAAGAGAGCAGAGAAAATCTAAAACATTCCCCTCATGCTGTTGAATGCAATGAGGGAGACATTCATTTAACACATGGGATATCATTCAGTCAGCTGTTTACAGAAAGCCTCTTCAGCATGATACGCATACTCTGACCTTATGATAGACATGGACTTGCAGACTCTGTTGAACCCTATTGCAGTACACAATATATCAAAGCATGGAATAATAACATGTCTAGTTAAAATACTTAAAAACATACAAAAACACACTTTAAAGCTATCTGACAACCAACATTAATTGGATAACCTTTGTCCCACTCCACATTACTGAGACTATGTCCAGACGTAGGAATGTCCTCTATTACTTAAAAAAAAAAAAAAAGAAGTATTATATTATAATCACATACTCTACACAAAATGTACTGTATCTACATATTGTTGAGCAGAATAGTTGTTTCAGAATTTGTGGTGAATGGCTCCCTCTAATGGCAACAGTCAATCACTCTCTCTGCTGTGAAATTATCAGTGAAAGGTTTTAGTGTATTATGCAATGGATTAAAAGATACTCTTTCAAGAATATGTTGAAAGCAATTTAAAACATATCCAACAATATGGCTTTTCTTATTACCATTGTTTTTCACATGACTGATTCATTGAATGGAATATTTCTGTAATTACAATATGAAAAAGAAAGCTTGAATAAAGGTGTGCTTAAAACGTAATGTTTTCAATGGGTTAGACACAGAGCATGACGTAGATGACCGCTAGATATCAGCAGTGAGCCACACACTCGTTGAGAAGCAGGAAGAGTACATCCTCTCAAGTGGTCCATAAGAGCCATCCTAAAAAAAACAGAAGGCACTGATGTCTATGACATTCAGTCAATAATTTTAAGGACCAAAAAATATTACAATATTTTCAAATGCTCTCACAGGGTCTCACAAATGTCATACCTGAAGGCCATCTCAATCTCAAAGGAAACCATATCAAAACATAATATTCTAAAATAAATTCACTTAAATTACAAAAAAAACTGCCTGTGTAACTAATGCTGGGGAGACATACTGTACCATGTGGGCAGAGTGAGAATATCCACAGCCACATGAATCAATAATTCACTTAGGCGCTCAGAAGCCTGAAGCCATCATATCAGAGATTAACTGTAAACAATACAGCTAAATCAGCCCCAGCTGAAGAGGGAGGTAGTCGCCCAGTAGCCAAAAGAGGGCCAGTGCTTTGTCTATGATGTTTACCTTATCTTCTATGTATATATTCATAGTCACAGCCCCCCCCGTGTGTCTGACATAATGAAGAGATGAGATCAGCTTGTTTGTCTAAGGAGTGGAGTGAGCATGAATGTGTTGTGTGATTATTATTATGTTGGATGATAGGACACAGGAGTCTACACTATTATCTTCTGATGAGCCCCTGAGAGCAGACACATCTAAACCAACAATAGGATCCCTATTGGTTACCCAGTCTCAGCAGCGTGTGACTGATGAATGTTCCCTACTCTCCATCACGCCTGCATGTACTCAAACAGTCTCGCTGGTCTATATTTAGAAAAGGCTTTCTCACCAAGTAACAACATCAATGTTTTGTGGTGGGCGCTCACTCAGTTCATTTAGTCCAATTAAGGTAGAGATCCAGAGACTGCACCAGGGAGAGGAAATGTGAGAAGGCCATCGTACAGAATAATTCAAACCAGCACCGTGAATACTCCCAGAGCAGGCATGCAGAGAGGCCGCCTCATCACCCCAGCCCAGAAGAGTAAAACATTATGAGGAAGTTGACCACATCACTCTGGGTAGTTCTATTTATAGAATGAGAAACATTTACTTTTTCTAACAGGCCGTTATCTAGCTGTAAATGATTTATGGCAAACATCCAGATGTTGGGGTTGAGAGGTCACCTGGACTCATACTGAGCTTATGAGGCAAGTGCTAGTCTTCAAGCAGAACACATTGAGTTGGCTAGCCATTTGGGTTAGGCGGGTGACAGTCGGAGATCACAGTAATGTGGACGGAGGAATAAAAATAACCAATGATTCATTTGTGGAAATGTTGAATATCGTTGCCTGTTTGGAACATCGGAGACACGAGGAAATGAGTGTTACGGTACACAGTACGATGGGTTGTTGCAAGCAGGTTTAGTTCCATGCCATGCAAACTGACAGTCTCCTGTGGGAAGAAATATGTGCCTGGGGGAATGTTGCCAAGGATCAGGTCATGCTGCTCTGCTGTGAGACATAAGAGTTGAGGTTTACTTCATGTAAACCAGATGTCTGTTTGCTTCTTTACATTTCAACTCAGCCTTCTAAGTCCTTAAAGTAGATCCCACAGAGCACATTGTATGAAATATGGTGTAAGGACACAAATTAAAGTGGACAAGGCTATATATAGTCTGTCATTGAGTAAGGTGTCATCTAACTAATGAAATAGAAATCATGTGTTTATCCCTACCCTGGAATGTCCGTTTTATGCTAATTGAGGGACTTGTTAAAATACAGTGATAACACAGCATGCTGTATACTTTTGGGATTTAGTATACTGTAATTTGTGGGATTTTACATGCAAATTAGATTGATATTTCCCTCTTGTGGGCTCGAAAGAGACGATTGAACCAGCCATGTCTTGATAGGCACACTTACTGTATGCCTAGGAGATTTAATTCCCACTATACTCAATACATCTGGATAAAAGAGGACATAATTGGCAAAAGACAAATTCACCCTGCAGATAAAATATCAAGCTTCACCATCATTCTTGCATCTGGTCTAAACTTAAACAAACCTAATCTGAACCTTTGAGTGCTGCAGACTGTAGTTTTTTTTGTACTAACATAAGGTTAATCATGAGAGCAACATCAGTTACAGGACGTACTGTACATCTCATAAAAGGAGACTAAAAGAGGGAGCCGGGGCTGTTCATGGGGGCTGAGGGGCAGTGTTTCATGCAGAGGGGAAACAATGTCAACCTGACTTCACCGTTGTTATTGCAACAGTCTCTTAGATACAGCAGGCACACAGACAACCAGAGTGCCATATTTCGCCACCTCGCACATGTGACTGTGATTACTGGGCTGAGGTGAAATGTGCTTAATATAAGTTACTCTTGTCAGTTTACCTCTACAGCATAGTCATGTGAGTCTTTAGGTTGTCCTCATCTGAAATAGCCTGGGCTCCTTTGTTTAATCATATTCTTGGGCAATAAAGCAAATGGTAGTGCTGGCACCTAGCATTCCCATGAGTTTTGAACTATTGGGGAAACAGACATTGTAGTCAGTCTGCCTGGTCAGTCACAGGGTCACGGGAGTGGAACTTAATTCCAACCCGCCTCAAAGAACTGAACACCTACAGGTCGTTCAGCCATCAGTAAAAACAATGGATGATTAACACACAAACCTAGTGTCAGCACTGAAATGTTACATGTTCTATGTTTCTGTGTCATGTCAGCTTTTCCATTGTTGTCTATGCTGAACGCTATATACTGTATGTCTGTACTGTGTTCTGTGTGTTACTGTGTTGCCGCTGCTGCTTGCTTGTACTGTGTTGTTATTGTATGGGCTTATCCATGTATCTTTTTTAATGACCTGTCTTATATTTGATGACTTATTATTTCATATACAGTATTACGTTTGCTATGTATGCTTTTACTGTGTGATGTTATTTTGATCTTTTTAGGAAACCTTTTTATAACTGGCGAGGGACTATGGATGACAATTAGTCTTCTGGCTAAATCTGGCGTATTTAATTTGTTCATGTTCATTCATATGCATTGTCCCTATACAAATAAAATAAACATAAACATAAATAAACACATAGGCCTACTTCCTGTTGGTGCACACAGTTGATGTTGTACTTTTCAAAGGAGATATAGGCTAAATAAAGCAAATTTGGCAGTTGTGTTCTAACAAGCAGCACAGGCACTTGATTCTAAGAGCATGATAAATAGCATGTAAGGTCGCCGGTCAGAATTACTATAAAAAGTCCTATAAATTCGGAGGGGTCTGGCATTGGGATCCCAGCCCTGGTTGATGACTGTAGTAGAGACCAGATTCATGTTGTACATTTAAACTGTCATAATGTCACCCTCACAATACATCTCCATAACACTAAACAAACAGTACACCCAGGAACACCATCTTTGGGATGCGGTGCTGAGTTTGGATTCTAGCAGCACGGACATCTACAATTATTCATCACTAAGTAGTGAGATCATCAGATACTGACCACTGACTGTTTTGCTTTTTTGCCAATAAAGAATGCAATTTATCATAAACTGAACAGTCTTTGGGATTATGTTAGTTAGTTGGTTCTGACAGACATACTGATTCCACCAGACATGCAACCATTGGTCTGTTTGAACTTCTCAAATAAAAAACGAATGCAATGAAACGCACAGTAATATATAGGGCCACATGGTCACAAGGAATTCCCTACCATTAAAAAGCCACTCATGAGACGCTTTGCAGCACATATCTCCTCTAAATCAAATTGGTGCCTATGATAAGAATATTGTTTAATTTAGGTCTAACATTTATCTTTTTCTTTTTTTTCTTTTTTTTTGACCTATAATGTCTTTTGAATGCTTTTTTGTCTGTTTGTTTTTAAATGGAATGTAATTTGTATGTATATTGCACTCATCTATTGCTGTTTTTTTTTTTTACTGCTGTACAATGCCATGCATCTTTTTTTCATGCAGACTTTTATGAAACAATTACTACAGGTTTCTGTGGCTGAGGTGCAGGGAAGTATATCATTATATCATCTATCCAACGATCATCCAATCAGCTCTACATCCTCTTCAGCCCACACAAGTCCTATTCACCAGGTAGCCTATTGTAAATTTAGCTCAGCAACAATACTGTTTTGTCTCCTCCATTATCTTTAAATGCACTGCTGTAGTGCCATGGCAACAGGTGAGTAGATTCTTCAATCAACACTGAATATCACAATCAATTAATTGATATTTACTTACTTACTTACTTCATTGATCCCACATGGCAATACAATTGTTATTATCGAATCTTGTTCCATAGTTTGGATGACCAACAGTGTGCATTTACAGATGTTACTGCTGCCTTACATGGCTTGGTCTTACTTATACAAGCAGATTGAATCTCTTTGTTAAACTTTGAAAAAATTCAAGACAGATGCAATTTCCGTAAGGAACACTTACAGTAAGGGGAATGAGTTTGATCTCCCTCTCCCTAAAGTCTGTGCCAAACCAGAGTTAATAACCCAAATAAAGAGCTTCTTTGCAGCTCTTTTTAAGAAATGACAAGAGATGGAATTCCTGACAGTGTAAAACATCCATCAAAAAGACACAACACATTCTTTGCCTATCAAGATATCTATAATTCTGGCTGTGCTAGCAGTTATTAAAGCCTGGTTCTAAAAACAGCCAAATTCAACAAGACAATACAAATACACAATACACAATACATACAATACACAAACTGCATGAAATATCTACTGTACCAAATAGTTTACATATATGCAGGGATTCAAGACAAAGTAATATAAAAAGCTATTGCTAGGTATGGTGCAAAACACATAAATTACAGTTTATACAACCTACTCAATTCAGTACAGTGAAACTTTGAATTATTTGGAGGAGTGAACATGCAGGAGGACCCCAAAAGCATAATCCCACTGGCCCCAGAACAGCAGCTTGTCCTTATTATGTTGTGGAGGGTTACATGTGCTATAAGCTTAAGAATTCAGGGAGAGCAATGGGAGAGCAAAAGGCTCTGGGATTCAGACCCACCTCAGGGAGAACGAGATTTCACCTTTACCCACGCCTCTCCTTACTAACAGAACTGTGTGACCTTTTTTCTTGTCAAACCCCTTTCGACAAACACACACACACACACAAAAATGTAACTAACATGCAAGGACTTGAATGGAAAGCATTAACAACGCTACTAATTCTGCTTGATGTAATGACATTTCAATTGATGCGATTATAGCACCTGGCGGCTGGCCCTCACTGAACTAAGAAGACCAATGATCCACAACTCTCACCCCTGTCTCACCACAGTTCAGCCTTACTGAAAAATCATCACACACTTTACAACTGTGTAGCAAAGTCTATATTGTACCCTGTCGCTGTGCATCAATAAACTATAATAGCTAGGACACATTTGGGCTACTCAAATCAAACTTAAGAATAGTACTCTTTACTCAGTGCATCTAAATACAGTTCCAACTATGTTACAACATGCTTACAGTAGGTCAAAGGCTGCTGAAAAATAAAAACAAAATATGGCAGGCCAACATTACATCAGCCTTGGGGGAATTCAAACCATTTCCTGCATTTGGAGATATTTCAGCTACTTCTGGGTATAGAGTTATTGAATAAAGAGGCTTGAGCAAAAGTTCAGTTCCCAAGGCAGCAATTCATAGACCGCAGACAAGCCCATTGTTATTAACAGCATATATACTGTATAACACATCCTGTGCAGCACAAAACAAACACTCAAGAATATGAGGGGCCTTTTCACATGTGGTCCTACCTGATGTCCAAGTGTAATCCAACACTCACAGTTCTGTTCGTTTGGACTGCTCATTCCAACTGACCACAATGTTTGACTGCATTGAAGAGGAAGTGACTGTGTTGCCTTAAACTAAAGGTTTCCTGTAAACATAAGCCTCTGTTTATCTAAAAACAAGACAGACTGTCCACAGAGAACAGAACAGTGCTTCTCTTGGAGGGCACTTCTGCGACTCAGACAGAGAGATCCTAGAAATATCTTCTTAATCTTTGACATATCTAACCATATAAATGGGTTTGTTTATTTGTTTTCAAACTAAATAACATTACCTCCGGTTTGGCCAAAGTGTAGAGTATGATGACTTTTGATACGGACAACCTCACCATCTCAATTCAAATAGACACCATGTTGTTGTTTGGCCAATAGCATCCTATTGCTCAACTCTTAAGAGTGTTTCACATTTCAGACCTAAGTTCAGCAAACAACAATTATATTCTAATAGGCCTAGCTACTATTCATTCAACTGTTCATCAAATGATCATGGCAACTACAACTACTACTTCTGTAATAATATATGGTGACCATATATCACCATATGGTCACCACCACCACCATTATCATTATCTTATTATTGTTATTTTTCGGTGGTAATTACATTTTATTTGCTGATTATGGTGGCCTATAATTTGTGTATAAAAGCCAACAATCATGAAATTCAAAAAACGTGAACTGTAACTTTAACCAAAAGTCAATGTCATCATCACCATCACCATCATGATAATAATAATCATCAACCACAACCACAACCACAACAACAACCACAACCACAACCACAACAACAACCACAACCACAACAACAACAACAACCACAACAACAACAACAACCACAACCACCACCACAACAACAACAACAACAACAACAACAACAACCACAACAACAACAACAACAACAACAACAACAACCACAACAACCACAACCACAACCACAACCACAACCACAACCACAGCAATAACAACCACTTGTATTACCAGAAACTAATAATTATATATAATAATTCAGAGATGAGTTGTTATTTCCCCCCATTATATTCCCTTTGTCACGTACTGTCGCCTACTCACCTCGGGTAATAATAAACAATAATAATAATAATAAACAAACTCACCTCGGATTTCCATACAGCGTATGAATCAGTGATCGACGGTTGTGATCTCCTTTGGAGCCACTTTCTGGGTGAAAATAGAGCGCTTGTGCTTCCGCCGGTTGTAGTAACGGGACCTCTGGCCAGAAATGGTAAATCCCAGGCAGTATTTCTCTTGGTGGTCTTGGGATCATAGTCGAAATGGCAGTAAGAACCATGGTAAGAAGAGGTAGAAGTCTCCACAGATGGGGAACGTTTGGAGGATGCTGGCATCCCCGCCGTAAGGCACGCATCAAGTCCGGAGAGGGTTTCTTTGGAAGTTTGGAGGTAACCACCACCTGCATGATCACCTGCAGAGCTGCCAAGTCTCACGCAATCACCTGCATGACCTAGACCCAGGTAAGATGACTTCAATGGGTCATTGCACTTATCCGACGTCTCCTCCGGGTCGGTCCCATAATGTCTAATTAAAGCTGGGTCCAAGCTCCTTGTCTGTCTCAGTCTCCGTTTGGAAATAACTTTACAGTTGGGAGTGGAGCACGAGAAAACACTGCTTAGTAAACCTTGCGCGGACATAATCACTATTATTCTCAGTTATTAAAATTAGGCTACTTGGGAAGTTGATGAAGTTGATTAATTAAACCGATCAGCGACTATGCGCGCATTACAATTAAATCTTAATCTAAGACATCGCTATGTCCACGGAAAGCCGCGCCTACCGTACCTGTTGTGTTGCACGAACGCAAACGCAGGGCTCCTCAATGTCTTCTGCATCGGTTCATGTCGAGTTCCATTCAGAAGTGCGCGACTCACAGCCAGGAACAGGGATGGGGCACAGTTTCACAACAGGGGCGCCTCGCGCGTCATCGCCCCCCTGAGTAATATGAAATACGTGCGCCTGTCCCAAGTTGCGCTGCTCCAGTCATCCATCCAAGGAATCCAAATCAGAGCAGTCATCATGTTGGTCATACTCGTGTAGGTACACCTACTGCAATAAGTGCTTTGTCTTTTCACATGCATTTGATGAATCACTTGTCTTGGTACATTTCATAATATGTTAATTATTGAAGACCAAGCTAATTAAACATGCCTTTCAACACATTTTCCTCACAGTTAGCTGTTGTGAGACACCCGTGGCATGTGGTGGCATGGGAACACGCTCTTCCTGTGGGAGCCCTGGGGAAGGGACACGTCTGATAACGTGGCCTGTGAACCAATACTGTAGGCTATGGCCCCGATAAAGGTTCATCAGATACTGGAAACCCCTAAACAGACAGAGGAAGTGATGATAAGAGGAGATTTGCATTTTGATCCACTTCTTAGCTCGTGAGGACTCCAGAATCTTCCCATCAGACTTCCCATAATGTCATTTCTCTGCAGGAGAACTACTCCCTGTGGACCATACACATCCCAGGACCGTGTACATACAAGCCTGCATTAGTGGAATGCATGGAGAGTGCTACCCTGCATGCATGGCAAGAGTAGCACACACAGCTTGTTGAGCATGCAACTCCCTGTTCAAATGTCTCTAAAGCTTTTACCAAGTCCAAGTAGCACTTTTGGAGTCTGAAGCATTCCATCATTTTCTAAATAACAGAGCCATCTAGTGGTTTTATGATATAACTAGACACTATGAGATCCACCATAAAACCCATAAAAATACAATTTCACCTTGCTTAAATATGTATGTATCTCCTTACGGTTATACTATTGATGATGATTATTGAAACATGACATTTTCATCTGGTTTGCTGCTGCTCATTCATATTCATTTGCCTGGTTGATGATTGTTTGATGTGAAATCCCCAGTTTGACTGCTAAGCTGTAGCCTATAACCCTCCTGGGAGAGATAAAAGAACACATTTATCAGAGCCTGGTGCCGTAGCATCGCGCCAGGCAGCACCATGTGCTGTCTGTACTGGAAGATTCCTATTGCAAAGCTGTTTTCTCACCAGAGTCTCTCTGAGGCGTCTGGGGATATACAGTACCAGTCCAAAGTTTGGACACACTTTCCCATTCAATTGATGGTACTGTAGTATGTAGGAGGTATTCTCTTCAATGATGTAATAGGTTACCTCTACATCACTGCCCTGGGACTTATAGTGGGGCTGCAGGATGAAAAGCATGAGACAAGGCTTGATCAGTTTCAACCAAAACTTCCAGTTGTCATTAGATCATATTCTTTATAGGATCACAGTGTGATTGTCAAGCCCTCATTTCAAGTGAAATATTGCTGAGGTTATTCATTATATATTTTTGGATTGTGTTCATTATTTTAATTCTATTTTTACATTCAACTATATCAGGCAAGGGTTACAGGGGACTCAGTCTTCTCCAACTGCAGTTCCCTCACAGGACACTTGTCTGTGCTGGTGTATGGACTAGCAGTCTGTTTAGTGTACATATTATTTACATAGTCCTGATGAAATATAATTGTTGCTATCTATCTAGATCTCTAAAGAGTGTTGCTGTCTTAATGCAACCAGAAACATTAACGTATTTTACTCATTGGTCTATATATCTTTCATATTTGAGCTAAAACCAAGAATACCTTTTAAACATTTGACAGATGAAAAGAGCTTTTAATATCAATGTAGATGCTTTACTTTAGCTAATTAGCTTGAATCTCATTGGAACGAAGTAGGGTACATTTTCCATATGAATTAAAGGTTTGTGTGTATGTTTTATATTACATAATCCACATTCATCTATATTCCCTCAACATGACTGTGAGGGAATGTATACAGTACTGTAGCTACTACCCTCTCCTCATTCACACTGAGTGGCCCAGTCTTTATACCTCCTCAGAAGCTCTGTAGAAACCCATTAGTATACTGGAACACATACAGCATCTTTTGTTTGACTTTTTAATCATTGAGGTGTTCATTAGGCCAGAAAGTACAGTCCACTTTGTATTTCCACTGGACAAACACTATGAAGTCAGTTGTGATCATAGCTGTGGAGGGTTTTGTAACATGATGATGAAGATGGGCATTGGCATTTGATTTCATCATTTTGTTTCTTGTTAACATTTGCGTCTCTCCCTTTGTGGTTGAATGAACTCACTGCATGGGGGTGGTTGCTGTGTTTTATTCATTAATGCCATAATGTTAAACTTGCTGTCACAGGAAGTTATGCATGCCACTTTACCCACGTAGAGAACAGAGTCATCATAATCACCATTTACAGTACACAGAGGTCCTGAATACATTCTTGAAATAATAATATTAATAATAATAATAATATACATAATATACATAATACTATTACTACTACTAGTAGCAGTAAAACATAGCATTATGTACATGATAAAAACAGGGAAATGCCGTATAGGAAAAGCACAGAACAGGGGCAAGATACTGTACAAAGTCATACATTAAGAGCCTGCCTAAACAAGTGAGTAGAGGGTATAGAGGTAAGAAGTTGTGTATAATGACCTGCAATTATCATTACTGGTTGACCTCATTCCATGATGAAATCAAATCAGTGTTGATTTTTTTTTCTCCCTGTTTACATTTTCAATAGTATTCTGGGAAAATACCTACATTGGATGAGTTCTAGGGATCACTTCCACAGCCAGTACTGTACTATTTGTGTTATATATGTGTTATATTTAGTGTTTTTGTAGTTTCTGAAGTATATTTGTTTTGCTTATAATATTGAGCTACATAACATCTCAGTGGTATCTCCTTTACTGTACTTTTGGGTAGGTCAAACCTTCTTGAATTATCATTAACACATGGATATTGTACTGTATATTGCAGATACAGTACACTCAGATATTGTTTCTAAGAGACATTTACTATGTGTTTAGTGGAGTGTGAGTATAAGGTGCAGTATGACAATCAGATCTCTGAGTGCTCAGATTACCGGTCCTCAAATTCGAAAGCACATCTCCCCCCTAAAATGAAAGAGAAAATGGGAGTAATGGTGTGAGGAAAATGAAATTTCGATGTCAGACAAGCTCTTGATTAACCACTTACGGAAGTAAATCCAGTGTCAGGGCCAGGCCACACAGGTTTCACATTTCCACTCAGACTGAACCTCGAAACATAACTGGCCGCTATCTATTGATTTTTTTGTTCTTCTCAATATCCTCTTGCTGTTGATAGAATTTACCCCAGACTATCAATGTCTCCAGGAAGACAGTCAGAGAAGCCCTCCCGCTCCTCTTAGTGCACATCATCTACTACCTCTTCTTTCCACAATAGAAGTGGCACACTCTAGACCTCAACATGCTCTCCATCCAGTCCCAGTAGTTAGACCCTACCTTGGAGAGAACACATGGAGACAGAGAAAGGAGATGTACCTGTAGCACAGGTGTGTGATGGGAATGGCTTGTCCAAGCACCACGATCAGCAGAGGTGAGTGTGCTGCTCACCGTTGTTCATAGCAGAGCAATTCATTTGATTTTCAGCGACTGCAAAATGCTGATATGGGTGAAGATGTGCATTGATTTAAGTGTAATTGTACTGTAACCAACGTGAAGATTTTGAAAGAAAGTTATATTACTCTGTGTATACTGTAGATGTTGAGTATGTTATTACTATTTATTTGTAATAATTTCAAAACAAAATCTCTAGTGGAAGTGATATCACATTCATCCTTTTAAGTCTCTAACATTGGTGGGCCTCATGTGATAAGGCAAGTATTTAAATATAGTTTTGCTGTTCATAATTATCAGATGTGTTTTTTTTATCATATCTATAAGAGTGGTACTTCTAAGAGGATGATGCAACACTTTTACATGTAAGAGCACCGTTTACATCAGAGACAAACATGCGTCATGTACTGTATTGTCCACGGAAATAATTACTTGTGATTTCTAGCTTTGAGAATTCAGCCTGTCCTGATAGTACCCAGCCAACAGCCAGCAGCTAGTCTGTGCTGCATTCTAAGTGACACCCTCTGCTAGGTGACCTTACTGGCTTTCCATGGGCACATTGATTTTTCTCCCACATTACAGATAATTGCTGGATCCTCTGAATCCTATCCTCCCTGAGCTGCAGGGAGGAGCCGCTGTAGTGTGTTGACATGAGAGCTGCTATCTGATTTAGGGAATATGATATCCTGAAACCTCATTGACTGAGATGGACTTCTCTTTCCCAAACTTTTTGTAAATTCATTAATAACACTTAGCAGTGTGCTTGACTTCTCCATATGCAGTTATTGTATACCAGTTCTGCTGTTCTGCATGGAGCAACTCTCATCATTTTATGCAAATAACTGCATCCACGGTTTGTTCTGCTCCATAAACTCTGACATCTTCTCTCTTAGTATGGCACGCACACAACTAGACTGATAGGCTACGAGTTCACTTCATTAATGTTGCTGATTTGCAGACTTTCTCAGGTCTCCCGTAAACAGACCAGTCATGTCACTGCAGTTATGTCACAATGTGTTTATAAGCTTGTTTTTTTCCTCACAATTGCTCTAACTTGCCAATGCATTTTTGCCTTGGAGTGTGGATGGGTTTAAATCCGAAATGTGGAACCTTAAGTAGCAATTGCGCCAGCTGGTACAGCATTCTGTAAGGTGGCACGCAGCAGTTTACATAGAATGAGAAGAGTCGGGCTTCCTCCCACGCACACGTCTGTTCTATCCAATTGCAAATGTTTCATTCATTGCCATGATAAGAAATGGATAATCATTGTGACAAACACCACAACCTGAAACTCATCAAGTGGTGTTTGTTGAGCATCTAATGGCAGACTCCAAACAAAGTGTTACCTAATCTATGTGCAGGGTTGCCTGACTCTGAGCACCCCCATTGCTGAGCTAAGTGGTACAGTCTGTATCATCATGGAAAAACAGGCCACTGTTGCAGCACTGTGGCCCAGGGGCAAGAGGCACGCATCATGGATGGGTTCATCTGAAGTATTTATGTCATAGGGGGATATACTTGGGTCAACTTTGACCCAGCCGAACCTCAGTGCAGACCGTATGGTTACTCAAGGGCTATTTGAATGAAAAGGGGTAGGGGTGTACAGTGGCAGAGCTATACTGTAGAAACACATCTATCGAAATGTATAATAAAATGTCACTCTGTGACATTTACAACATATTCAGCTTTCTCTGTCTAGGTGACAGCTCTGCTCTATGTTGATCATAGGCTGCTGTCCTGACATGACAGGGGATGTGTTATGAAATAATATTTTCTTTGCTTGCAGAGACACATGTGCTTCAGATTATAACTAATGGAAGAGATGTATGTCATTCACGCATGAAAGCCTCTGCTCAGCATAATCCAGCATGAACTATTCTAATGCTCTAATACTGCGGCTTTATGTCAGATGCCGTCCTTAAAATCTCATAATCTGAATTTGAGATAATATAAAATGTCTGCATCAATTGAATATCAATACCAAATGGTTTTGAAACAAAACGATGACAAGTAAGTAAATATTAATATGGTTATCACAATCATGCATTGTGTTGACAATGCAGGGTGAGCTGATTCTGTGGTCTGAGGATTTCACTAAAGTTGGCTTTGGGAATTGGGATCAGGGTTGGAATTGAAGTTACCTTACAATAAACTCATTTAATTACCAAAGCTCAGGTATGGGTTAAACTGGTACAGGGATATTTCATATTGTTATTTGTAGGGGTTTTGTTAATATGCTTTTGAGGCTTTGAGGTGCATTTCTGTCTTGGCAACTACTCAATGGCTGAGAGAAATTTCAATTCTGATTGTGTTCCATAAATAGGTATGGAACACAATAGGTAAGGAGTCCTGGTCCTCACAAAAGTGCAAGTACATGATGGGACAAGAGTCAATGGCTGACTTCAACTAGATTTTCAATTTTTATGAGTGCTCTTAGTGAAGTGTCCCTGCACCAGCACAGCCACCCATTGGAGTCCAGCTGTTGCCCATTGATCCCCCTGCTTTCTGATGCACTGGCCTGGAATGTGATGTTATTTCATTACTGGGGCAGAAGAGACGAGCCTAGTCTCTACCCCCGGGGCATGGGTCCTACAGCAGCCACAGCAGAGTATGTGATAATAGCTGCTCGGCTTAGCCAAGGCTAGCTCAGTCGGCTATGGTAACTCCACCTCAAGAGTGGAAGAGAGACTCTGGACTCTGTAAAAAAGGAGTAAACATCTCTTAGAGAGGGTGAAAGGGTCAGTACAGACTGACAGAGGGAGAATAGGATTGCATCAAGGCCTCTCATTCACTATGGACCCAGAGGATAATGAACTTGGAGTCTTCACAGTCATTCAGTGAGTACAATGCCATTGTTACAGTATGCAGTTGTTCAGTATTTAATAGGCAGTCTACGGTATATTCATCAGTTGTTGATTGCTCTCTTTTGTGTGCTACGGTGATTGTAGGGTGATTGCATCTATCCTCTGATTCACTGCATACTGGTTTGATTGTATATACAATTGGGAAAGTGGCCCAATTTTTATATATAGTTTTACATGTTTCAATCGACAATGATCAATGAAATTGTCAACCACAATACACATTTCAAAGCATGTTTTTTAGGATTAGACTCTGAATTGTGGATTAACCTTGCTTAAATCCACTCCACTCCTAACTTAATTCAAAGATAAATATGTACCATCTGCAACTCTATGAATAGCAACATGTATTACAAAATAATATGACTACCGTTAAGGTACTGATTTCATCTTATCTTTAGTTTTTAACCTCCCAGGTTTGCTTTGAACTTCGTAATGAGGTGTACTACACTGGTAAAGTGATTGGAATCAAAATGCATGTTATTTTAAAGCCCTTTGAACGCCAGGTTTCACTCCATTTCTAATCCCAATTAGTCACAGATTTAGATATTCATGACAACTCACCGTTCAAATGTTTTAACTTCCTGTTGAAGTGCTGTTTAATTCAGTGAATTAATCGGCAGTGGCACAGGAATAATGAGTCGTTATCACAGACGCACAAACAGATTGGACATGTCGAGATACAACCAACCACAAACACGCA